>NW_003307541.1:1423680-2135520 GCF_000182895.1 Coprinopsis cinerea okayama7#130
TCTCACCACGTCCGCCCCAGCCGCAGCGGGATACCATCCCGGACATCATTCCGGCAGCAGAGGTACGGTGGTGTCTCAAATGGTGATGGGCGACGGGTCGTCGTCAATTATGCCCGGGCTTCCTCCATCATCTCAGTTTGCCTTCCCGATCGTTCCTGTCCATCGCGAGGTCCCGATCTCCAATCCGCGTCGACATTCGGCGGCGGTGACTTCGACGGAACTGCTTCAAGCTCAGCAGAATTATGGGTTGGGTCAGTTCCAGGGTGGGGTATCGACGTCTTCGGGGTCGATGCAGCGTCATGGACATCATGGACACGGCGGTGATCTGGGAATGGGCGGTGGACAGAGCGGCGTGCTGGAAGGTTATCATGGTCCGCAGCAGTCGTCGTCTACTCAAGCTGGAACCTCGGAGGATCCTGCTGTCCAGGGTTTGTGGATGGACGCGCCCACAAATTTCAAGTGAGTTATCGGGTTCTTTGTCCTTGTCCTTCTCCTTCGATCCCATCTTTTCCCTGTTTTCCCGCTGGTCGGTGGTTACCTTTTGGTGACGAGGGCATTCGCGCGAGTTTGAGACTGGGCGCGTCGCATTCCGCAGTCCGCAGCAGCAGTTGTAACCGCTCGTTTGTCTTTTTTGATTGATTTTTTGTTTTTGGGATCTTGTTGGATGAATGGGGCTAGTTGATCTAACGCGTTTTTGGTTTTGATAGTCTTGAGCAGTGGGATGGGTTCCTTGCTCAACTCAATCGACCAGGATCTATATGATCTCATGTAAAGGATTAACAGGATCCTGGATGGGATTTTGGAGGATACTTTGAATCTCTGGCGAGGTTTTGTGGGGGTCTGTGTTTCTGTTAGAAACGGGTAATCCGCCCCGCGTGCATGGAAACTTGGGTCTTTGTTTTAAAGTTGGAAAATACACTTATCTAGATGTTCACTTAACGTTTGCCATCGATTGTATGCTGTATGTATAACGCATGTAAAAGGATAATTATGACCGCTATGAAATTGGAACAAGCTAAAATAGACTTGTTATGACGCACCTTGCTCCGAAATCTTGAGTTAGAGGATCTTATTTGGCGTTGGTAGACTCGGTGAAAGGCGTAGCAAGCTCGGAGGTTCTGTCACGCCGACTGGGTAACCCTGTCCATGAACGTGGCGGAAAAGGACACCCTGATCTTGGGCGCATCGTTACGTTCCCTCGTTCTGAGTGTACACGCTATTTGGCAATGCTAGTCGCAAAGATCACAACGACAAAGTAAGGCGAATCGACCATTTCCACCGTTTACTCCACCTTCTGCGACCGTTCTCCCACCACTGACCAGCCCTCGGTTGTCTTTTACCGAATTCTCAGGTTTCAGCAGACGCGAAAAGGGAATGTGTCAACCATCGTGTGCACGGCCAAGGTTGATCATACTAGATCATCATTGAAAGAGTGTACGGTAGCTTTCCATGTGTTCGCTGGATAATAGCAAGGGAGAGAGACGGTAGAGACGCGGTGATCAGAGCTCGAAAAGTGTAAAGATGACATTGGACGAGAGAACACACGTACAAATGCGCTTTCTGACCCATAGACTGGCTGATGTATTTGAGATAGAATGGTGCTCCACCTATGACTTCTTCTGAGAGTTTGGTCTTTGGTGTCCCACCATCTTTGTCCACCACTTGCTCGAATTTACGAATCTTCCACGTCCGGATTCCCGTTTCGGAGTTCTTGGTTTCGTACAAGGCGTACACAGGGCCGGCGTCTTCCTCGCCCGTCTCCTTCAAATCAAACCACGTCAAAGTCCCCTCCAATTTGACTACACTTTTGACGAGCCCAAAGAGGACAGGCACGGTTTCCTCCAACCTGAAATGCCGACGATGGGCGAGGAGGACGTCCTGTTCCGTGCCTGATGCCTTCGGGAGGTTCATTGCGCTTATTTCGGACAGTGCCTTTCCTGTCGGAATTGCTACCGTGTCTTTCTCGTCCAGCTCGGCGAGGCTGGCGAGTGATGAGAGTTTGCAGACTTGGACGTGCGCGGCGTCTGTTCCAAGGAAGGTGAAGGTGTCTTTGAGAGATGCTGGGAGGATGACAGAGTGTTTGAATCCAAAGTTGGGAGTGAAGGGGAGGTCTGCGGGTGGGGTCGTCATGGTTGAGAAGCAAGGGCCAAGGTTTGAGCGCCGTATCATTTGCGTTACCATTTCTAAGGGAACGGGTATCCCACGCATAGTAAAGATTGGATATTTATACCTTTGCAGACTATAGATGATCAGACTTGAAATGGAGGAGGTGCGCGATGGTAGACCGTCCACTTGAAGGGAACGCGATTGATTTTGTGAATCGGTAGTTAGAACACACCGGAACTCTTGATAATACCCTTCCAACTTCTGAAAACGTATGAAGAGAACAACGAGGTTTCGTCCAGTGCGTTGGAGACTTTGGAGGATTTGTGCAGGAGATCGTCGAGGAATGAGTAGGCGGTGTTCGGGGATACGAGTTGGTGCAGTTCTGTGGAATTTGGTCAAGTTACAACCATTGTGAGATTGGGTTTGCTTACCTGCTGCTGTGTAGACTGCTGCTATTGACGCACGTTTGGAGTACCATGAGAGCTACGGAAAGGTACATCAGAGATTGTGAGGCAATGCCATATGGCCACATACGTGTAATGACTTGTCTCCAATAGCATAGCAGGCTTCGTCGGCAATCCTTGACGCGTGTTGCAGAGCCGGTTTAGGGTCAATGAAATGGATTCCAGTGGAAGGTGTTGCGAGAACGGCAAAGGCCTAAGACCGGGGTTCAGGTTAGGCGTACTCTTGGACCAGTATATGAGATGGGCACCTCTGGTAACCGATCCAGTACAGGTTCGTTGTATTCCAATCGCTTGCGCAGGACCGCGTTCAGCGTTGGTGACTCTGCTGTCTGCATATGTCGAATTCCCTCCGTCAACCAAGAGTTTATGAGTGTCCTCCTAGCATCGTCTCCCTCTCCAAATAGTGCCGATACTGCCGTTTCTGAAAGCGGTTCTGAATGAGCCTCAGCGGCTGGAAGCTCGAGAACTGAACGCGCCAATGCTTCGCGTGTAAAGCCATGGGTTCGCACAAGCGGCAGCGCTAGTTTCAAGAGTCTGTGGCGCATCAGCGTGGACGTCGATGTCGTTTGTGGTCGCTGCTCACCTAGCTGAGCTGACCGACATGGCGGCAATCGTGGTGGACGTTGGACACGACGAGCTCGACCCATTCTGTCATCGCGGCGGCAATTGCCGGAGGCGGAACGAAGCCCGGAGCCGCCGGCATCTCCGTGGAATACCCTGAACCCGATCAACTTGATAATTGATAGTGCCCCCTCAATTTGTTTCAAACCTTTACGACTCTTCTTGTCTTCTTGTTCTCGTTTTTCTTTATATCACTACCAAGTCGTCTACCGCAATTTAGGTATTTCGGCCAAATATTAATCATATACCATGGCTGACTGGGGTACGCGGTCGTTTCTTTTTGCTTTGTGGCGCCTAGATGATGGTGTTATGGAACGAGATCTAATCTATTTCTTTGGGCTTTTGCAGATGCTTCTTCTGACGAGGAGGTCAAGGCCAAGTCTGTGCCCGCTCCTAAACCGATTGTTCCTGTGCGAGTGGCGAAGAAGTGGGAGGGTGAAGACGAGGATGATAAGCCTGCTGTGAGTGCATGCGTTTGATGTTCGTGCGGTCGTACCTATTCATCATACCGTATAACCCTAGAGCGACTGGGAGGATTCATCATCGGAAGAGGAGGAAGTGAAACCTGCTGTTGTTGCGCCGCCAAAGAAGAAGGGTACTTTGAAGGCCAAACTCGCGGAGAAGGAGGCCATGAAAGCACAGAAAGCTGCGAACGGCGAGTTCGACTACGATTCTGATGATGTGCTTGATCCAAGAGAGAAGGCTCGACGTGATAAAGAGAAGGAATTGAAAGCTGATCTTAACAATGCTGCTGATTTGCTGGGTGCTGCTGCTCTCGGAGGTGCGTCGTTATGAACACTCTGCTCGCGAGGACCCGGATCTAAACGTTTGGGACCCACTCCCAGGCACCTCATCATCCGAGCTCGATTCTATCATCTCTGCTCAGCCTCGAACAAAGGAGGATTTCCAGAAACTCTCAACGCAGATCTACGAATATATCATCAAGCGACACTCAACGAAGCCTTTATATGCCTCATTCGTCGAGCATCTCGCACGAGAGATGGCGCAACCCTTGAAGGATGTCGAAGTGCGAAAGGTGGCGAGCGGTTTGACCACTTTGGCCAATGAGAAGCAGAAGGAGCAGAGGGACAGGGCGAGCGGAAAGAAGAAGAAAGCTTCTGCAAAGCCTGCGTTGGGCGGTGCCAAGTCTGCCAAGTGCGTATCTCTTGCTTTGGACCTTGAGAATGCAGGACTGACCGACGAACGTATAGGTCAGTGGATACCACGGTATACGACGAGGCACTCGACGATTTCGGCAACGATCCCAACGACTTCATGTAAAACCATCTTCGTGCATGTCGATTAGGTTCTTGCATCAATGCTTTAGTTGTTTTCATTTCTTTCTTGACAGCTTGAGTGATCATTGAGACAGCTATGACTTCATGAGTGAGGACGAGACACTTCTCGGTCCTGAGATGAGGGCGCTCAATACAGGACTGGACCTGTGACTGCGCGGAGTGGCCTTCGCATATGTGGAGTGAAAGGGAAATAACAATTGATATCCAAATAAATGGTCAGAGGCGCCCGCCTCTCTAAGCCAGCGCAAGGGCGGATGTAGAAAGACAGGCGCCTAAAGTGCGATCATCGCCTTCTCACCGCACGACTTCAAAATCCGAATGCACGTGTCTGTTAATAAGGGCTGTAGACTGCGAGCACGATTTTGTGAACGTTGAGAAAATACTGCAAAAAGAAGGCAAAAATAAATATTGAGACCCGTAGGTCTACCACTCCGGGAAAGCGTGTCATCCTTGTGCAGGGGCCATGCTAATCTTCTCTGTATCGTTCCAATTTTTTCGTATGTCACCCCGAAGGGGACACTCACCATTGAGAATCGAGGCGCCGCATCATCAAATTTATGCATTTCGCCCAGGCGGCGGGGTGTAAGGGTCCTTGAGGGTCGTGGGCAGCGAGCTCCAAGCGAGTGATCGCGGCGGTGTCAGGGTGGAGTCACCGCCGATTCCGAGTCGGTGTGATGTTGGGACTGGGTCGGCGCGTCGCGAACGCCGTAACGAGGCGGGGAGATTGGGATGGAGGGCGCGATCATCGCGTTAGGTGTGAGGAGGGAGTGTCGTTGCAAGATACCAAGTTTCTATTGTCCTCCTATGAGGGGTGGTCAAGCTGGCTGAGCCCAAGAGATGGTAGCATGCGTCTCTTTGTCGGGCTGTGAAACCCCGGTGTGCCACTTGAGATAACTTACGTTCATAACAGTACGAACGTTGCGGCGAGCATTCCGAGAATGAAGGAGATATGTCAGGGAGCTTATGGCGAGGTCGTTAAAATAGCAGATGGAAGGTCATGTTTACAGGGGGTTGGAAGCCTTATTATAAGTTGGTTCCCATAGCTAACCCCGAATGAATACAAGTATCATATGAATATCAGTCCCGCCTACTAAAACTAGTCGCTGTACTACGCAAGGTGGTCCAGGACCACGGCTATCGACGTCGTCGATGGTGACGTGAAAGTAAACTCGATGATATCGACGTCGAGCTGGCCACTCCGGAAGCAGCGGAAGTGCAGGTAGATGGGTGCCGACGGCGATCACTTTGATCGAAGGTGGTGAAGGGGCGCGAGGTCACCAGGTCGCTGTTGTGAGTGCACCCACCGAGGTCAGCCCGACGTGTACCGTGTGGTGAGCTGGTCTTGTGTGTGCTGGAAAAGGATAGAGCATATCCCAACGGGATTTGCGGTAATTTAACTGCATCGTGAGGGTTGTACCGACACCGGCGTTCAAACGATGTAGCGAGGGATAAGGTGGGGTGTGGGGTCGGTAATTCGGCAGGAGAGGGTCGATGGTCATGGGATGTCGCTACCCTGCATCGATTCATATTTTTACTAATTAACGGATGGAGAGTGGTTGCACGACATCGTAAAAGTGTCGGATAAATGTCTTGATGGTTCGTGGTGTCCTTCGGGCTTCTGGTGGCTATCTATGTACTAATGGATTAGCTGCAGTTTTCTCTTTCGAAGGTTGGAGTCCCCGCGAAGACGTTTGGTGAGAGAAAAGATAGGAACAAATGGAGAGAATACGCTTGGAGGAGGAGGGTTTCCGATGGACACGACTTTGCGGCGCATGCCAACCCTTTGTACTCCCATTTTTGGGTCTCTTTATTGCTTCTTCTGGTTCTTTAAAACTTTCGCGTTATGGCCGACCAGTAAGATTGTTCGCGGCTACCAATCGATGTGTCCTCGCTTGCCTCTTAAGCCCCACAGACTCTCGAAACCTCCCAAGGCAAGCCCTTTTGGCTCTTTGCGTTGGACCGATACCTCCGACGAATGATGGAATGTGCTGGGTTTCAAAGAACATTCCACTCTGGGTCACCAGATGCACCCGTGAGAGGAGCTTACGCCCTCTCGGTCGGTACCGTAGCGCCCAATAAAGAGTCCAGACGGATAGGAAGGTCGGGTTGACTAATCTGTAATATATGAGAGCAGTCCAGCTACCTGGAGTGGTCTACATCTATGACGAATGTCCTGGGACATGGGACTCTTCCCCACGTCCATAACGTCTCAAATGGTCGCCCCACACCAGTTTTCGAGCATCTCTCAACGCATTAGGCTAACTCCGCAATCCAGCGCAGAGTAGAATCCCATCCAAACCTTCTGTTGGCAAATGTAACGGTAAATTCTGCTATAACCACCTATCTGATGTGAGGTCTGTCGATCTCGGTGAGAAAAGTCAAAAAAACCTTTGGCGTTTTCTAAATCTAGAATGGAGGTGGTGGTCTGTTGCGGCTCTTGGCTGACAATTGCAACGCCGAACCATGCGCTTCGCTGATGACGGACCTTGTGGAAGGTGTGCCTCATTACGACAGGGCGGTCTGACGAGACTGCTTTGAGTAGCTTCTGAGAACATGCTGAACGCCCACCGTGGGTGGATAGATAAGTGTATGGGTTGTGGTCAGGCGACTTTGAGAGGGCTCTTTCTCTTATACTGTTCTGGAGACCCAAGCATAAGTGTCGATGTGAGGGAATTTCGAGGGGAAGAGCCTGGAAACAGGTTGTTGGGCTTGGCACGTAGGTATGCGGGGTAAGGCTTACCAAGTTCCAAATCGGGATGGGGCAGAAAAAGGCAAGCGGGACACAGCCACTCTGTCGCCCTTCTTTCCTCTCGCGATATCACATGCCTGGCTGAGTGACGCTCTGGTTTCGCAACAACGGACATTTGAGTCTACACCGTAAATACACCCATTAACCTGTCGATTCTAAATGTATACTCACGCTTCTTTGAATCTTCTAGGGAACAATCCTTCTCTTTCTTTCGTCTACTTTTTCCACTGTAGACCTTTCTCCACCGACATCTTCAACCGGCTATGATGGAGTCCCTTTTGACCCCAGCCGAATCTATGGCCTTCCAATCTTTTTTGTCGTCCGTCGACAACTCGCAACCACCTGGGGATTGGGCGACTTATGCCTCGCAGTTCAGTGGCGAGGTCCGGAAGAACAACCATGATCTCCTTAACCTCGATTCTCTACCCTCGCCGCAGGGGAACGATACTTTGACTCAGGCCACAAAGGATCTCATGTCGCTGGACGATGGCATGTGGGGTGACAACCGGATGGTCCTCGACCATTCTCAGTCTCAGCCCCAGCAGCAACATTCCTTCTACGACCATCTAGGGCAGCTCCAGCATCCCCATCCCCACCAGCAGCACCAGCACCAGCAGCAACAACAACACCAGCATCAGCAGCCCTTACAAATCCAGTCGCCTCAGCCGATGGCCTTCCCAACGGCACACGACGCCTTCCCCTTCCTCAACAACTCCAAATCCCAGCTCCAGCAACAGGACTTCTTCCAACAACAGCAGCAGCTTCAGCAGCCCTACCCTCACGACCCGATCCAACATTTCAATTACCCGAGTCAAAGTTTTCATCATGGAAACCAACTCAATGGGTCTTCAATAAACGGTGTAGGGATTTCCTTTGGCACACAGCAGCAGCATCAACCGCCACAACCAACGCAACCTCAACAAGCGCATATCCCTCCGGCAATCAGCCATACGCATTCACAGTCGTCTGTGACGTCGTCGTCCACGGCTGGTGCTCCCTCGAAACGCCCGATTCGCGCGGCGTCGCTGTCGTCTGCGTCGTCACCTGCAGCTGGGCCTTCTTCAACGGCGAAACGGGGGAGCCGTTCCTCGTCTTCGCAGTCTCCAAATCGGTCTGGTCCTCCGTCTAAACCGGCTTTGCTCTCTCCATCGCAGAAAAAGGCCAACCATATCCAGTCAGAGCAGAAGAGGAGAGCGAATATTCGGCGCGGGTATGAAGCGCTTTGTGAGACTGTTCCGGCGTTGAGGGAGGCGATCCGGGAGGAAGAGGAGGAAGCCAAGGCTGCCGCGTTGGCTGCTGCTGCTGGGCTACCGCCTAAAAGTAAATCGGCGAAGAAGAGGAGCGGGAAGAAGAAGGAAGGGGAGGAGGGCTCGAAGGATAAGATTGATGGACGTGCGGGTCCTAGAAGTGAGAATGTGGTTTTATCGAAGAGTACGTCTCCTTGTGATTTTTTTTGTGTGTCGTGTTCGTTGTGTTAATGGGCTGTTGATTTTTTTTTTCTGTTCTTGCTGCTTCCTTTCTTCTTTAGCGATTGATTATATCAACGATCTATTAGCGGATAGGGCTTCGCTGCTCGCGAGGCTTCAGCGTGCTAGGGCGATGCTTCCACCTGGTCATCCTGCGCTGGTGCCGCTGGTGCCGAATCCGCTTTGGGAAAGAGAGTGGAAGGGCGGGGAAGGGAAAGAGGGGAATACGCGAGAAGAGGGCGAAGAGAGTGAAGCGGAGGAGGATACTGGCAGTCCCAATCCCAACGCACCCAAGTCAGGGAAGGGAGCGCGGAAGAAAGGGACTGAATAGGAGTAAGTCCCTTTGCCGCAGTTTAGGCGGCGGTTATGCTGTCCTATTTTTTATGCGATCTCTGTTGTTGTTGTAATTCTCGGTTCTGCACCGTTCCACCCAGTTCAGTTTTTTTGCTGTTCAATTAATGACGGTTGTTTGCTATCTTTATACCACCTTTTCGGCTGGGACTTTCTTTTCTTCCTTATAATTAATGTGTATCTTTTGTAGCCATTATCTAAAAGACCTCTCTGATGTAGATGTTTTGGATAGCCCGCTTTGTCGCACTCACCCTCACCAGCCTTTTTACTATACCACTGGCATGTTCCAGGAATACCGGGGCAGCGTAATGAATTGGTAGTCACGACTAGTTCTATATTCTTTACGTAGCTTAATAGAGAAGCCCGTCTGCTCCTTTCCTGAACGTCTCACTTGACAATAAGTATAGCGCGAGCAAAGTCGGTGAAAATGTCCCGAAGCGCCAGAAGATCGGCGGCGTCGGGATTTGGACCAGAGTTGATCGCGGCTTGGCGCCTGGAGTGGGTTCTGATGGCGCCAAGTCATTGCTCAGCGCTGTCTGGCGGGCCAACTCACCTTGCTTCATCCACCACCGACTTTTCTTACTTTCTCGAAAAATGGTCAATGTTATTGGCTTTGTCGCTCTTTACGCAACTTTCTTGTGCTCTTTGATTCTCCCTGGTGAGTGAAACGCGTGAATAATTCAAGGGAAAGGCTGTTGACGAAAGTGAATCTTGAATCGCGCAGTTTTGGCCCAGCAGTACACAGACCAGCCAGCGACGCCTGATCATGTCGCAGTTATTAACGCTGAAGATATGCCTGCGAAGTGTAATGAGGAATGCACGTTGGCGAGTGAGAAGCTTGTGGTGAGTAGCGGTGGTACCTGGTGTGAGGACGGATACTCATGGAATGTGGTCTTTCCCTGGTAGAACTGCAACCGAAACGGAACGTGCTACTGCGACGACATCACAACCGTACCTATCCAGGATTGCTTCAGATGTGCAGTCGATGAGGGATATTCCAGGTCCAAAGTCAATGGTGTCTTCGATGGTACGAGTGCACTTGCTCATTCGGGGCCAACTTGACTTAACTCGCTTCAGATATTGCTGAGAACTGCAGGAAATACAAGACACCAGTCAACAATCTCTCACTCAGCGGAGCTGCGAAGCTTTCTTTGGGATTCGCGTCTGTTAGTGTCGTTGCGGGGCTGATGTTGTTGAATGTGGCGTAGGCTGTCTTTTGGCCTCGAGGTCGGTTCTAAATATCTGACATTTGCATTTGGATACCGTTTGCTGGATGGGGCTTCTTGAAACTGGACCATGCGGATGCTCCCATTTATTTCTCATAATGTGTACAGTGGACACTTATATATAGATCGCACCTAATACGCTCATTTATGTCCTCTTGGCCTGGATGTCGGCACCTGGACACCTGGGTTCGACCACAACCACGACTAGCGCAATTCTTTCCCTGGCTATTCATGAAGGAAACCCCTACGCTAGAGCTTCCGGTCGAGATCATCTGCTTCCTCTGTAGAGTTCGGCAAGAGAAAGTTGGCGGGATTGTTATAATCTGTTGTGCGTAAACAGCCACACTTCGCTTTACCTTTACTTACAATACTCTGACAGGACTAAGCAATCCTTGTCTCGAGAATCTAACCACCATGTCGGTTGCCTCGTTTCCCCAGGTTGCCGACTAACGACCGACATACTTTGATCAAGATGTCTGTATCGAGTCAATTTCTCTGGCGGAGGAGGTTGAACACCAGGATGTGGCACTCGTACTTCATCAGTGTTCTACCCGACTTGTCTCCTTCGCTGCGCGCATGGCCGAAAAGGATTCTCATCGAGAGGGCTATCTTTCTTGGCCACCCGTGTCCCTCAGTAAGGGAAGGGCAAGGTTCGAGCTAGAAATGCCTTCAACAACCTCACCCATCTTGCGATGTTCGACCTGCACAATATAGAGTTGGCAGTTGATGTCGTGGGTGTGGCGCCAAACCTGCGATTTCTGGCCTTAATTGGGCGTGAAGAGGAGGAATTGGAGGTGTTGTTTGGACAAAATTCAGTATGTCATCCATTGCCTATGCTTTTAGGGGCGTTGGGGAGGGGTATAGGGTGGTAGGTTTGAGTTGTTGGATTCGAGGAAGCAAGAGAGGTTCTGATGGGTCGAAGAGTTAATCGAGGGGGCTTTTGTTTGGACTGGGGTGAACGATGGAAGGCGGGTGACCATGAGTAGGGCCCAATGGTGCGCCTTCCGCCCAGGGACCCGAGCTCGGCAACTAGACTTTGGCTAGTCCTGTCCTGGGCCAGCATCACGATCGTGGCGGCCTGTATGGCCCGTCATCTGATCCATGGACATCGTGTTGAGCGGACTGTGTACTTATTTTTGGTTTCTGCAGCGCCCGTTTTGAATAAAGCAGATGGTCCCACTTCCAGGTCGGTTGTATCGGTCCAGGGTCCTTGCTCGTCCTTCCCACTATGCCGCCATACCTGCTCGACCTCCCGCTGGAATTGGGAGTCAAAATCGCATTCCATGTTCAAGACGAAGGGGCCGACGGGGCCGCTGTTAGGAGGGAGGACCTCCAATCTTGCATGCTCGTGTGCAAAGCCTTTTCGACACTATTCAGGCCTTATATCTATCGAGTCTTACGACTCCTGGACCTGGCGGCAGTCGAATACTACTTTGAACATCTTTCAGCCAGGCCTGGTTATGCTCGGTTTGTCAAGACGCTGCACGTGTTCAAGGGGTGGGACGTCGTGCAGAGCGACGCGTTCCCGGAATTGTTGAATCTCCTGCCGTCGGTTTCTGAGGTGGTGTTTGGGGGAGGGGCTGTGGGGAGCAGAGCTACCAAGCTCGACTTTTTGCAGCTACCACCAAGGACTGTGGGCTCGATCGTTCGAATCTGCACACTTCACTCGGTGACCCGACTTTACGTGGCTCGGTGCATTAATTGCCCTGGGGCTATCCTTGATGTCCCGGGATGTACGTTGGTGGATGTTACTTTTGACCCAGGATCGGTGGTGCCGTCGACGGTGGGGGAATCGGGGGATGGCGAAGAAAGGAGGCCGGGATTGGGCATCCTGAGGGACCTGGATGTAACTTGGTCCCCCGAATCTGCGGAGACGTTTGGAGAGGTTGTACAGGGTTATGGACGGCGTTTTGAGAATGTCACCTCGCTCTGTGTGGGACTTCAAGTCGATTATGGGACCGCTTGGGAGACTATGGAAAAGCTCATAGACCGATCTCGCAGCTTAGAGGAACTGGAGATTCGGATTGGTACTGGTATTTTGCTACTCATGCCAGCGCATGGCTTGTACGTTGTGCTGACTCTGGGTTTATTACAGATGTGTTTACTCGAGCGTTCAATACGGAGTATTCTGTTCTCGAGAATGCCCAACTCAACCTCGGAAATGTCTCCCAACTGCGCCGACTTGCGTTTACCGTCTTCTACCCGACGGCATCGCATATCCGGATGTTTCTGCGAATTCTTAGGGACATCGTTTCGTCGTTAGTGGGTAGGACGCTAGAGAAAGTGGATATCTGTATGGAGATTGTGATGGTAAACTTCATTGAGGAGTTGATGGATCCAGAGGTGGGATGGGCGGGGTTGGAGGGCTTGCTCGCGGATAAGGAGGTGTTTCCGAAGCTTGTATGTGTGAGGGTTGATTTGAAGGTTCCGCTTGGGATTATTCGAGGAAATGGGTGGAAGGAACTTTCGGAGGGAGTGGATGGTATGATGCCGGCTATTCCTAGGGTCGTTTTTGAGGGAAGGTGGCGGTCACCTTTCTTTCATTCATAGATTGATGTACATCAATGGGCGCTAATCAAAGTCTGGTCGTCTATTTGTATCTAACTCGGAATACATCTGATCTTGATGCTATGGACCTCGGGTCCCAGTTGGCTCCGATATAACAGTCGTTGACTCGATGATTGAGCGCTCACCATAAAACGTCGATGTTCCAGGCAACTGGTATATCCGCTCATACCTGCCCTATATTTCCTTCATGGACGTGAACGATACTGCCCCAACGGATCTCCCGGTTGAGATCCTATGTGCTATCGTCCAAATGGCCGCCAGAAACAGTGTTAAGAATCACTACAACCTTGCCCTTGTCTCGCGTGATTTTAATTCCTGGTATGTTGCACCGGGTAGAAATTGTGGTATTGATCCAAGGTTGAATCTGTAAAGGGCCTCACCATTCGCGTTCGACCGCGTCGATAACCTGACAACTAGGAAGTCATTCGTATTCCGAAACGTGATCCTCCGAAAGCCAGCCCAGTACTTCGCACGAGACGTTCATATCAAGTCGATTTCGCTGGTCGAAGCAATCCCACTTCCGCTAGCTCGATCCATACTCACCTAATGCTCCAACCGCCTCATCTCATTCTTTGCACGAACGAATGCCGCGGACGATCATCACCCGGCGAAGTGCCTACCTTATATCACGTCGAGGTTCCTCCGCAGGTTATGCTTGGTTTGGGGGCCACCTGTAGCTTCAGGGAGGGGACTGAAAGTGAAGCCATACGGAATCCCTTCACCGTATCCCGAGATTCCGCTGGATTTGCTGCGTTCTGTCACCCATTTCATCTGCTATACCCCGCAGGTCGCGGCCATGAACCTGGAGGGCATGGGCTACTATCTAGCTTGGGACGCATTATGGAATGCGGCGGCATCCACCACCGCCCGCCTCACACACCTGGCGATGTCAGTCCAGAACCTGAGTTTGGTTGTGGGCGTGTTGCGAAGGGCGCCAAATCTGCGGTATCTTGCTTTGTTTGGGGGTGATGAGGAGGACCTGAGGGAGTGGTTGGAACAGGTTGACACCATCAAGTTTTCGCGGCTTGTCAAGAGGCTCAGTTACGAGAGGCTTGGGGAAGGATTCAGGCGGTTCGTGGTGTTGGATAAGGGGAGGATTGCGGATGAGGATTTGGTGGATTCGGGAGAGCAGGCGCAGTTTTGGTGGAGGGTTGAGGAGTTGATTGATGCAGGGTTTTGTTCGGACGTAGGTGATCGGTGGGAGGAGAATGAGTTGGGCAATTTTAGGGTTGTGGGCGGAGAGTTGTCGGCTTTGTAGGAGGACCATGTTGGCATAGGGTGGGAACCGGAACGTCGGATGTAGGGGAGTGCGAGCTTTACCGCAGCCCTCAGTTGCAGTATACCGATGGACGGGGCTTTGTTGAACTCACCGTCGATCCCAGCCGATCGGTAACTGTAATCCCTGGTTGATGGGCGCTTACAACGACCCAGTGACCATGAGAGCGCTTGGACTTGGTCCGCTGGATATTGATGGTCTCCACAGAGTACTGGCAGCACTGAAGGTCAAACCATCCTTCCGGAATGATATAAAAGTCAGGAGTGATGCCACGTTCTGTCCTCGAGCTCGAAACCTATACCATCGACTTCGAGTCTTCGACTAACCCCCTACACGGCGACATGATGTCCACGTCTAGGAAGGGACCATTCAACTGCGATAAATGCAAGAAAGAGTTCAAGAAATGGTCTAAGCTAATGGCTCACGAACGACGCGAGCACGACCCAGACACCGTCATCGAACGATTCCCCTGTCAGCTCCCTGGCTGTGAATTCGTAACAAAGTACAAAGGGGGCCTGAAACAGCATGTCATCATACACGATCCCAACGCTAAGCAACCCGTATGCCAGTTTCCCGGCTGTGGATTCGTAACCATACACAAAAGGGGCCCGAAACTGCACTCCGCTCGTTGTGCACAATACCAAGGCCGAGTATCATCATCCAGCAATTCAAGAGGGGCGCTTCAAGAAGTATGTCGCTAGTCATGACCACGATGGCAGCTGCCGCCATACTTTAGACAACTATGGCGTACTAGTCTTGAACCGGGACTTGACGGAGGAGACGCTTTACATTTGGTCTGGTGCTTTAATTAAACCGAAATCTCTGTGTTAGCTTCTCGCACTTACTATTTCCATGCTCCCTTGAGCTTTTGGCAACTGGGCGCTTAGCGAGATGCGATCCTGGGAAAATACAAACAAGTCACAACACAAGGCTTGAACAGTTCAACGACGCTCTTTGCTTTCACTCTTCTCGCAAAACTCGCCGCGCCAGTGTTTTTAATGTTTTGTTACATTTATATATCTACACGGGACCTGGTCACTACATGAAGGACAGAGAGGCGCTTTTTTCAACCCGCGATATGACGAACAAACGTTTTAATGGGACCAAGATTGTAGGGATATCGAGAATCGTCTCCTATGCTTTTCTGTGCTGACTTCCTGCAGAGGCTTTATAGGAGTAACATTGGCTTCACTGCCTTCCGTCATGGGACTGTGCTTGCCCGAAGGGGTGAAAGGTTCTCCGAGGGAAATGCGATAAAATGTTTCTGTTATCGACCAATCAGGGACGAGACAACACCTCTCCTTGGGATCGGACGATGGCGGAAGGAGCGCGACTTTCCCGCCCCTTGCCTTATCAAGACCTGCCTCCTCGAAATTGGGAGATTCTCCGAAACGGATTTGCTTTCGAGATAGGGCAAATCGTTATCTTTTGAGGGGCCCTTGGCTTTTTCGAGATAGAGTGCTTCTTATCGTGTTCCTTGGCCTTGGCCTACGTCTCCTACCTTTTGGTCCGAAGGCTGCAAGGTACGAACCCGGAAGGTTGGTACCTCGTTTTCAAATGTAAATCTTTGGAATGCTGATATGGTGTACTCGCTAGGTGCACATAGTGAAGGTCATTGTACAGACCATCTCAGTGTAGAGCGCTATGAAAGACACCCTACTGCTCTGTCGACGCTGGTGACACGATCCCAGCCGCTTTCATTTCGCTGGTAACTTTCCCAAACGTCCAAGCTCACTTCATTCACATTCTCCCCTCAACGACGCGTCTACCTCTCGATAAGCACTGATAACTGTTGTTCGGCCTTTGGCGCTATCGACAGTTGAACGCCGAATCATAGGTGTCGAACATATCACGGGCGGGCGCGCCCTGAGGAAGATTGCGTCAAGGACATGACAATCTTTTACTGCCATCCGATTTGGGGAAAACTCCTCCTATGTTCGCTGTGCATATAAACTCTGCGTCTTCCCCCTCACCTCCTCAGCAGGAACTCCCGGCATCCCCTGCTTCCTCTGGCTCCTTCGTCACGGTTCTCCCTCGTTCACGGCGCCATGACTTGGTTATCCCACCTTCTCGTTTCAGCGTTAGCTGGCTCGTCGATTGTCGCAGCCCTTCCCAGCTATTCCCCGTACACAAGGCGTACTGGCGAAGAGCTTGATGCCTACTCGATGCACTCCCGTCGCGACGTCGTCGACACCCTCCTCACTCGCGAGAACTGGGACAAATGCCCCGCTCCCACCAAGCTCGTCGGCAAGGCTCCCAAGGAGAACATCTGGAGTGGTTTGACCAACGAAGAAGTAACCGCCGTTCTCGGTTACGTTCACGACCCCGCCTCCGGATTGAACCTCACCTCGTACGACAAGAAGGGCCTTTGGGACAACTACGTTTATCTTGTCGAGCAAGTCATGCCCAACAAGACCGAAGCTGTTGCCTACATCGACGGCGACGGGCCTCTCCCCGAGCGGTACGCTCGTGTGGCCATCTCCTTCGGTGCGACCGAAACTCCTTACTACGAGGATTGGATCGTAAGTTTTCCAGGTACCATTTCCAAGATCCTTTTCCTAACGTTCTATCCTTCAGGTTGGACCTCTTCCCATTTCCGACAAGACCAAGGTCGAGCCCTTGACGTACTATTACAACAAGGGTACCTCAAAGCAGTTCAACTACCGCCACGACAACTCTGTTCGCAGCAAGTGGAAGGCTCAGCTTTGCGAGGAAATCCAGGACATCACTCTCGACTTGTTGGGAACGGTGAGCATTTTCTGACTTTTGCTCTGTTCTTTCTAACGGCTTCGTAGTATATTAACACCACCAGTGCTACCTCTGGCTTGCAATCCATTGATCCCCTTTGGGAAGAGGATGGCAGGATCATCGAGTGGGCTCAATTCCGTCTTGCTCCCAAGGACGTCGGTGTCCACTCTGTTGAAACCCTCGTTCCTCAAGGTCTTTATCTCAAGCTTGGTACGTCAATGGCTTTGCTCGCACATCACAGATGTACTCACATATTCCCTCAGACATTACAGGTCGTGACCCTGCTGGCTGGAAGCTCCTCGGCATCTACTATGGCGGTATCTTCTACGAGAGCGCTGCCGCCTTCCGCGCTGCTTGGGAAAAGTCCGACTTTGTCAGAACCGAGAAGACCTTCGTTACCCAGTCGATGATGACCAACCGCACCGGCGAGATCCTCCCCTACGACTACGAAGCTCCCCCCGCTCAGTTCCAGACCCAGAAGCGATGGACTGTCGACAAGGAGAATAAGTACGTCAAGTGGATGGACTTCGAATTCTACATCGGCTTCAACAAAGACGTTGCTGTCACCCTCTACGATATCAAGTACAAGGGCGAGCGCATCTTCTACGAACTTGGTCTTGAGGAAGCTCTTGCTCACTATGCTGGTTCTGACCCCAAGTCTTCTCACACTGCCTTCCTGGATTCCTACTATGGTTTCGGCCCCTACGTCTATGAACTTGTCAAAGGGTGAGTGGATTCAGTCATCGTGCTTGGCAGCCTCCTAACCGTCTGCCTTCAGATACGACTGTCCTTGGAACGCCGATTATCTCGACACTAGCCTTCACATGAACGGAAACACCACCACCAACTTTGACAGCATCTGTCTCTTCGAGTCCGACGCCGGCTTCCCTATCCAGAGGCACACCACTGGCAAGATGGCTACCGTCACCAAGAACATCGTCTTCAACCTCCGCTTCGTTTCTACTATCGGCAGTAAGTGATATCGAATCCCTTCCGTTTCCGCTGTTACTCACGCAACCCCAGACTACGACTATGCCTTTACCTATAGCTTCCTCCTTGATGGCAGCATTGAGGTCACCGTCCGTGCTTCCGGTTACATCCAGTCCACCTACTACTACGGCAACGAAGATTATGGCTACAAGATTCAGAAGCACCTTTCAGGTTCCATGCACGACCACGTACTCACCTTCAAGGCTGATCTCGACATCAAGGGCACCAAGAATTCCTTCGAGACTACTTCCTTCGTCCCCACGGTCGAGAGCTACCCTTGGTCTAACGGTGAACGCAGCACAATGAAGGTTGAACGCTCCATCCTGAAGACCGAAGACGATGCGAAGATTAACTGGGCCCCCAACGGTGCCAACATGTACGCTATCATCAACAAGGATGCTCCCAACGTCTGGGGTGAATATCCTGGCTACCGCATCATGCCTGGACACGGTACTCCCATCCACTCCACCGTCCAGAAGTCTTCCATCGTGAAGGATTCGATGCACTTCGCCACCCACCATATGTATGTCACCAAGCAGAAGGACACTGAGAGGTATGTTTCGTTTCACTCGCCTTAGTTGGTAACCCGGTATTGACACTGCTACTTCCCCCAGGCACTTGACGCACAGCACCAACAACATGGACAGCGGCAAGCCTCTCGTCGACTTTAGCAAGTTCTTTGACGGCGAGAACCTCGAGCAAGAGGATATCGTCCTTTGGTTCAGTACGTGCCTTCGGCATCTGCACCGCAGTGTCTTCATCTCTAACCTTCTCTTGCGCAGACCTTGGCATGCACCACTTGCCCCATACCGGCGATCTTCCCATCACACTCATGTCCACCGCCCAATCTTCCGTCGTCTTCAGCCCCCACAACTACCTCCTCAGCGATCCTACCCGCCAGACCGTCCAGCAAATCGAGATCGACCTCACTGGCGAGAAGCCCGTCGTTGACAACTATGGCAAGAAGACAGATGTTTGCTACACCCCTCGTATCGTTGAAGATGATTACACTCAGTATGAAGGTGGTTCCACTGTCAGCAAGATGCCTCACCATGTTCCTTGCACCAACTGCTAGAATATTTTAGACGATTAGAATTTTATACGATTGTTATGAAGTAGAAGTTATGAAACGACGATAGATTAGACGTTTTTCATGTTTTACCGTGTTCTGGAGGGTAGTTAGGATGTTGTCTACAGCCTACTAATTGCAATCTGGATCTGTTGGATATTCACCTTGTATTATTTCCCCTGTGAATAATTCTCCGGTGACCTGGAGTGGCTTGACTTCCCTCTCTCCCAATGGGTCCCTCTGCACGGTGAATCTGACTCCTTGACTTGAAACCCGACATTGTTCTCCACGATTACGTCCAGGTCAAAAAGCCCATCACATTCACGTTTCAAGTCAAATTACAAGAGTAACAATTAGTACAATAATACACCTCTCCGAGACTTAGATTGCAGCTGAGCGGAGATGACGGTAGGGGCAGGGATGAGTGGAGATGATCGTAAGAGTAGGGATGCGTGGTAGTACCAGAATAGTCCATGTATATGATAGCGATAGCGTGTCTATGAGAGTCCCAAGGGTGCGAAAGCTCCGAGGAGGGGATGCAGCGATGGATGAAAGAGGGATTCATGTCAAGGGAGGAAAGAGTGGGTCGTTGGATAGAGGTTGGTGAGTGAGACTGGCTAGGTAGTGGTTCCATTCGCTGATGCTGTAGTCACACAAATATTAGCCTCAAGACGGAGACACCGTACGTAGTGGTAGAAGAGAACTTACCTCCACGCTGTAGGTGCTGTCATCCACATCGACATGGCGCTCGTATCTCGCGAAGAAGGTAGCACATTGTTGTCCACCAAGGTAAACGGGTTTGTCCCGGGGATTGGATTGTTGTCGAGGTTAAAGGGCGGTTGAAGAGCGGAATTGGTTGTTGCCGGTGTCGGCGTTGTCGAAGGGAAGTTGAAAGCTGGATTTGCATGCTCGGCGTAACCCAGTTGTGTCAGTAAGAGCGTGCTTAAATCCCAGTCTGGATTTGAGGGCGGTAAATGGCCGGAAAACTGGGATTGGGAGGGGCCACCTTGGTCGGAGAATTGCACTGGTGTGCCAGAGCTCGAGGAGCCTGCACCTGTGTCGCTCGGATTAGGATTCGGGGCGGAAGTGAACTTGTCGAATATCTGCGGGTCGGACGGGAAGGTGCTTACGAGCGCAGCGAAGATGTCGGATTGCCTGGGCGCGTTGCTCTCGTCTCTTGTTCGTTTTCGGGATTGGTCCTGGCTTTCAGGCAGCGGAACAGGAAGGCCGCCGAGGGAGCAAAATTCAGTCAGGATGTCTCTGTAGGGATTGAGTTATCCACGAGCTGGGAGAACGGCGGATGAGGACCACGCACCCGAACCTGCCTGCGATGTGCCACCTAGATACCGTGAAACTGATCAGATACATAGTAGTTTACCCTGGCAAATCAACCCACCGTTCGCCTCCCGACTTCAAGAAACGAAGCAGACACTGGATATCTTCGACCTCTTTCTGCAGCAGGTAAGATAACTTGGGACCACGACGTCCCCAGAGGTTGATCACCAGCACCGTACTCGCAGCGAATGCTGCAGCCTGTCCACGCAGTGGTAAGTTATGATTGCACAACGACCCGAGAACACGAAATACTAACGAATGTGTTGACTGAAGAGAAACTCTGTCTCTTCATGGTAGCATCCACCAATCGACTAGTAGCTCTGGCTGCATTCGTGCACATGGCGAGGGCAGGTAGTGCCAGTGTGGTTTGTCCCTGGAGGAAGGGCCGGTGGATTTGGATTTGGAGGTAGTAGAACGCGGAGTGGAGGAGGACTTGTTGGTTGAAGACTTGGATGTCTGGATGGCTTGGGTCCCACCGGACTGTTAAAATGTTGATCAAGTTGAGTCAGTGAGAGACCTCACATATGAAGGTAGGAGGACTTACGATGCTGTGGTAACCCGTCCTTCCACCTATTCATGGCGGAGTCGAGCTCGGATACAATCCGCCTCTCCCACTGCTCGCCAATGGACCCAGTCAAAACTTTGGACTTTTTTGACGAGTACAGAGTTCGAAGCATGAAGGCTGCGATTTCGCAAAGCTTGAGGTGGAAGTTCATCGCGGTGATGAGACTTGGTTTGTTTGGAGGCTGCTTCCACGCCTTTTCGGGGTCGTCGACTTCTGAATCCCAGTACTCGTCGTCGCATTCGATGGGGTAGTCGATGTCGATGCTACATGTTTCGTTAGTGGTGCGATTGCTCCATGGATGGAAGGGCAACGCTCACTCTTCATCGTGGAGACATGGAGGACGTCCAAGTGATGTGCTAGTAAGCCATTCCAAAGTGAGCAAGGACCTATGCGACGGATCAGTGAATGGCTTTAGATGGTAGGGTGCAGAATGCGAGATCGTACCAGAATATACGTTTCTCCAATTCTGACTGTGCCTTGGTTTTCGGGGAAGCTGCGCCCTTGCGCCGATGCAGCCCCATTTCGATGGCAAAACGCATGGCAATACCTAGGAGGTTCCATGCAGTATGTGGGGACGATGTGCCGAGGAAGTAGAAAACAATGAGCTAGACCGGATTCAGCAATTCGCCAAAGTCAATCGGAGGTTAACTGACAGCATAGTACTGCAGGTCAAGAATGGTGGCCTGCGCAATGATCGATTTGCGGACCAACGGTGTTTGAGCGATAAACCTCCAACCTGCAGATGGTCCTGACAGATCAGGGTTCTCATGGTCCACAATGATGACTCGTTCATCGGCGGTGTACCGTGATGCTGTTGCACAAGCTGCGAGGAGGATCATACCGAAACCAGGATCCTTGAAGTGGCGCCCACTCCGAACATCTCGCAGGAAAGATGGCCAGTGCAGGACGGGTAATTGCGGGTGCACCCGTTCGCCATAAATAACTAGCAATGACTCGAGGAGGTCTGTTTCGGGGAATTCATAGATGGGTTCGGGAGAGTCCGCGTATTCGCGTTCCCACTGACATTTGTTAGTAACGAGAGCTGGAGTTTGGGTAGGAGAGTGTGCTTACTGGTCGTAGATCCCATATTGCGGGGCGGCGGACGAAGGAGATGCCTTCCTCGTTTGGCTCCCGAGAGAGCTCAGCGATTTGAGAAACGAAGCTGATGAGGCTGGGGGGAAGGTTACAATTTTTCTCAAAGGTTGGAAATGAGCACGAACCTCGCCTTTCCAAAGAATCTATTGTCGTGACAATCCACGGCCAGGAGGCCCATTCTCTCGGCCAAGCATCGTCCTGCACCGTCGTCAGAATCCCAGTCTTCCATCTTGACTTCCTCGGTTGACGATGGTGACCCAGCGCCACTCATTGTTTGAGGAATGGGTGGTCGAATATCAGAGAGTCCACCCCCGCCACTGGAAGGAGAAGTGTGCCGCGAACTCTCAGTTTGATGAGTTGCAGAAGGACTGGAGTGGGTGTCTGCGGAGGACTGCGGTGGGGTGAGCATTGACTGCGGCACCAGCGGGGAGAGAACTAACAGCTCCAAGGACTTCCTCCAACTTGCGAATCTTTTCTTCAAGTTGGAGGATGTACCTGAAAGTTCAACGGTTTAGCGAAGACTTGGTTCCATCATGAAGATTTCTTACTCTTGTTGCCTGTCGCGTTTCTGTTGGTTGTATACTTTCAGCCTTTACAATATTGGTTGGAAGAAATAGAGCACACCTTTTGTCTTGGGATTGTATGTGCACATTCGATCTTTGAGTTGATGCAGTTGGAACAAACCCTGTCAGGCATTAGAGCACTGTCGCCTAATCGACTCGCCTAACGTTCAGGTTTCGCTATCTTAACAGAAAGTCGTAATTGGCTTACATTTGGCTTCAGGAATTGTAAGTATCCTTCATGATTAGAATATGATAGCACACATACTTTTCTTCTTTTTACAAGCATCACAAGCGCCATGAAGTCTCCTCCGCCGTTTGAATTGCTGACCCTCTTCTTCACTGGCCTCCGAGTCCGAGGCGTATCGCGACTGGCGCGGTGGGTCCTTCGCCGACATAATTACTGTTTCCTAGAGGATTAGCTTGCTTTTCAGAGGTCGATATTGAAGGTTGGAAACTGGAGGATGATGGTGGCTGGAAAGGCCTGAAGACGGAAGACAAACCTGCCGTCGATGACGAACAGACGGCACGGTGATCTCGGGTTCCTCGGACTGGAAGGACAGGCACCTGATTTCCCCACGGCCGGCTGGTCCTTTGCCAGAGCGCGAACTTTGTTCCTGACCAGTGACCACCAACTTCCTGTCTCAAGCAATCTCAATCTCAGGGCTTGGATCGACGCGCTGACTGTTACCTGGAAGCCGTACAACAACTGCAAAGTGAGGAATCTGGCGGCATATCGACAAGAACGCGACCTTGAGCCTCAGTCAAAACGTCACCGACGATGTCAGCGCACAAACGCAAACTTTCCGACCTATCTGAAGGAGGAAATGGCGCTCAAGGCGATAATACAGACAGACCCTCACAGAAGGCGCGACTAGAATCTAAAAACGACGCGTCTTCTTCGCCCCAGCATCCGGATCCACCCAAACACCTGCCCTATCCACCCACGGGTACCAACCAACGCGTCAAACCGACCCCCTTCCAGCTTCCAACCCAGATAACGACCTTTTCGTACGACGGGAACCACGTTCAAGAATTCAACGATTCTGCTCTACGGTACTATGTTGACCCGCCGCCTTCTGCGAGACTGGACTATGGATATGACCGTTGGATAAAGAAGCCGGACGATAGAGGCCGGTTGGATCCACTTTTGAAGGCTCTTAACCGGCTCAAGAAAGACCAGGCGAAGGCTGGGCTGGTTCCTGATAACGGTGTTGTCTGTTGGAGGGGTATTATGACCAAGTATGTCCCTTCTTTCCTTTCGAAGGCTGGCTAACGTCGAACGAGGATATTGACGGCGCCATATGAAGACCGGGATGGGTGGGACTTGAATGTCATGTTTGTCAATGGGGTTCTTTACTTCGAAGAGCATCTTACTGAGAAGAAACTACAAGAAAAGTATGTGTTCTCTTCCTTTGCTTAGGAAGGATGGTTTGCTGTTTGACGTGACCATTTATTTGTATTGACTTCTCCATCATAGAAACAACATGCAACCGAGGCAGCGTCTTCAGACCTACTATGGGTATGCCTTCGAATCATACTGCACTTCTGAGACCCCCACTCGCCATTCCGCGCGTTCAAACCCCGGCGAGCCACCTGGCTGGGGAGGCGATGTGAATACAAATGTCCAATGGTGCAGCGTCGTTCGGACGAAGCTCGGCGACTCACGGATTGTCATCGGTGGCGAAGTGGATTGTGTACGAGGTAGCTAGTTTACTCTTCCTCGTTTTCGATAAAGCTAACCGAGTCTAGGTAAATACACGGGACGAACGGACACATTTGTAGAGCTGAAAACCTCTATGACCATTCGGGGTGCCCAAGACGAGGCGCGATTCGAAAAGTATGGTGTCATACCCCCGAAACTCTGCCCAACATACTGACCATTGCCCTTTAGGAAACTTCTAAAGTTCTACTTTCAGTCTTTTCTTCTTGGCGTACCTGTGGGTTTCCATCCTTATCGCGGATCGCGTTCCCGCTAAGTTTCCGGTATTCCGTCCCTATAGGAAATTGTGGTCGGATTTCGGACCCCATCCGGGGTCGTGACCACGACCCAAAGCTTCAAAACCATTGAAATTCCTCGTCTTGTACGGGGGAAGCCTGGGGCCTGGGATCCACTTGTGTGCCTGGACTGGGGAAACACTTTCCTTAAATTCCTTAAGGGCATCGTTAGCGACTCAGCCACTGCTCAGGCTGGTAAAGACGCAAAGAGCCGGGTGTGGCGAGTGACATTCGTTCCTGGGACCGGTGTTAATCTACGCGTATTGGGCGAGTCAGAGGTCGAGGAGGTTGTCAATGGGGAAGACCGTATTGGGTTTCTGCCGGGATGGTACTGGAAGGAATTGTGTGCGACCCAGGCATCGGCGGCGTCTCCGATGTCAAGGGCAGACCACCAGACCAATACGTCACCGGCCGTTCCCAATACGATTTCGGGATGGCAAGTCTAGTTCTGATAACACCGGCTCATGCGACTCTATCAAGAAGAAAGAAGATTCGAGAGCATGTGGCGAGCGGGACCAGAGCGAAGGCTTTCGAATCCTATGGGCATCCGGCAAGCCCCATCACACTCGCCGTGCCGGGACCTCATCCACACCACACCTGGCATCGTATCCTCACCCGTTGCCCAACGCTGGCTCTTTCTTTCGGGCTTCTCGAACCAATGAAACCGGGGTTACATTTGCCTACAATACAGCACGTCTGGACGCGACGGGCGCGGTTTTGATACTATTATCAATCAACACCGAATCACAGCAGTGACTTGATGGTAGTATGAGCGTCTAATGATACCCAAGGTGTTGCGCCGGTTCCCCTTCAATAGTCATATGGTACGCCTTCATTGATCAAGTAATGGATACTACTTTACGTCTGCTTGACCCGACGCAAATAGCTTGCATATTTCCTGTCCATTCCCAACGAGTCATCCGCGGTTCTTGGACCCGCAGCGATCAGGCGCGTCCTGGAGCGTGTCTTCATTTCATCGGCTCGTGTATAGCAATTACCCACACAACCGCATCATGGGTGCACGCTGCTGTATGACTACGGTCGTGACCGCGTTGCAGGACACGCAGAGCCACGCAAGAGGCGTCCGGACGGGCCAATCTCCACTCAAACCCGAGAATAGACCATTTCCGCCGAGAAATCGCGAAGGTCATGCCCAGGAAATGCCCAGATGGGCGGATTACTCGGAATTGTATGACAAGAACGAGTTGTCTGAAATGTCAGTGTGTTATTGTGATTTACATCTTGGTTGGGCAGTCTGACTGAGGCTGACTGAGGTCATCATACTCGGTCATCTGATACACAGCTTCTTCCTGATTGGGAACAGGGCTGGGTGGGTACAAAATCGGCGAAATCTGAATCCATGGCCATAGAAACTGGGAGGGCGTGTATTATAATGAAAAGAGAGTGTATTAGAGGGCTGTAGAGACAATATGAGAGGAACAAGGGAAAGAAAGACAAGTGTTTGAGAGATAAAAATTGAGCCTCCGCAGTGGCAGATGGCCGGCAAGGAGTTTTAAAGCCGAAACCCCGGCGGAAAATGCCGTAGTCGCGTCGCGCTCCCAGAGCAACCCTCAGCTGAATTCTCTCTCACACTGACAGTCCTATTTGCTCTCTTCCTCAACACGCTCCACGACGTTCTCCTCGTCCCTCACGCTCCCGCCTTCGTCGGGCAATTCACCGTCCTCATCGTTGCCAGTAGGCACCAGCCACGCGTAAATGGCGACTCCAACTTCTTCCGCAACGTCGCCCTCACCGCCAATGGCTTATCTCTCGCACACACCACCGACCCCTCAACCCATGATCATGTCGACCACCTCAGACATTCTCGACAGAGAGCAGAGGCAAAAGGCAATCCAGAAGTTCCTTGCCAGGGCTGAACTATCAGGGGTACGTTGTTGGTTCCACCTCCCAGACGCGTCGTCGTCGTCGGCGACAGTCCAAGACATGATGGCCTCGTTCCCGCAACACCGCGGTTGCCTCGCGTGAAGGCTACGTACTACCTCTAGTCTTCCAAGTTCCGCCAAGGGCCTCATTACTCTCCTTAATATCTTCTGAAACTATGGATCCAGTCGCTAATAAAATTTCACAGGTGACTCGCGCACTCCGGGCGCGTCTATCGTATGCATCGTACAAGGCTACCCACAATATTCCCCACGTACCCCTTCGTGATCTCGAAGCACAATCCAGTCAAAACCAGGCTGCCTCCTTCAACCGCACCATCGCCGCGAAGCGGAAGGCGTCAGGCCCTCCCCAGTACTATTATGCTCCCAGTACACCAGGTCCAAGCTCTGGTTCACCAGCGACGGGCAATGCGCGGAAGGGTGCACCGGGAGCCATGCTCCCCCCGTCGTCTGTCAACTCTCCTCGGTCCCACTACCCCTCAATCAATGGTCAGCCTGCCTCCGCGGCTCACGGCGAAATGGCTTCTAGTTCGAGACACCCCTCTAGCACTGCACCAAACCTGTACACTTCCATATTGGCACCTCCGCCCGCCAAGCAAGCGCGAACCATTCACAATGCTAACGATCCTCCTGTACCAGCGCCAACGCGTCCGGCCCCATCGCCACGACCACGACTTCATAAATCTCCGAGAACCGAAGTGGGCCGTTCGCATGTCAAGTCTCGGCACTCGGACAAGTCCTCCAAATCGACCTCTTCGCCAGACCACCGTAGAGCCAAACGGGCTTCTGCCGATAAAGGCAAACGAAAGCAAGCAAGCGTTCGCGTTGACGCTGACGGGGATGTCGATATGAAGGCTGCAGCCACATTGACCTCCTTGCTGCTCCATAGCAGACCATCAATTGGGAGTGCATCATCACCGCGCTCGAGCATTGATGGTTCCGAAACAGGCTCGACGTTGTCCTATTCCCACTTTGCTCAGAGTTCGGCGAGAACGACGACGGGTTCCATTGGCGCGCCTTCCTCAATCCCTGGGCCTTCCACTCCTTCCACCGATGCTCCCTTACGTCACCGTACCCCTCCCCCATCCTCTGCCCCTGTCCAAGACCAAATCACCCCTCACGCAGCCCATTCAGACAAGGAAGCCGCCGACTTGATGCTATTCTTGGCCACCTCCCCTTCGCCGGCGCGTCCGTCCAAGGGCAAAGACCACGCTGCGTTCCAAATACTCAGCGGTGAACCAACACGACCGAAGGGACGTGTACTATTCCAGTCAGGCTCCGCGTCGGAGCAGCCTTCCGGAGAATCTTCAGGTGCTCCCGCAGCAAGCTCGCTGCAGTTGCCATCAACTCTTGCTCGAAGTGGCGAAGGAAGCTTCGTGTCGAGCATATCAAGCATTGGCAGCGAGCTTGGTGGCAACCGAGACGCGCCTTCTCCACCCACGCGTGCAATCTCCACCACTCCAGGACCCCAACAACTTCTCCCACCGCCTCCCCTTTCGTCTCGAGCACCGTCGGCGCCATCCAGCCCCGGTATGGCTAAACAGTCTGTCCCCGGTGCGGGAAGCCCTAGGCCCAGCAGTCAAGCTCCATCGATCGACTTTAACATTCACGAGTTCATTAATGCCTCACCTTCTCCACGGAACGTAGTTGCGCAGGGGCACAAACCCAATCACAGCCTACGGGCCGATGTTGGGAGGAAGCTCTTCGAAGAAGAGCAAATGCGCTATGCTGCTCAAGGCATGACGGGTATGGGCAATCCTCACACAGTTGGTGGGTTTGCACCGCAGAATGTGGAAGCGAGGGGAGAGAGTCAACCGATCCCGCCACAGACGTGGAACGCTGGGATTAATATAGCGCAGACTTGAAATCGAAGTCCATGAATGGTTGAGACATGCATGCATTTATGGCCCCCTTTTTCTTCTCGCGTCGCTTCCTCTCTCAACGAGCCCAATGACGATTTCCATTCATGATCAAGCCTGACAGAACACGAAAACGACGAATCCACGCGACGACGATCATCAACTTCCAATCTTCATAGAGGCGGAAGCTGCAAGCACAGGAGTCCTGGACATTCGCATCATCATAATCTTAGCGATCCGGTTTCCGAACGTCTTGTTTATTGGCAACTTGCAGCGCGGGAAGGCCATTCGTCCATTCTTTTTTTTTGTTCAATCTCAATCTCCGGCATTCGCAAGACTTAACATTATTCGGCTGGCAGCTTTTCCCCTCAAGTTCGGCTCTCAAATCTCTTTCCATGCTAATTCTTTCCCTCGAATCAATCTCTCCGCCTTCTCTTCCTCTCGAAATCTCCCTTTCCTCTTCGTTTACCAGGTGTTTTATTAGTCCCCAACCGGATCGCAATCACATACCGCACGTTGTAACACCAGACAAAGTTCCTCTCTCTTCTCATAGCAGCAAATCAGTCTCCCTCTTTCCGTTCATCGTATTCAAGCTCTCGAACCCGAACCTGGCCGTATCACAAGCACCCGTCGGACTGCCTCCAACTGGACTGGATCGTGGATGGCTTCCGGCTGATATGATACTCTCCGTTGGTTGGTCCAACCGTATCTGGCGTCGGCATTGTCGTTTCACCGTGGCGCGCGAGATGGGGATCTAGGATCCTTGCCAGTCGGATTCATTCAATCGACGCCTGGGGCTCCGCTTCCTACGGATGGCTCGACTCTTTCCCTTTTCAATCGCAACAGTCTCAAGACACGAAGTTTTGTTTATTTATGCATCCCAAGGCAAACCGACAACGTTGGACGGTCGAGGACACTGGTGTATGAGTTACTTAGCTATCTCCCTCTCCCTCTCCTTTTCGTCTTTTTTTTTGTTTTTCTCCATCAAGGACATGGCAACATACTTTGTAACGTTTGGGTTATGTATTCATTCCCCTTTTTTCATGTGTTCATGCCTTACAAGTGTATTACCAAGTGTTTGTGTCTTGATAGTTTCCTTCCCTCTCTCTCTCTTCCACTCGGTCGATCTTTTCGTTCTACCCTTTTCATGCTTATCTTTTCACACAAAGTTATGTCGGGGTCCTGGCTCTCGTCCGATGTTGCGGGTGCTTCTTGCCTCCTGGCTTCCCCCTTCCATCTCTTGTTTCCTGTCGCTGTTCTATCACTGTGTAGTCTAGCTATCTTATTCTTTCCGTTATGTGTTTTGAATAGCATCGTGTAACTATCTCTTTCCAATCGAAGTTGGATTCAACTCCCTGATTACCCCTTGGTGGTCTAGATTGAGTTCAGTGAACTAGAAGGCATTTTTGAATTTGAATAATATTCTTCTCATTTCGTAACGCAATTCTGACGTGACTACGATGGGGCTTAGTGTATTCAATTCATCTTCTCCCCTCAGTACTAGAATCCTTCTCCTACATGTTCCTCAAGGTTCTCCTCCGGGATCTAGAGCTTCTGCTTGATGGCCTCATAAATCTTCGTCATCTCATCCTTTTCGAAAGTCTTGGCGGGCCAACCGATGACCAAACCTTCAGTGTCGGTCGCGGAAGGTTTGGGAATGACGTGGAAATGGACGTGAGGAACTTCCTGTTGGTGGAGAGAGTTTAGTGAGCATTAACGTTCATTCGGTGTGAGGAGTGGATATATGGGAAGGTGCTCCATGTCGGTGTTAACCGCAATTCAATAGACTCATGGTGCAAGATGTGGGGTAGAGGGGGTTCTGGGAAGGGAACGGAAGGGAGTGGGACTGTGCGAACCTGGTGCGCGATCTTGCCGTTGTTCTGGAGGATGTTGTAGTTCTCTACTCCCTGTGCGGTGGCGATCTTCTTTGCGATGGGGAGGATATCTGAGAGGTGCTCGTCTGGGAGCTCGTGGAGCTTCTCAGCGTGATCTAAGAGAAGGGTAAATACCATGAGTATATTGAATTACAGGTGTATTGTATCACGGGTGAGAGGGAAGTGTGTTCTCAACGCGTGGTGCACGATCACAAGTATGATTGGGGAGGGGTAAAGGTCTGGGTAAGGTTTGGTGTGAAGTTTGAACGTACATTTGGGAATCACGAGTGCGTGGCCTTTGGATAGAGGCCCGATGTCGAGGAATGAAAACCTTGTGGGTTGGTGCGTGCGTCAGTTGTTTGTGTCTTTGGATTGGACGTGGGATTGGCATTGAGACATACGAGAGCTCGGTTTCAATGAGCTTGTAGCTCGGGATTTCTCCTGTGTAGGATATAGGTGGTTAGGCTTTGGGTTATCATGTGGAGACGAAAGCATCTTTGTACGTACCCTTGATGATCTTGCAGAAGATGCAGCTAGCGAGGGACCTAGGAGATGTACAGGCCAGGTCAACTCCAGCGCTTGCATGACTGCGAAGGTTGGGGGGATTACCTGGCGGGAGCAGACATTTCGGTTCACGAGGCTACGTTTAGAGTTAGATAAGATTTCTTGGGTGATCGCTATCGTTGTGGTACTCACAAAGTCTAAACAACTGGCAATCGACGAGACCTGGTGGTTGGTGGTCAGAGCGGAAGCAACTGGAACGCACACGCGAAACGGGTATAGCAGCTCCTAACTCCGGGCCGGCATCTCGCCGGGGACAAAGGTGAGAAATAGCTTCCGCGTTTGGGGCGCTCTTGTCCTTTGAACCTGAACCGCGACGAGCGCGACTCCCTCGAAGGTGGTTGTGCCAGCTTGTGTCTCATGAACAACGACGGGTAACGCGTGTCTCGGTCTGATAGCTGTGTATCCTTGGGTGCTGGGCTCTAGAAAAGCGTGAGGCTTCTTTGTATGGCTTGTAAAGGGACTCTACTGCGATTGCGCGAGGCGGCATCCCAATGATCGTCACGGCGGAACTGGCGTCTGGACGAGGCTGAAAGGATTTGAAATGAGACTGTGATCGTGGATTCTCTCGTGCTTGCGTCTCTAACTCTCTCTCTCTCTCTTCCTGTCTCTGTGGTTCTCTCTCTTATACCGACCCACGGCCTGCGATACCTCCTCGTCTCCTTTTGCCTTTCTCTCGTCTCTTTCGCCTTGGTTACGACTGCTACGACCGTCCACAGAACGCTATTACCAGAAAATCGACAATTTGCTATTATGGACTCTAAGAACCCCGGAAAACTCTCTTCACTCGCTACTTCTCAGATACTTGTAGCTCTTTCTTCGTTTATCTCTTTTATGCTTTTGTAAGTGTCTGCCCTCTTCCGTGTTCAAAGCACTGGGATGTCCTGACAAGCTTGTTGTACCTAGGACTGTTACGACATTCTCTACACCATTTACGCCTTCGTTGTACTTCTTGCGCTCCTCTCAAGGAAAGGGTGTTAGATTTGGACTGTGGGGATGGTGTCTTGAAGGCGAGGATTTTTGTACGGATCCGCAGTACGTGTTTATCGTTCCCGCCTGCCAGTTTCAGGACTCACGGAGACGGCCCTGATAAATAGACTCGGGTACACTTGGGAGCCTGAAATTCCTAGCTCTGCCACCAAAGCACTCGTTCTCTTTCCGGCATGTGAGTTCATCGCTTCAGTTCTCCTTTCTTCGATCGACTGTTGACGTTGAAATTGAATGGCGATTTATAGCTTCAGCAATGCTATTTCTATTCATGATCTCCAACGTCTTCGTTCTCCGCGCTGGTCCTACGAGGGTGCATTCATACATCAACCGCGCACTCGCCGTTCTCTCTCTCGCCTCTTCGGCGTTTGCCTTCGTGTTTATGGTTGCTATTTTCGATATTGCCAAGCATCGATTTGAGAAGAAGGGGCTGGAAGCTACTCTGGGTCCTTTGGTGGGTTCATTCATCTCTAAAGAAGGGTGCAACGACTGACTGTACTTCCTTTTGGCATTTATTTGTGGGATGGAATGGTGTTACTTATGAATAGCCCGCACTTTCGCTGGTTGCATCGCTCCTTCTTGTTCTGACGGTCTTCCTCACCTTCCGACTCAGACCACAGGAGGGCGGGTTTGGGTTTGGGTCGTCGAAGGCGGTTTCGTTCCCTGGCGGGGATTCGTCAGACCCGGAAGCGCGGTTGACCCCGACTAAACCTCGTCGACAGTCGAGGCGGTTTAGTAGGAAGTTTTGATGAAGTTTCGGGGAAGTTGTGAAGAACTGGAAGGGGGTGTCGGAGGAGACGTTCCATTGCGACTACCTGTCGCTTTGATTATACCCCTTTTTATTAGGTCTCCTAGTATATCGATGCCTTGCCTCCAAGTAGATCTACCAATGTATTCGCCGTTCAGAATTCGTTCAGATTGGGTGTAGAGTAAACTTGGCCGTACGTCGAATATTTAATCAGTCACCAGCGCAACCAGAAGCAAGGCTCATCTATTCCTCGAAAGACGCTAGGCGGTGCCGGTGATTTGTAGCGGCGGTATGTGGATGTAGAGCGTCATGTTGCTTCCAAGTTGACAGTCGCTTGACAGACGCAAGCGTGACGTGCAAGTACCAAGTGGTACTTGAGGACTTGGACGTGATATTGTTCAGTAGAAGTACGTACGGATGGTCTATATCCCACAGAGGCTGTGGGGATGTGTGAATGCTACAGAGTCGAACATGAGAAACGAATCAGAGGTGAGAGGTGTATGTATTGTACAGTGCCGACGTGTTTTGGCGCTTCTTGTGTCTGTCATTTGTCCCTAATCAAGGTGTCTCTGGAAAGCGAGAGAAAGATAGAAAGTCGGAGGGAGAGACGACGTCATGACCGCCAAGGTCTCTTCCTCTCATCCTCAAAGTTGAACCATGCACTTGTCGGTGTCGTGGGTGACTTGACAAAGCTACTCGAGAATGAGAGCGGGGATTTGAGTATGCTGCTCGTTGGTGTTCCTGGCCTTTGAGCATTGAGGATGCTACTTGTGGGCGTCCCTGGGGACTGCAGCTGCGCCAGAGCTCTGCCAGTGGATGGTGATGGTCCGGGAGAGCTGCAGTTAGGTCTGCTCATGGACGGTGAGAGCGGGGACCTGGGCGAGCTCCCTGGCGGCGTGCTGGTACCGGAGGAAAGTTTTAACACGCTTCTTGGAGGTGTTCCGGGCAATTTGACCGCGGTACTGGTCGGCGTGTCGGGTGACTTGATCACTGCAGTCGCTGGAGACGAAGGAGACTTGCACCCCGTGCTGGACGGTGAGAAGGGTGTCTTGTACACGCTGCTCGTCGGTGTTTCCGGGGATTTGAACACGATGGTGGAGGAGGTTGATAGAGGCGATCTGAGCACGTCGCTGGTCGGTGTATCAGGGGAGTGAGGCGTTGCTCTTGGGAGATCGGGAGTAGAATACCCTGGACTTCCAAGTCGCTCCAAGTCTTCAGCAACCTGAGGACGATCGTATAGCCCGTGAGTAGGAGTAATCCCCGCCCTGGTATTAACCTCCATCCTCGGTCGATTTCCTAAGGATTTCAGGCTCTCTCTATCACATCCACCTTCCTTCTCCTTGAGCGAGGTCCTCCCATCGTAGATATCAACCGAGCCAAACGACGAACTCTGGCTTCCGCTCATGTCCACTCTGAACGTTGGCAACCCGCCCAGGATCGCGATACCGCCAATTCCATATCCAGCGTCCGCTCCTCCAAATGCGTATCCAGAGCCTCGATTAATATTGCCAGAGATGTGCTCGTTGTGTTCGATGGGGATGCTGTCGGGTGCGGTGTCCCATCCGAGTCCGACGCGGACGTTGATGAGCATGAAGGAGATTCCGGCCATGGCGGGGCAGCAGCTGAAGGTGAGGAGGCTGAGGAAGTTTTGGTGGTAGTAGTTGATGAGGACGAAGATGCTCCATGCGCTGGGGAGGGGGGTGAGAAGGTGGGAAGGCTGTGGGTCAGAGGATGCATAGTGAGTGCTTACCTCCACATTGCGGCGCTTTCGACGATAATGACGAGGACCGCCTGCAGGCCATAAGATTTGCGAAAAGTGGAAAGTGAGTACAGTGTGTATGTACCTTGAACTTCCGTTTATCGCCGAAGATCGTCCTCGACTGGATTTTGTGGATGAAGATCATCAGACCGGCTATGAAGTATACCTTGCATGAGCATCAGGTCTGCCTTTCTGCTGGACGAGCGAGTCTACCTGAACAGTACGCGTTCGTACTAGACACGGGGAGCCGAACAACGTCAACATGGAAAAATGGGCGGTAGGAGGAACGACAGGTCCATACCATATCGTTGCGACGCTGGCTACCTGGACCCAGGTAGATATGGCACTTGAGTGGATAGACACTTGCTCTTCCATGTTGTATTTGGCGAACCAGGCGCTTACTCGGAGGCCCAGGGCTGGACAGTCGGTGATCGGTAAGAGGTCGGCAGAATTGTCAATATAATGGTGAAAAGCGGTGGATTCGTTAGGAATTCAAGGTTGTAGGGTTTGGGATAGACTTACTGAGGAACATTATGCACGAGCAGAGAGGGAAGATGACGACCCATCGGTTCCGTGCTGAGACGATCCAGAGGCGCCATATCTAGGAGCAAGACTGGTAGTTAGGTATTCGATTCGAACGGCAGAGTGGGTACGACGGAGGGATGGAGGATGAGACGCACGAGCAGAGAATCCGTTAGAGCGACCGAGATGACCAGAAGAAAGGACTTGGCGGTGATCAAAGGGTGTGATCCATCGTTCAGAAAGTCCACTGGGGACGTCTTGGAGCTAATGAGAGAAATGGCGACGAGCATCCTGGCTGATGTGCACAACCAGTGCTAAAAAAACACGTTGCTCAATCTATAACCTTCACAGATACGATTAAGGGTTGGGTTATATTCACGTACTGCACCGATTAACAAGAGGAGTAACACGCTCCCTGAGACCATTGGCATCGCCAACGTTTCCAGCATCCACCTTGCCCGGTTGTGTTTCCGTGAGGAGAGGGGACGGTTGGGGGAGCGGTGAATTAAGAGGTATAGTGCAGTCAAGCACAGTACGAGGAAGATTCCGTCGAGGAAGCCTTCGATGACCCCTGTTAAAAAGGTGGTGGAGAGGGTGCGGTAGTCCCCTAGGTCTAGCCCGGGATAGGGGTCGTTGATGTCCATGTTCAACGCAGACATTGTCGTGAAAAAGGAATGGAATGGGACTGAAAAGGGTTTGAAAAGGAGAAAAAGAGGGGTAAGAGAAAGGGGAGGGAGAAGAAAGGAGGAAGGGACTGGTCTCCCAGGAGCTGGGAAGAGGGGGCTTGACAGTTCGTCGAGTGGGGTATACATATAGATATGCATGTGAGCTTCGGGTGGACCTTCAGTGCTTCCCCTGGGAGTCTAGGTGTGATCGTCAGGTCCAGTCAGAATATAGAACCAGCGAGATAGTGCTGTCAAAGGTATTGAGCTGGGATAGAGCTGGTTGCTGGGTGATAACGAGGAGCTTCTGTGTTCCTGCCAGGGGAGTTTGAGGACGTGCCGAGGGAGATTAGAATCAGTTGGGGAATTAATCAAAGATGTTGCGTCGGTGGGACGATGGAGTTGTGGTTGAAGGGGTCTGTGCCGATCATTGACGGTACTTACTCGGACAGCAACGTAGAATACAGACAAGCCGGCGGAGCGGCTGGTCGGTAAGACTCGACGGCGTAGTGCAAGGGGAAGGGAAAAACTGGTGGCCGTGCAAGCAAGCCGAAATATACTCAAGCAAGAGCCTGGAGATAAATCACCTGGTGGGTGGGAGCGGTCTACGGCAGAAGCAACTGAGGCATAAATATCCACAGCAAAGAAAAGACAAGCAGTGCATGGCTCACCCTCGAAGCACCCTCCCTATCAAGTTCACTCCCCACTCCAAAAAGCACGGTTGTCGTACTCTGACAATCTGTCAGGTCACCATGCGACCAAGGAGTCCCCATCACAGACTATTGGCAGGTCCCCTCCGTCGATTCTCCTCTGTGCCGTTCTATTTATGCTGCTGAAGTCGTGTTTTATATCACCTTGGATCGCCAGAGAGATTGAATATCATTGAATGCCAGTGTAGATCATAGCTTCGTGCGTGGAAGTGGGGTGGTCAAACTGGGTTGGTTGGCGCAGCGGGAGCGAGGTGAGGGAACGCGAAAGCCCTGGGTAGTCTGTTTATCTCTTCTTTTCATAACCTGTATCGTCCTAGAGATTCAGGGATTCTGGAGAACAGGATAATCGCCTGAGTCTGCTTTCATCCAAGCAGCGGAAGAAAACCAAGCGAGTTTGGTGGTGGTGGTCACGGTCGGACTCGAACCGCCACCCTCGCGTTCGTCGGTACCGCGCCAAGACTTTCAATCGCGGAGGCTTTAAACTTGGCGACACAGTTGATGCGGTATCAGTGGCGGTGTCCATCAATCAACTGACAATTACGCCGAGAAGGCCAGCGACAGGTGGGACTGACGTTGCTCGTTAGGCTTCTTCTTCTCATTCCACTAAGTAGATTGGTTACACATATTATAGGTCTTTTCATATCCCAGGGTGAGTCAGTCTACCGTCTATACACCCAATGCGAAAAGCAAAGGAGAATTAGCCATATACTTAACTGACTGGGTAGGCTTTCACAGACCGCCCAACCCCCATTCTCATTCAGGAATCATCAGGCCTCTGGAAGGGCGCTCTAGCCTCTGGCACCATGCCAATCCGCACGAAACCTCTCATATTCGGGCTGGCGACCGTCCTCATCTTCGCGTTCTTGGTTCATACACTCAAAGCGCACTTTTTGGTCTTCCTGTCCTCGACTGGGCAGCTTGGTTTTGTGCAGGAGCTTTTGCGTGCTAAATCCTCCTCTTGGTTTGTCGGTGTCGGGTCCGCCAGTGGTCCTTCTGGTACTTCAACTACTAGCTCACGCGCCCACGAGAACGCCGGTAGTACGCTTGAAGACCTGATACGGCAGTACAAAGGTGATAGGACACCTTTTACACGACGGATTGTTGCTGTTGGGGATTTGCATGGTGATTTACCGAATGCGAGGAAGGTGTTGAAGTTTTCGGGTGTGGTTGATGAGGAGTATAATTGGTCGGGGGAGGTGGATTATTTTGTGCAGACTGGGGATATAATTGATCGGTGCGTTCTCTCTCCTTCTTTTTCTATTGTGTCGTAAATTGGGTATTGGGTACTGGGTACTGACGTTGGGTCTGGTGTAGAGGCGACGATACGATTCCGCTGTTCTTTTGGATGGACCGTTTGAGGGAACAGGCGAACCAGGTTGGTGGGACCGTACTCTCGCACCTTGGGAACCATGAATGGATGAATATGATTGGTGCGTATACTTCTCCATCCGCGCTACTTACTTCACGATACTAATTTCTGGGATAGGTGACTGGAGGTATGTTTAGCCCCGCCCACTGCTCCCTACTCGCCCTGAGAACTTTGGTGGTTAACTTGCTTCAGATACGTATACCCAACGGAAATCAAGACATTCGGTTCCGTCGCCGCTCGTCAGCGCATGCTGAGTACAGGCAGGATCGGCCGGTCCTGGGCTGCCAACTACACCACCGCCTCCCGACTCCCCCTGCACCCCTCCCTGGGTCCTCCCAACACCCCCTACCCTCCACCCAACTCCCCACACGAAGTGCATTTCGAGAAGGAAGGCGCCTTAGACGAAGTCCTCGACGACCTGCACGAACAGGAACACCACCTCGAATTGTTCTACGATGATAAACGTGACCCGTTATCGCATGCTGCGATCTCGTTTGTGCATGGTGGGCTTTCGCCGACGTATGAGGAGCTTACGCCGTTCCCGAGTAAGATCAACGAGCTTTCGACGAGTTTGATGAGGAAGTTGCAGAGGAGGGCGCAGCCGCCGCCGCACCCCCCGAATCCGTATCCTGGATTGCCTGCTTGTGAGTTCTTTCGTTTTGATTTAGTGTGCAGTTGATGGTGATGTTCATGGTGATGATGGGATGTTAACGTTTTAACGTTGGCAGCGACGACGAAAGAAGAGGCTCGGTTGTACGACTCGAATGGTCCGCTGTGGTATCGCGGGTGGGCGATGGGTGATGATGAGACTGTGTGTTCCCAGGTGGATGGTGTTTTGGCGAGGACTGGGACGAGGAGGATGATTATGGGGCATACGCCTGACTTCCATGTGCGTGTACATCCGTTGATGTCTTGACCCTTCTTCCCTGTTCCTGTTATTGTATTGTTCATTTCGCTTGGTTGGCGACCCTTCTCATATACACACCCCGACCCATTCTTCGTACCAACACGACTTAAACACGAACTAACCACCACCCCTCCCAAAATCCTCTAGAACATCGTCTCAAGATGCAACGGCAAAATCATCATCATCGATACAGGCATCTCGCACGCCTACGGCGGCGTCCTCTCTGCCCTCTCGATCCACTACGAGCTGCACCCGGTGGGCGACGATGGGGATGAGAGGTGGGTGGAGAAGGAGGTGGTGGAGGCGTTGTATGCGGATAAGAGGGAGGTGTTGGATAGTGCGGTTAGGGAGGTTGTGGGGGATTTTGGGGTTGGGGAGTGGAAATAGAAGTGGGAGAGGAGGGAGGGTAGTGTAGAAGGATGTGTGGTATTTGACTAATTTATTGGTTCTGAATGGATGATACTTGGAAGTTGAAAGGAAACCAAAATGTTCTTTTCACAGTTTCGACCTGAGCAACTTGAACTGGAACATGATATCTTGAACCTTCCGAATGACAGGATCAAATGAGACTCGATGAGTTGATATGTACTGTGTTACACTGACAATTACATGTGGTAGTATACAGCGATGGAAGATCCAAAATAACTTCGAAAGCAGCAGACAGGATGGATAGATAAAGCGGGGAATTAGTGGGTAGGTATCTCTGGGTTGTTTGGTCTAGCTAGAAGTACAATGAGGTTGCGCAAAGGCTGAAAGGAAAAGGATTGAAGAGATAAAAGGAACGAGGTGGATGAGAAAAGGTTCGACGAGAGGCAAGGAGCGGATGGTTGGCTGGCAGGTGGTGGGCAGGCGAGGAGCTCAGCCTCGAGCTCGTCCTTAGACGACACACACAGACGCCCAAACCCATCAAGCCGTCAACTTGGGAATGACCTTAACCATCTGATCAATATTAATAAACTGCACCCAACTCTCCAACTCCCTAGCGGTCTGATGCCAAATAAACTTGATCTCGTTCGTATTCCTAAAGAACGCGCATACGCATTCGTATTGTTCGTGTACGAGTTGGGTGCCGCGGGCGACACCGAGGTTGGCGGTGAAGATGCGGAATTCCCAGCCGGTGAGGGGTTTGCCGTCGCCGGTGGCGGATTGGTTGGCGACGTCGAATTCGAGGCGGGCGTAGTCGAAGCCGACGGGCTGCCCGAGAGCGCGGATGTAGGAGTCTTTGAGGGCGAGGAGGATGCAGAGGCGGCGGAGCATGACCTGTTCGGGTTGGTTTTCGAGGGATTTGAGTTCGAGTGCTGTGAGCTTTTTGTTGGGGGTTGGGTTAGCGAAAGATGGATAGATGGGGAAGGAATGGCACGAACTTTGTGAGACATGGATTCGATGTAGGCTGGTAAGGACGTCCCGCGTGGTTCGACGGCGTATTGGATGATTCCGAGGCCGATGTTGACGACTTTGGAACGCTCGCCTTGGGTCATGGCCATGCCACATAACGAATTCGAGATGGCGAGGTGGTACCCGATCATTGAATGTTGGTATTTTTCTGGAGGGATGTCTTCGGGTGACTGTATCGCGATTGTTAAGCGACGATGTAGGGATTATAGTTAGGCGGAGGAGGAATAAGCTACCTGCTCGATCCAGTGCTTCCCCTGGAAGTTTGCGTTGTCTTTCCACTTTGCGCGTGGTATTCTGCGGTGGCGCATCATGAGCAAGGGGAGCATGGCGGTTATGATTTTACCTGTGTCACAAAGGAAGGAAGTGGTGCATCGGTTAGCGGTCGACAACAAAGCACAGGGTTGGCGAGGGAGAGGACGTACGAAAGTTGTCGGTGTTGCGTGGTTGGTAGGGGAATGAAGTGTGTTTGATGCATTCTTCGACGAGTTTGTAGCATTGGTCGTATTCCTGTGGTGGTTCGAGTTTAAGATTGAATGAATGAAAGGCGCCCGGGGAGAGAAGATTTCGTGTCAGGTGGTGAGTTGTGAGTTGTGATAAGAAAATAGGGACTTACAGAAAGAGTGTACTCTCTGTTCAAGGAGAGCATCCATACTAGGATTGGGCATTCGGCCATAGCATCTGGGTGTAGTTAACTGGAATGCGGGTGCTAGTGGGTCCGGAGCAATGGTCTGGTGTCTTTGAATGTGAGTTGACGACAGGCGCCAACGATTAGCAAGCGATAAGCAGGAAGGAGAGCAATGGAGACGACCACCACAGGACGACGAGCAGGGAGGACTAGTGTTGGTTCAACTTGCAAGTTCGAATTCAGATCTTTGGTGTGTGCGGCGCGGTCACAGCCTCACGGGATTGATGGCGATCAACTAACGGCGCTCATCCGAGCACCAATCCTTGTATTCGCTCTTGTTTTCCTATCCACAGTGCCCCTACAGAGCAACGTTCCGGGCTCGTCGGGAACGTGCATGGCGTCTATCCTTGTGGGGGCACACTTAATATTGGTTGGATCGTTATCCTCCTTGTCCTCGACTGGCCAAGCTGCTCGAGCCTTACAATGTACATAGCGCGTCCAACGGGTGCTCACCGCAATGGGCGATAGAACAACTTTCCGATAAGATTCGACGCACAGCGGAATTGATTTTGCAACTCTCTCCATCTTTGGCGCTGGCCGAGTTCCATCCATGCCATTCATGCGTGAGCACAGCTTCGAGCATCCTTGAAGTTGGGCCTGTTGGGCCCTTGGATGCGAATTTCTCTCCATACATCGACGGCGATAGTGGGACCTCAGAGCGTGAGCATGAAGGGTGGGTCGGAGTATCTGAGCAGTTGTGCTTGGTTGAATTTGCAAGATAGATGTACACAATACCATTTAATTTACACCATGAGAAATAACGAGGAAACCTTGATTCTGGACATTCAGAGCTTGCTCTTGACGTGCTTGATGTCCACCCTCCTCCACTATGAGCTCGGGTCAGAATACAAGTTCGAGATCAGAAACAAGGACGAGGGCACTCACCCATGGATACCAAGGTCCAAGGTTCTTCGAAAGTGTATCGGTAAACTTTGGCTTCCTCCTCTCAAAGAACGCCTGTACACCCTCCTTTGCGTCGTTCGACTTGCCCAAGATCCGGATGGCACGGGAGTCCAAGAGGTGGTTCTCCTCGGGTGAGTCGCCAGGGTGGTGCAACAGTGCCTTTGCATACGCGACCGACGTCTGGGACGTATTCTCCGCCAGATCCTTCGCCAACTTGAACGCCTCGGGGTACACGTCCTCCCTCTTCTCCACAATCTGGTGGTACAACAACGACACATGCGGGGACGTCGGGGAGATCGTCCCACCCGTCAACAGCACACTCGTCGCCCTCGACAACCCAATCAACTTCGGGAGCAAGTAACTTGAGACGGCCTCGGGGACGATTCCGCGGCGGATGAAGGGGAAGGTGAGTTTTGCGCCGGCCCAGATGAAGCGGAAGTCGAAGGGGAGCTGGAGGGCGGTTGTGCCGACGCCGGCGGTGTGGCCGTTTATGGCGACGATGGTGATTTTGCGGCAGGCGAGGATGGCGAGGGTGAGTTGGCCGCCGCCGTCGCGGTGGGCGTGCTCGCCTTCGGCTTCGGTCTCGGGGGTCCAGAGGATGTCCCAGCCTTTGGAGATGTCGGCCTAGTATGGGGGTGGGGTGTTAGGGGGTATGGATGAGGGTAAGGAGAGACGTACACCTGAGCAGAAAGCGGGAGCGGTGTGTTCTGCTGTGAGGATTACGACGCGGACTCGGTCGTCCTTGTCTGCGAGACCGAAGAGCTCGATGAGCTCGAGTTGGAGCGGCCCGACATAGGTGTTGCGTCTGCGGATCTCCTCTTAGTATCATCTCCAAGCACGGATGTGGGCGACGTACTCTTTGGAACGGTTGATGAGGATGGTGAGGACACCGCTAGGGTCGAGAGTGACGAGGGTAGCAGTGAGCCGCTTTGTGAGTGCGTCATAGTCCGGTAGAAGCGCCATCGTCGACTACAAGCTTGTCTGCCTGAATACCGATACTATGGTCGAGCTGAGGGTTTATATAGAGCAGACCGGTGGTTCCGTGTAACCGATGAGAAGGTGAAGGTTAGAGGACAAGGTGCGACAAGGTGTCATCGTCCATTATTAGGTAGAGATTCGCTTCCCACACGAGGCCAGGCTCGTGATTCAGGCTTCCTGGGCGCTTCGAACAGCACGGTGCGCCCACAAATCACGTATTCGACGTCAGAATGTCAGATTAGGGTTAAGCGCTATGTGTTGGGTCGTCGTTGGCCCTTTTTTGGGCTTGAAATTCATTGCTGTTTCGCGTTACGGGCTGGTGGAATGGAGGAATTGGGTGGTGAGGGAGCCGTTGGAGGTGGAGGATTCGGCAATCAGAAGCCTGGGTATTTCTCTCTTCGGCAAGGTCGAGCCGTGGACTAACACCGAGGTGGCAATTGGTCCATCGGCCATCGGTGCCTTGCCTCTTGCACTTGCACGCACTCCTTGACACCAACGAAACGAACACATCCAGAGTCCGCGATTGATTCACGGTTTTTCCTCACTTTTGGACCCTGTTACATGTTGGATCCCCGCGACGACGACGGCTAGCCTTTTGGAGTATAGTTCTGTGATTGAACTATACACTTTTTTCCCGCTCTCTCCAAGCAGAAGGAAAACGCACAGACGCGAGGGAACAAGAGAAGAGATATCAAACGAAGAGACGGTCAGACGAAGAGAAGAAGAACAGAACGGAGGGTGACTATCATGGCCGAAGTCACCTCCCTCAAATCCAGAATCGGTCGTTTCGCAAACAAGTCGTGGATAAATCCCGACTTGCAGTCCAAATCCAAGGCTTTGGCCACCGACGACGACGACGAGGATGGTGTGGGACATCACCATCGATATCATGCCACGGCCACAACAAAGGCCAATTGGAACTCCCACCGCCAACACCATCGTACCTTGGGATACGATAGCGAAGCTTCGAGCAGTAATAGCGATTCCCTCCCTCCACTCGCATTGGGAGTAGGAGTTGGGATAGGAGAAGATGAAGGGGAGGTCATCCGGGACCTCGTTGATAATGGCGATGAAGATGAGGATGGGGATGTGGATACCCCTCCTCCACCACCGAGTTCCGGAAATTCCGCAACGACGCCGATGAAAAGACCGTTACTCGAGCGACTGGCTTCGTCATCCAATACGCTTTCGCTTTTGGATAGAGTGGGCGTGCGGTCGGTTGAGGATGGGTTGGACGAGGATGTGGCTTCGTCCTCGGTTGCGTCGTCCAGGGCGAGCACGCCTGTCGGAATTGGAGGGACGCTTCGTCATGCCACCGCTTCTCCACATGCGACGAGTCTTGGTGGACACAGTATCAATTTGGGAAGTACGCCAAAGGCGGGAATAGCAATGCGAATAGGAGGGAGATTGGGATCTGGGAGTGTATCCTCGGTATGTTGTTTTTGTGGGATTCTTCCGAGTAAGTTTTGTCCTTATGGTTCTTTTCTGCTTTTGTAGACCATCATTGGGCGAGGGAAAGGTATCTCCCAGGAAGTGTCCCATTTGGATTCGAAGAAAGGTTCCCTAATGCGGGAACTGGCCTATGAGAAGAAATTCGACAAATGCTCTGTCATTGGTGATTCCGCGTCTATGAATGTGGATGAAGAAGGCATTCCTGGCCTTTCATCATCATCCACTGGTCCCAAGAATTCAAACTCGAACTCAAAATCATTCGAAACTGGACCTATTAAGGCCAAGTCAATGACAACGTCGGCAACAAAGGAGGCCGTTTTGTCTATTTCTACACCTGGCGGTGGTGGCGGGGATGAAGGGATCCCAGGCCTTTCAAGTACGATGTTGTATTCACTGCAAGGGACAGCACCAATGGCAACTTCGGCCTGCCGTGGTTCACCTACTGTGGAAGCCACCCCGAGTCCTGCTGCCACATCCGCGATATCCATTCAGAACCATACTCCCAAACCCGAGTTCAAAGCTCCAGTTTCCGGGTTATTGTCGAAGACAATCACGCGGACGCAGGTGGCTGGCGGTGTAACGATGTTGCCCGCTGAGAAAATTTCGTCGGACGAGTCAGCAATGTCAGTGGAGGCGACCTCTTTGGAATCTACCACGTCCCTCGCTCAGTCTGCAACCGCTTTGGCGGGATCGGGATTGGTCCCTGCTACCACGCGCGCATCTGCATCCACTTCTCCGTCAACGTCTACGTCGTCTGCTGCGACGACTTCATCTGTCTCTACGCCTACCAGCACGTCTACGACTGTGGACAGCGTTGAAAATACGAAATCGAATAACGTCGATATCGTGGCACCGTCCCAGGACTCATTCGCGGCTGCGGACGCGTTTATAAACAGTGTAAGAGAGCTGATGATTCCTATCATTGCAGGGAATATGGAAAGGCGATTAGGAAACACCGCAGAGGAAGAAAGTGGCATCGCTGCAGAAACAGACAAGCAAAAGGGGAACGCGACTCGAATGGTAACAAGGACGCCACTGAAGGGCACGATGCAAGATTCGAAAGGGGGAATTGAAGATATTCGAGAAAGGGCGAGGAAGGTTCTGCTTAGCGATGATGTGTGCCGGACATTTGTTAGGCATGCGCTTGAAGTTCAGAGGGGTGTTGCTGGGATTGGGAGGCGGGAGGGCCAGGCTGAGGTGGGCGATGAAAACAATGATGAAGGCATGGAGAAAGAAGACCGTGATTCGAATTCGATTGGACGACCCGGCTATGCGATGGGAGAAGATAAAGACAAAGAGGAAGATAAAGAAGTGCGGCAACGAGGCGATCGTGAGGATGTGATGATGGTGGGAGGAGAGGCACGAGGAGTGATCGATGGAGATAGGACAGCGAAGAGTTTGGACCTTGCTAGTCGACCTTGTTCTGCACTTTCAGCAGCTGCGACGACTGTGCCTGTGGTGTCGTCGACTGCAAAGGGTGCGATATCAACCTTGACTGCGGGGACGAGTGCGACCACAACTTCGATCCCGTCTTTGACTGCGATCACCACTTCGGCTGCGGGCAGGAATACCAGTGCAAGCGCAAGTACGAGTACGATTGCAGTAGCGCCAGAATCGGGATCGACATCGACGATGGTGGTATCGATGGGATCAAGACGACCGCCGCCGAATTTGAAGATATCTGAACATCGTCCTCTCCCTACTGGAACGCGAGCTGGGAGGGAGGGAGTGGCTCTGGAACATGAGAGTCGAAATTATCCTGGATGCCACCGATTATCGAATCCGCCGTGTTCTGCTTCGTCGGGTTCTTCGAGTGCGTGGTATAAAGGGAAGGGGAAGATGGGTGAGAGGGAGGGTAGGGAGAGAGAAAGGGAGTATTCTCCCGCTGAGAGTTATCGGAGGAGAAGGGATTCGAGGGATTGGTCTCCTGGGGAAAGGGAGAGGGAGAGGGAGAGGAGGTCTAAATCCAGATCGCCTTCGAGGCGGGATTACTATGGGTCGGAGAAGTATGGGTATGGGAAGTCGCCGCCTCCTGGGGGTCGGTTACGGGATAATGACAGGGAGAAGGAAGAGGAGAGAGGTTGGGAGAGCTATAGAGAAAGAAAGTCTAGGGGCCGGGATTGGTCTCCTTTGCGCAGGGAGAGGAGGGGTTCTGGTCGGTTCAATTCACCACCGTTGTCTGCTTCTTCTTCAAGGAGGCGTTCGTGGTCTCCGTATAAACCTGGATCGAGGTATCGGTCCCGGGAGAGGAGTAGGAGCAGGAGCAGGGGTCGTAGTAGGAGTCGTAGTAGGAGTCGGAGTAGGGGCAGGAGCAGAGGTCGGAGTAGGAGTAGGAGAGGATGCAGGAGTAGGAGCAGGAGTAGAAGCAGGAGCAGGAGTAGGAGTAGACCGAGAGACAAGGACGACAGATACAGAGCGGGAGAACGCGACGGAGATCAGCCAACGCGACCACCGAAACGAAGGCATTATTCCCCTGTTAAGAGGGAGGGCGAGCCGAGGGGGTGGACAAAATCCCCGCCTCCGCGTCGTGCACGCCGTCCCCCGCCACCAAATGCGACGGTTATTGATGTTGATGCGTTTGATGCTGGAGAGGGGAGTGGGAGGTGGAGTGAGGGTAGTAGGTTTGGGGCGAAGAGGACTAGGAGGGGGTGGTCGCCTGGGTATGGAAGGGAGAGGGAGTATGGTGGTAGTGGTGGTGGGAGGATGAAGCAGGAGGAGGGGGAGGTGAATTTTTGGGGCACGGGAGGTGGATATCGAGGGTATAGAGGACGAGGGCGGGGAAGGGGAAGGGGAAGAGGATGGGGTGGCTATAGGAGGGGCTCGTATCGAAGATCCTCGCCTGTATATGTCAGCAGTCGGTCGCCGTCGCCTTCGTCGAATTCGAGGTATCAGCGACCACGCTGGGAAGATCGACGGGAGAGTTATGGACATGGCGGTGGATATCGCCCGCAGCATAGTCCGCCTTCGAGTCCAAGGATCAAGCGAGAGGAGGTGGAGGATGAGGGGTTGTTGCAACATGGGTTCTATTCCAACGACGCCGAGGCCAACGCTCACACCTATGTCAATGGAAATGCTCACGTTGATGGGAACGCGAATGGGAATGGGAAGTCGAGTTTCGAAATGATGTTGGAGAGGGAGATGGAGGAGGAGGATCGGAAGCCTGATATTAGAGCTTTGGAGCGGTTGGTTGGTGAGATGAGGGAGAGTGGGAGTGGTGGTGGGTCTGGTGGTGAAGTGGGTGTGGGCGCTGATGAGGGGAGAGCACAGTCCGAGTCGGCAATGTCCATGGCGATGTCGATTTCGACGGCAGAGGAAGGAGAGGTGCGCGAGCCTGCAAGTCGCCGGGTTCAACGGGATCACGGCGGGCTTCATCCTGCAACGGGGCGACAAAGGCAAAGTGCTTCAAACGCGGAAAGTCAAGGGCCACTGGGTGGATCTCAAATTCAAGACCATGCCCCAGGACGAAAAGAAATTTCGGAGCGGGATGTCCCTGCAAGGTTCAAGTCGCCCCTCTGCGATTCACCGGAGCCATTCTCTGCTGAAGACGGGCAGCCAACGACTGGTAATGTGCCGAATGAACAAAACATGTCCATGGATGTGGATGGACATCATCAAGATAGTGCAGGACGCTACGAAGATGACCAAGAATATGTTCAGCAGCCAAACGAGCATAACCCAGTAATGCCAGAACCGCAACCGATTGTGCCCTGTCATTTTGTCCCTGGTGTCTGGTACATCCAGACCGGCTCCCCAATGCTCATCAACACGATGCATTGTCCTTTCGTGATTGATGATGTTACGGCGACGAAATGGGGCATTGGGCCTTCATCGTAAGTCCTGTATTTCCTGGTGTTGCAATTGCGGGGTTGATGGCGTTGGTTTTTCGTTTCACAGGAGTTCCGAAAGTAGGGCCGCAAAAGCATCGGTGTCTTCAAGCCTTGAGGAGACAAAGCTTGTTCTGCGGTTACTCAGCTTCGACACCAATCGGTTGAACGAAAGGCTCGGTTCGCTCAATCACGACGCGAGTCTTACCGACATTGCACTTGCGATGAACGAAGTCGAGCAATCCTGGCCTCAAGCCCAAGATTACATGGTCGTGATCAATCAGGATACGCCGCAAGAGAGGATATGGGCGCCTAAACATTTGGTATGCATGTTTTCTTTTTGTGGCAGTTTTGGTCTTTTTAGCCCTGCGAGGCTGGAACCTTGTTGGACTCGATCTGCTTGTGCTTTCTGACACTCAATTGGATTGCTACAGCCGACGGGAAGAGGACTTGACAAGACGATTCGGTTGGAAGGATACGTCAACCCGGGTGAAAATGTGTTGAGGATCATTCAGTTGAATGATCTCTCGAGGTTTACATTTGTTATACTTGCGGATGAACAGCCTATCGTGAAGAGGGAGGATACGGAGATGGATGTGGATTTGAAAGTCGAGGGAATGTGAGATGGACATTATTGTGTATTCAGTTTCTTGTAGAGTTGTTTCTTCTTCTTGGTATCATAAAAATACAAAAAGATTTGTAAATTCCATCTGTCCAGATATATGGGATGTATATGTGAGCATGGGGGAACGGGGTCTAAGTAGCCCACCTTAGGGTGTCTACATGTAGGGGACATTAAGGGGAGTCCGGGGTATATTGTCATCTAAGACGGTTCAGGAACGAGGAACCCGACGAGGCAAGCATCTAGCATCATGTCTGCGTTGACCCAGCCATGGGTTTCAGCTGTTACATAGGGTCAACGTATTGTTCTCCGTGGCCGGAATGTTGAACGTACCGAATAGCTTCGTCCCATCTCTCCCAGCCACACGCATGAGATCTCTTTCCCCACCAGGGTGGAACGGCAAGTAAGGCGTGATGTTATAGACTTTGCCGTAGAATGCGGACCATGCGTCGTCTTTCTTGTTGTGCTTTTTGAGGACGGAGGGTGGGATGCGCATTAGGGTGTCCACTCCCTATTAAGGATTCACAAATGTTAGTGGCTTTGAATGAGCGTCAAGGGTCAGGGACGTACTCTAAGATCCGCTCCGGAGTTCTTGAGGTTGGCCCAGTCGAGAGGACTATGTCCCGGTGCTAGTGCAACCTTTTCCCTCTTCTTGCTGGGCTTTGGAGGCGGTTTGGTTGTGCTCGGCGGTAGAGCCAGGGAGGAGCTCGAGCCTTGGGGGGGAGGTGCCAGGGCAGACGAAGGAACGGATAGACTTGAGCTGGTGTTGGACGATTTGACCCCGGGTGTGCGAGATGCGAGGCCTGGAAGCGGTGGAGGGGGCATGAGCTCCGAGTCGCTGAGAATCTTCAGGTTTCCGGTATCTTTGCTTCCAGATGCAGCATTCGACGTCGTAGAGGACGATTTAACACGTTGAGCACTATTTAGAGCCGGAAAAGCAGGGGCTACATCGTCATCTTCGTCTCCATCTCTCTCTGTTTCCGTTGCAGATCCGTCTGAATCTTCGTCGTCTGAAGCTTGTGGGGAGATGGTTTCGATTGTGGGAGGTGGCGGTTGTGCTTGGACTGTGCCTGTGAATAGCCAGCTTCTGAGGTAGGAGGTCATCGTTCGGGGAGATGGTGGTGGTTAAGGATCAAGAAGGGTTTGGACGGTTGAGTCATGGTTGTTGGCTCTGTCAGCGACGACACAAACGAGCGTGAGCAGTTGTGCTCGCTTGCCCCGGGTCAGCCTCTGAGGACTATGCCGTTGGAAGATAATAGAGACAAACAAGGAGTTCGCCCGGGACAGGGACTGGCTCTTTCTTTCTGTTAATCACAACCACCCAGGTACTTACCATCGTTCGCTTCTGATGCAACAGCCTCTTTGGATTTTGACTTTGTCGCCGATAGCCTAACTCTTGCCTAACTCCGCAAAAACGGTGAACTGACTACCTTAGTGGTTCCATAATTATCCCAATCGAAGACTGGGATACACGATGCCCGACCGAGACGAGTGCAGAGTCGAGATGACCTGACTATCGATCTTTCATATGGCTTTATGCGATTACCTACCCCTCAACCATTTGCAGAGCCTTGCTTCTTGATATCCTTGATATCAGCGACGGGACCTTGGCCTTGGGTCTTTGTCGATGGGAAGCACTAATACCGCTAACCTCAGTGTGCTAACCTTGGATGGGAATGTCGGTCTCTGCCCGCGGCATGTGATACTCACGTGTAGACCCTCTACGCCGGCAACAAAGAAGCTCTAGCGACAGCTTACATGGCACACGGACAGGAAGGAAATTAACTATTATTACACCTAATAGTGTGAAGTGATTTGCCCGCCTATCCACCGCAGAGGCAACAGCCGCTGCCCAGTGCTTCTGCGCATCGAGTTCAGGTTTCCAATCAGGGGTGATTTCAATCTTCCAGTTATCCATATCAATCAGCTTGTCAATTCGTCTTCTCTTAAAGGCCTCACACGCTGTTCACCGACCTGGGTTCTTCTTTTCCTCCGGCACTCTCTTGCTGTACCGCGACCTAAACCTGACCATGGACCGGAATCCTGCCGCTGCATCATTCCTTAAATCTACGTTCGCTACCGCTGGTGTTGAAGGGCTTCTCAATGGGACATTCCTGGTGCTGGGCACCATTGCTGTGTATCTTTTGGCGACTCGCTCTCCTAGTTTGAGAGCGTCCTGCAATCTATCTACGCTTGGGCGCTTATTTCGAACACCTCTCATCGCTGGGAGTGTATTGCTTATTATCTTGATAACCGCGGTGAGCTCTTCTCGTGTGACCATGTATGTTCGGTATCTAAGTTAATTATTAGCATTTTGTCTGCACGATGTATAGGACGCTACATGGAGTCACGTTGATCCTGAGCGGGCGGTCTCCAGTAGCGTTCTACGACGACCTGTCTCATCCGGTGTTTGTCTTGATGTGTCTGCTTCTCACCATGTCTATCTCTTTAACCGACTGCCTCCTGGTAAGCTCCAATCGTCTTCCGGCGCCAGCAAAATCACCGATGGGCTGTGGTCCACCATGGATAGGTTTGGCGCTTATGGATTGTCTCGAACCGCTGCATTGTCACGATTGCCCTCCCAACGTGCACTGCCCTGGCCTTCTTCGGTGAGTGTCGCGAAGATTTCCCGTTAGCGACCTCCGCGAATGAGCTTTTCTCCACTCAGTCTGTGGCATTCGGGTGACTGTATTCTTTGCAACGACATCCCCTCGCGTGATGGATATCTCGGCTTCAACCATCCATGCACCTGAAATCAGTAAATGGGTCGAAGCGAATATTCTCATTACGTTCATGTGAGTATAACTTTTGGCTCCTTTAATTGCAAGTCTGACTTGGAAGCGTCCACAGAACGAACCTTTATTGCTCGTGTAGGTCTTGTTTATCCCGTGTGATGGGCACTTCCTCAACGATTGCCCTTGATTCAGCCTTCATCTCGTTCTTTATTTATCGAATTATCTCCCGGACTGGCATGAACGAAAAGAAGTATCGGGTATGTCCAGTTATAACGATGTGCGGACGATGGCGAAGAGGGTTAGAAGTTGACTTCTCTTCTGTTTCTCATCCAGTCAGTGCTTAGCATCATCATCGAAAGCGCTGCTTTGTGGAGGTACCGTACCTTTCCTCTAAGCCCTCCCTCGGCTTATCCTGGCTGACTTCATCACATTGCCCACGTAGTGCATACACCATCTTCTGTTTCACGATCTACTACATGCGGTCCCCCCTTACGCTGCTTTCTCTTGATTTGAGCCCTGCCATGGCGGGTATCTCATTCATGTTGATCAACGTACGCATTGGGCTGGGATGGGACACCACACCGACTGTCGTTCAATCGACCGACTTTAGTGCCGGTGCCTTGCCGAGGTTTAAATCGAGTTGGAAAGGAACGTCGGGGATGACCACCTCCGTTGGGAGTGCTTGCTGCACGTGTGTGCTACGGTACAACGCAGACGCAGCGAAGAAGGTCGGGTTGCAGAGTGGAAGTAGAATCGAGGAGGCAGAAAGTCCGACGAGTACGATGGTTGGAACTGGTAGTCCGCCGTCTTGTCCAAGGACGACGTTGCGTGTTGATACGGATAGGCAACAATGAATGACCCTTTTCCTGCAGTCTCCTTCTAACGTGTCCTCAGGCACTCCTTGTGAAGTGACGTCGATTCTGCTACTATTCTCACGACTGCCAGCACTTGATTTGCTCGTATCTCTTGGAGACTTTCGAAGACTTCGAATGTCCATTCCCTGATATCGAGGCTTCCAATCAAGCAGGCCCTCGATGTTCTGCTCTCTGGTATCCATCTCCGACTCACCGAGGCCCTTCATAAAGGAAGACTTTCCTTTGTGTTCACTACTTCACCGCTTGCATGGCCTCCCACAGTTCCCCTGGTATCGAATACATCACAACGGCACTGGCTGCTACTGGGATCGAAGGGGTACTCAATGGACTTTGTCTGGTGCTGGGCGCCATTTCGATCTGGCTCTTGACGACCCGTTCTCCGGCATTTAAGACGTCACCCAGGAAGCTGTCGGTGCTTGGGTGCCTGTTCAGGTCACCTCTCATTTTGGGAAGCATCCTGCTTGTTGTGGTCATAACCACGGTAGGCCTACACTTTTCATTCAATATACCCGTGCTAACAGAGACGACTAGCATTGGGGATGCTCGATGTATCGTATGCTACATGGGATGACCTTGTTCGCGAATCAACACTACCCCAAGGAGTTCTTCGACGAGATAACACATCCGCTCTATGTGCTTATGTGTGGTCTTGTCGTCACCGCTATACTCTTGACCGATGGCTTGCTGGTATGTCTTCCAATCAGCATCCGGCTCTCAGAGGTATCCCGCTGAATACTTGTCCCATCTGGTAGGTATGGCGCCTGTGGATTGTCTCCGACCACTGCATCTATACCATGACTGTGCCCTGCTTGGCTGCATTGGCTTTTCTAGGTGAGTAGTCATCGGTCCAACACTGGTGGAGGGTTGGCTAAGTGGCTTGGCGTAGCCTGTGCGATAAGGATATTCGTCTTCTTTGCGATGGCATCTGCTGCAGTGAAGAGCAATAGTGACATCCCTGGAGCGAATATTTATTCGTCCGATCTCGCCAAGTTTATTGGAGCGTGTATACTCATCACGTTCATGTGAGTGTCTTCCAATTCGGATACGGTCTGTGGTGTATTGACCCGCGGCCCTTGACTTGGACATCCCAGAACGAACCTCTATTGCACCTGTACGTCTTTTCAGATGTTTTCCTCCAGGCAACTTAGCATGGGAACATTGCCTCAATGGATAAAGTGGCGATCTCTTTCCTTATCTATAGGATCCTGGTTCGTAATGGTACGGGAGATAAGAAGCTCAAGGTAGGATTTTCCTACTGCATGTTGACGCTATGGGGACTAACTCTGCTCACAGGCGCTGATGTGCATAGTTATTGAAAGTGCAGCCATCTACAGGTCAGCCAGCTGTAAACAATCAGAAGCGTAAACTCATTCAGTGCTACCCTGCTCTCTCTCCGAAGCGCTTTCACCATCGTGTGCTTTAGCATATATTGCGCGCAATCCTCTTTGACCGTGCTCTTCCTTGATCTGAGCCCAGGCATGGCTGGAATTTCGTTCATGCTGATCAATGTCCGTGTCGGACTCGGATGGGATGCTACCCCAACTGCCACCCATTGTGTGTCGGATGCGCTGCCCAGGTTTAGAGTTAGTAGGGGATTGTCGGATGATGGGAGTGCTGTTGCGCATGGGGACTGTTGTGTGTGCTGCTTTGACACGGAGAAGGAGGCGACGTTGTTGACACCAGCTGAAGGGGGGAGTCGCCAGCGTCATCTTTCGTGATCGTGACTTAAGTACGCTATCACGGGGACTATGCATAGAGAAGGACATTGCACGATAAGACCACTGGAACGGCTTGTACGTAGGGTATCGAGTTGGCTCGCGTAGGAATTCATCTCGGACTGTGGACGGTTCCCATTCTGCCGATCTCGAGACTCGCATGCGTTACATCCGCGCGGTAGTGGGCTGTTCTCGCCGAGTTGCGTGCCTTGGTGACATGACAAGTAGGAATGTTACTCGGCCGGTAACTGAGGTGATAAGATCCACTCTCGATCACCGGCCTTAAACTTCTGATCCTCACAATGGCCTTCAGATGTGTACCATCCGAACCAGGACTATTGTTACCCACGCATTGTACATCTGGCCCAGACACTGTCTCGCTAGCATCTTATATTAGTCCGTGGCCTGATCTCATTTCGACTGTCTGAATCCCACAGCTGGTCGGTTATCTCATTCACAATTCCTGCCCTGATACCGGGAAACCTGCACTCTCCAAGGACTGCCTATCAGTATTGTTGCAGGCTTGGCACTGGCTGCTGCTTCTCGCGTTCCTCAGCCCGTCGGCCATCGGTTCATACAACTGGAAATCAAAGACCTGACTCTCATCTGCTGTTGGCTGTTGAACAACTATGCCTTGCCAAAAACTTACATGGCGCGCTGAAATCAGATCGTTTGCTGCTAGAGCGGGGAGAGGAGCATTTTAAAGTCGTACTCTGGACTCCCTTTCCTTGTCTTTCGGCGCTTCGCCCCTCTCGCGACTCAGAGTCTGGGATGTTTGACTCAACTGAGGCGGCCCATGTCGATCGTCGCGGCGGAAGTCCGGATTTAGCTCTGCCCGGCTCTGGGTTCAACCCAAGCCCATACTATGTTTTGGTCACCACCGCGGGAGTTGAAGGTTTCCTTGTTGGCATCTTTGTCGTACTTTGCACCACGGCGTTGTATTTGCTCATTCACCGGCCCCCCAATCGCCCTCATTTCGGAAATGGCGACACACGGTCGAAGTTGGGGCGGATTACCCGAGGTCCGAAAGTAGTTTTGAGGAGCTTCGCGAGGCCGATGGTTTTTGGAAGTGTGTTATTGCTCTTGATGGCCGTGGGGGTAAGTTTGCTTGGGAATGAAGTGCCCTACCCTTGCTCTCGATGAATGAAATGGGTGACCTGACTTTGGTTTTTCAACAGCACTGGATATGCACGATGGTTCGCGTGCTTACAACCGTCTCGCTCATAACAAGGAAGATATCCCCAGTCCATTTCCTACAGGATGCATCGCATCCTCTGCTCGCGACGATGAGCTTCTTTTTGACAGGAGCTGTGTTCATGGCGGACTCATTACTGGTGCGTAGGCTTCCTGAATACGGCAATTAGCTGTTGGGATGCATCTCATTGAGATTCTAGATACGGCGCCTCTGGATCGTCTCGCATAAGAAGAGATGGATCGTGGCGCCGCCGATGCTTGCCTGCTTGACCTTAGGTATGTCAATTGTTCTTCCATTTCCTGAAATCGAAGCGCGGTCGAAGCTTTGCTCGTTGTGGACTACGTATTCTGACTCTCGCACTTCCAAGTCTGTGGGCTTCGAGCTGGTACCTATTTTGCGCGAGCCCATGGCGGTGACACAATCCATTCGGACGCGGTGCAAAATTGGATCCAAGTCGGAGCAATAGTGACCATCTTGTGAGTTCTGTACCCGCGGTGTACATTGTGATTGGGCTCTGACCGGATACTCTGGTTCTGAGCTGCACGAATTTGTACTGTTCGAGTAAGTCATTCTCGTCATAGGAGTGACAGTCCCTAACTACGAAACCAACTAAGTCAGCCTTTCGATTTGTATCTATAAAATTCAGGCTAGGACAATATCTCAGGATCAGAAGAAGATAAGGGTGAGATGAATCTTGTATTTTCTGTTTTTGGCGTCCCCGCAAGCTGACTGCGCATTACATATAGTCTATTCCCGTCATTATCATCGAGAGTGCGGCCATCTGGAGGTATGTAAATCAACGTCCACTCGACTTCCTGATCGTGCGTGCTGACAGAGAACCTAACCCAGCCTTCGGAGTTTGTTTGTCTTCATCAACTACTATCTCAATCCTTCCTCAGTCTTCTGACGTTTGATGGATATCGATGGCTATGGCAGGGATAGTTTTCATGCTCATCAATGTCCGGGTTGGGTTGGGATGGGATACGACTTCTGATGACATTCCTTCTGACCACGGAGTTGCTGTGGTTGGCGGTCTCCCAACCTTCCGAGTTCGTAGCATCAGTACCGCGGGACAAGCCTCGGCGACATCGTTTGGCTCTGTTTATGGACGCGGGCACAGGAGGAGCGAGAGTCGAAGTTTGGTTGTGACCCATCCTTCTCAGTCTTTGAAGGGCTGTCCAGGACGGGTGGTTTCGTCTCCTATTATTGAGTCGCCTTTGTCTCCTCTCAAGAGTGCTCGTTTCAATTTCCACTTCAATATAGGTGGGAAGTTCTAAGACTCGGAAGCGGACAGTGCTGCTGGCTTACTTCCGTTGCCTGTGCCTTGGTAGTTTTTCATTCGTGTGCTCTTCGGGAAAAAGTATACTCGATAGTTGACGCATTTTTAACCCGTCTTTACGCGTTTTTGGGCCATCCAAGGCTGGGATTGGCGACTCGGACAGAATGACAGGGGTTGATGAGTATCAAATAACGGATCACTGCGGACCGTCCCTTTCAGAACCAAGAGTATGCCGACGATGATGGAACTGTCGAACTGAGTCCACACCATTTCGGTTCATTGCTTGTACAGGGCTGCAACGTGCTGCCAGCTCATCGCTCGTCAGCAGAAGAGCTCCCTGTAATTCTCGATACTCTCCCTCAGAATCACGACAATGTCCGGGAAGGTCTATGTCCCGATCCCCCCGCGTCCCGCTGGGTACTTCCAGACGAACCCACGTGCCGACCTGACGGAGGACGAGCGGTCCATGTATGAGGAGGTTCTAGCCCACTTCACCAAGGACAGTTACGTTTTACCCAACGAGGAGAAGGGAGAATTGACGGAGAAGGAGAAGTTTTGGCTCTCTAGGGAATGTCTGTTGCGGTATGTGAAGCCTAATTTCAAGATATGATACGAGTTTTGAGCCAAGTCGCGATTATATCCAGGTATCTACGCGCGTCCAAGTGGAAGGTCGCCACTGCGATCCAGAGGCTGGAAAGTACGCTTAAATGGAGGCGTGAGTTTGGTATCTACGATCTTACTGCAGAGTACGTCGAACCAGAGGTAAGCTGTCCATCGCCGCGTGCACGCTTACACACGAAACGCGACTAAAGTGCCACTTGCTAGGCTGTTACTGGCAAAGAGATTATCTTCGGATACGATGTCAAGGGCAGACCCGCCTTCTACATGATTCCTAGTCGACAGAACACCGATGGTGTAGAGCGCCAAAACCAGTTTGCGGTTTGGATGCTGGAGAGGGGCATTGATTGCATGCCTCCGGGTGTCGAGTAAGCACTTCTCCCCTTCGATTCAACATCCTCGATCTCATCCAATCATATCTCGTAGGACCCTGGACCTTCTTATCAACTTTGCTCAGCGAGCAAAACATCCCAACTTCTCCCAAGCTCGTACAATCCTCAGTATCATCCAGGACCACTACCCCGAACGTCTCGGCATGGCGCTTCTCCTCAACATGCCTTTCCTCGTCACTGCTTTCCTCAAACTCATCTTCCCATTCGTCGACCCAGTCACTCGCGAGAAGGTTAAACTCAACCCTTCGCCAATCGAAGACGGTCTCTTCGAGCAGGATATGATCATGTCAGAGTATTGGGGCGGCAGCCAAGACTTTGAGTATGTCCACGAGAAGTACTGGCCTGAGTTTGTCAAGACGAGCACGGAGAATGCGGCCAGGTGGACCGCGAAATGGAAGGAGTTGGGTGGAAAGATTGGGATCAGCGAATGGGATTACAAGGGCGGCCCATCCTCCGAGAAGGAGGAAGTCGACGGCGCCGTGTCTACTTCCGTGGCTGTCGAAACTGGTGAAAAGGACGAGCAAAAGCCCAGCACGGAACCAGCACAGAAGGACAGCAAGAAGGACGAGGAGCAGGCTCCACCACAGGCAACTCCTGCAGCCGGTGGTGCAGTTACTACGGCAGGTGGAGGAGCCATAGCTGCCGGTGCCGTTGCAGGATCTGGAGGCGATGCCTCCGCTGCTGGAGGTGATGCGGGGGGAGAGTAAATTGTGTGGTAATGGAGTCTCATATAATATTCGGTTTGCTTTCGTGATACCTGCTTTGTCGGCTGGAATTCGGAATCTATCTTTGGGAACTTATACTTTGTCCTTTTGTCAGTTGGATGGAAATAGACCGTACATTTCGCCACAGCAGGATCTGTTCTGCAGTCCAACCTTGACGGAAATACGACCCGGGCGGTGTTCGAACCCGCAGAAGCTCGTTTTGATCGGAGGCTTATTGCAGATCCGGGTGACAGATAACCGGTTTCGTCATCGAATGAGCGGATGTTCCTTTGGCCCACTTCAACGACTTTCCTCGACCACGAGCATTGGCATCCTTCAAGACCCTTTTGTCGCTGCCTTCGACCTCCAAACTGTCACACCGAAGACCACATAGACAGTGAAATGTCCGACAACGATCAACATTGGTCGATAGACCCCTCAGACTCGGAAGTAAATGAGTCTGGTGACGGGCAGCCGGCCAAACGACAGAGACTTCATGGTGCTTGCGATATGTGTAAAAAGAAGAGAAGTTCGTATTATTTCTCCAAACGCCTTCAGACTACTGATTGTATACTACAGCGAGATGTAGGCCCGTTTTACGTTCGGGACCCAGGGAATAGCTGAAACGGGGGGTCCGTTAGGTGACAGTGCTGTCATGCCTGACAAAATATGTTCCAATTGCATCGCGGCGAAGATTGAATGCGAACATACAATTCCTCGGAAAAAGGTTAGTTGCCTGCTATTGTCTTCTTCAGGTTGAGTGATGCAAGCGTCCTTGCAGAACCGCGACAGGCGACAAGAGTGAGATTGTTAGTCCTATCTACCGCTGGAGGATAGTCCTGACGGAACACCTTCGATGACAGGTACATCCTCCACCTTGAAGAGAAACTGCACAAACTGGAGGAAATTCTAGGAGTTGCCAGCTCCTCCACACCGGGTGCACAGGCTGACGGCAACGGGGGCCTCACCAGTACCATCCCGCCACCCATCCCCCGAACGATGAGTCGGGCTGGATCTCCGCTTCCAGCGAACGGTATCCAAGAGGAAGGCTGGGAATCGGACGATAGTTCAGACCTGTCCTTGGGTGACAAGATGCATCTGCTGTCCATGGAAACACGGGAACATAAATTCTTCGGAAAGGCAAGGTCGGTTTGTTCATTTATCTATGGCTTTATGTTCACACACGTCCCCATAGTTTAGCCAATTTCGTTTCACAGATTGTACAGCTCTCTAGAGTGCCCGATGAACGAAGATTCACCTTCGTGCGAAGTCCTGCAATGTGGGGACTGCGACCGGTAAGCATACTTCCAAGCCGACGTTTAGGTGCAGTGTTAACCAAGTATTAGTGGGAGCGGGAATATGCAGAGTCTCCGGAACCGGATTATAAATTTCCAGAAGCCGACCTCCTGGAATCGCTGTTGGCCGTATATCGTGAACAAGTACATCCTCAGCTGCCAGTCCTGCATTGGCCTTCATTCCTGCGGGATGTTCGAAGTGGGCGCCACCTCAGGGAACCTGGATTCGGCATGGTTTTACTGGCGGTTTGTGCGAACGCATCGCGACTCACTTGGGATGAACGTGTTATGATGGTGGACCATGACAATCCTGACCTGTCGGGGCCGTCGGCGGGTTGGATGTTTATCGCACAGACCCCGCTTATCCGGAAGTCCATTGTTGATCAAGCGACGATCATCGACCTGCAGTATTACGCCGTGCGTACTTCACATTGTCCCGCTTGTTCCGATATTGATAATGAACATCTCCCAGTTGGCTGTGTTCTACTTCCTTGGAACGTCGTCACCTCAAACTGGGTGGAATCTTCTCGAAATCGCGATGCGTTTTGCAATAGAAATGGGGCTGCATCGGCGAACGGGGGTGTCTCCTTTTCAAAAGTCGAAGTGGCAGTCGGAACTCGAGAAACGCATTTTCTGGCACGTTCCTTGTTGCAAAGATCTGTCATACAGGCTCGCTGACCTCGTAGACAGGTCACTGCTTATGCTGGAATGGCACACCAGCACCTCCACAGGTCGGCCACCCTGTCTCCATGACGAAGAGTTAGTCAATTCATTTCTGGCGACTGAAGGCAGCAGCTGATAATGAAGTACAGCATCGACATTGAGTATCCCATCGAGTGCGATGATGAGTATTGGGATTCGGAAGTAGACGATCCAGACAAGGCTTGGAAACAGCCTCCTGGCAAGCCCAGTCTGATCACCGCAATCAACTTCAGTCTCAAGCTCTGTGAAATCGCAGCTTTCATGCACAGAACCTTGTATTCATCAAGAAAGTCGAAGCTCCTCACTGGGTCCATCGGCGAAGCTTGGCAGAGGAAGATCGTAGCGCAACTTGATTCCGCCATGAATCGATGGAAAGATGGTCTACCGCAGCATCGTGAGCGAAGCATTCCGGAATTTGTGCTCCATTTCGACTGAATGTACCACAAGTGCAATGGGATCCTACTTGTCCAGATGATATGATCTTCAGTCAACAGCTGATGCTCTATTCGGCATTCCACTAGATCCACCGCCCATTTTTGAAGTCTCAGTCGGCTATGGCAATCCCAGCCATGGCGATTTGCATGACTGCTGCTCGGGCCTGCACTCGAATGGTCGACGCTGTCATGAGAAGGCAGATGGTACCACCGGGAAACATAATGGTTCAGTCCTTGCGAACTTCTTTGGGGACGAGTGATTGACCACGGGCATAGATTGCAGCATTCGCAGCCGCCGCTGTTCTTTTGACCAATGGCTGGGGTCGACGGGGGCCCAGGTTGACTGCTCTCCTCCCAAAGGAAGTAGAGAATATCCATATCCTCATCCGTTTCCTAAATTATTTGGGGGAAAGGTGAGCAGCTGAGCTTCTTATCGGGGTTGCCAATACCTGGCTAATTGGCTTTCCTGTAGGTATCATATTGCTGGTCGGTTCTCGTGAGCCACGTTCATCGCGTATACCTTCAGAATACTTACAGGCTCCTGCAGAGATATCCTGACCTCAGTCGCCTTGTGGGGAGGTCTAGCGGGCCTTCCTGTCGAATCCGCATCTTCCGGTGCAGGGAACCGTTCTGGAGACGCGAGAAATATGACGGCACCATCCGACCCAGTCTCGACTCTAGGAACGTTCACGTTACCGTCCGAATCTAGAAACTTCTCTCCACCCTCCACCTCTTCAGCCACTAGCGGTCCCTCCCAGTTTTCGGGACATCTCCCTCCCTCGAACCCCGACTGGGACCTTAGCACGCTTTTGCTGACCCAGCTCGAGTATGCCGAAAACGGCTCTACCGCAAGGCCTTCGATGCCTTGGGGCCCGAATATGTTTAATGCACAGTCTGCTTGCAACCATTCGGTACCGGGTGCCAGCTCCTTTGGTTCTATGAACCATTCCATGTCGCCAGCTGATACTCCTGGGAACCCGATGTCGACGTGGATGGCGGCACCTACGGCATTCAGGTATGTGTATCACCCTCCTGCTATTGCCACTGGTTTCGAATCTTATCGATGCGTTGAATTGGCAGTTTGAGCGAATGGGACCGCCACTTGGCAGGTCTTGCTCAACAACCACCGTTGCCTAACGACTTCGGTTTCTCCTCGTAAGGAATTTCCGCCCTTTATCTCGCCTCGCTGCAGACCTGGACTACTACTACGGGCATCACCATCGGCTTTCTTCATCCAATGTACCCCGAAGATAGAGCAGACAGGCTCGTATAACTCATTCTCATGATCAGGGCCAGTTCATGGTTCAGTCCTATCATGCACAGGAGCCACTTTGCTCTGCCAAACAAGACGAAACCGTATTCACCAGTTATCCGTGACGTTGTGGCTCGTCCCTCCCTGGCACGGCTATTACTACTCGTCCTCGTGTATTTTCTTCGAATGATAAGTACACGGATGATTTAACGTTGCCGCGAAGCTGTCATACAAACTGATTTGCCTTTCTTTCTTTCATGACCACGAGAGAACGGCGAGGTCACCCCTATGACAATGTCTCATTTTCTAATTTCCTAGGGCCAGTTGCAGATACAAAGAACACTTCTTGACTCAAATGCGCTACATTCAAAGGATATTCCTTTGAAGATGTGATCTATCATCTAATTACTCGTGTCGATCGCCATCCAGTGTCGATATCATCTACTTCAAAGCTGAAATTCGACGCAGAGTACCCTCCATAAGAAGTGGCTTTCGACCTTGGAAGTCGCCTCGTGGACTCGGTCAATTGATCCATCTTTTGAGAGCAAGTGGCGAGGCTTCCACGCTTAATTTTCCCTGGATGCCACACAAAGGGGAGATGCATATAAAGGCCATGGGCTGGCCTCCTTCAGCAATTTCCCTTTCCATCGACTACATTAAACCCTCACTGTACCACCTGTTCTACCCAACGTCGCTGTTCGCGTGAAGCGCGGCGTTCTGCCATGCTGTTCTGTAAGCATCCGGGAACTCTTCCTGTTGGCGGCTTCGGACTGAATTAACGTAGTCGGGACTCTAGTCAAGCTCTTCTTTGTCAAGAGGAAGTGGACCAACCAATCTCGTCTCAACCCGAACTGGCCTTCATACCTCCATAACAAGTGCAACAACCCTCTCTGCCGTTTTGCCAACCCACCTCAGGCGGCAAAAGGAAAGTACGTTTGCTGTGGCTTGTTCAGAGGACGGCCCTGCGAAGGAACGTACTACGTATCCGATGATGCTGTCGCTTTGGTGATGAAGCAACACAAGACTGCGTTGAGGAAGGAGGAGAAAGCTAGACAGAGAGCGGCGGAGCGGCCGAGGAATTTCAAGGCGCTGGACGACCCACCTGCACCCCCACCCCCGCCGAGACCGTCGCCAGCGTCATCACCGTCACCTTCAATCAGCGGCAAGAATAAGCCACTTCCCAGCCACCCCAAGCCACGGGTCAACGCTCGGGAGAAACGCACTGGCGACCCAGCTTCAAAGCCTCATCGATGCTACGAGATTCAGCCACGACCTATATATATACACCCCAAGCAGCCAAGGACTCTTGATCCAGCTATCGGAAGACGGCCGGAGAGAAAGGAACGCGAGAGGGCCCACTGCGCTGCGCGCAGCCATTGCAGCCCTCGTTTATCCCCCCCTGACGATGCGAACTGGTCGCGAGCTCCCACCCCCATCCCACCTCTATCCCGCCCCTCTTCTCGGACGACGCGCCGACAACGGGAACCCGTTGGCCATATTCAAGATCCCTATCTTGTGAGTGTGAGGGAGAAGCTTTATTACCCAGTCGCGGCCCCCCCCCCCCCCCCCCCCCTATTGAATGATGCCGCGTCGCGACGCGACACGTTGATGCCACTTTATGTACCCCTGTCTCTCGTTTTAACCAATCAGGACCAGGATCCTGTGGCACCATAACTATCCCACCGTATTTACTGTATAGAACCATGCGGCGCCGGTCGTTGCTTCATGAATGTATCTCATGACTGTATAGCCAATCTTCTTTGTGATAAGAATGTCGCTTTCCCGGGTGTCGTGGGACCAAGAAAACGCGATGGTCACGATTAGCGCCCGTGATGAGAGACGATATGGAGCTTCCAACACGTGTGCCCTGCATGTAGCCAGGTATAAGAGTTGACCAGCACACCCCTCAAGCTCAAGCCGTGCTTGACTTCCTTCCACCAACAGGTCATGGCTATGTACGCATCTGCTCCTCCACCATTCCCCCAGCCTAGCTACCCAGATGCCAATGTCTGGGAGCCCGAGCGTGAGGTCGAGTCTGGGTAGGCTTTTACGCGACGAGGGGCATCTTTATCGTACTGACATATTGATGGTGCAGATATGTCAATGTGGATCCTCAGTACGTTCCAAGGAACGGCTATCGCACTGGTACTGGTGCAGCGTTTGGGTCGGACCCCGCCGACCATGGCACTGAGGCATCTGCTCCATCCACAACCTCAAAAGCGAAAACTTCTGCACAATCGCCCATGCCAGAGGAAAGCGAAGTTGTAATCGCGTAAGTCTTTGAACTCGTGGTACAATTGTGTCCGGTCCCTCATAGTGAATTGTAGCGTCATGGGTGCGACAGGAAGCGGAAAGACGACTGTGAGTCACTGCCTTGAGTCGAATGGGGAGAGTAACTATTAACCGTCTTATCATCTCTTCTCCAGTTCATCAACACAGCAAGCGGGTCGACTCTCAGGATTGGAAAAGGATTGCGCTCCTGCACCAACGTCGTTCAGATCGCCGAGTCGTTCTACTTGGATGGACGAAAGGTGGTCTTGATCGACACTCCTGGGTTCGACGACACGACCAAGAGCGACACCGATATCCTTCGAATGATAGCGGCGTTCCTTACAACTACGTGAGTCTACACCAACGCGTTATCTACAGAGTGACCTTATTGACATGTCGGATAGATACGAGCAAGGCATCAAACTCGCTGGTGTCCTCTACATTCACCGCATCTCCGACTTTCGTATGGGTGGTATTTCGACGCGCAACTTCAAGATGTTCAGACAATTGTGCGGAGAGAGTACCCTCAAGAACGTCGTGATCTTGACCAACATGTGGGGTCAGGTCAACCCAGAAGTTGGAGAAGCGCGCGAGAGGGAGCTAGCTACCGACCCGCTGTTCTTCAAGCCTGTTCTTGACAAGGGAGCGCAGATGCTCAGGCACGACAATACCCCCGAATCTGCGCAGAGGGTGCTGAGGTATATCATCGGCAACCATCCCTTGACGTTGCAGATCCAGAGAGAGCTCGTGGATGAAGGGAAGGACATCCTGCAAACTGCTGCAGGAGAGGAACTGAACAGGGAGTTGTTGGCCCAGTTGAAGAAGCATGAAGCAGATATGGCCGACCTTCAGCGTGAGATGCAAGGTCTGTCACTTCAGTTATTTTCCATCGAGAGCGACATCCAGGCTAACCGTAACACAGAGGCGATGAGGGAGAAGGACGAGGAAACACGCAGAGAGATTGAAGCTGAGCAAATGAAGCTCAGAGCCGAGATGAATCGCGTCCGGAACGATGCCGAGAAGCTCGCCTCGAACTATCAAGAAGAAAAGGAGAGGTTGGAAGAACAGATGAGAGAGATGATGAGAGAATCCCAGCGAGCTCAGGAAGAGACAGCCGCCAGGTACCAGGAGCAGATCGACGCACTGGAGGCCAGGTTGCGAGACAGTGCAGCTGCTTCATTGGCAGAGAGACAGGCTATCCAAAAGGAGCTTGACGAGCTTCGAAGGAGGCCACCTCCGTCTCGTGGCGGCTTCTTTGGCATGATTGGGGCCGCCCTTGACCGAATTTTTGGCATACATCGTTGACTGTCTGGACTGTGACACTGTTTATCAGGAACGACGCTACTGATATCCATTACTATGATGAATAGGCTACATGATTACAATGTCAGGAGAAAGTGGAGAAGGGATCGAAATATGATACAGTAATTTATGTGACGATGGGGCAAGCAGGATAGAGCTCTGGTATAACATGAGCAGTGATCTCACCCGTCAATCTCCCATCTGAAAGGCAATATAAGCTTCGCCATGAGAGGTATATTAACAGAGAACTCACTCGATAATAAGATTCCCTCGACCCGGGCGATTGAGTCGAGGCATTCCATGCCCTCGCAGGATCACTATCCCGCGTGTCATCTTGGTGAGCTGGTAATCAACCTCGATGGTATGCACATCCCCATCCACACCTGGGAGTTTGAATTGACACGCCTCCTCGTAAAGACGATCCGTCCAGGGCAAATAAACCTCTGTGGAGAGATCCCCATCGCCGCAGCGTTCATACAGGGGATGAGATTGCACCCTAATGATGAAGTTGATATCTTGGTATTCGCCGCCAGGGAGTTGGTGCCCTGCCCCTTGGAAGGAGAAGAGCGTTTCCGAAAGGCATCCGGGCGGGATGTTCATTTCCAGCGTCTCGCGGGTCGTTGCACCATTGAGGTACTTTCGAGTGAAGTGATGTGCAAGGACTTTGCCATAGAAAACGTCCTTGAGGGTGACGTCAATAGTTTCGGTGTAACGGGTAGAGGGTTCGGCTAGGACGGGATAGTCGTTATAGTGGGCGAGTTCGATGTGTGTGACGCGGAGGTGAGGGGAAGGACCAGTGATTGAGGCTGAGGTTGAAAAGGAATCAGGGGCCTTAGAGGTGGAGTGATTCACGGAGAAGGGCGGCTTGGTGTATGGGAGATGGGGCCAGGGCTCGTCCGTTCCCACTCTAGTCGCCCATTGATCAAGACTTGGCGCGGGTGCGTATTTGGGAGGAGGAGGTGTGAGCTCTATGTGGCCCTGGGGTGGAACAGTGCTCGTGGCCTTGCCAAATTTTACTTTGGAAACAAAGCGGCGAGATTTGGCTTGGACATTCTTCAAGGTGGTATTGACTGTGTGGACAGGATTAGGAATTTCTCGCTGTGTCGAGCGCAGGAGCACGTTAGTTGAACTTCCATGCAGCAGGGGGTATGTGTAAAGCGCAACTCACTAAACTCAGACATTGGCTAGATCCATATCCAGATGGAAGGCCCGGGGGTTGGGTGGGAAGTAACTGCGGGGGTCATTAAGAACGTCTAACGCCACACTGATAAGGTTACATACCAATTCGCTGGTAGCAGCATTTAGGTCCGCCAGGGACCTGAAGGGAGAGAAGTCACTAGAACTTTGCCACAGTTGACGGGAGGCAGACGTAGAGGGGTACGGGTTTGGATACATGGCTAAGGGTCGATGGAGACTGAGACGCTAACAGTTGGGTGTTAATCAGTCACAGACCCACAGAACTTTATACATACCAGGTGTGGCTCGAATAAACCACATTCTACAGCTTATCCCCTTGTGCAGATGATCAGTGCCACTCATGATCTTTGTGTGCAAATTGTGGGATTGCTATGCCTTTGAAAGGGGGCTCGTGCAGAGCGCAGAACTCGTGTTCCCATTTCGTTTTTTGTGCTACTTCATTGAGCGAGATTTGAGCGTGAATATAATGATCAGGAACGTGGACAATAGCCTTTGTTGATTGACAGGCCGACAGGCCTTTATGCGATGACGTCGATCCGACTCGGAATGCTACATAGGGAGGTCAAAAACTTGTGCGTAGGCCGAAGGTACCATGCCTGAAGGAGGTCAAGTCAGTGCACTGATTGGGAACGGCAGAAGACACAGAGCCAAGTGAGCCTTCAAGGTTGAATGCTAATAGCAGGGTGGTTGCATCTTTGGAGTCATTTGGCCCAATCTTCAAGTTCAAGTTCCCTCCGCGTCAATTCGATACAATTCGAACTCAGAGCGAGCTACAGTCCAGAATGAAGACGAGGGGAAGTACAGTACATCTGTATCCAATGGAGAGAACGAATGGGGAGTTGAAGGGGCAGCATTGCTGCCAACTTAAGAGAAGGCAAACGAAAAAACAAAAGAAGTTCCGAAGGAAACGAAAGTCAAGCAAATTGAATGCACAGTTCGGTAGGAGTCCAGATAAAGAGCGAAGCTATTCAGGGGGGGAAACGGTTTAGTCAGTATTCGACGTGAACGTTGAGCGACAAAACGTTAAGTCCCACCTGGAACCCGGAGTATAACAGTACTCTAAGAGCCGTCACGCGATACATCACCAGCAAACACGCAGTTCTTGACCACATAACCCTCTTCGTCGAGAGGGTTAAAGGTTCCCGACTCGTCCGCCTTACTGGGACACCGGGTGGGTCCTTCCTTGTAGTCGTTCGCCAGGGACCAATCACCGAAGTAATAATGAGGATCCCATCGCTTATCCACTCCAATATCCGGAACTATATTCTTCAACTTCTTGACGAATTTGTCTCCGCGCTCAGCTCCGGGGCAGGTGGAAAAATGAAGGGATTCAATAGGTTTTCCCAGTGCCTGCTTGTGGACCAAGAAATCCTTGAACAACGTCCGCCGGCGACGCGGGAAGAACACACCACGGAACTCCAAGCGTGTGAGCTTCGGATACGTGAGCAAGAGGGACGGGTCCTCCTTGTTGTCCAGGAGTAGCTTGAAGAAGTGGCGGGCAGCGTGTTCGGTGGTGAGGGAGAGGGTCTCGACAGATGGGAGTTCATCGACGCAACCGAAAAATGCAGCCGATTGGGCGTCAGCGGCGACAACCTTTGTCGTGTCGAGGTTCTTCAGGACACGAGCGATGCTGGTGTTAATCCGACTCAGTTCGAAATCTTCGATACCCGCCTGTATCAGTTGCGATTCATCGTCGTGCGGAGCATAGGACGGAGTGAATTGGATGAGCAAGGATGGCATCGCCCCGGCGTTGTCGTACGCATAGTGTTCGATCGGGGGTCCCCCGAGGGATCCAGCCGGGTACCCGGAGGGGGCACTATTGACAACCGTCTTCCAGTAGGTGAGAGGACGCGTCGAACGCCCCATTGTGAGATCGCAACGCTGGTTCCATCCATAAAGGATGGCTTCCGTGGATCTACTGACATCCCTACAGTCCGCGACTCTAAACCCTCGAAGAAGATTGGGCGTCTCCGAAAGTGGTGTGCGCAACCAAGCCGATTCGAGGGCGGAGACAAACCGAGCAATAGGGTCCCGTCGAATGGATATTGTTTCGAAGCTGAATTTGAGACGCACGGAAGGAGGGAGTGCCAGATGTTCAAGCAATATGGCTGCTTCATGCCACGTGCAGTGGCCCGGATCGGTCGGTCTCGTAAAGGGATTCTTGGCAAGTTGACGCGGATGTGCAGGGTTTCAAGATTGGGCATCCTTTCCAAAGCACCGAAGAACTCTTCGGGACAGGGGGGAGGACGTCCGTCGCCCCAGGTAGATAGTTCAAGAGTGGTGATGTTCTCTGACAGGAGGGGAGACGTCCAAGAGACCTCGAATTCATAGAGGGCGAGCGTTGTCAGCCGGGGAGTGCCCATCCCTAAGATGTCATCCTCGAACTGGATAGTGGTGGGGTTATCATAAAACCTGGAATATCGATGGATATAGAGCGTATGAAGGAGGGGTGCCTCCGCCGAACGTAGCTCTTCCAGGCGTTCCCTGGCAAACTTGTCGCTGCCGCCACAGACAATGGCGAGGTATTCCAGGCGAGCGGGTTCGGTCAGAAGTGAGAGGACGCGGTCCTTGATTGGGTCTTTGAGGTAGGGATGGACCAGAAGCTCGAGAGGGGACACCTTCGCCCTGTCCAGCATTTCCATTCCCCAGCGAGGGTTATCGGCGAAGATGGTAGACCATAGGCGGGGATAATGGATTGCCGTCGCCCTCCAATAGCGACATACATGGGTGAGGTTCATCCAGGCCGGGCTGTTGGTCTTTTTGGGCTCTGGCATTTGATAGATCTCGTCGCTTTCGTCGCTGCTGCCGCCACCGTCGCCTGAGTCGTTGCTTTCTACGCTACTGTCATCATCGTCGTTATCATCACTGGCGTACCGGGGAAGGCTGTGGACCCAGTTTTCATGGTAGTCACCGCCGTCGTAAACGCCGTGTTCACAGTAACCGGACTCTGCACAACCATGGCTACAGGGGCCCGGGTAGCCAAAGCTGCCCTGGCCGCCGTCGATAGAAGACTGGTCAAGGACAGCATGATGGGCAAAAGGGAGCAGCGTCTTGAACGCCATCGTCGTGACCGTCGGTGTCTTGGTCGCCGTCATCTTGACCGTCAACGTCTTGGTCGTCGTCGCTGTCGCCCCCATCGTGTCCATCACTGACGGAATGGACGCGGAGGAGTGAGGTGTCAAATTTCATCATCGGGCAGCTGTACTTGTACTCCAAGAACACCTTGCGGAGGATTTCTGGAGGCAGCATCGCGAGAGGGGAGGGTTTTTCTTCTCTTTCTTCCATCTCCGCACGGAGGAAAGAGAGGAGAGCGTCCACGTCGGGTGCATGCGCTCCCTCGTGGGGTTCTACGTGCACAGAGAGCTTTGGTTAGTGTCTGGCGAAGGTGGGGGTAGATGAAGTGCTTACCTGACTCGTTGTGAGTGTTGGATTGTGCAGAAGACATGGATGTTGTCGAAAGAGGGCGGCGGGGCCCGAGCATTTGGATTTGGCCTCTTTATAGTGTTGCAGTTACCGATGCTGGGTCCGTTTCTTTTGTTCTCGTGTAGCGATCACCATCCGCAGGTCCTGCATCCAATTAAGGCCGGAACTCCTTCGTTGACCTTAATAAATGAGCTTCTGGACAATAGTGGCGAAACAGAGGGAGAGGAACAAGGATGCTTGGTTTCGCAACTTTTCAACCTTTTAGACGGCAGGAGTTGGAAGGTCCTACGTAAGTAGGGCAGAGAAAGCAGAGGGCATTGTTTGTACGGGACCACATAACCATTGCGATCGCAGATCTCTATATTGACCGGTCGACTGCGTTGTTCAAAATTATACATCAGCATAGGATGAGAGGAGATTATAGCGGAATAGTACTAGGTTGTTACGTGGATTCTTTGTCCGTGACTGAAAGCACCTTCTCCTTCTCTTCCTGCGCCCCACTAACGATTCCCAGCCATTGCAACCAATCCATGCCCTGCTTGTGCACCATCATCAGCCCCATCACCACGGGCAAATACCACAAGCTATGTTGGAAGACGCTCCTTGCGTGCTTCTCGCCACCGTACTTCCAGAACCTCCAAGCAGCCCGCAGGCAGATCAAGTTAGGGACCAAGCTTGTAGCGGCGAAGGCCCAAGTGGTGAGTCCGGAGAGGGGGAAGAGAATGGAGCAGATAGGGATGAGGAGGGCGGCGTGTCGGAGGGAGACGAGGGCGTTTTTGGCGGGGTTAAGGACGGAAAGCATGGTATACCCTGCCTGGGCGTAGCAATCCCTAACGAGGTACGAGAGGGCGTTGAAGTGGGGGAACTGCCAGCTGTAGAGTAGCATAAACAGTGCGAATGGAGAGAGTGGGTTGTCGATGAGGCTCAAATCCAGTGGTACCGTTGAATCTGAGAGGAAGGAGGGGACGAACATTTGGATTGGATAGTCCGCGCTGGGCAATAATTTTCCTCCGCATGCCGTCCACCCCATAAGTGGAGGGAGTGCGCCAACCACTGAACCCACCCATGTATTCCAGATGCTCTTCCTCTTCATCCAGGTGTAGACGCCTGCGTAGAGGAGGATGTTGGAAGCGCCCAGGATGGCGGTTGCGGGGTTGACCATGTACCATAGCAGTGCAGGTCCTGCTATACCTGTTGCAAGCGCAAACCCGCTTGCGTGAAGTGGGGTAATAGCGCGTCGGACCAACGGCCTCGTCCGCGTCCTTGCCATCTGCGCGTCAAATGGGACCTCTTGGAGCTGGTTCAGCGTATTGGCCGAGGCTGAGCATAGTGCTGTGCCGACGGCTGTCGAGAGTAATACCGGTACAGTTGCAGGTAGAGGCGAAAGTGCAACGGCGGACATGGAGGTGAGCATGACGAGGACTGTCAGTCGTGACTTTGCCAGCTGTGAATACACTTTCAACAGCCTCTTCGGAGTCAAAGCTTCCAACTCTTTAAAGGATGAAAGAGGTGGTGACGATGGTGTTATTGCTGGGTGTACATTGCGTTGCAGGGACGGTGGACGAAACTTTGTGTTTTCGTAACCCGGAGGCAGCCATTGGGTATTGTGGAGGAAGAACGAGTTTGAGAACGCTACCGGCGACGAGGAAAGGGCTCGTGCGCCACCGCAAGCAAACCGGCGCGCTGAGAGCCCTCGTAAAAGCAGCGCCCTCTGCATCTGCCTTGTCGTTGGTCAATATGGGCTGTCCTTTTTCCAGAGACCCGGGCTTACCTTGGTGGTTATGAGGAAAATGCGGGACCGTCGGAGTTTGAAAAGCACCTTTTCCCTCAACGACCACGACGACGACGACCGCGCATTCGATTGCGCTGCCAGCTCCAACGACACCAACATGCCCGGCACTCACCTTCTCCCACCCAATCTTTTAAAGCTTTTTGCCCCTCGACCGCCGCTCCCCTATGCTAGACCAGTCGATAAAGACATTGACCGCATCCGCAAGAAAAACGTCAGCGGTGTCGCCGAAATTCTCCAGCGCTTGAAAGAGGAGAATACGGACAGTCTGTTCAATGCTGCCAACAACGACGAGCAGATGGAAGAGGGGGAGGAGCCGGTCTTCACGCATGCTGAGGAGGTGAAGAGGCAAATACGAAGGGAAGAACGAAAAGCGAGGAAGGCAGAGGAGTTTAGGAAGGCCAAAGAGTCTTGTTAGTGACTACATTTCTTACTTCTGAACGAGTCGAAATTAACACGCTTTCTACAGACAAACCAGCAGACGACCCTGAAGCTATTGGTGACCCCTACAAAACCCTTTTCATCGCTCGATTAGTACGTCCCTTACCCCCTTTTCTCTGACTAGATCTGACCTGACTCCATTTGCACAGCATAAAAGCGCGACTGAGACTGACCTCCGCCGAGAATTCGAAGGGTACGGTACAATCGAACGAGTACGAATTGTACGGGACAAAAATGGTCGAAGTCGTGGATACGCGTTTATCGTCTACGAACGCGAACGCGACATGAAGGGTAAACCGCCCATCTCTTCTTTAAACAAAAGGCTGCCAATCCAACTAATCAAACCTTTCTAGCTGCTTACAAGGAATCCGATGGTTTGCATATCATGGGTAAGAGGATCCTCGTGGACGTGGAACGCGGTCGGACTGTGCGAGGCTGGAAACCGCGTCGACTGGGCGGAGGATTGGGTGGCCGACCCAAGAAGGTCGAACCTCTCCCACCACCCTCAGGCCGTGGTGGGTTCCGAGGCGGGTTCGGCGGACGAGGAGGGTTCAGAGGACGAGGCGGCGGATTCGGCGGACGACCCAACTTCAACGACCGTGGACCCGGCGGATACGACAGAGGACCAGGTGGATACGGTGATAGAGGGGGGCCAGGCGGATACGACAGGGGAGGCGACCGAGGTGGATTCCGTGGTGGATATGGTGGGCCACCAGGAGGAGGATACCGAGGTCGAGGCGATGATCATGGAGGCTTCCGGTTCGTTTTATTCCCCCTTGTTGTAAATATTGAACTGACTTTTGTTGCAGTGGTCCTCCTCGTGGTCAAGGTATTGGTTACCATGGTGGGTTCAACGACCAGCCCAACGGTTACGGTGGTCCCCCTCATGGTGGTCCCCCACCCGGCGGACACGGCCCACCCGGAGGAATGGGAGGCGGGTATGGTGGAGGCGGATACAGACATGACCTCAAACGTGAAGGACCCGGTGGCTACGACGACAGGGACCACAAGCGTCCTCGATACTAGGTCTCCTTTTTCGTCTCGAGAGAGGGGGTCCAAGGTATCCACCTTCCTTTTACCAGTTCACCTTCTGTCTTTTATTCTGTCTGCTCCCCTTCACGCTTGGGAGCGACAATGGTTTTAGTATTGCAAGATGGGTAGGTCTTGCTGGGTACCGCATTTCATTCGGGCATCGACGACCCCCTTTCTCCTCTCCTGCTGCCTGGCGTAAGTATAACACACCGCTCACGAGGTTGTTGTTACAAGTTACAGTAAGGCAGGTATGTTTTCAATGTATTTTATTTCCCATGTTCCGTTTACCCCTGGCAGTCGGACGATGGTTTGTTGTGTTTTCTAATGTGGTTTTTGTGGCTCTCTTTTCCTTATGTTCTGCCTAATATATACCTGCTTTTCCTCTATCATGTTCCTGGGGTGGTCCGTTGTATCACAAGCAAGCGCTCGCGATGTCCTGACGCGTCAAGCTTCCTCACGGCGAAGCCATTACCTTTTGGTGACTTGCAACTGTTCCCGAGCCGCTGTGAACTGAGGTGTCTTTTCGCTTCAGCGTCAAATTCTTTTCCCTGGACCCCCACCGCCGTCTTCCCTCTCGACGCCACTTGACGGGGCGATTGTGGAGCCTCTGGGAATACGCCTCTTCTGGCTCTTCAGCGGTGGACACTCCCTGCTCCATGCACTTATGAATGCATAGCATTCCCCTCGCTTCCGACGAACATTGCTTTGGAGTCCGATGGCTTGGTCGACGCCCTCACTTTACGACCGGCGTCGCAAACAACGCTGACGCTGTGCGGTCAGAGTGATGGCATGTCCAACCCGCACGGCAGCAATCCTCGATGCGGTACTTCCCGGCCACCTCCAGAGCCTCGACAAACAGCGCTAGCCGAAGCAAAGCCGACGGTCGCAAAATAACAAGACATGTAGACCGCCAAATTCGAATCCAATTCTTATGAGCAGCCAGCGAAGGACAAACGACAACTCGAGATATGGCCAACGTAATCCGACGGCACCCCAGATCGAAGATGTACCAGAAAGGGTTTAGTTCGGGCGCCTAAAATTTCTTTTGAAGAATCCTTACGTTGATGGTCAACATGGTGAGGTGCCACTTTGTGTGTACAAGCTGCGCTGTAGCCCTGACAGGAGCCGTAAGGGCGTAACCACTCACTTGCTTTTTGTGCGTCATCTGGCCACCTATGGAACATTCCAAAGGGAAAAAAAGGCGAGGCGCAATGTACCTTGCGCATTCCAAGGGCCAAAACATGTTCGCGGAACATTGCCACCTCGACGCTCACCGTGGCTCAACTTGCAACAAGCGCCCAACGGAGGCTTGGGTGCTTCTCGAAAACTGTTTTCGGGACGTGTGGCCGGGCGTTGGGATGCACAACCTGGCGACAAGGGTCCAGTGTCCAATCCATCTCCTTCAAGGAGTTCCTGAATCTTGTCTGCATCAAATTATCCCACATACGGTAGTCCTTTTTCTGGGGCTGGAGCCAAGTTGCCAACTAGCGAACAGTCCCACAATGTTCGTTCCCTTTCCGAGTTAAGGCCCGACTTACTCCTAATTCTGCGCCGCCCTCGGATTCCATGTCAATTTGAACTTGATTTGCACCTGGATTACCCTTTCTCTCTCTCTCTCCTTTCGCCCGTCTACACCCCAACTGTGTTAATACTATCGTTACTGTACTAACTAACTGCCTAACGTTTCAACTCTTTCGAGAAACCGTTCGCTGGCCGAAACCGTGTACCAAACGAACTCGTCCGGTTCGGTGAGTCCATTCCGCTCTGCTGCTACGTCACCCGAACCTCAATAATCGTCGAAACTAATGTCCTTTCTTCACGTTGTAGAGTCTAGTGAATTACTATCTTACGCTACCCACCTTTAATGTTCGCCAACGCGTCATAACGCCCTCACTTCACCACCCTACGGCTCAGCGTGACGGAAGGAAATGGACCCGTCCCAGCCTCGCATGCTTACACCGCTGCAATCAGCATCGTCGCCCTATTACGAGTCGATCGATGGTTCCAGTGCCGCGCCTTCACCAGCCACGTCCGAGTATACCGAACCGTCTTCCAGCCAAGGAGCTGCTTCAACGAGCAATGCCAGTATGACCGATGCCCCTGCCCCGAAGCCGAAACAGAAACGGTCGAGAGTCAACCATGTCCAATTGAAGCGCCTTGAAGAATTATTTGCGATGGATCCGGCGCCTCCGCCTATGGTGCGGAAAGAGATTGCGGAGGAGTTGCAGATGTCGGAGAGGCAGACGCAGATTTGGTTTCAGAATCGGTGCGTTTATTCGATATTCCCGACGTGAATACACGGTTTTATTAACGGGCTCGTGTGCCAGTCGGGCAAAGGAGAAGAATATAACGGGAGCAGCAAAGCGTCAAAGGCGCTCGAAACACGCGCCTAAACCGGTGTCAGCTCCAACGACGCGTCGATCGACGCCTGAAGCGCGCGTCATTTCGCGGCCTCCGCTGCTTCCTGCTCCTAGCCCGCCTCTTCCTCAGCCCTCCGCCTCCCAGCCGTTGACGCGTTCCATTACACCTCCTCCGCCTCTCACCACGGGGTTTGACTTTGAACTGCAACACCTTCTCAATGAGACTTCACGTGCGTACCTGTTTGTTCACATATTCTCCTCTCGACTAACACTCCGCACTCTCCATTTTGACGATGTACAGCCGTGACAATAATTCCAGCCACCCACCTGCGCATCGGCACCTGGAAACGCGTCGCAGATACCAAGTACAGTTTGGTGACTTACACTTGCCCAGCGCGTCGCTGCCTCACATGGTACATCAACTCGAACAACCGCGGATTCAAGATGGACGTTCCATATTCAATCATCCTCGAGGCAAGCTTTGATCATGTCTCGCCCGGGGTCGGGAGGGCGTCTTTCATCCTCTCCCGTCCACCTTATTTCTACATCGAACCGCAGCGGAGCTCAGAACCTAGTCCGGATGGGACTGCGACGCCTACGGCAGGTGGTGATGGGAGTGCAGGTGGAGTTGGTAGTGGGACTCGGAGTGGGCGACGGCCTTTCGAATGGGCCTCATGTGGGGACTGGACGGAAGATCAACAAGGCACCCAGAATCTGCTGCAGCAGCTGACTGGTCAAGCGGCTCAACTTGCGCACTTGGTTCGCACGATCCATAATTCGATCTCTTCCGCTTCCTCGCGCAATGTCCAATCCTCGAGTCCGACCCACTATGCGTGCGCCGCGGGAACGCCTTCGAGCCAGAGTTTTGTGTCGACTACGCCGCCCACTCTCGCTGATGCTACCGCGTTGCCTGCGACGCCAGTTGGGTATGCGCACAGTCCTGCGGAATATGGGCATAGTCCTATCACGCCCATAGAGCCAGGCCAGGTGGTGACTTCCCGGGCGCCACTGTACCATGCTCCTGTGCCGTTCAAACCTGGGGCGATGGAGCCTGTCATCTATTACGAAGGATCTGAAGCGGGTACGCCGATGAATCCTGGCCTTGAACAGGACCCTGCTGCTACGGCTTCGATGACGGGCCAGGCTGTTGTTGGAGGCCATGCTTACCAGCAGCAGGTGCAGGGTGGATACGACCAAGCATATCACGTCGGTATGGGTGCGTCGGAAGGCCATTCTGCGGCCGTTGCTCCCCCTGCTGTGGCACCTCCGTCCATTGCAAGCCAGGCCCACTCCGGCGCTGAGCAGCCTTCCTACGGGTATTACTCCGATCGCACCAACCAACCGCCAGCCGTCGATACTGGGATGCAGGGATATGCTTCTGGTCATGGACATGGTAGCCACCTGTCCCCGGTCGAACATAACCCTTTGGGCCAAGGTTATCCTGTTGGCACGTCCGGTCAATACGAGCTTGTTTCTTACCCCACCGCCGCGGGGAACGCAAGCGGTGTTGCGGGGTACCACCATGCCCAGCCTACTGCGCTCGATTCCTCGCACGTCGTTCCTTCGTATTCTGCAGGAGGATACATACCCGATGGTCAGCAGCAGCAGCAACAGCTTCAGCAAATGCAGGCGGTGGACCAATACTCGACTTCCACTGCAACCACGCTTTACAATTCCAATCACTCGCTTTCACAGCCTAATCTGCATTCACATTCTACCTCACAAGCACATTCTAATTTGCATTCTTACTCTACTACTGATTCGGCTTTGCATCCTTCTTCAGGTGTTCCTGATCCTAATTCTAATTCACGTTTTCATGTACAACAACAGCAGCAACAACAGCAACAGCAATACCGGCCACGACAGCATTCACATTCCCGTTCGCATTCCCATTCGCATTTGCAGCCTCTTCACCAGGTTCATCAGCAGCTTGGGGAGATGGGCCAGCAGCAGGTGCCAGACCAAACTTTGCATCATTCGCATTCGCATTTACGTTCTCATTCTTATTCGCATTCCCTTTCGCATTCTCAGAGTGTAAATTTCGGATCTTCGGCTTTGGAGGCTAGTGGAGAGTATGGTTCGTCGCATTCGCATAGCCAGTGGCTTTAGCTTTTTTTTTGGATGGGCGTCTTTTTTGGAGGTGGACGTTGCATGTTACCGTGTTATTCTTTTAGCTTATCCTGGGTCTTTCCTCTTGAAGCTTGGTGGCCCTTTAATTTGTCTAGCGTGTTCTTAATGTTTTGTTCTTGATACTTTCCGCGTAGTACATACATACTTACTTGCACAGTTATAATCTGTCTCACTTTAGTGTACTGACATGCAGCTCTAGATTAGATACCTTAATACTTTAATATTCCCCCTCCCAGCCTCTCGTTTTGTGATACCAGGTGGTTTTTTTGACTAGGATAGTTTTTTGATCCCGTTCTCGAGGATGCATATGGTGGCGAGGACGGTTAATGGATTTTTTGGGGTGTAATTGTAGTTTGCAGGTGGCAGTGGCAGGTACCTTGGATGGGGGAGTGGTGGGAGTAGAACTGGAAGGAGTAGCAGCAGTGGTTAGTACATATAACACATACCGTATCTTCGTTTTGGAAGGACTATTTCTTGTGACTTGGTTTCCAGTTTGACGAATCGTATATTTTTGTGGCTCCGGACACACCATCCGGGTGTCTTTCGGGTGTTCTGCATTCTCTCACACAGCTCCTGGGGCGGAAGGGCAGGATTACACCAGTTTCTGGTAATTCCATCCCAAGTTGGTCGCGAAAGCAAGCCAGGACGACAATCTTCTTCACATTCACACAGAGCGGAGACCAGCGACAAGTAGTTCCAGCGAGTCCGGCCTATGGCCCAGAAATACTTTTGCATTAGGTGGTAGGTGGGGGATGGGGGTCCAATAAGCCAATAAGTAGTGTAGGACGTCTACAAAGTCGTCAACCGCCGTTTTTGTTTTATCATTGGAAAATGGTCTCGGTGTGTTGGTGTTGTTGTTGGAGGCGTTCGCGTTGGACGCGGGCGGTGTATGTCCTGCTTACGGTGTTGACTGGAATTCGGGTAGGCGCGGGGTAAGTAAGCATGGGTTTTGGATGGGATGAGGGAGGGGACGTACAGGCTTGGAGATACTTGTCGAAACAAGAGGCCAGACATGTCTGCGTTGGGAGGGTTAGTATGTATTCGTGAAGTGTAGTAGAAGGAGAGTGTACCTTGTCCTTGTTTGACAAGTCGTTACCGGGTGTGACGATACACCGTGCGTAGCACTTCTCAGTCGAGTTCTGCAGCCGTTCACCAAGTGTAAGTTTGAAATACGTTGTTCCTCCAAGTAGAGCATGACCCACGTTCATGAGTTCCTGAGCCTGAGCGAGTCCAGTCTCTGCCTGAATCTGGCGCTTCACAGCTTCCTTCTTCGCGACCATGTCTATTTGGCCAAATATCCTATTTAGAATCTGGGTATGTGGAGAAGGTAAAGGCGTACCAGCGGAGCTGAGAGTAGCGTTCGAGGAACCAAAGAAGTCGACCATTGTTTTTGAGAATTGAATTGAATTCGGAGGAAGGAGGAGGGGACACGGTCGTCTACGTCAGAAGAGGAAATTGAGCGCGTCGCGCCGCCCAGGGCGCTTAGTCATATTTTGATCGATTGATGAGTGGGCTGTTACCGCCTCCGAGATGGGCGAGCGAGTCAATTTAGGTCCTTCATCTTCCTACATACTTTGTTTCTCTTTTTTCTGTTCTTGCTTTTTTCTTGGTTTGTTTGAGATATGGGTGCTAGCGAGTCTGCGCAACGTGGTGGAGATGAACAGCAGAGTGAGGCTGTTGTTGATTATTATAAGATTTTAGAGGTTGCAGAGGACGCTACGCCGGATGAGATCAAGGTGTGTTGCTTGTGGGGTTCTATCTAATCTATGGATGTGGATTGGCTTATTGGATGGGTGTATGTAGAAATCGTTTCGTCGGTTGGCGCTCATAAACCATCCGGACAAGAACCATGATAATATAGAAGAAGCAACTAAAAAGTTTGCGGTCATTCAGCAGGCGTACGAGGTTCGTCTTCTCCACCTCTCTTCCCTTCCACCCATTTCTCATTCTCATTACACCACCACCCCAACTTAGGTCCTCAGTGACGAACAAGTAATCTAAACCTATTCACCAGTTGGAAAAGCTTATATCTCAACGAATGCCTTCGTCAGGAACGCGCCTGGTACGACTCACATAAAGCGAATTTGGTACCGGAGGCCGATGGGGATGTGGTGTTTGAGGATATTAGGACGGGGAATAAGGCGCCTAGGACCAAGGATCGGGGGTTGACGACTAGGCATCTTGCGAGGTTCTTTGATGCTACTATTTGGGATGGGTTTCATGATGAGGAGAATGTATGTGTCGCTTGTTCTCTTTTCGTATGCTTTTTTGCTGAATGCGCAATCGTCTGGCTTTTCTACATATAATAAAACAGGGCTTCTTCTCGATCTACCGTAATCTTTTCAGCCGTATTCAATCGGAAGAAGCGATGCTCGACCCGGACGCCTCTGGGTACCCTTCGTTTGGGTATTCAAGTTGGCCTTGGACGACAGAGATGAAGAAACGAACGAATGCGGACGGGGCTGCTAGGGAGTTTTATAGCGTTTGGTCGAATTTTGCGACGGAGAAGGAGTTTGGGTGGGTGGAGCAGTGGAGGTTGTCGGAGGCGCCGGATAGGCGTGTGCGAAGGTTCGTTGCATTTGCTAATGTGATTTGTGCTGTTTCTTGTGATATTCTAATGGTTAATTGGTGCTGGGTGTTTGGGATTTGTAGGTTGATGGAGAAGGATAATAAGAAGGCGAGGGATGATGCGAGGAGGGAGTATAATGAGACTGTCCGTGCGCTGGTCAAGTTCCTCAGGAAACGCGATCCGCGGTTTAAGAAGTACGAGAAGGAGCAGCAGACACTTGCTGCCTCCCAATCCGCCTCCACTCCCACTTCGAAACAAACGGCTCAACTTGATCTCGAGAACTATGTCGAACAAGATTGGCAGAAGGTTGACCCCGCGTTTCACAAGAGCCACGCGGATCTGGAGTGGGGGTTGGTTGAAGGCGAGAATGATGAGGAGGAGTGGGAGTGCGTGGGGTGTGGGTAGTCGTTTAGGAGTGAGGCGGCGTGTAATATTCTTGATAGGAGTAAGAAGCATTTGAGGGAGATTGAGAGGTTAAGAGGNAGATGGAGGAGGATGAGGANGAGTTGGAGTTGCAGGANGCGATGGAGGCGGAGGCGGAGATGGAGATGGAGAGGAGGGCTAGGGAGGAAGAGGCGAACAAGGAGGAGGAAGAAGAAGGGGAGGAGCAGGGAATAAGGCCGAGTTCCCCACCTTTGTCAGAAACATCTGAGCCTTCCGACCATCCACCATCTTCGAAACCCAAGCCGAAATCGACACCTAAATCCACGCCCACGCCGCAGCTTGAAGACGACGATGTAGAGATGATGCCGCTTAGCAAAACTGAGAGGAGAGCGTTGAGGAGGGCTAAATTGGATGCTTTAGCGAGCGAAAGTCAGCAGGCTTCCGGGACGCAGACGCCTGTGGGGGATGAGAACTCTGAAGGTGGAGGTGCGGGGGCAACTCCGCCTCCGCAGATGAAAGCGGCTGCTTTGAAGAGGGCGAAGAGGAAACAGAAGCAGACGGCTGCTGGGGAGGCTGAGAGTAGTGCGACGCAGGTAAATATTGGCTCTATATATCTATTGTTGTCGCTTGCGGCGGAGACTTACTGGTGGGGTTGTAGTTTCGAGTGTAATGTCTGTCAGGAAGAGTTTGAAGCAAGACGAAGTTGTTTGCGCATATCAAGGCCGAGGGGCATGCGGCTGCTACTGCAGAGCACCCTCCACCGCAGAATGGGAAGAAGGGGAGGGGGAAGAAGCGGTGAAGGTGCTTTTAGAGGACATGTACCATCCCACATACCTACATAGCATATCTTTCAGTGGACAATGGCATACTAGACTGTACAATCAAATGGATTCTCAACCAGAGGATATTAGTGATATACTAACTGGAATAATGTACATACAACCAAGAGCGAGGAAAACGATAATCTCACAAAAAAATCCCCAACATGCGGTGAAGCAGTGCCCATCTCGACCTGTCCTTCAACCCATAAGCTGCGAAATGTCGTCTGGTGGGTATCTGGTTTGTGAGAAAGTGATAAGCCTGAAAGGGGAATGAATGAGTATGGGCGAGGGTTGTGTGAGGACGAAAGGTGGCGCACCGTTTCAGACTCTGGATGTATTTCCGACTGACTTCGTCGTTGAGGACGTGAGCGACTTGGTCTGCTGAAATCTTTTCTCGTGCTGAGCGTTCGTGGATACTGTATGACGATATGAGTATGCTGACAAGGGAGGAGGGGAAATGCGACGTACCCAACCATGGTTACACCAATAGGCCAGGGTGCGTTTCCGATTGAGAGACGAAGGTATGCGTCGTTGGCGCGTTGGTACTGTCGTTTTTGGGTAAAGTGGACGATTTCTGCAATTCGGGCGAGCATGTCGCTGGGTAGGGACTGTGGATATGGTTAGTGGGGTGTGCTAGGCTGAGGTTGAGAGGACGTACTCTTGACCGGAGTTGTTTGAATAGTGGTTTGAGGTACTCTGCAGACTGGACTTGAGTCGCTGCTGCGAGTTTGCCTTGTCTTGTTCGTTTCACTTCCTCTGTACTGGGGATAAATAATAGTTCAACGGTCAGCGAGAAAGGATACTCACCCGGCCTCTCATCCATAGACTCTTCCCATTCCTTCAATATCCGCTTGAGGGCGTAGTAAATGATAGGATACAGTCTATCCGGGTCGGTCTTGATCAAATCCAAGTCCAAAATGGTATTCCCACTTCCATCTCTCTCGCCAGTCGTATCCTTCTTCTTCCCCTTCTCCGCCTGAGCCTCCGCTTTAGCCTTCATCTCCTGTTCCGTCTTCTCCACATCCTCCAGGGCCTTCTTAAAGTCGTTCTGCCCTCCATGTCTCGCATGGTCCTTCTCCTCGATGAGTTCGAGAGCGCGGAGACGGAGTCGTCTGTCTTTGTCTGATTCGCCGAAGAGGCGGATGGGCTGGCCTTTAGCGCGTAGACGGCGGATTGTTTCTTCGTTTGAGATTGTGTTGAAGGTGGATTCTTTTGGTTGTTCGGAACCTTCACGTTCGGAGCTCAGCAGACCTGGTGATTTAGAGGGTGATTTGGACTTGGAAGCTGCCTATTCTCCAGCCATGCTTTAGTTTATACTGTTCTATTGAGGGATTGGGAGGAGGAGGAGAGGTGGGGGAGGGTGGGTGGACTCACTCTCTTGGCTGAAGCACGAGCTTCGGCTTCACGCCGTTCTTCTTCTTGTTTTCGACGTTTTTCTTCTTCTGCTTTGCGTTCTTGTTCTTCTTTGATACGTTCGATGTCGCCTCTGCGCATGTACTTTGTGGGGCGTTGAGCCAAGATTGGGTCTTCCTCTAGGACTTTGCGTTTTGCTGCAATCTCTGCTTTGAGAGCGTCCATGTTGAGGGTATTCAATAAGGCTCGGCGCTAGAGCTGGTCGTTGATGATATGTCGTCGCTGGATTGAGTTCCGGGACGGGGCGCACAGTCCAGAGCCCAGTTCTCGCCAGCTCCGCTTACATAATAGAGCACCGCTTTTAGGCATCAGGCGTTCCGCCAAAACCCGACGACAGAACTGGCTTGACCAACCGCTCCTTCCGCCCTTCACCGTCACTCGCTCTTCGACAACTTTTTAACTCGCCCAAGATGTCCGACGCTGCTGAGCTCTCAAGGTGGGTTTTAGACTTGTCGTTTTGGTTGGCGGGAGGGAGGCTGATACGTTGGGTGGTTACAGCAAATACGTTCTCCAGACTGTTGGATTTGACGGTACGTTGTTGCCTGTGGTGGTGGTGTAGGAGAGTTGGGAAGAGGAGGCTTATTGGGATTTTGGGTTGTTCTAGCTCGTTTTCCTAACACCAACCAGACCCGCAACTGGTGCGTACACTTTGCCCGTCGCGTTCAAAATTGTCACTGACGGCGTTTTCTTTCTGGTTGGGGCATTTTTTGTTGGATGGTCGTTGGGCATTGTTGCGTTTTGGCTTTTGGATTTTGGGATGGGGACGTGTAGCTGGCAAAACTACTGCGATTACTTCAAGTGTGTCGCTGCTAAGGGAGAGGACTATGCTCCTTGCAAGCAGTTCAAGAAGGCTTACAACTCGCTTTGCCCTAGTGCGTAGCTCCTGTCTCTCTTTGTCATGGTGCATTGACTTACATGTTGTCCTTCCTCCCTCCGCGTGTAGATGAATGGGTATGTTTTCAAATATTGTTTGCCTCGTTTATGACTGGACCCTGACACGTTTTGTAGATCTCCAAGTGGGATGAGCAGCGCGAGAGCGGCACCTTCCCTGCGTCCCTAGAGCCTTAGAGTGTTTTTGGAGTCTCTTTTTGAGTTTCTGCACCCTTCCGCCTAGAAAGCAAGCAAGCCTTTTTTGTTGTATTGATGCACTCGGCGTGTACCACTCAAGGAGCGCGTCGTGTTGTTATATATACATGCCAGTAATTCCAATTCAGTTGGGTGGAATTCGAGAGTGAAGCGTTTTATATGAGTTGGGGTTGGAGAGCGCGTCTATTGCGTAGGAAGTTACATTCATTTCTTGGGAAGACGCCTGGAGAAGACTATGGACGTCCTGTGCCTGGCTGTCACGTGAAAAATTGCACTCGATGGCGACATCGAGAGCGTTGTGCCAGGCAGCGGCGAGCGTCTGTTGAGCGTTTTGAAGTCTTTTTGAATGTGAACCACCATGTTCTGTCTTTACCTGTTCTTGGTTCCCCAAATGACGAGCAGGGTGCACGCGCACGAAAAGGCTGGGGATAGATGCGTGACCACTGGCTGGCTCTAGATCCGGGCTGTGTGGATTATAAACATGGCTGCTGTCGGCTGTTACTCTGTGCTCATTCCACAACCTACCTTGCGCTTCCAAGTGATACCCCGCCGCTTGGAATCTGTATCTTGCTATGGCTACTACGACTACTATGACTGCTACTACACCGCCGACTCCTATGGGCATGGACTATACCAACGAACCTCCACACTCCTCGCTCCTGACGATTCAAGCCAAGGAGCCGTTCAATGCGGAGCCTAGTGCTGCAGCTCTCGTCGAGTTCCCGATTACGCCTGAGGATTTGGTGTATTGTAGGAACCATGGTCCTGTTAGGGTGTTTGATGAGGAGACGTATAGGGTGCAGGTTGGTGGGTGTGTGAAGAGTGGGAGGAGTTGGACGGTGCGTGAGTTGAAGGGTGCGTTTGGGAAAAGGGAGGTTGTTGCTGTTCTTCAGGTGTGTACTCTTTCCTTGTTATATGCTATGAGGAAAGGAGCTGACGGTACTTGGGTAGTGCGCTGGGATAAGGAGGAAGGAGATGGGTGTTATTAAGAAGGTGAATGGTGTACCCTGGAGCGATGGTGTTATTGCCAATTGTAGATGGGGAGGTGTTTTGTTGAGGGATGTTATCCTTGCGGCTGGGGTTGACACTGCGGAGGCGAGGGAGGAGGATATGCATGTGTGCTTCGCCTCGTATGCGACGTTGTGTGAGGATGATAAGTACTATGGGGCGTCCATCCCGCTTGGGAAGGCGTTGGATGAGATGGGGGATGTGTTGCTTGCTTATGAGGTGGGTTATTCGTTTTTCTATTAACTCAATGCTGGAACTGAGGGTGCTTTTGTTTGGGTAGATGAATGGTGAACCGCTTACCCCGGACCATGGTGGCCCTCTTCGTGTGGTCGTACCTGGATACCTAGGCGCACGCTGGGTCAAATGGGTGGATACGATTACTATTTCGACATCAGAATCGCCGAATTATTATCAGCAGAGGGATTATAAGATCCTACCCCCTTCGATCGACTCTAAAGCGCTGGCTACGCCTGACGTGTGGGCTAAATACCCCTCCATGACCACTTTACCGCTAAACTCGGTTGTGGGGTCGGTCACGCCTCTTTCGTCGTCCTCGCCGAGCGGGACAGCGATTTTGGTCAAGGGGTATGCGGTTCCTGGTGGGGAGGGTAGTAATGTGAAGGGGGTGGAGGTTACTGTTGATGATGGGGAGACGTGGTATCCTGCTACTATAACGTATCAGGAGGGGAGGTGGAGTTGGACGCTTTGGGAGGTTGAGGTTGATGGTGTTGAGGTGAGTGGGAGGGTTAGGAGTTGTGCGGTTGATAGTGAGGGGAGGAGGCAGCCGAAGGAGGGGGTGTGGAATTTGAGGGGCGTGGCGTATAATGCTTGGGGTGTTGGGGAGTGGTGATTTTTTTCTTATAGGACTGTATTGGAATGGATATGTGTGCAGTTTATTTTATTTTATTTTGAGACCCTGTACGCATGAAGCCGAGAGGACGCGTTCTGGCCCTGCCGGTGCGACGCGGTAGACATCACACGCGCAGTCCGTGAATTCGGGTTATAAGCACTTGATTCCGATCCACTTAGACCACCCGTCTCCTTTGCTTTTGGAGAGCCTAAACGAGCTTCAAGCTTTCAGAGAACCTCTAGAGGAACCCCCAATAACGAAAACAACAAACGACGAGGATGGCATTCGGACGATTGTTCCACTATGCGTTTGATGCAGCGCTGCTTTCGACGGTGCTTGCTGGTGTGAGGAGGTCGAGTGGGTTCAGGTGTGTGTTTTTGGGTTATGTTGGGAGGGTGTTCGCTGACGCTGCACGTTTACCAATGCACACTTTGTGGATGAAAACCCACGACGACCCGCCGACTTGCCACATTCCATACGACGACGACTACTTCCAAACGATCCGACTACAATGTCGCCTACGATACCTCCACTCGTCTACTCCCCGTACAGCCCCGACACAACGCTCATCTCCGACCCTACTGCTCGCGGAATAGCCGACAAGTTTTTGGGAGTTGGGGAGACGGTGTTTGACATGCTGCAGGGAACGGCTGTGAATAGCTCCTATTTCAAGAGGGACCAGCCTCAGCCTCCTGCAGGTTCTTCGTGAAGAGGGTTCCCCTCGTAGCGTGGCTTTGGGGAGCTTTTCATGGGCCTTTATGACCTCGACGACAATAGTTTTCGACCTTACGCCCTTTGGATTCATGGGTTGGGATTAGGGAGGGATGGCGCTTTAGATGTTGGAGGAACCGACCAGCTATATTGTATTGCGCTCAATATTCTATTTATCTCTTGTCGTTGAGTTTAGTTGCCGAATCTAAGAAGACCGAGATCAGAGCAATCGCGTCTTTCTTCTTACCACGACCATGCCCTCATAACAATCTCTGCTCACGAACAATATGGCCGAAACACTAGCGGCCATAATCCTCATAACAACCTCTGCCAAAGGCGCCAACCTTGTATTCCGCTGGCCGCCCAATCCAGTCGCGTCTCCCCGCCTGTGTAGACCAAAACCAGACTCGGACGTCTTCATCGCTCAGATCGATAATCCATGGCGTGCTTCTGGGTTTACCGTCCCCACCAAAGGCAACAATCCTAATCCTACGGCCACGGGTGCTTCGTCCCCCAAACGAGACGACAAAGACTATGCGAACGACCCTGAATACGCCTGGGAGCGCCCGAGCACGCAACGGGTCTCGTTCGGAAAGGACGACGATAACAGCATCTATGTGCGCGAATACGACAATCTTTTTGGATACTCTGGCGAGTTCCTTGCGTCTTTACTGTGTCCGCAGAGCAACAAGTGCCACCAGAAGTTTGAGCTTATTGTGGATGATTTGGCGTTCCTTGGGCATCCGGTTGCTGCGAATGAGAGGGGGGAGTGGGAGTTTAGGCCGGAGCCTACCAAGGGGAGTGTGAGAGGCCGGGAGGGGAAGGAGAAGAAGGCGAAGGAGGGGGAGGGGAGTGGCAAATCCAAGAGTCCGAATCCTGCTAGTGCGTTGGCGCCGGAGAATGGGAAGGAGGGCGTGGCGAGTTCGACGACGACGACGACGGCGGCGGTTAAACCCAAGAAACCGTCGTGGATGCAAAAGTTTCAGTTGGCGTTTGTGTTGGATCTCCCTGACCCGTCGTCTTCTGCTTCAGGCAATGTCTTGAAGTATTTTGATATCATCTATGAGCAGGTGGTGTTCACATTCACTGCTGTCTTGTTCCAAGAGCAAGTCCTCTCCAACTTTGTCGAGGCTGAATGTGATGTCCTCATACCCATGAAGGAATCGTTTGCTGAACAAGGTGTGTTTATTCTGTCGATCTATGGATTGTACGCTGACGATTTGCAGGCCAACCATACAAGGAGTTCGTGAACCAGGCACTCCAGGCTTCCTCCATCGCCTCCGCGATGAAATGTGTCTACGAAGCAATCAAGACTCGTTCCATAGCCTACGTCACCCTCAACAACATCCCCATTGAACTCCAACTCCCTCCTTACCTCGACACACTGCTGCACAACGACAGCGAACTTGATCCGGACTCGATTGAACGCCCAGATGATGAGGAACAGCAGAATTGGGGCCCAGAGCTGAGTTTTGGTTGGAGGTTGCCTGCGTTGGCGCCGTGGAAGAGTTTGTTGTTGTTGGATGGGTCGGATGAGTTGGAGGATCCTATTGCGAGTTTGAGAGGCCCGCATGTTAGTGTGGAGGATCGGGCGCTTGCGGAGGGGTTGATTCGGTTTTTGGAGACTGCTTCTATTACTTTGTCGTATGTTCCTTTTCCTCTTTGCTTCGCTTGCAGCTGACTGATTGAACTGTCCTGCAGGCTTGCCGATATGGCCAGCCTTCTGGACTGGGATCTTGAATCCCAGGTTTATCCGGTGGTAAGGTGGTTAGTCCAACACCGACGTGCTAAAATCGTGGATATCGTCAATCCGGGACTCAAGACTATCTTTGCGCTCCCCTCTAAATTCCCCGCTTCGCTTTCCACCCTCTCGCACCAGTTCAACCAACAGTTCAATCACCCTGCTATTCCGTCTCTCCCGCGCATCCTAGCTGCGATAAGCTATTCTCTAGCTCAACAATCGAATAACCACTTCTTCGCAGCGGTGGTGCAGAGGAAGGAGTTGATACCGATGTATCATGATGTGGTGTTGTGGATGTTGAAGAGGGAGCTGTTGATTACGCTGCATTTGAGGATTCGGATTGTTGTTACGCCTGAGATTAAGCAGAGGGTGTGGAGGAGGAGGCAGAGGGAGCTTGTGAGGAAGAGGGACAGGGAGAGGAGGAGGGAGAGAGGGAAGGGAGTGTTTGGGAGGGGAGGGGGAGGTGGGGGTGGGACGGGTCGAGGGAGGGGGAGGAGTCAGTGGAGAGGTGGGATTAGTTTGAGTCGGTCCCATGGACATGGACATTGGCATCATCTGGATCTGGATCTGGATGATTTTGATGTTAGTCATACTGCGGAGGGACCGTCGACTTCGGGGGGTAGTACGACGACTAATGCGACTAGTCGGACGCCGTCGGAGGTTTCGTGGCTCTCGCTCCTTCCTACTCAGCGTCGTACGAAACCGACGAGGCGCTTGAGTTCTTCGGATTCGAGGGCGAGTAAGGGGAGTTCGATTAGTGAGTTGGTTATTCGGGAGGATGAGGATGATGAGGGTGGGTTGGAGGGGGAGGAACATCGGGTTGCTCGGAGCAACAGCAGTAGTGCGTATAATTCGTACGACGAATATGACTACGACCACGAGTACGACGATTATGATGAAGGGGAGGAGGATGGGGATGGTGAAGGGGACGAAGAGGAGGACGTGTTTTCGGGGGATGGGGAGCGTGTGAGGGACGAGTATGACGATGATGAGACTGAGGTGACGACTGGATCTGAGAAGGAGGATGATTTTACTGCGAGTATGATTAATGATCCTGGACGGGCGACTCCGATTCAGAGGAGGTGGCTGGCTGCTATGTCGGAGGGGAAGGCTCCGCAGATTAAGAGACGGTTTGAGTTGTGAGTTCAAGGCTTTTTCTTTCTCATCGCTGTGACTCTTGCTGACCTTTTCGCGATATAGGATTAACCAGTATTTTGATGGGAAGAGGTCGGATGATGAGATTCTTTATCGAGCGGAGATTTCGAGGAGGGAGTTAAGAGAGGTGTTGCATGCTTATGATCCTTATGTACGTGCCTTTTACCATTCCCGTCTATCTGGAGTATGATGTTTTGGTGCTAACCCTCCTCCTTTTTCTACAGCTACAGACTTTCTTACATCCGTCATGAATGAGGAATTCGGTTTCGAGGCGTTTGGTTATGCGAGTGTGTTTGGTGGTGAATGATCTTCAGGTTTGGTTCGGATGCCGCCTCCGAAAAAACTCGGGGCGTACTCTCGAGGCTTAAGGGTCACAGAGTGCTGGAATATTGACCTTCCCGATGAGGTCTTGTTCTACGGATTCAGACCCATCCATACAATTTACCGTACGGGGGCTCGGAGCGTCCTCTCGTTTATTTGAACTGGTGTAAAGATGAGCTTGGTCACTACGCGCGTTGTGTGGGTTGGGGAAACGGTAGGGGCTCCGATGAATCCATTCTGGATGACGGGAAGTGAAAGTGAATTTGATTTGTCCTGTTAGGGCTGTTCTCCTACCTAGTATACCCTGAATGAACAGAACTTACCTTGCAACTCGATAGAAAGTCTGGATTCCCGAGTCGGATATATTGGACAGAACAATGTCGTCCTCTGCTTCGGCTTCAGAGGACGAGTCCACTTCTAAGGTGCTATTGGAAAGTTGAAACTGTCAAATCTGTGTAGTTAAATTATTGCTTCGCTCCAGACAATGAGCAGGCTTTAGAATAAGAATCGCGAAGTTTTCATACTGTCTATATAGAGATCTGCGGTAGTCGTGCACCACGACCCCAGCACGATGTAAGTTGCTCTCCGTTTCATTTGCTGGTAGGTAGATACCTGGGATGTGAATTTCGGGAACCCGAGAAGCCTTGACTTGGCTATCGGAAACCAGTATATTTGAAGCAACATATTCACGTCTGCATCTTATCATCGTCCTCCTTCTGTTTGGCCTTGCCTTCCTTCCCCTTCCCTTTCTCAGCCTTCCTCGCTTCCCTCTTCTTCTTCAGCGCCTCAATCCTACTCTTCATGGCAGCAACCCGCATATCCGCTTCCTCCTGCAGCCGTTCCTCTTCCAATAACCTGTCCATGATCAACTCGCGTTCCTCGAGCTCCTTTGCTTTGCGTTTTGCTTCTGCAAGCTCTTCTTCTGTCATTGGAGGTTCTGGTTCTGCAGCACCTACGGCGTCCGCACTACCATCCGCACCAGAACGAGCACCGGGGAAGCCGCTGATTTGTTCCTCTGTGTAGATTTCGGCTTCGGCTGCGATTGTAGCTTGCGCGAATGTTTCTGCTGCGTCTTTTTGTTGTTCTGCGAGCATGGCGCGTTGGAATGCTTCGTATTCTTCGTCTATTGCTGTTTTTGGGCCTGGTTGGGATGGGGTTGAGTCGACTGCCATTGCATTGGCGTCGTTCGTGGTTTGGGCGTTGTCATTGTCGTCATCGTCCTCGGAGTCGGAAGATGGGTCGAGAGAGGGTAGTTGGCGGTTTGGATCTGAGAAAAAGTCGGCGGGGAAGGAGGTTGGTGCGGATTTTAGTTTTGGTTTCTTCTGGGCGTCGGGTGGTGCGTCTGAGGCTTTGCGTTTCGTTGGGACATGTTCCCTCTCCTGTTCCTCCCTCTCCGCTTGCTCCCTCTCCATCTGCTCTCTCTGCGCCCTAACCAATTCCTCATGCTCCCTCCTCGCCCGCTCCTCCTCCTCCTGCCGGATACGCGCCACGTTTAGTCGGTGCGCTTTGCTCCCTAGGTGTCCCTCCCATGCGGAGGCGTGTTTGATTATGGATTGGCAGATTGTGCATTTGAGTTGGGGGGTTGGCCCGGATGTGTAGGATGCGTAGGGGTGGGAGATGCGGGCTTCGGCGCGTTTAGCTTTGAGGAGGGAGCGGACGTCTGCCATTGGTGGGAAACTGGTTGGTTGGGTAGATTATGGGCTTGCTGTGAGCGAGGTGCGATGCCTGGTCGATAGGTTGAGAGTACGAGTAAAGCCCCGAGTGTGGTGTCGTGCACCGTGGTGGTGGTCAAGTTGAGAAATCGAGCGACGCGCGCGAATCGCTCGAGTGCCATCACGCGGGGCCACAAGTGTTCGAATAGTTTTCAAGTCTCACTAGGAAGCAAAATATGGACAGCATAGCAAATCTTTATCTTATTTCATGAAAGGTCGTAAGATAAAGCATATTGCCGTAGCCTGGGGCATATGAGAGATTATAACGTGTGGAAATTAAATGTCTACGGAGGGTCTAAGTAGATGTGTGATAGATGTGGTCGGTCACCCCTTCTCCAACGAGTCTCGGTTAGCAAAGACTAGGGAACTTAATCCTTGTTGGCGAACATCTTTTGGATGGCGGCGGTGGAGTAGGACTTGGGTCGCTCGAGAGCTGTAAAGCGTTCGTGAGATTGTGGCTGGAAGAGGGAATAGATGAGGGCACTTACGAGCACCGAGAGCACGGTCCCAGATGAGCTGAGCGGCAACACCGAAGGCACGGGAGACACCAAAGAGGACAGTGTAGAACTGCATCTGGTCCATGCCGTAGTGAGTAAGGAGGACACCAGAGTGAGCATCGACGTTAGGCCAGGGGTTCTTAGCCTTGCCAGCCTCAAGGAGGATATCAGGAACAAGGTTGTAGATCTGGCCAACAAGCTTGAACATCTTGTCGTCGGGGAGGTGCTTGAGAGCAAACTCGCGTTGAGCGGTGTAGCGGGGGTCGGTCTTGCGGAGGACGGCGTGGCCGTAGCCGGGGACGACCTGGCCGGCCTTGAGGGTGGACCAGATGTACTCCTTGACGGCTTCGTCGGTGGGAGAGTCGCCGATCTTGGCCTGCATCTTGCGGAGCCAGACGAGAACTTCCTGGTTGGCAAGGCCGTGGAGGGGGCCGGCGAGACCGTTGAGAGCGGCGGCATAGGCGAGGAAGGGGTCGGAGAGGGCAGAGCCGACGAGCTTGCCGGTGTGGGCGGAGACGTTGCCACCTTCGTGATCACTGTGGGAGTGGGCGGGTAAAGTTAGCGCCGGGTGTTCGGACAAATGACGTAACGACGGAAAGGGTGGGGAAGGATATGGACGAATGGATTTACCTGTGGATGGTGATGTAGAGGCGGAGGAGCTCGACGAAGGCGGGGTTTTCCCCAAAGCCGAGGAGGGTGGCGAGGTTGTGGGAGTAGTCCTTGGTGGGGTCGATGGCGGGGAGCTTGCCAGTGCCGAAGACGTTCGTCAGAGCTGCCCCTAAAGTTGGGTTTGAATCTTATATATTTGATCGGAAGGCGCTACTGTCATTATTTTTGCAAACAGCTGTAAACATTTGAATAGGAGATTTATATTCAGTTAAGTAATATGAATAATTAGCTAATTCTAATCTAAATGCTATTAAATATGGTATTAAGGTATTATTAGTATCACCACTATTATAAGTTTCTATATCACCTGTTGCAAAATTATCTAATTCATTATCTTCTTTCTGACCATCTATAGTTTTAAAGTTCATTTTAGATTGTGTCATTGCTAGAGAGGAGAGAGGGAGAGCGTTAGCAGATAGGGGGCAATAATTTAACTCTTACTATCACAATAAAACTTCTTTTACATGCTCGCTAAATCTCTCCCTCTCCTTACCTTATCTTCAGTTACTAGCAATAGTAAGTAACAGTAGCATTCACTTATTATTTTTTTTTATAAAACTAGCGTTCGCAGGCCATTAGTATGGATTGGATAATTTTATAAGTATATGTCATATAATATATCTCCCGTAATTTTTATCCTATTAAAATAAAAAAAACTTATTACTTATAACTAATTAAATTAAAAAACTAGCTTACCGCAAGTAGTTGTTATTGCATTAGCAACTATTGCAAGTAACTAGGGGATTGGACTCAAATTGGAGAGGTATTAGTTGCTACGCTAGATAAAATAACTATTATCTTTGGCAATATGGATTTCAAGATAGTGTCGCACCAGGATTTACAGGAATAGTAACTTTACATAATACACTTGGATTTTATCAGTCTGTTTTATTTCATATACTGAATCCATGATACTTATTTTACCATCTAAATAACTTTTAAACCATTTTTCCTGATTTAGTATCATTCTTCCATCCTTATTCAATAATTCACTAAAACTTTCAAAGTTCAATATTCCTAGTTCTTTAGCTTTTAAAATTGCATCTTTTTTAACTCCTTTAATTTTTATTATTTCTTCTCCAACACTGAAATGCCCCATACAATGCAGTCCCGATATCCATCCAATAGGTCCCACTTGATACAACTCCTCTCCAGCTGGCACCCAATGTCGTAAAGCAAACCAACGGTCATAGACGGGGGAAGATGACTGAAGAGTTTCAGGAGAAGCACAATAGCGTAGAACTGGCGTTCACCTGTGGATGTCATGTTGGCCAGCCAGAGGACACGGTTGTGGAGACAAAGCAATCCCATCAGGCCTGTGTCTGCAAAAAGTGTGGTGCTTGCCTTCGATCTCTGCTCGTCCGCAGCAGTGAATGAATCAAGGCAGTCATTCAATGCGGAAACTGGAACCTTCATGCCCGGCTCTTTGAAGTCAGTCTGAGGATTAGACTTGGAGGTAGCTGTGCCAGGTCGCTTCGCATGGACATATGCTTCAGCATCCACAACCTCTTCCTCCGAAAGGAAGACAGAGTTCGGATGGTAGAACGGAGGCTCTCAATCTATTCCTTTGGACGGTTTGCGATGCTTCTGGGTGAAGTTTGCGTCTAGACAAACAATGACATCACAAAGAAGATCTGGACTAGTGCACTCCTTTCCACCAAAGCACAACAGGCAGCGATCCTGCAGATATCCACTAGGGTGGTCACCATCGGTGTAGTCATCAACCCATTCTCCCTCGGAGGTAGGGTCATCAGGGCTTGACGGTGGTGGGGGGTATGGTCCTCGGTGGTCGTGGTGGAAATGGGAGGAGTATGTGAAAAGTTACTTTTTTCTCTCACTTGCCTTCACTTGCCTCTGCTAAATCAACGCGCTCACTTGCTTTCACTTTTTCCCACGCATGCTCACTTTCACTTGCGCTCGCTTGGGCGTAGGCAGGCTACAAACTTAGCCTTTGATTCTGGGGCGAGTGTCTTGTATCTGAGCTAGCCATAATCTGGGTAGGTGCCTCAGCACAGATTAGGCGTGTACACGGGTTTGAGAACAACACTGATAAAAGAAAATATTGGCTGCAGAGGTGAAGTCTAAGGTATGGATTATTAGTACACTCCGGCATGATTACGAGGAAATACGAACAGGGAGAGTACTTGTCTTGTGAAGTTAAGGTTTAGCAAAGTAGCGAGTATATCACTAGTTTTTATTAATACCAGCACGTTCTGTTTTGTTATGGTATAGCCCCTGTCCATCTGGACAATCAATTTCCGTGGTCAGACTCGGAGACACGATCCCATACGCGGGATTTAAATTCCTTCCCAGTACCAAGCCAGTACCAGAGAAGGCCCTCTGAAATACAACCAGGATTTAGAGAATTCAAACGAGATTTAGTCGATCCCACCACCTCACATTAATTTGCCTCAAACGAACAAAGAATCCAAAGTGTATAGCTAATCCCGAGACCAGAAAGATCAAGAAGCCTGTCATCAAAAGAGCTTCACTTACAGCCTGATATAGTCAGGACTGTAGGCGGTTTAACGTAGACGAATTTAAAGCACTTTCTTGGGCGCAGAGTGTGAAGATGATATGGACGTTGAGGTAGAACATCATCCTTGGCGAAAGTGGACCATGGTGATAAGCCCTATGCCCCAATGCACTTCCTTATCATAGGAATAACTCGCGTACAAGCGATAGCACAGAGGCCAATATAGTGACTGCCTATATGGACGATGAAGCTGCCCAAAATCCGTCCCTTGTGGCATCATCGTTCCCAAAAGTGTCCATCGTCCACTTATCGCGCAAGCGGCCCCCTCCCGTTCACTTGCGCTCGCCATAAAATACTTCCGTACCCCACCAAAAAAGTCGCTTAGTTTCACTTAGCTTTGATAAGCTTTCACTTCACTTGCGAAATCTCACTTGCCCTGCGAAAAGTGAATCCAAGTGAACACTTGCAGGGGCAAGTGAAAAATCCAAGTAACTTTAAATGAGAGGAGTGGTACTGCATGAGTCGGCGAGGGTGTCAAGTAATACATCCTTGGTCGCGATGTGTCAGCAACTAACTACTTGATCTGTCGTTCAAGCAATCAATAGCTGCACTAGAAAAGACTTGACGAAAAGTGATGTGATTTGGTGGAGACTAGAGTGTTGTAGCTAGGAATAGACCAGCTAAAGACTGAGGAAACTACGCTCACAAGTCTACTCTATATATACTACTTGAGTTTGTATGTACTTGTTTGGTCTGTGGTCTGTGCGCGCGCAGTGTTTTGTTCAGCTGGCAGGGTACGGTCCCATGACTCATCACGTGTCTGAGTCACGTGACATCCTATGTTACTAACTACTAAAGTCTCGGCGCGAAAAGGAAAAGAAAGGTCTAATTCATGACATCACCCCCCCCCCCCCCTTAAGGTTCACGTCCTCGTGAACGTCGTTGCATCTAGGGCACCACCCTTTTCGGCACTTTGGGAGGTTTTCCGGCATTGGTTCGGCAGTCCCTTTGGGTCGACAGTTTGGGGAATAGGAGGCCTTAAACTTCCCAGCGGTCCAGTCGAAGATTCTTCCGGAAGGTTCGGTGAAGTTCTCGTAGGGTATGAATCGGAGTTTCTTGGTGATCCACCGAGGTGCGGAGGGATTCTCTCGATGAAACTTTTCTACGAGTTCGGGAGAATTCTTCAGGTTGGAGGCATCTTCCCACGTCCTCTCCTCCTTGGGGTATCCCTTCCAGTTCACCAGGTATTGCAGTTTTTCCCCTGTAGAGTCTAGAGTTGTCGATGGATTCAACTTCATATTCTACTTCTCCGTCCACCAGCTCGGGAGGAGGAGGTGGAGGTTTCTTCTGAGAGGGAAAATGGGGTTCGTGGTATGGAGTGAGGAGTGACTCGCTTGAACACTGGGGTGTATGTCCTTCCAAGTCTTGGGGATGGCGAGTTCGTAGGCAGAAGCTCCGACCTTCTTGGTGATCTTAAAGGGTCCGTATCTCCAATCATCGAGCTTCTTGGCTGGCCGCTGTGTATTGATGTTGGTTGCCTCGAGGTACACCGTGTCGCCCACTCGGTAGGGCCTGGAGGGTCTTCGTTTCCAATCATAGTAATGTTTCATAGTCTCGGCTGCTTGTTTTAAGGCTGCTTCGGCCTCCTTGCGGATGTCCTTAATCTCGGTAACAGCCTGATTCCGTATTGGGCCTCTTGGTTTGCCTCCCTTGTATGGGTGTTGACCGTAATTCAGGTTGAACGGACTGTACCTGGTTGACTGGTGGATCTTGTCATTGTAGGAGAATTGGGCCAAAGGGAGCCAGTCAGCCCAATCGTCCTGTCTTTGGTTGATAAAGATCCGCAAGTACTGTTCTATCTCCTGATTGATCCGTTCCGTCTGTCCGTCGGTCTGGGGGTGGAATGCCGTAGAGGGGTTTCCTTCGATGCCAAGGAGTTTCATCAGATCCTTCATGAATTTTGAGACAAATTGTGGGCCTCGGTCGCTGATCACTTTTCGGGGGAGTCCGTGGTGTTTGAACACATAGTCCCGGAAGTGTTTCGCTGCACCTAGCGACGAGAGCTCCATGTTGGTGGGAATTGCCTCTATCTTCTTTGAGAATCTGTCGACCACTACCATGATGGCATCGAATCCTTTGGACTCTGGGAGGGGCCCGATTAGATCTACCGACACTATCTCCCATGGGAGAGAGGGGACCTCGTTTGGCTGTAGTGGCGCAGCCGGGACGGTTCGACGAGGTTTAGTCCGTTGACACATGCCGCATCCATCAATATAGGTTCGGATGTCTGCTTGGATTCGGGGCCACCAGTAGTTCCGAGTGATCAGTTCCTGGGTACGATATCGACCAGGGTGTCCCGATACCAGGGAGTCGTGGTGGAATCTAATGATGCCCTCTCAGAGTCCCTTATCCTTTGGCACGTACACTCTTCCCTTGAACGTCACGAGGTGTTTGTCAGATTCGATCCAGTCTGGGTCCTTCTGCAGTAGAGCCTTGGCCACCGCTTTGTCCCTTCTTCTCCAAGAGTGCTTGACCTCGTTCCAAGAAGTTGGCATCTGGTCCTGAGATGCCCACTTCGACCCTTCTGAAGAGTTCTTCCTTCAAGAGGATCACATCTTCGTTATCGTTGGCTCCTCGATCATGATCGGCCTGTCGTGAGAGGAGGTCAGCCTTGGTCATCTGTTTTCCAGGCTTGTGGTGAAGGGTGAAGTGGTACTGTTGCATCTTGGTGAGCCAGCGAGCTTGGCGGTGATTCAACTTCTGGGGTTTTCGGAAATATCCAAGATTCTTGTGATCGGAGTGGATCTCAAAGATGTGTTTAGCTCCAAGAAGGTACTGTCTCCAATCTGAGAGTGCACGCATGATGGCGAGCTTCTCCTTGTCGTAAATCTCGTAATTCCGTTCTGTCGGGTTCAGGGCATGGGAGATGAAAGCTACCGGTTTCCACTTCCCATCAGGCTGTTGTTGGGAGATGAAAGCTACCGGTTTCCACTTCATCAGGCTGTTGTTGGGAGAGGACTGCCCCAGTTGCGAACTCAGATGCATCAGCCTCAACGCAGAATTTCCCAGTGTCATTGGGGATAGCAAGGACGGGTGCAGAGCAGATTCGATCCTTAACTGCTTGGAAGGCTGCTTCTTGTGCTTGTCCCCAATTCCATTCCTTGTTTCCGGTTAGTTCCGTGAGCGGCCTAGCAATCTCTCCATATCCTTTGATGAACCGTTGATAGAAGTTGGCAAACCCAAGGAACTGTTGAACCTCGCATTTCGATCGTGGAGTGGGCCAGTCTCTAACAGCATCGACTTTGGCTGGGTCCATGCGTACTTGGTTGTGGGAGACAATGACACCAAGGTACTCCACTTCGTTAGCTTCGAAAACACATTTCTCCGGTTTGAGGTAAAGTTTGTGCTCGGCAAACTTCCTCAGGACTCTTCGGACCATCTCCCGATGTTCTTCCAGGGTTTCCGTGAAGATAAGGACGTCATCCATATATATGATGACTTTTCCAGTGTTGATTTCTTCTCGGAATATGGCGTTCAAAGCAATCAATAGCTGCACTAGAAAAGACTTGACGAAAAGTGATGTGATTTGGTGGAGACTAGAGTGTTGTAGCTAGGAATAGACCAGCTAAAGACTGAGGAAACTACGCTCACAAGTCTACTCTATATATACTACTTTGAGTTGTATGTACTTGTTTGGTCCGTGGTTTGTGCGCGCGCAGTGTTTTGTTCAGCTGGCGGGGTACGGTCCTATGACTCATCACGTGTCTGAGTCACGTGACATCCTATGTTACTAACTACAAGTCTCGGCGAGAAAAGGAAAAGAAATGTCTAATTCATGACACGATGAGGAAATTAAACCACCGGACGCAGGCACTGATCTTGCAACGTAAAGTGTCAAGAAAACTTCCAAGGCAGTCAACCACGCCGTGATATTGGGTGATGAGCGCGCATAAAGTTCTTGCATGAATACGAGCATCTTGATGTCGAGAGCGATGGATGGGCAAATGGGAGATGAAGGAAAGTAGCCGCATCGAACCAAATTGGTGACCACAGAGCAAACACATACATTGCGCACAGATATGTCTAATGACGTGTCAACGAGAGCCGACAAATACATGGTCATGTACATACCTTCCAAAGACACACACAAAATAGAGTCGAAGTGGTTGTTCATACAACCACAAATGTTGACGTTACGGTCAATGTTGTGAAGGTTTCTCGAGTCGGCAAGGAGTTTCATAAATGGATTGACCGACCATTGCGGGGACGGTGTTCTCAATCCAATGGCGGAATTGCGTAAAGCGTTTATTATCGGCTGACTTCATGGCGAACCTTGGCTGGGAGACGATAGCTTGACTGGAGAAGGTGTGCGGGGAAGAAACATCGGGAGGAGCCGTAGCCGTCTGCACATATGTCCCAATAGGGGTGATCAGATCTGCTTGGGCTCGAACACTGAGCTTCGCAGACCCATACACCCGACATCCTTTCCCTCTTTGTGCTTGGAGATCGTGACTCAAATGAGAAAATATTATGTGTTAGAATGAGGCAATGGGGGCGAAAGGAAGAAACAAAGAAGTGTGGCTTACCAGTGTATATGTGATAGAACCACGGGAACTTAGTGAGGGCCTTCAGATCTTAAGAAGATAATGTCAATCAAATTGAAGCCGCGAGGCCGCAACCTATCTCGCACAGCTCCCACACCACCTCTGCTGACACTTCATCTGTAATCCCTTCCTCCATCTCTGAAACTGGTATGGTTTTATCAAACCAAACAACTCAGTCAATGGTTTGGCACATGGAAAGCAGTTCCTCCAGGTAAGCACTTTGAGTTCTGTTTCTGCTACCTCTGGAGCTTCCCGTTGAGGAGGTCACTGACAAAGGAATGGGTGCCGCTGGCATACAGTAAGTGGCAGTCCCCAGTGCGGGTGTTCTGGTCGAAGTCAAAATTGATCGAATTTTGTTCAGGCCTAACTTCCACTGCTGACAGATGCAGGGAGGAACATTCAGTCTGTTGGAATACAATGCACATGTCACATCTATTCCATTTACGGGTACAAGGATGCTCAATTATGTACAAACGTTTCATGTATAAGGACCTTATACGGACATTCTATTGTTCTCTGATCTCGGATATATTAAGTAGTTCCATTGTTCTCTTATATCCCTTGTTCCCAATTCGGACATCTTATTGTTCTACCGTATATAGACATCTCTTTGTCTCCAGACGTATATAGGTAGTGACTGCAAGTGGGAGTTCCCCCATCGAACTCTTCCCCACTTGCAGGTATGTCCTCATTGTATTTATCTATGCCTATAACTAATATCATCGAACTCTTCCCGCAGTGGTACAACGTCTTACATGTTTAATACAGTCCGGGTGGGCCAGTAGCAGCGTCATGAACCGATGGTTCTAGACCCAACGGTGCCTGCATGCGCGTTGGTCTCAGGAGGTTGAACGTACGGCAGCCAACACGCTGGGTTACTTGGTGCATTTTGAGGGAAGGGATGCCACGGTAAATCGGTTCAAATGGAGTCGGGTGGAACTGGCGAAGTTCAACTGTTGGTTCCCGAAGGAAGACCTTGTTGGCAAATATCGTATCACTGGGTATACGGCTACTTGGACGAATATACCAGGCAGGAATGCCAGCACGATGAAGATCGTCCATGACTGAAAGGTGTTTGGTGAACGCTCCCAGTATGGAATGGTCAACAGGGTACTTCTTCCCTGATGGATCAAGGACTCGAGGCCAGAACACAGTGACGAAGGTGATAATGGCGTGGATATTGAGGCAGGTGTGTTGGAATTTGGCGACCGTGAAGATGATTTCAGCGTAAGTCATACATATCAATTGTAAACGGCGGATGCATTGGTTCAAGAGGTTTTGAAGAGAGATGTAACTCGTAAACTCGAAACTCGACTCGACTCGCTAAACTCGAAACTCTGAGAATTCCTCTTTTCTTACTGAGTGACCACGTCGATCAGGACAAGATATAAAATCGAGTCAAAGGGGTATCTGTTGATTCTTTTGCCCGGCGGGCCTATTTATATGGTACACGTTGTTTGACTACAAGTTTTAAAACAAAGACTGGGCAAAGACTATAAAATAAATGACGAATATGTGCGTGATACAAAACGAGAGAAATACAGAGACTAAGTGGAGGTATCAGAGAGACGGAGAGACGAAAAAGGAAGGAAACGCGACAAAAGAAGCACTCCGGGTGTTGTTTCAGAGGCATACCGCCTACCCACATTCTGAGATGTGCAGATAATTTATACCAGGATGCTCACAAAGTGTGCGCTGCCAAGGTAAGTAAATCTGTGTTGTCGAAGAATCCTTTCCTGACCATAGAGACAATCAATAGAATGAGGAAGAGGAGGCAGTCACAAATCAGTGAACTCAAGCGCCGTGGATTTGGTTCTGCTTTACCACTATTACACGTCCCATCCATGAGGCACCCAATCTTGGCCTGTTAGAAAAAAGGGTGTGAGCCCATGCAGAGTGCAGACAAGTGGTGGAAGTCGGAATTGAGTGGCTTCAAGGAGCAGGACATGTTGGATTTAGCTGAGATCTTGATTGAGGGCCACTCGGGCGATATACTTTCCCCGAACGCACTCGATGGGTTTCCTACTTTGGAGCGGTGGACGGAAGGTACAGCAACATAGCCTTATGTTTAAGTTCAATGTCTGATGCTCCACGCAGATGAGTGTAAACTTGATGTCAACTCCAGGGAATTTTTAAAAGTCTATGAATGCCCCAAGTTTATGCAACGATGGGGAGCAGATCCGTCCCTCATTCCACGGTCCACCCCTTCGCACAATACGCCCACCCCGACTGCAGCAGCAGCAGCTGTTACTCAGCTGGTAGCTCAGGCTCCTCAACCTGAGGAACTGCCCACATCCGATGCCGAGGCTGTCAATGCCCAAGTCTCATTGGCGCACTCGAAAAGCTTCGCGCTACTTTCGAGAGCCGCCCCACCCTCTCTGGAACATCCCTTCTCCCACCCCTGCCCCGAGGAGTGGCCCTCCTATCAACTTCAAACGAGAGAAGAGATTGGTGAACAAGTGGCAGAAGACACAGGCAAACGCTGGAGGCAGTTCCCGCCCTGCCACGTCCAAGCAGCGTCCCGTGCCCAGCACTCCAACTCTTTGGCAGACCGGAACGCAGATGTTGAAATGCACAACGATTCATCCCAGTCAACCACCACTACCATTCCTCAACCTCCTTTGCCTGCTGCCCAAAACCCCGCACGTCACAACTCCGGCAGATTCAACCATTCGGCAATGGGTCTCGCGCACAGCAATCCCAGCCTTCCAAGGACCGGGGTGACGGGTGCCGGGTTTGGATACAATATGAGTCCCCCTAGTTTCTACCCCCCATGGTTGGATGATGGAATATGCCTCCGCACCAACCATTCTATAACCACGTGTATGGGCAATATGCCATGAACCCTCCGATTCACGGTTATAAGGTGATTATGAAATGGAAGATGATGATGGCCAGTAGTTTTCGTGGTTGCTCTGTGCACTTATGATGGTATCCACTAGCACTATTGTTTCTGCTTTACATTAATCAACCTTTAAAACTTTCCTGCACATTATTTATGAATGGCTGGTAGTGATATTGTCCTTAGCTTTAGTTGACCTTCACCTCCACATTACTTTGACCTTTGCTGCACATTGCTGTAGACCCGATATGATGATCCATGTTTCTTCGCACAGGGACGATCCCTGCAAGATGTGGACGCTGCTGCGTGACGCCCACATGCAGCAGAAGCCTGGCACCCGCTTCAACGCCTACGACGACCTCTTCTCCATCCGGAAACGCGAAGACGAGTCCCTCCAGGCCCTCATGAACCGTGTGGACGACGTCATGAAGCTCATCAAGGACCTCCGGCCTGCCGACTTCACCCTGGACAAGCTGGACAACGAGCTGACCGCGATGGCACTCATTCGAGCCCTTCCGGATGAGTTCAGCGCCTTCACCTCGTCTCTTCTGCTCCTGGACAAGCTCGACAGCGAAACCCATCCGTCAGGCCTTCATTGCTGAAGAAGCCCAGCGCCGTCGTCGTGCAAATGCCTCCACCGCCGCTCTAGCTTCCGCTTCGACACCCCCCTCCTGCGACTTCTGTGGCATGAACAACCACGTCGTCGCCACCTGCCATTACAGCCGTGCCCAGGCCAACGCCAGGGACAACGTCGTCAAGCGTCGCAAGAAGCGCCGTCAGGAAGCCAAGCAAGCGCAAGACTCCGCTCCCACTGACGCATCGGCCTCCCAGGCCTCTGCAGACGTGGTTGAGTACGCTGGAAATAGTACTCGTCTCCCGGATCCCAGGGATCCCTCCTTTCGGCTTCAGCTCGATGCTGACTTCGATTGGATTGCATGCGGAACTATGTCCCCTGTCGCATTCCAGTCAAGTTGGCAGACCACAGCATTGTCTATGCTGTTGGTATGGGCACAACAGTCTTCCAGCCTGTTGTAGATGGGAGGGCCTCTAGGCCGGCTGAGTTATCACGAGTTTTGCATGTACCAGAGCTCCGGAGCAATCTGCTGTCTTGTCTGTACCTTACCCGGGTCAAGGGTTTCAATATACTCATTTCCTCTTCGCAACTTCGCTTCATTTGTGCTGGTTCATGTCTATTCACCGCCTCCATCCATCCCAACAACTCTGCAACGCTCGATGGCACCACTGCAGCCTCTGTAGAGGCAGCCTCACCCGCGTCCACTGTTCCTGTCACCCTTGAACTGCTCCATCGTCGTCTCATTCACCACAACCACGCTGATATCAAGCGTTTGCTGGACAACAAGATGGCGACTGGCATCCGACAGTTTGGATTTCGTGGCCTGGGTTCCTGGGTTATATATACGGTGCTCAATGAACACAATGTTACATCAAGCAAAGGTTTGGAATGTAAGCTACATTTAGAGTATACTTGGGTGCAGGTAACAATTAGCGTACCTAGTGTTCCATCGTCGACGAACCAGTCCCTCGTCCGGATGGAGGAACGGAAGAAGAGTTTGCGAACAATCCTGGAAGGGCGACCTTTCCTCTTTGGCTTCATTCAGTCCCTATCCTTGCGCTCGGACTACCCTAATATATCGTGGATGACGGACCATTCAATGGTTGCTCTGTTAGTTTTCATATCCCAGTATTGCCGTCTCGTGTCTTTTACCATCATTGGCCAATGTCGTCCGGGTGTGGATGGTAAAATCCACAGCACCCTATTCCCCCATATCCCCGATACCGTCACCCGTGTCAGTCTCAACAACATTCGTCGCTTGTCGCCCACTGCCTACGCGGCCTTGTCTCGTGTCAGTACCCTCCATTGTATACACCCAAGCGCGAGGCCGTCTCACAGTCAGTCAAACTTTGCAGAACCTTCCTCCTCCACCTCCCCATCGACGACCGCGACCTCGATTTCTAGAATACTCGATGCAGTCCGAGTGGGGCGATGAGTGGCTGGGTCGGGCGGTCGAAGTTTTCATGCACTACATCCGCTTGGATGGTCTCAAGGATGTCCGCTGATACTGACGACGATCGTTCTGTTGTCGTTGCGGCCTTAAGTCAAGCGCATCCATCCCTGGAATCCCTCACGGTGGACGTCTTCGGACTAGCCTGAAACGGTGTGTCTCGGACCTCCATACTTCCCATAGAACCGCACTCGGCCTTTATCCCGTAATGCAGTCCCTCACGGCTGTACGCCTCGAGACGATTTATTGCGAAGTCCACCCTATACGACATCGACCTTGGCAGGCTATCACCTACATGGTCAACGTGCTCGTTGGGCTCTATGGAACGGGTCAACGACGACTTTGAGCATTCTGTTGTTCAAATGTACAACAAGAAGTCGCCCCTTGCGCGATCGCAACATCCGCTGCTCTTACGACGTGGACTTGAAACTTGTTAAAACAGCGAACTGGAGTCCAGCAGTGAGAGGAAAGCACTGATATATTCAAAGGGAGCACGTACCTGGAGTCCAGCAGTGAGAGGAAAGCACTGAGGGACTCCAGATAACAGAATTGCGGAGTATGAAATGTCGGGAGACGGAGGTCCGCATAGGCGAGAACACAAGCAAGGTCAAAGGCAAGGAATCCGGCGCTTGGCTCCGGAGTTATTAGCAAAACGAAGTAAAACGTAAATATCTCAGTAACCAGTGGACGGATTACCGTCCCCCGGGTACCGTTAGAAAGAGCGTAAAAGGTCGGTTGGAATGATACTAAAGACCAAGGGAAAGTGCTAAAGCAAATTCTAACACTCCCCCATGACTGAGGCAGTTCAGACATCCACTAGACCCAGGAGAGCGCAGCAGTCCTTGACCTTGGGCACAGGCAGGGCTTTGGTCAGGATGTCCGCAGCCTGTTCTGTGCCAGGAATGCGGACTGGAGCAATGACACCAGACTCCACAGTGCGGAGCCAGAAGAACTTCAAGTCGAGGTGCTTCATGCGTCCGGAACCGACGGCAGCGAGGTAGGGAACCTTGCGCATCTCTTCGACTTCAGCAGGGGTCTGGGGACCCATGGCCTTCGTCAGAGTCTGTCCAACGGGTAGAGGAGTGTCCACCTTGTTGCAGGCGTCCATATTGAAGCGCTTGAGCATGTCGACGATGTACTGGCGCTGGGAGAGGCTGATCGAGCGGGTGGCGCGGTCCCTGGAGATCTCAATACCAAGCAGGAAGCGAGTCTCACCAAGATCTCGCAGCTTGAAGTGCTTGCTGAGCTCTGCAATGACCTTGTCAACAGATGCAGTGGACTTAGAGGCAAAGGTCATGTCGTCGATGTACACTGGAACGATGATCTTGACGTCGTCTCGGGCGTAGAGGTAGAGGGAGCGGTCGGATTCGAGGCGCTTGAAGCCCATGGAGCCCAGGACGGTGTGGAGCTTCTTGTTCCATTGCCTTGCAGCTTGCTTGAGGCCATACAGCGACTTGTTGAGCTTGAGTACCTTGCCAGGACCGAAGTTGAAGCCCTCTGGCTGAGCCATGTAGATGTCCTCATCCAGATCGCCATAGGTGAACGCAGAAGAGATGTCGACAGAGCGCAGATGCATAGCCGCAGCGCAGCAGGGCGGTAGGTAAGTGGAGATGAAAACCTCAGTGTCGGTAAAGTCGTTGCCAGGACACTGGGAGTAGCCTTTGGCGACGAGACGAGCCTTGTAACGATCGATGGTGCCATCTGGATTGAACTTGATCTTGAAGACCCAACCACAGGGCAAGACCTTGACTCAGTACTGTTGGCTAGCAGCGTCTGTATCTCCTCGATGGCTGCCTTCCGCCACTTGTCTGCGTTGGGACCGCTCATAGCATGCACCCAATTGCGCGGATCGCCTGAGACAAGACCTGCAAACTCGATTGTGACCCATCCAGCAGCCTCGTCTTCATCATCCTCTTCGTCGTCGCTCGGAATGGCCGGTGTGGGCTCTCTGATCCACCACTCGCCTGGGGGACGTCGGATGCGTGGTGCACGATGCTGAGTGAGGGGAGGCGTAGGAGGCGGAGTTGGTTCAGGGAGTGGCGCCTTAGGTGGAGGAGGCGGCGTTTGAGGAGGGGTCTCTGGTTCAGGAGAAGCAGGCACAGCTGCAGGGACAGCAGGGGCCACTGGTGGAGCGTCACACTCCCCCAGCTCATCACCGAGGGGGAGAGGAACTCGCACCACAGGCGGAGGTGAGGGAGGAACAGCAGGCGGTACAGTGGACATCAATGGGGAGGCTCTGGAGAGGCAGGGAAGTAGCGCTCGTCGAAGATGGCTCGTTCTGAGATGACGAACTTGTTGGTGGTGGGGTTGTAGAAGCGCCAGCTCTTGTAGCCAGGCGGATAACCCACAAAGATGCACTTTTGCGCGTGCGGCTGAAGCGATTTGGCACAAACACATAGGCCGTGCACCCAAACACCCTGATCATGCTGAGATCTGGCTTGCGCTTGTACCACGCCTCGTAAGGCGTCATGCCAGGAAGTGAAGCAGTGGGCAGGCAGTTCCAGACCTTGACCTGAGTCGCCAGGGCGTCACCCCAGAACGAAGGAGGCAGCTTTGACTCGGAAAGCATGGCCTTGATGTCTTCGTTCATCGTCCTGTTCGCTCGCTCTGCATCTCCGTTCTGCTGGGGTCTGTTGCGCGTCGTATGGCGTCGCTCGATGCCGCAGTCGTCCGTAAACTTGCGAAACGTGTTGGACATGTACTCCCCACCCTTGTCGTCATGCAGGAAGCGAAGTTGCGAAGAGGAAATGAGTATATTGAAACCCTTGACCCGGGTAAGGTACAAACAAGACAGCAGATTGCTCCGGAGCTCTGGTACATGCAAAACTCGTGATAACTCAACCGGCCTAGGCCCTCCCATCTACAACAGGCTGGAAGACTGTTGTGCCCATACCAACAGCATAGACAATGCTGTGGTCTGCCAACTTGACTGGAATGCGACAGGGGACATAGTTCCGCATGCAATCCAATCGAAGTCGTGGCTAGAGGGAGCCGGGGCTCATAACCTGTTAAAAGAGCGAACTGGAGTCCAGCAGTGAGAGGAAAGCACTGATATATTCAAAGGGAGCACATACCTGGAGTCCAGCAGTGAGAGGAAAGCACTGAGGGACTCCAGAATGATGCTGCGACTATATAACACAATTGCGGAGTATGAAATGTCGGGAGACGGAGGCCCGCATAGGCGAGAACACACAGCAAGATCAAAAGCAAGGAATCCGGGGCTTGGCTCCGGAGTTATTAGCAAAACGAAGTAAAACGTAAATATCTCAGCAACCAGTGGACGGATTACCGTCCCCCGGGTACCGTTAGAAAGAGCGTAAAAGGTCGGTTCGAATGATACTAAACATGAAGGGAATCGACCAAGGGAAAGTGCCAAAGTCACAAATTCTAACAAAACTCGCATTTTGTTTTTACCTGTCTTGTTTTCTTCGTAAATTGGTATATCATACATTGCATCGTATGTTTTGGTAGCACATTTCACCCGTCGTCCGATGTCACATCTCGTCTATAGGTACAAATGGACAAGTCTGTACGGAAAGGTGTACGTACTGTGAAAGGTGACACGGGTCACACACCTCTTACAACAGTACAAGGCAGGGTCGTGTATCCACGCTGCCAGTGGCGTAGAGCAGATAGAAGTCAATGTCTCCCAAAAGGATAAAACATAGTATTCCATTCTTCTATCTATGATTTAAAACTAACAGTCACAATGCTCAATAGTAGTTATCCAGTTCCCACTCATCGCTGCAGTCACCACCTCTCGTACAGGGCCCCGAGAAGCCAAAATCGATGAGAGTAAGTTTGCCGTCCCCGTTTCGAACGACATTCTGTGGGTGAAGGTCGTGATGGTGAACCTTCAATTGGTGCATGTGATCGATAACTGGTTGGAGAGCGGCTCTAGCAGACGACACTCGTCGATTAGCATCTATGGGTGTCAAAAGGTGACATCGGTCACACACCTCTCTTCTTCGGTAGGATCTTCTCGAAGTTTCTGGCCTTCGTACGACAGCACAAGGCAGGGTCGTGTACCCACACTGCCAGTGGCGTAGAGCACTGGAATTCCTGCACCTTGCAGTTTCTCCAGACGACGGTAACATAAGAGTTCGTTGGCATACGTCGTCGGATTTCCGAATACTTTTACGACAATTGTGATGCCCCAACGAGAATATACAAAGACAATGTTCTCGATAGATTCGTGAATGCTCGAAGCGGGAGGCAATTTTAATCCGAGAGAGAACCAGCTGGCGGAAGAAGGAATCGTATGAGCCATATTGGAAACAGTGCAAAGCAAGAGGAAGCGCATACCTCACGCCTCGTAAGCGTCGATCTGTCCCTTTTGGTCCGGGAAGCGGCTGTTCACAGCGTCTGCGATATCTGTGTCATACGAATAGACCACGGCCAGAGTGAAAGCGGCGAGTTTGTCGATATACTCGAGCCAGTTTCTTTTGTTCTCCGCGACAACAGGGACTTGCGGAGACGTCAGCTTGTTTGTGCAAGAAGAACGGGGTGTAACTCACAGCGGTCGGTGATGTCCAAGACATCGGAACCGATGGCGATGTACTCGCTGCCGTTGGAAGTGATGGGGGCGAGGTGGGCGGGAGCAACCGAAAACCCGTGGATGACGAATGGCTTGTCGGGATGGAGCCATTTGAGGAGCCACGTTGCCCCGCCCGTACTCACCTGGTCGCGAATTTCCATCGCTACCTTCGTCATCGTTCCGCCGTTGATCAACGACCTGTTGTTGGGGTCGTTGCTGGAACGAGTTGTCTTCATTTCCACGGCAGTTACTACATTGTTCAACTCGTCCGGCATACCCTCCACGAGCGGGAAACCTTGTTGTGTAAAGTGGACGTCTAGCTCGACTTCCGGCTCGACATCCGTGTATTTTTTCATTCCTTTCCCGACCCAGACGCCGTCACCATGGTGTCTGTTAGCCAAGGCCATGAAAATACCAAAACTTCGTTTGTGACGTCATTTTCTTTATATGATGTCGCTTTATGCGTCCAGAAATTTACCATAAATGCTCGTAGATGCGAGTCGAAGGGCAATGTAACGGTCGCATACATGATAGCCGGGTCCAGTGTTCGGCCTGTGTCCCGCTAGAAGGGACGGTAGGAGCGGACCGATGAGCAGCGATGCTCGGTAGCCGTGTACAGACCTCCCGGTGCATCCAGTACAGGATGTCGCCGACTCTGACGGTCACTGGTCCTTCAAGAAACAAGATTTCCGTCGGAGTAAATCCGTGGATCGGAGACGATTGAGACGGTAGAGAAGGAGACAAGGGCAGCGCCTCGTTTTCTGGGACTGTCGATGGGACCGGCATTGTAGTCGACGATGCGATGAGATGACCACGTAGGATTCCTAACTCGTGTCAATGTAGACCCTTTATAATACTGAGCAGTCCGTTCATCAATCGCTCGCGAAAACCCCTGAGGTCCGTATTTTATGCGCCTAAAACCTCCCAGACGGAGGAGGTTTGTTCTAATAATCGGGCGTTTTTCCTCCGGCGGTGCCCAGGGATGTTCCTTATGCGGCGCATGAACTCCCACGATCGCCCGCGCCCGCCGGCGTCGGCTGCCAATCATCTTTTTCAGCGCCAAGATCGAGAGAAGGGCCGTTCCAGCATGTGGATTTTGCGGGCCAAAAGTCTGAGTTCCGTTATTTACACGGCCAAAAATGGCCCGAAAACGGACGGCCAAAAAGGTCCTAAAAGGAGATTTTGGAACGAACTTCACCGGACATATTGGCACCGTTCTCTGTTGATGTTTGAACTGAATGTTATTACGTGTACAGAGGCTGTCCTCTTCTGTTCCAAGGCATGTCGGGACTTGGTCTCTTTTGCATAGGATTCGGACGTTATGACGTGGAGCTCAGAAGCTATGTGACGTTTCGCCACGTCCGGTGTTTGACTCCTGGGGTGTCGCTGTCAGTTTGTTACGTGATTATTTTCGCGAGTTATTTATTGTTTTATTTTTGTAACTTGCCAAGAACGGTCCGACAGGCCTCGGTAAATTGTTTAACGGGAACAAGCATACATCTTCGATGGAACGGAAGTCCAAAGCCACCGCGTGTATTCTTAAATGGTAATTGGTACTTGTGGTGCGAGTCCTGGAGCATAATGTGCATAGTGTTAAGGCTGTCTACGAGTCAACTCGCGAAGTTGACTCGGCACTGCTTACATACAGCTGTTTGCATAATTCTTTGCGCGATCAGGTTTGTAGAATCGCTTTGATGGCGTTGATGGCACCTCGGAGAACTCCGTTTTACCTCATCGCTGGTCGAATACACGGCTGTTTCTGCGGTTTTGGCGGGTGAAAGAGACGATTAGTTGGTGCAGATGATCGGAAACATAACCAGAAGTGGTAAGGGTACATTGACGAGGCGATGAGTTCGCGATAATGCCTGGGTGATGGGTGATGCTCAGAACTCAGCCTCGATCGGGACTTTTGCTGTCATGCAGATCTTTCCGACCCTCCATCAATTCGACCCTCCATCAATTGGTTTCTGAAAAATCGCTCGCACAAAGAATTACAGGACTCGGGTTCTTTTGCGCGGGGTTTCACGCGTCCAAGATTCTCGACGCCTTAAGGCCACCTGATGTCCGGTGAGTTCGACTCTTGGTGTTGCGGATTTTTCTTTTGTTGGTTTTGGGGCATTTTGTCCCAACAGGCCTTGGTTGTTTGCCGTTTAACGGCCCGCATCCCACTAGTCAAATACTTGCGAGGGTTTGTATGATTTTAATCTGTGATATCTCTATCAATGATCCTTTGTTTAGTGTTTCTTTCATGGATAGACCCTAATTTAAGCATTATATAAGTAGCACTAGAGGGCCGTAAAGCCTTGTTTAAGGCCTTTTTACAAGTACTCCTGGCCACAATCCCAAACTCGGACTCACACGAGTATTTTGGCATGGTGACTCAGATCCACGAGTCAGGATACTCACAAGTATTCCCATGGGCCTGCTTGCAAGTACTTGCGAGTAGGGCTGACTCGTGGACAGCCTTACATTGCGTGTCATGGGATATGGTATATAAGAGATCAAATTAAGAAGTTAGAACCCTAAAGCCCGCGGAAACCGTGTAGAATATTTGTCCAGTCTGTACTAGACAGTACATGTGTTGTATCCTCACATCGGGGCAATTTCTACTCCGATGGAGCATGTTGAATCAGGGATAGTGGTGGGTGTCAAGTACGGATAACATTTCTTCCATGTGGCAGGTGGTAAGCGTCTGGATCACGAAAACCTCGCTGGTGCGGAAAACTGATACAGCAAGAAGACTCGGGGGTGATATCCAGATTTATGTCCTATTTGGAGGTCATCGAGATTTGCAATATACACTCGGGATTCTTTAATAGGAAGTTTGTTAGGACGGCTACTTACGTATGCGGCGTACGACCAGGTAACTGAGAGAGCATCGGTGCAGTTGCCGCGCGTTGAGACTTGTCCTCTGCTGCGCTACCATTTATACCAAGGCCAGTCCCGCCGATGATCGTTCATCAAGGTGTTATATCGTCACAGTTTGTGGTACTACGACATGGAAAAGCACCGGACCGTGTGGCGCTAAATCCAGGTCAGATACGTCCCAGGCATCCTAGTCAAAATCATTGAGCTGTTGACTCGGAATCCATATACTTATTTGAGAATGATCGGAAATGTTCACGCATCCCAGTACTTCGGATTGGCGTTTGTGGAGATATCTTCCAAGGCCTGTCCCCCAGTGAGATTTCCCTCGTCCCAGATCGTGCCGCGTAATCCTCCAGCGGTCAATATACAAAAATCGGCGGAAGCACGCTGGAGCACTTTCAGGCAGGGAAATGGCCCACTATTGATTGCTCAGATCGGTCTCTGTCGTCTCGTAGAAACGATAAAACCATTTGTCCATTTTATAGTACACTATTAATACACTTTCTACACTACATAGCGAATACACAAAAGCCCAAAAAGCCCAATAGAAAAAGAATAAAGGAAAACAATTAGAAGTACAATACAATACATACACTGGATGTCTTCGTTGGAGTTACAAGTCGTTCTGTCCTGGTTCCTGTGAAAGGCACGGGTTTCAAGTCAGTGGGAGTAATGTGAGAGATGTTGGGGACCTACTAGGAAGTGTTGGAGCAGAAAAGAGCAGGGGCTAATGACAGAAGGTCAGTACGGTGCGAGTCACCTGTAAGGAAGGTACTTACCGTACGAATTCAACGCTGGGATGATGCCTAACGATGCGAAACAGTCAGATGCTGCTGAAGGGAGGTAGGAAGGGAAGCCGTACCAGGTGAATGCGAGACGATGCGAAAGCGAAGACGATGCGATGCGAAGACGAAAGCGAGACGATGCGAGAACCTGCGGAGGTAGGTAGACGTAGACACAGTCAGGACACGAAATGAAAGTCAAGAAAGGACATTACTGACCGATGTACTTACTACATGAGGCATGGAGTTGGAATTTAAGCATTGATAGGTACAAGTCGAGGCAGCAAGGTGTTGGGGTGTGGCAAAACGTGAGGCGAGGCGATTCAGGCGAAAGTGAGAACCTGCACCAAAGATAATCGATAGATGTTAACAGTTAGCCAGGTGCAAAGGGCGGGCAACTCTTACCACACGGAGGATACCCTGCAGGAGGCGGAGGTTGGTGAACGTCGCCAGCGGGAGGAAACCGGCACGACTCCGGGTATGGCTTAGAGGTGGCATTTACAGCGCGGGAGACAACGATGTCGGACGGTGATGCATGAGAAACGACGGGCGGGTTGGATCAAAGGCCTGGTGCTACGGAGTCTGGGAGGGTAAAGTCATGGGGAGTGGTGGTGGTAGAGGGAAGAAAGCTAGGACTTAGAAAAAAAAAACGAGCAGACCAAAGGTGTGTGCAACGTATTTATTCATGAACATGTGGATATACGACCAACGACGCTGGTACAGGCATTTCTGGGACGAGTGGAAGAAACGTATGCGGCGAATACTGAAAATGAGGGCATAGATAGTGTGTCGACATGGTGGTTAGAAATGAAAAACTTGCCCGCGGCCGATGTGGCGTTATCTGAGCCGAGGGCAATCCCCTTCACGCGCTGGGAGCACGCGTGGCACGATCTGAGCCGACGCGGTTCTCACTGGGCCTGTCCAAACAGCGCAAAGCGCGTTTTCGATCAGCTGATTTGTAACTCGTGGGGAAATGATATGGCTCTGGAGAATATCGAATACGAGAGTCTGTTCTCAGTGGATGCTGTTTTGAAGGAGAAAGAGCAATGTGTCCCGTTTATCTCTGCTCCTCGTTGTACCATCATGTAATGTGTTTCATCTTCATCCGATTTCGACTCCTCTGGTTGCAGCCAATTGGGACGGCAATTCATTCAAGATTCTTCCATGAAAGGAATACGGGAGCTTGAGGGTAAATATTGTGCGTAAGCCCGCTTCTTTTCGAGCCTCAGCGATGCAATTTGACAGACGGGATTGGATTGTCGTTTAACAACCTTTTAGTTTTTGTGGCAAGTAGTTACGATGTACACGCGATCGCGAAGAGGTATTTCAGAGTAATAAATCCATTATCGTAAGTCCCCAATGTCCTGTAGACATCCATAAGGCCTTGGTGTCCGAAGATCGCCTATGTTGAACTTTGAATTCTACAGGGCCTATCCAGACAGTGGTCATGGTTTCCCTTGTTTGGGCGAAGACGTCAAGAAAAAGCTTCGTTCTCGTTTTGATCCATTTTGAGTCCGCAATTTCGTCTTCACCAAAACCGAAGCCTTGATCTGGGTTGATTACGAGTGTTTCTAGCAGAGGGAATACGAAAGTTTGTTTGAGAAGAGTGTCAGAACATTCTGAATGTGATTCGTTAGCGGATGTAGTGTGAGGAGTACGTGCTAACTCACAGTGAGGGGTATGTCTTCGTGGATGATCTCGAGATGGCGAAGTTTGGGTAAAGCGGGAGCAACTGTCTCCCATTGGTAAATTTCAAGCCCTGATACGTCGAGTCCCATTTTGATATGCAAGTATTCTAAATTGGTATTGCCGGTATAGGTCGATAAAAAGGAAGTGGTAGCTTTGGCAAAGGCACGGTTGATTGGGTCGCGGAATTGGATGGATTTTACTTGTCGACAGCAGCATAGCCGACTCCACTCCCATGATCCCCATACCTCAACCTCTTCTAAAGCGCTCAAACAGAGTTCGCGGGGCTCGTCGTGTTTGCAGAAGATAGAATTCTGGCGGCTTCGTATCGTGTCGACGATATTGGCGTCGTCTTCGCGGACCCAACTATTGATGATGATTTGGGTGACGCGGGCCATAAATGGTAGTAGCTTCGCGATGGTGTCGACGACTTCCTCTTTGTCGGCGTAGATTTCTTGCGCGCGTTGCCATACGCTACTTCTTTTATTAGAGGGGATTTCGAGTAGAAGCTCCCGTACTCGTCCGGCGTATAACGGAGCGTTTCCTTGTCCGGAAGCTAGCATCTTGAGACGCTTCCAGTTAGCACCAGGCCCTGCAAACGCGTGACGAGAGTCTCCGCGATACAGACTCTCGACTGAGAAGTGGAAAAATGTAGTGTTGACTCTCAGGCAAGTCACTACATCCACTCTTCTGGTTAGATCGCTGTGAATCCGTTTCCAGATTTCGACAGGGAGTGATTGAGGAGTACGACTCATTTTTCCAAGCAATGCTCTTCCATTAGGGGCGTAGGTTTATATATAGGGACGTGTCCGATTTCTCAGACGTTACGTGAAGAGAAGTGTTCTTATAAACCGTGTCTGACGTCTTCGATTTCAAATTTGGATGGTTACAAGTATTAAAACTCTAGATTGAAAGTTGTTTGGTTCGATATGTCTGGTTGCGACGTTCCCGACCTCCATTTTCACACTGGCTTCAGTTAGGAAAGACTAATTTTAAAAGGCTGGTTGCTTAATTGTTGATGGCGCATTTGGTCCAATAAAGGACGCTTGTAATATCTGACGAATTAACTCCCGGGTAGTAGATGTGGTCGGAGGTCGGGTTGATGGGTCCGCTCCTGAGGTTTTGCTATTTCCGGTACTGACAATGTGGTATACTTCCCTTCAAAAGCGTATTTTCTCTCCGCAGACAAGTTTCTCGTCGTCGATCCAAGCTCTTATTCAAGGCTGTGTACGACCCTTCTCGAATCCCACCCCGCAAAATTGAAACCCTTGGTCGTAGATCAATTGATTCGAGTATAGATTATTCCACGAGAACGTATGAGAGATTGTAACGAATGTGAACGGCAAAAAATCAAGTGAACTACAGGTCAGCTTGGAGCTATGAGACGATAGATCGAGTACAGAAAGAGAATCGGCGAAGAGGAGATTGAACATTTATTGGAGAGTGGAAGAAAAAGACGAGGAATACCAAGTGGAAGAAGAGAAATAATGAATAGTTCGAGTCTCCCGCGAGGGATGTTGCTAAACACTCCCTGATATAACTGTACCCGTCAATTGACGCTTTTCTGACAATGTGTTTCAATGAACGCTGACGAGTCGGCTTTGATTGTTTGATGGAACCCGCGAATAAGCTTCAATCCATGTTGTTTAGACTTCCATTCAGTGTATGTCAGCGGCTGACACTTGTCCCATTCCCTGGATTCGATGTCGGCCAGACGACCTAAATACCAATATTCCCTCCATTGACACCAGTGACCGTAGTTCTCCCCGCATTCATCCTTTTTGTAATAGTGTGCCAGTGGCCACCATGATTTGAGGGACGTTTGGCCTTTATCTGCACAGATTCTAAATTGGACTGTGAATCAGAATTAGTAGGGATTCACTTACCGTTTACGCACACGTATGCCCCGCAGATCAAGTCCAGTTCGTCTGTTGTCAGTTCGTCGTAGCCGAGGCCAGTGTCGCCAAGTTCTATTCGATTACCTCCCTCTTCTCTGCCAGCGACTGTATATGAGGATAGACTGAGTGTCCCTATAGCCAGCCTCCAAACCAACCCTCCTCGCGTAAGTGAAGCTTTTAAATGTGGCTGTGAAAGTAGCTGGGTACGAAGATGAACATAGCTGTCATAGTCGCTTTTGGTGAAGATATGGTCGAGGGGTCGTGTGGGGATCGGGTGTGTCGTTAAGGTCCGAGAAAGGGAGCCGGTGTCTGATTTTAAAGGGTATAGTATCCGGAAAGAGATTCCCCGCTGAAGCATCGTGTAAGCCAAGTCCGTTTCTTTCATCTCGTCTGGCAGCCTGCACAGGAAAAGTGTGTCCTTCGCTGACTGCACCCCGAGCTTCCATGGCACTGTTGGATCAGAGAATTCGAAGTAGTAGAACGGGTTCTCTGTTGCGGCGTTTGTTACGAATTCCGCCCCTATCTTTTCTCTTCGCGTCCTTTCTCTATCACATGACTCACTTCTCTTGTTCACATGATCTCTTTCTTTATCTCGTGACTGTTTTATCAGTTAATTCTTCTTACTGCTGCGGCGCAGCCTTCTTTGACTCTTTATGACTCCTTCTTGCTGCGGCGCAGCCACTCTCTATTGTTCTCTAATTTATCTCTGCTGCGCTCCGCAGTAACCTGTGCTCGCGCAGCCTTCTTCTCTGACTTCTCTTGACTCATATTCACGTAGCTAGATAGGTATATAAGCTCTGTAGATACCTCTCTTGTTCCTTAGCTAGTTCTCGTGAATCATACCCTCTTCTACTCTTCCCTCAAACTCGCTCTAGTCGTCTTAAGACAATACCTCTTGTGAGGCACTCTTAGACGCCTATCTCCTCGAACTCGCCTCGGAACCACAACTCTACGGTCGACGTGCATGCTCACTTGAGTTCGCGTCTCTTGACCGTAACAGAAGAACTAGCTCCAACACATCGTCACTCGTACTTACGGGTGACGACCCCATCGACCACACAGAATTCCCACATACTCGGCATCTGATCCCCCGGAACGACTCCCTACACCACTGCCGTTTGTCGACCCAGTAGCCACCTTAATTGCCTCAACACCCGGATCCCAGTCAACCACACCCAGAGGACGTCTCCGAGGGCTTACCCCAAGCTCAACCAGACCATCAACACCATCTTTACTAGCGGTTAACCAATCGCTCCCTGAAGAAGAAGAAAACAACAAAGCACAAGAAACCCAAGAAGACTCGGAAGACAAGACAGACAACACCGACTGCAGCGACTTTGAACATCGACTCACCAGTGAACACTACGACACTAAACTTAACGACTGGTTCAACTGCGAAAACCAACCTTGCCCCAACTACCCAGAAGACCCAAGACATCAACCAAGCAAACAAGAACTGTCAGAAGTTTCTTTTGAAGAAGAGCCTTCTGCAGAATTCCAGGACGCCCAAGAAGAACCCAACACTGAGCCACAGCATCAAGAGGAAGGACCCTTGATTCCAGAACGTGAAGAGGAAGAACCCTTTACGCCAATCACCCTTGAACAATCAGTCACCATGGTCAGCCCAGCCAACCCAGACAACGGAACCCGAGACGTTGTAATGAGCGACAAAACCAACCAGAAGATCCCCAAAAGGCGAATCAATCCCCCCATCCCCCTTCACCGGCAAAAAGGAAGACCTCAACACCTTCCTCAAGGATGTGAAACTTTACTTGAAGGTCAACAAGCACATCTACAGCGATGACGACAGCAAAATCACCTATCTCCTTTCGTTCCTCATAAGGAGACGAAGCCTCTGCTTGGAAAGAAGCATGGCTACGATCCAAGGAGACCGATTCCGATATCGAATTGGGCACCTGGAAGGACTTTGTCGCCATCTTCAAACAGGCATTCACTCCGATCAATGAACAAGAAGACGCCTTACAGCGCCTGAAGACGATGACCCAAGGAAAGAAGACGGCTGAAGAACATGTAGCCGACTTCAAGATTGTCCTATCGAAAACCAATCTCCTCTCCAAGGACCACGCCAACAAGAACGAAGATCAAAGAGTTGCAGACGCTGGAGACACTGTAGCTAGAGACTACTTCCAAGCCAGTCTGAACGACCCGCTTCGAAAGAAGCTCTTCGACCTTGAGAAACCCCCTCGAACCTTCAAGGAGTGGACTGAGAAAGCCATCGAAAAGGACAACAACTACCGTCGCTACTTTGCCCTCACCAACAAAGCCCCGGCCAAAACCTCGACCTCAACCAGGCAATGGAACTTCAGTCGCCCCGCTCCTGCCAAAGATCCTATGGCCATGGACATCGACACCATCATCTCCAAAGTCAAGGGCTTAGACCAGTCTGCAGGGACCGCTTTAGAGCAACACATCAGGGCAATCGGCCTCGGAAAGCTTTCTCCCCAAGAAAGAGCCGACCTGATCAAGAGAGGAGGATGCTTCCGTTGCCGAAAAGACGGACATCGCTCCTGGGAATGCCCCAATAACACGGCACCAACAATCGCTCTGAAGGGACCAGCAACCAGAACACCAGTAACCGTCAAAACTGGTCTTTCCGCCCAAAGAATGGCAAGGATCTCTACACCAACATCCGGGCCGCGATCCAAGAAGCAGGAGAGGAAGTTGTTGAAGAATTTTACAAGGAACTTGAAACCAACCAGGGTTTTTAGAATGGAGACCTGCATCGACGTCAGTGTCTCCCTATTTATCGATTCATTCTGCCTTAGTAGCCCGAAAGAACAATAAATGCTTATTTATTCCAATGCATCTTGAGGGGCGAAACGGAGAATGGAAAGATAATCGTCGACACCAAAGGAATGATAGATTCTGGAGCTGGAGGGAAATTCATCGACCAAAACTTTGCCCGAAACAAGAAACTTCCACTCCAACTCCTTCCAACACCTCTGAAGGTCTACAACGTAGACGGAACCCTGAACAAACAAGGAACCATCCAATACTCAACCACCATGAACATCACTATCCACGGACACACACGACCCATTACCTTCTACATCACCGGCCTCGGAAAACAGAAAGTCATCATGGGTTTTCCCTGGCTTGAGGAAGCCAACCCCATCATCGACTGGAGGAAGGGTACTCTCGAGTGGCGACAGAGCCCTTTGTCAACACCACCGATCAGACCCACCAAGCCATACACCCAGATCTTCAAGACCACCGTCGAAGAAATCCCGGACACTGAACCGCAGAACCTCGACCCACTACCTGATTGGTACCCGACCACCTCTCCTATGATACCCAAGGATCACTTCAACACCTTCGAAACCTATGTCAACAAGCTTATGGAAGGGAACTTCCACTGGGATAATGACGAGGGATCTCTCTTGACCGACGACCTGGTGATCTCATTCATCAATGGAGAACTTTCCGACGAAACAGAGGACATCTGGATCAACACCACCCTCACCCACTCACAGGCCTTCGAGCTCAAGTACAACCAGCGAGAAGAAATCAAGGACATCAGGCAACATGTACCTCCCGGAATATCACGAATACCTCTCTGTCTTCGACGAGAAAGCGGCCTCCTGATTCCCCGAGTCTCGACCTTGGGACCACAGGATAGATCTGAAACCATCCAAGGTTTACCCGCTCACACCAGAAGAAGAGAAACTCGTCAAGGAATTCATCGATGACAATCTGGCCAAAGGATACATTCGACCGTCGGACTCCCCACAAGCATCTGGATTCTTCTTCGTCCCCAAGAAAGACGGAAAGAAACGCCCGTGTCAAGACTATCGCTACCTGAACGAATGGACCGTCAAGAACGCTTATCCCCTTCCCCTGGTTACGGACCTCATGGACAAACTGAAAGGAGCCAAATACTTCACCAAGCTCGACGTCTTGAAGGGTTACAACCAATATCCGTATACGCGATGGAGACCAGTGGAAAGCAGCATTCAAAACAAAATTTGGCTTACACGAACCTACGGTCATGTTCTTCGGCATGTGCAACTCCCCAGCAACCTTTCAGGCAATGATGGACCACATATTCTCCTTGCAGATCGAAGGGAATTTTGTCATCATCTACATGGACGACATCCTCATCTTCTCCAAGACTAAAGAAGAACATGAGCGACACACCAAGGAAGTCCTTCGGATCCTCCGTGATAACGATCTCTACGTCAAACCCGAGAAGTGCGAATTCACCAAGGAAAAGATTGCTTACCTCGGGTTCATCATTGAACAAGACCGAATCTCCATGGACCCAGCAAAGGTTAAAGGGCTCCAAGACTGGCCTGCACCACAAACCATCAAGCAAGTCAGATCTTTCCTCGGCTTTGGAAACTTCTACAGGAAGTTCATACGGAAATACTCCGACATTGCTCGACCCCTCAACGAACTCCTCAAGAAGAACCAAGCATTCAAGTGGACCGATGAATGTCAAGAGGCCTTTGACATCCCTGAAGAAACGCTTCTGTGAAGAACCTATTCTCATGATGCCCGACATGTCCAGACCATTCCAGATCGAATCCGACGCCTCCAAATACGCCTCCGGAGCAGTCTTGACACAGATGGACTCCAATGGTAACTGCCACCCAGTTGCCTTCTTGTCTAAGTCCTTCTCCCCCGCCGAACGGAATTACGAGATCTACGATAGAGAACTCCTTGGAATCATTCGAGCACTCGACAAGTGGCGCCACTACATCCAAGGAAGCCCCCATGAAACTCTGGTCTATTCCGATCACCTCAACCTCACGTACTTCCGATCTCCGCAGAAGCTCAAACCCTGACAAGCACGTTGGCAATTGAAACTGACAGAGAGCGCCATCAAGTTGTCGCATTTACCTGGACACAAGATGATCCTATCGGATGCCCTGTCCCGACGCCCCGACCTGTGCCCCGAAGAAGACCACGATAACGAAAACATCACTCTACTACCAGAAGAACTGTTTGTCAACCTCGTCGACTTGAAAACCCTCACCGTAGGACTCGTTGACATTGCTCTACAAGAGGAGATTGCCAAATGCCAGGATTTCGACACGGAAGCCACTGACGCCCTGAAGATCATCCTAGCCGATGGACCAAAGGCCATGAAGGACGATTTACAAGATTGGACAGTAGAAGAACGCGACGGATTCCGACTCCTATGAATGGGATTCTACCATTTTGGTACTAATCATTACTTACAGTTGTCTATATGGATATTTTTATGTGTTTTATTGCATATACAGCAGTTATTTAGTAGAAGCTATACATAGATATTGAAATAAATGGCTTTTGATTGATTTTTATCAAAACCCTTACCCCCGACTGGGGGTGGGGGTTTGGCCAAGGGTAGCCGGACACCTACCCTTACCCCTACCCCCGCTCTACCCCTGGCCTCTACCCCGGGGGTTTTAAAACCCCTTGGCCATCCCTAAGCCCTGGACATGAAGCTCCACTTCACATCCGGCTACCACCCAGAAGGAGACGGACAGACAGAGCGGGTCAATCAGACGCTTGAGCAGTATTTGCGGACCTACTGTAACTACCAGCAGGACAACTGGCATGAACTCCTCCCACTTGCGGAGTTTGCGTACAACAATGCGCCTAGTGCCACAACTGGTGTTTCACCATTCTTCGCCAATAAGGGTTATCATCCGAACATCTCTGTTCACCCTGAACGCGATCTTGCGAGTTCCACAGCCCCCGACTTTGCGGTCGACCTGCAGGAGCTCCACAAACACCTCCGCACCAGTATCGCCAGCGCGCAGGAGTCCGCACGCCGCTATGCGGACCAGAAGCGCTTACCTCCGCCAGACTTCAAGGTGGGCGACCGAGTTTTCATTAAGGCCCAGTTCTTCCGCACAACCAGACCTACCAAGAAGCTTTCGGAACGATACTTTGGCCCTTACGAGATCATTGCCCAAGTTGGAACGGTTTCCTACACTCTCCACCTCCCCGACTCTCTCCGCGCTGTTCACCCCCGTCTTCCACGTCTCTATGCTCGAACCGCATTACACCTCTCAGATTCCGCATCGCCACGAAACCGCCTCCGCCTCTCAATCGAGGTGGATGGGGAACTTGAATACGAGATTGCGGAGATCCTCGACTCCAAATTGGATCGTCGCCTGCAAACATTGCAAGCTCCTCTACGAAGTGCGGTGGCGCGGATACGAGAATACGGACGAGGAACGCAGCTGGCTCCCTGCCACAGAGCTTGAACACGCCCAAGAGATCATTGGAGAGTTCCACAAGAGGTACCCAGACAAGCCTGGTCCTCATTGGTGATTCCCCGCATTCCGCAGTTGACTCCACATTTCTTCTTCTCTTCTGTTCCCTTCTATTTTCCTAAGTTCTACCTTCGTCTCTCCGCTTTCCGCAATTTTCCGCATCCTGTTCCTTCCGCTTCTTTCTCTACAATTTGTGGTTCCGCATTACTCCTTTCCCCTCTATGCTTCCTCCGCTCCTCTATGCCTTACCTGTTTGACCTTTTTCTCCTGTTCCGCATTCCTCTCTTCTTGATATTCTCGCTTACTCCACTTATTCCACTTGCCTTTCATTTTCCTCCGCTTCACTATGCCTTCCCTTACTCCGCACATTACACTTCAATTTCTCCCTTGCCTCCGCTTGTCTTTCCTCATTTTCATTTCCTGTCCGCACTTTCTATTTCTACTTCAAGAGGACAAGAAATTATTTTTTCACTTCTCCGCAAACGCACCGCAGAGTCACAAGCATGCTGATGATGCCGAGTTGCAAAATGCAGACATCAGATTCTGTGCATGGACCGAGTCCTAACACAAGCCTCGAGGGCTCGGCCTTAACAGGGAGGTACTGTTAGGGTCTCGAACATCCACCCACATCTACGCACAACCCACCAGCCTTGATCCACACTCCCCGCACAGTCTCACATGATCCCGCATGACTCCGCACATCCCCGCACTCGCCATCATCTCTCCGCATCCCGCATCTCCCACATCTCCGCCACATCCATCCCACTCCTGCACATGCGGACTCCCCGCATGTGTCCGCTCTATGGATGTCCGCATCCGCAAGTCCGCAGCCCGCAAGTACCAGCGGACCGACACGGCCCGCAACTGAGGGCCGGTGCGGACCGCGCGGAGAAACCTCGTAACCGCCCTCTAGGCGCCCAGACTCTGCATGTGATCCCTTATACTCTCTTTATGACTTCATTCTCTGCTTTACTATTGTTCTTTAGAATTGACTTACTCATCCCTTTCGCATTCCGCGGTATTCCGCATTTCTGCTATGACTCAGTTTTATCTCTTGTCCCAGACTTGTCCCAGAGTATATCCAGAGTATCTACAGATATATAAGCTAGCTAGATTTCTGTAGTAGATACTCATCCGGAATCTCGAATCAGACTTATACAGAACTTCTCCTCTGTCCAGTCTTGAGCCTTTCAGGCTTGCTAGAGCTTTCCGCATACTCCGCATATCCGCACAGTGCTCCTGATTCCGCTCCCGCAAGGCTCTCTCCTCTCCCTACTCGTCTTCCGCCGCAAGGCGCGTCTCTCTCTCCCTCTCCTCCCTCTCTCCTTTCGGGTTGGACCATATACCACCAGCGTGGGCACAACGCAATACGTTGAGGCCAAGGTCCCTTCGACTCCGCAGACTCCGCAGTTCCGTAGAGTCTAACAGATGGGAATTTCATCGAGAGAGAGCAGACCACTCAGTAGGATACCCCATGTCCCTTGAGCGGGCTGACGGGCAGATATGGCATCAGACATGTAGCTAGCTGACGAGCCGAGATCAGATCAAACCATCAGTAGCCTTGGGTCAGCCAATGCAGTGGTACTACCATCACCTTTGTAGCAGCCCTTTAGTGACTTGACCCATCTAAGTTATTCCAACCAACAGAGAAGAACCTGCAGTTCCTTTGTATCAGCCTGTTGCACTGGAAGGCCCCTAAACACTTCTTAATTTGGCTGTGGGAACCTGTAGTCAAATTCATGTGACATCACTGCTATAGAATTTCCTTTTTGCGGGGATTGATTGGATTTCTATGTGGCCGGGATTTTCTGGGGGAATCCCGGAGAAAGGCAATGAGGGGATTGGTTAAAGGTGCTGGTGTATATTAGCAAATGGTGCAGATCAGATTTAGTCTGTGCTGGTGTACTCAAATTGACATTCTGGAACTGCCAAAATCTGTTGGAGATTGCAAAAATGTGCCAGGAATTACAGAAAAAAATTGTCAATCAAAAATTGCAGAAAAATGTGTTGGGAATTGCTGGGAAATGTGTCGGAAATTGCGGGGAAATGTGTCAGAGATTGTGGAAGTCCGAAAAATGTGTCGAAAATTGTGGGAAATTGTGTTGGGAATTGCGTGGAGATAGATTGGGAATTGCGCAAAAATGCGTCGGAAATTGCAGGAACTTGTGTTGGAGATTGCGGGAAAATGTCCGAAAAATGCGCCGGAAATTGCGGAAAAAATGTGTCGGAGATTGCGGGAAAATTGTGTCGGAGATGGCGGAAATCCGAGAAATGTGCCGGGAATTGCGGAAAAATGTGTCAGGGATTGCAGAAATATGTCGAGAATTGTGGAAAAATGTGTTGGAGATTGCAGAATGTGTCCGGATGTATCAGTTGTACCTTCTTGTGAACAAAAAGTGTCTATCGTATTTATTAGGTCTTAGGAATATACTAAAAAGTGGTATAGATTGGCAAAAAGACAATAGGAACTTACTACATGCATTTCAAATTTGCTAAAAGAATCCAAAGTTAAAATCATTGGGAACTTATTAACAATGTACCATGTTGGGATAATTGATAGCATTGGGAATTTGTTGAATGCACCAGCAATTTATTCAAGGTGGTGAAACCCAACACAGATGTTGGGAACTTGTTCAAGGTGTCTCAGATTTGCTAAAGATGCTGGGAATTCATTGAAGGCATTGGGAACTTCCACAGGGTGTTGGAAAACCACTACAGGAATTGGAGTTTGCTGAAGACGTCCGGAATCCAGGTGTCAGGAACTTGCTCAAGGTGTTAGTAATGTACTCCAAGCGTTGGAAACGCACAAAAGAAATCAGAGATTTGCTCAAGGCATTGGAAACCCCCAAAAGACGTCAGGAACTCATTCAGGGAGTCGGAGACATCGGGAATTCGTTGAAGGCATTGGGTACTCGCTCAAGGAGTCAGGAATTCATTGAAGACATTGGGCATTTGCTCAGGGAGCCGGAAACTGTCAGGGGCCTGTCATTCCGTCCGTCCCATATCCGTTTATCCGTCTATCCGTCTTCCGTTCAACAGTAGGCGACCAATACCTGACATGATCAGCTCTATATATAGTGCCAGCAACCTATCACCTTAACCGGTGATAGCGGCCTTTTTGGCTCAGTTGGTTTATCGCGAGTTGCTGGCGCGGTTTCTAACAGAAACCCGAAACAGACGTTGACAGATGTCAGGGATTCGATCAAGGCGTCCAAAACCAACAAAAGATGTTGGGAATTCATTGAAGGTATTGGGAATTCATTCAGGGAGTCAAAAGCTCCCAACAGACGTCGGGAATTCATGCAGGGCATTGCAAACACCAAGACAGACTTTGGCAATCTGCTCAGGGCGTCGGAAACCCGCAATAGATGGTGGGACTTTGATTAAGACATCGGAAATTTGTTAAGGGCGTCGGGAATTCCCACAGGGTGTCGCGAAGAGCGAGCACTAAACCAAACTAGAAACCAGATAAGGCGAGCGGTTAACGAGATAAGAGGAGTGAGAGCGATGAGAGACGTTGAGCACTGGGTTGAGAGCAATGAATAGAGTGATGAATTGACAAAGAGGGTCAAGCTGAGGAACATGCAGAGCGAACTACCTAAGTTATATACTGTAACTACAACCTACATATCCGCAATGAGTCAGGATGACGAGCGATGAGGCAATACAACAAGAACAATAAGAAAAGGTCACAAGGCTGGGCGAAGGCTGCACCAAAACAAGGGTGAAACAATAAAGAAGTAATGACGAGTCATAACGAGTCATAAGGCTGTGCAAGAATGAAAGAACAATAGAGAACAGGGTAGAGGGCAAGACGAGGCAGTGTTCCATGAGAGAAAGTGTCCATGACGAGAATAAAGGGGAAAAGACAGGGGCAACGATAAGATAAAAGATGAACGAAGCGATAAGATAAGATGGGAAAAATAGGGGTCGTACCAGCAGTTCACGACATTACCCCCCTTCTAAGACTCATCGTCCTCGATGATCCTAGGCAAGCGGCGCCCCTCCTCCCAATCCAGGTCCATATGCCAGAACGGTTGAGTTGTCGGCTGTTTCTGCCAGGGAATAGATGCAAAGGCGGTGGCAGAGATACGATGTGGTGCGTTCGGATGTCGACGGTGGTATTCGGCGATGAGCTCCTGCGCGTTCTTCAGGTTCTCCTCCAGTTCCCAGGAGTCGTGTCCAGCGCTATATCCCTTCCAACTGACCAGGTACATGAGCTTCTGGCCCCTCCCCCTCTTGACGAACTTGCTATCCAGGATGCTGTCGACTTCGTACTCAAGCTCCCCCTCCAGTTCAACAGGTTCAGGCGGGGGTGGCAAGGTGCCGTTGACATCATTACCCTTCCAGGGAGAGAGCTTGTCGACGTGGAAGACAGGGTGGATGCGAGAGAGGTTCTTGGGGAGATCGAGCTTGTAGTCGAGGTCGCCGACGCGTTTGAGAACCTTGTAAGGGCCGAGTCGAAGATCGCCAAGTTTGCGAGTGGGTACCTTGAGCTGAATGTCCTTTGCGTCGAGCCAGACATAGTCGCCTTCCTTGAACTGGTGGGCAGATCGCTTGCCGGCCTCATAGATGTCCTTCTGATGAGCCTTTTCGAGTCGAAGAGCAGCTTCGGCGTCCTTCCGGACATCCTGCAAGTGCTGGAGGCGGTCATCGACGGGTCGGAGTCCAGTTCTCTTGCCAATCGGGATGTTGAAGTGAGGGATGTAGCCATAAAGGACTTCGAATGGTGAGCGGTTGTGGGCGGAGTGGATACGGGAGTTGATAACAAATTCGGCCATTGGAAGGTGTTCGTCCCAATCGTCCTGACGGCGGTTGACGTAAAGACGTAGGTACTTCTCGACTTCTTGGTTGGCTCGTTCGGTCTGCCCATTGGCTTGAGGGTGATAGGCCGTGGTAAGGTTGGACTGGATGCCGAGTCGACGGAGAAGGGTGCGCATGACCTTGGATGCAAACTGGGGGACCGCGATCGACCTGATGAACTGCAGGGGAAGGCCGTGAAGGCGGAAGATTTCTCGGTAGTAGATGTCTGCGACCCCTTCGGTGGTGATGTCAGACGAGCAGGGGAGGGCGTGGAGAACCTTGCTGTAGTGGTCGGTGAAGACAATGATGGCGTCGTGTCCGTGTGCTTCGGGAAGCTGAGTGATGAGGTCGACGCCAACAGATTCCCAAGGGCCTTGGGGTACGTCCAGGGGTTGGGTGGAGGCCCTTGGGGTGCTGCATGTACTTCTTCCGCGCGCAGGTGTCGCAACCATCCACGTACTTCTTGACAAATGCTCGGATACCGGGCCACCAATACTGTCGTTCAACTCGTTCAAGTGTTCCATGGACGCCGGGGTGACCAGAGGTGGGATCGTCGTGGCATTGCTTGAGGACGTCGCGGCGAAGTTCGTCGTCCGGGGGAACATAGACACGTCCCTTGTAGTACACCAGACCGTTTTCCTCTTCCCATTCGGCAAGACCGTTAACCAGACGGCGGGGACCGGAAGTGCGGAGTTGGGCAAGCCCTTCCAAGACGTGCGTCTCGCGAGTGCTGGTGTCGCGGATACGCTGCTCCAGGGGGTTGACGAGCATATGAGTGGCGGCGAGCTTGGCGAAGTACTCTGGTTTGAGAACAACTTGCTGCCTTATTGTCTTCGGCGTCCGTGACCTGATGGGTGTCTAGGCGAGAGAGGGCGTCGGCTTGGGTGTTGCCCTTGCCAGGGCGGTGGGTGAGCAAGAACTTGAAGCGAGAGAGATAGAGAGCCCATCGTGCTTGTCGGCGGCTAAGGTCTTGAGCGGAGCGCCAGTACTGGAGATTGGAGTGGTCGGTGACGATCTCGAACGGGTCGGGGAGTCCTTCTAAGAAGTGTCGCCAGTCCTTGAGGGCTTCGATCATGGCCAACATTTCGCGGTCGTAGATCTCATAGTTGCGTTCAGCCGGCTGCATGGAAGCGGAGCGGAATGCGACGGGGTGCCAGAGTCCATCATCGTGCTTCTGAAGGAGGGCCCCTCCTGTGGCAAAGCCTGAGGCATCGACTTCAATGCGAGTGGGCCGGCTAGGGTCCCAGAGGGTGAGGATAGGAGCGGAGGTGAACGTGTTCCGGAGGGTATCGAAGGCCTGTTGCTGGGGTTCGTTCCATTGCCAAGGGGTGTCCTTCTTGGTGAGGTCGTTGAGCGGGCGAGCAATAGTGGCGAAATCCTTGATGAAGCGGCGATAGAAGTTGGCAAAACCGAGGAAGCCTCGTAGGGCACGGAGGTTGCGGGGAACGGGCCAGTTGCGGACTGCTTCAACCTTGGTGGGGTCCATGCGCACTTCGCCTTCTCGGATAACCAATCCCAAATACTCAATCTCCTCTCGTTCGAACTCGCACTTTTCAGGCCGGAGGTACAAGTCGTGCTTCTTGAGGCGTTGAAGGACTTCGTGAACGATCTGGCGGTGCTCTTCCAGAGTGGCGGTGAAGATAAGAATGTCGTCAAGATATACTGCGACCTTGCCGGCAGCGATAAGATCGGAGAAGATGGAGTTCATGAGCGCTTGGAAGGTGGCGGGGGAGTTGGTGAGACCGAAGAACATGACCAGGGGTTCGAACAGGCCTTGGTTAGTCGCAAACGCTGCCTTCCACTCGTCTCCTTCCTTGATGCGGATGTTGTTGTAAGCCCCAACGAACATCAAACTTGGTGAAGTACTTGGCACCACGGAGACGGTTGATGATATCGGAGACAAGGGGAAGTGGGTAGCGGTTTTTGACAGTGATCTCATTGAGCCGACGGTAATCCTGGACGAAGCGAAGTTTACCATCCTTCTTCTTGACGAAAAAGACCGGAGACGAAAGAGGGGACTTAGAGGGACGGATGTAGCCTTTCTTCAAGTTCTCGTCGAGGAAACGGTTGAGTTCCTCCTGCTCATTCTGGGACATGGGATAGACCTTGGTACGCATGGTAGTCGGAGCTCCGGGGATGAGATCGATAGCGTGATCCCAAGGCTTGTGCTCAGGGAGGCGGTGAGACTCGGATTCGGAGAAGACGGAGGCATGTTGGCGATACTGCGGAGGAACCATCTCTTCGAACGTTTTCTGGGGTTTGGTCTTCTGCGCTTCTTCGGCAATCTTCTGGGAGTAAGTGAACCCGGCTGCACACCAGAGTTCGTCACCAGTGGCTTCAATCAATCCCGCTCGGACCCATTTCCTACGGGTGACGCGGTTGGCACGGATGCGGAGCAATGGCGGTTCCTCTTCGGGTTCCGGAGCAGGATCTGGAGTCGGATCTGGAGCGGGATCGGGAAAAACAGGCTGTGGGATCAAGGGCAGCAGTCACATCAGAGCTGCGTGATCTGCTCCAGGATGGCGTTACCGGAAGGGGCTCCTCGGTAAGGGATCTGAGCGTCTTCGTCTGGGATTTCCTCGATAGTGACACTGGCGACCTTGGGGGCAGGGATGTGGAGTGTGCCTTTCCGCCAATCGATCTGGGGGTTGATCTTGCGAAGCCAAGGGAGTCCCAAAATGACGTCCTCACCTCCAAGATCGGAGATGAGAAAGTCCGTCCACTCGGTATGTCCATCCACCGTGAGTTCGAGTCGAGAGAAGTGGGTGATATGGCCAGCCTGGTTTGGGGTACCGTCGATGTTAAGGAGTTGGATAGGGTGCCGGAGGGGATAGGTGGTGATGCGGTGTTTGGCCACAAAGGGTTTGTCCAGGAACTTGCCAGTGGCGCCACAATCAATCATTGCTGCAGGATTTGCCGTTCGGTTCCTGCCTCTGAGTCTGATCCGGATGCGAAAGTGGGATGAACCAGGGTGTATTTCGCGAACTGAGCTAATAGTACATGAACGAATGGAATCATACTCGGAGACGGCATACGGCGGAGAGAGGGGTGCAAGCGTTGCGGCTTTAGCAAGCACCCTTTTCAAAAATCCTGTTGGAGCTGCTCGAGCTTGGCCAGGATTTCGAGTTGACGTTGCTGGGCGGCATTGATGGCGTTAATATCGACAGAAGGGGACGGGGTGGCAGCGACAGTGGCAGTAGCGGTGGGAGCGGACGAGCCTTCGTTGAAGAGGGAGAACGGAGCTTCCTGAGTGGCAGCAATGCGGCGGCGTGGGGCAAGACCTCGACCTGGCGTGATACCCATATATTTGTCCTGGCAGACGTTGGACGAGTGACCCATGCGTTGGCAGTAGTTGCATCGGAGACTGCCGTGGTTTCCGTCCTTCTTGACATGGGCGGTCGAACCACAACCAAAGCACCGTCCGCGCATGGCTTGGAGGAAGTCATCGCGAGACTTGCCGTTGGGTCCTACACGGGTTGCATCGATGTCCATGGCAAAGGGATCACGAGCCGGGGCAGAGCGAGCCGAATATATTACTTGAAATGCGAGATTTCCTTTTGGTCGCACTCAGCATGATACTCCCAAGAAGAACCGGTTTATTGGATGAGTCCTAGCCAAGCAAACCACGGCAGAAGCAGCAGCAGCTGAGAATATCCCCTATCACACTGCTGCCAAAATCCGACAGAAATTCTACGCAACTGGCTCAACAAGCAACCACCCTCGATCCGGTCGGCCAAAAATAAATACAGATCGTGACGAGCGACACATCATCAGAACAGCCACGAAATCACGTCAAATGACCTTGAAGGACATCAGCAACCAGTCAACAAAGAAATGCTCAGTTGACACTGTCCGGAGGATCCTTGACCGTCATGGTTACCACAGACGCATCGCTAGGAAGAAACCATTCCTCAAACCACATCACAAGCAGGCTAGGCTTGAATGGGCCAAGTATCGGAAGGATTTTGGGGATGTCGACTTCGCTTTTACCATCTTTTCGGACAAAACCTATATCTGCCTTGAAGATAAAAGCCGCCGGGTGTTTGTTACACGTCGCCCTGACGAAGAATTCCAAGAAGATTGTCTATTACCAACATTTAAACAGTCTTCGGTGCGCGTCATGGTGTGGGGGTGCATAATTGCTGATAGGAAGGGCCCTTTGGTGGTGTTAGAATACCCGGGAGGAAAGGGAGGAGGAATGACAGCAGAGAGATACAAGGACCAGGTTTTGGATGGGGTATTGAAGCGATTCTATCAGGAGGTGGTAGAGGAGAGAGGATGTGTTGATTTCCAGCAAGACGGAGCGCCGAGCCATCGCGCAAAGCTTATCTCGAAGTGGTTCCATGATTCCGGCATCCCATTGGTTGACCACCCAGCCCAATCACCAGATCTCAACCCCATCGAGCCCCTCTGGCATGATCTCAAGGACATTATACGTTCGGAATACACTATCAACACTGTCGATGACCTCAAATGTGCTGTACGCTCGGCATGGGAGAAGCTACCCATGGAAAACATCAACCGTCACATTTCCTCCATGCCCGCCCGTGTTCAGGCTGTTCTTGACTCAAAGGGTGGCCATACCCCATTTTAATTTGTAATATATACTGTATGGACACTAGAAATTACATCTATACAAATACTCCTGCATTCCCTTTGCCGAAGTTCAATAAAAATGCTTTGAAACTCATTGAGGATGAGATGATGATGTGTGGGAAAGAAATGGCTAGCCATCACTTTTGCGACCCACGAGTACACCCTTCCGAGACGTCTGCAGCCAGGGCCCCACGAGCAAAGGAACCTGATGTGACTGGTTCTCATGTCAAAACCAAAAGGATCCGGAATACAGATCCATATGGGGGTGGTGAGCGCTCGGGAAAAAAGGCTCGCACTGATGCTCTGTCTAAACCTACCCCTCCCGCCACTCCATCTACATCAAATACCACCAGCGCCTCATCTGGCAACAATGTCTATGCTACTTCAGCCCCACCAAATTCGCCCTTCCCATCCGACACTCCACAAATACCTCACTTTACGTGGTTACTAAACGATCATTATCTGAACTCATTACCGCGCTCGTATCTTGATTACATTTGCTGTTATTATGGCATAGAACCTGTAGGTACCGATAGTGATGTTAGGCGCCTAGTGGAAGGTGTGGCCGTGCGTTTAGGGCAGGCCAGTTTGGTGCATACTGTACTCTAGTCGAATCTCCGCTAGTATTTTATGTTTATTCGAGGAATTTCGAGCTTTATTTCATGAATGCCAGTGAAATATGTCCACCGTATTGATGTGAATGTCTTAATTTAGGTTCCTTCCTTTTTCGCATATCACGTGCATGGGGCGGAATTTGCCCAACTGCTGTCAACGATGTTGTTATCGGCATCACGGAGCAAACTGTCAACATCAACTTCGATGTCTTCTCCTGACAGCGAGCACTGTTGGGCGGCTGTGGCATAACGGGCTTGGTGACGACAATGACGAGAAAGCCTTTGACGAAATTTTCGAAAGGCGAGATACTGCCTAACAAGTTCATTATGGTGTTTCTGACAGAGGGTATGTCGAGGCATGATGGTTTAAGTCAAATTTGGACGGGTGCATTCCTTTTTCAGCGCGATCAAAACACCTTAAATACATGGTGTACATGAATAAGCAGTTTGGGATGGATATTCCCGAGCAGCGATCCTGCGGCAAAACTGGCCCATAACCAGAAATTGAACGGGGTGGTCAGAGTAGAACCAGGTTATGGGTCGGTTTTGATGACGGAAAACCAAAGTGAGAACCGCATCATAACCGATGCCATAACCGGCCCATAACCGCTACTCTGACCCCCCCTAATTAAGAACGAAGTGAGGAAACTAACTAAGAAAACTGGAGTCCTTATATACTAGAAGACGTGTTGTTAAACATGTAGGGAAGGACAGGGGTAACCCCTGGGTAGCCGGACACCTACCCTTACCCCCCAACTCTGGGGGTTTTAACCAAGGGTATTTAGCATTTTGACACTAACCATTAGTCACAGCATAATATAGATATATTGATGTGTTTTATCGCTCATACAGCAGTTATTTAGTAGAAATTATACATAGATATTGAAATAAATAGGTTTTGGTTGATTTTTATCAAAACCCTTACCCCCGACTGGGGGTAGGGGTTTGGTCAAGGGTAGCCCGAGACCTACCCTTACCCCTACCCCTGCTCTACCCCTGGCCCCTACCCTGGGAGTTTTAAAACCTCTTGACCATCCCTATAACTATGAGGCGTAGTCCTCATGGATAACATGTGTATTCCACAGAAAGTATGTAGGTTTCGGTGTGTTTTTAATAAGTATCAGTCAGCAATGAATATGCAGTAAATATGAGTAAGACGATGAGTTGGAATGAAAAACATAAGGTAACAATGAGGTGAGTATAGTAATATGGTGTAGTAATATAGTAAGCATATATGTTGGTAACAGCATGAGTATCTTGGCATGGGTGACTCAGATCCGTGAGTCAGGATACTCACAAGTATTCCCATGGATCTACTTGCAAGTACTTGTGAGTAGCCTAGTAGGCTAGTGATCACCAGAGGTTAACCCCGGGTTTCGGAAGGCCGACCCGGACCCGACCCCTGGCATAACCCTACCCGTAACCCGACGGGTTTTCCGCACGGGTTGGGCCTTAGATCATCGAAAACGGATAAGAAATGACTGAGATATGGTTAAAATACTAATTTGACTGTATCTCAACCATTTCCCATCCGTTTCGGATGATCTATGGCTCGTTTTAAAGATCTCGGGTTTGAAAATGGCGACCCGTACCCGACCCGTCGCAGGGTTGACCCGAAAACCCGCAGGGGTCAGCCGACCCTTGCTTTTCACTATCTCAGAGTAGGGCTGACTTGTGGACAGCCTTAGTACAAGTTGATTCATCTTTGCGAAGGCATGAGGCCTTGAGGCTGGATGTCCATAGTTGTGACATAGTGATCTGGTGTCCGTAGTGAGCCCTAACTACAGACACACCTGCAGGTAAGTAAAGGCATGTAATTTGTCCTTTGACTACACTGTACAGACTTTCTAAGGATGTCTGTAGTCATGTTTCTCATAGTGTACAAAGATACTTTGTAACTTTGAATACACATCTTGTGTCAGTGGACACGGGGTACACACACTGACAACTGTGGGCCATAGGTGGAGTGAATGTGGTGGAAGAGATTGTTCTTAGAGACTGGAGTTAATAAGTTATGGTTGTCCTGGCTCATTGAGGGCATTACATATGTGAACAATGAATGGGTGTCTAACAGACTCCTTGACCTCAGGGTGCAGAAGTCCACAGATATAGACATGACTTTCGGGAAGCCCTTGAATTTGAGAGTTCCTGCTATTCTCACTTTCGCCATTTGATCGCGTGATGCATTATTTAAGCAACCGCAGCACTGCCACTGTACCTACAGATATTCCGTCGTGCTTATTTCGGCGATGCTGCGCCCGGGCCTATGGCTGAACGGGTGGCTACACCCTTGGGCCACGGTTTCAAAATCGTTCCCCACCCGTCACAATATTAATCCCCCTCCTCTCTTCTCCTTTTTTCCTCCTTCCTTCGATAATTTTATTTTATTTTTTTAGTACGCTGAGCCTTCCGCAACAGAAACGGCCGATTCGGCCCGAAACGGACAAGGCAAGCATGAGCAAACAAAGTGGGGGCCAAATTTCGTAGGAGGGATGATGAGTGTGAAACTAGGATTGCATTGTCTCGCTAGTTCACAATACGATGCGTATGTGCGTTCTTATTCTGTCGTTTGGATCACCTTAACCCGATCCTTTAATTTTCAGCACCCAAAAAAGCGAAGAAGATCGCTCTCAGCGAGTTCTTAGGCGATACTGGTGTGTTTCCATCATACACCAATCCGTATGCGTTCCTTATCGCATCTTCCTAGCTCTTGGATCATGGGCCGACGAAATGGAAGACCTGCCCAGTGCCCGTAAGTCTGTCCTAGTTTGTGCGATCGTATCTGTCTAATTTTTGCCCAGCGGCACCCAAGATTGACGAGGACGCCGGCCGTGATAGTCGGTTCGGCCGTAGGGATGACTTTTCCCGTCGTATGTATCTCGTCGATTTCCACCATTTCTGAGAAACTCATCCGAATTACCCAGCTGAGAGACCCGGTTTCGCTAGGGAAGATGTCCCGCTCCCAACTAACCCTCCGTACACTGCGTTCGTTGGCAATCTTGCTTTCGACTTAGTTGAGGACGACATCGCAAACCACTTCGCCGATCTGAAGGTTTTTGAATTTATCATTCGTATTTCCATATGCTCAACGACAGTTCTCAGATTAATAATGTCAAGATCATCAAAGATAGGGACGACAGGCCCAAGGGATTCGGTTATGTTGAATTCCAAACCGTGGATGATCTAAAGGAAGCGCTCGGCAGGACGGGCTCGGTGAGTTTGACTATCTTGCTAAATCCCTTCATTCTCTCATCGAGACCAGAGCCTTGCCGGAAGAGCTGTCCGTGTCAGTGTTGCAGAGCCTCGTGAGTTGCCATTGTCCCAGCATGCACCGTCACTGACAAGGGGACGTGTACGTAGCCAAGGAACGATCTGGGTTTGGAGGACATGGACACGAGGACGATTCAAAGTTCGACAGCCCCTGGCGTCGAGATGGACCTTTACCTGATCTGCCCGGTCAAGGACGCCGACGATTCGACCCGCAGTCCGCTGAGCGCGCCCCCAGCATAACCGATACTGTTAGCGATTGGCGATCAAGCCGCCCCCGAGCTACTGAGCCTGATACTGGGGGATTCCGACGGAAAGGGTCTGGAAATTTCGGTAGTGAAAGCGCAGCCGATAAAGAGGAAACCTGGTCGATTGGGAGCCGCTTCAAACCATCCACCGGACCGTCGGAGGACGGTGGAAGCAGGTTCGGTAGCATGCGCTCCAGAGGCGACTTCCAACCGAGGGAAAGCCCTGCAGATGAAGGAGACTGGAGGAGCGCAGCCCGTCCCCCACGAGCCTTTGGAAGGAGCGGAGGATCGCGTATGTGCTGTTTGTTGATTCGGCGCCTCCTATCTTATCTTCTTCCATTCAGCTACCGACTCGACCCCACCAACCCCGCAAATGGGTCGCAAGAAACTCGAGTTGCTTCCTCGTTCTGGGCCAGTCTCAGCGTCCCCCAGCCCGTTGTCGTCACCCAAATTGGCTTCCCAGCCCGCTGCCACCTCCCGCCCGAATCCATTCGGCGGCGCCAAGTAGGTTTCAGCGATTTGGCTCCTTGCCAACTGTGCTAACCCGCGACAACCAGGCCTGTTGATGTCACCCAGCGCGAAAGAGAGGTTGAACAAAAGCTGGAAGCCCAAAAGGAGCGAATTCCCATCTCAAGGACAAGTTCGAGGACCGCATCTGAGCGTACTGCCGGAAACCGTGTTGCGACCCCTCCACCCTCTCAAGCTCGGGCTCCCGCTTCCCCAAAACCGATTCCAGCTGCTCTGAACTCAACCGTGCGACCAACCTTCAGCTTCGCGAACGCGGCCGCGGCGAAAAAGGCCAAAGAAGGGGGCGAAACTGTTGACCAGTCGAAGGCACCGGAAGCGAGTTCTTAGTCTAGTTTAATCTGACATATGGCCTGGCCAATATATCTTTTCCCAGTACATAAAGATGTAAAATATAAACCCCTATTGACGAGGAAGGGCGTGAGTGACACGCGATCAAGGATCACAGCCACTGGAGACGGGAAACAGGGTGGGTGGATATTCTGTTGCACCATCACCCTTACCCTGGCCAGCTCAGGTTTTTCACGAAACTTGGTGAATGAATGAAGCCGCAACCTGGACGACGGGCATAGACTAATGCGGCAGTTCAGTGTGGTTGTTCTTGGAGGTGAGCCATGATCTGGCGCTTTCGGGCCTACCGAGCTAAACCTTGTCCTCCGAATCCAGCTGGGGGTGTGGGCAAGTCGGCCTTGACAGGTTATTTCTTCCTTTTCCCTGTGGGTTGCAGCCAACTCACGACGGCAATAGTTCGATTCATACGCGATGTTTTCGTTGAGAATTACGACCCCACAATCGAGGGTACGTCCCACTTACCACTCGCCATCTGCCGCGAGTTGTTGATCAGTCCCAGAGGAATACCGTCGGACTGTGACGGTGGATGGGCAGCTATCAGCTGTATGTCGCCTCTTCCCTTCACCTACCACTCCTAGCGATTGACTATCTCTCTCAGTTGGAAGTCCTCGACACTGCTGGCGCAGAGCAGTTCACCTCGTTGAACGAAGTTTATATCAAGGTGGCTGGTCCCCTATTTCTCCACCGAACCAGCTGTCTGCTTACACCACCCTTCAGTCTGGACAAGGTTTTGTGCTCGTGTTTAGGTACGAGTCCCCTGCCGCGACTTGGCGTGTGCTGAATGTCTGTTTAGTTTGACGCAGGAAGCCACCCTTAAAGAGGTCGATAACCTTCGCAAGCAAATCTATCGAATAAAGGGAGGCGATACTGTACGTGGCATCTATCTGAACACCAATAACCCCTATTTAACGGTTGCATTTCAGACGATTCCTATTGTGGTTGTCGGAACCAAGCTCGACCTGGTAAACGAGAGAGAAGTGCCTCGAGCGACCATCCAATCACTGTCCAACCGCTGGGATCTCCCATTCTTTGAGACGTCGTCCAAGAAGAACTGGCATGTCAACGAAGTGTTTGAAGACCTCTTACGACAAATGCGGACTCGGTATCCTGTGGAAACGCATCATGTTAAGAAGAAATCCAAGACCTGTACGATTATGTGACGACCCCGTGGATTGGGACACACATCTGCTATCTAGTTTGCTATTTATTTGCAACAACAACATTTGTTATGGACACTCACGACTGCTTGTAACGCTGACTCTGTCGAATTCCATTGTGTCAATAAGTATGACTGCAACCCCGCATTGTTTGTGTTTGTTGTGCTCCTTAGTCAGGAACTTGTGCCAGCCTTGCAAATTGCCTTTTCTTTGCCTCTCTTACTCTCTTCCTCCACAGAACAACACAATAATGGTGCGTTTTGAGGCAACCTCGCCCGTTGAGACGCTAAAATTCGCTTTTCAGAGTTACGGTAACTACAACGGCTATGGAGGCGGTCATGGAGGCTACGGCGGCGGCGGTGGTGGTGGTTGGGGAGGACATGATGATAGAATGTCCAACCTCGGCGGCGGACTGCGTTCTGTCGACTGGGCCAACACCCGCCTGGAGCGCTTCGAAAAGAACTTCTACGTTGAAGACAAAAGAATCACCGCCATGAGCGAGCGGGAGGTCGAGGAGTTCAGGAGGTCAAAGGATATTCGAGTGAGTTTTCTTCTGTTTGCTGCTCTGCACCGCATTTTTGCTGACCGTCCGCCTCAAGGTCCAAGGCCGAAATGTTCCCCGCCCAATCCGATCTTTCGACGAATGTGGTTTCCCTGAATATCTCATGTCGACCATTCGTGCTCAAGGCTTCGACGCGCCAACGCCTATTCAATGCCAGGCTTGGCCCATGGCACTGAGTGGTCGCGATGTTGTCGCTATCGCTCAGACCGGTAGTGGAAAAACCATCTCCTTCGCCCTCCCGGCGATGCTCCATATCAATGCGTGAGTTGCACCCTTTTTTTTTTTTTTGTCTGAAATAGCTGACCAACAAGGATACAGGCAACCACTACTTGCTCCTGGCGATGGCCCCATTGCTCTCGTTTTGGCCCCAACCCGTGAGCTTGCCGTTCAAATTCAGCAAGAATGCTCCAAATTCGGGTAGATCATCCTCTTCGAAACCAAAATTGCCATGCTCATAATCCGTCCACAGTGGTAATTCTCGCATTCGCAATACTGCTATCTATGGTGGTGCTCCCAAAGGCCCCCAGATTCGTGACCTGCAACGAGGCGTCGAGATCGTGATTGCTACCCCTGGAAGGCTGATCGACATGTTGGAGACGCATAAGACCAACTTGCGTCGTGTCACTTACCTTGTCCTTGACGAAGCTGATCGCATGCTTGACATGGGTTTCGAGCCTCAAATCCGCAAAATTGTCAGCCAAATCCGCCCTGACCGACAGACCCTCATGTTCAGCGCCACTTGGCCCAAGGATGTTCAAAAATTGGCGAATGTAAGCCAGTCTGCCTATGTTTGTGTTGAATGTTCTCACGTCGTCCTAGGATTTCCTTCGAGATACCATTCAAGTCAACATCGGTTCTATGGAACTGACCGCTAACCCCAATATCCAGCAGATCATTGAGGTCTGCAGCGATTTCGAGAAGCGCAACAAATTGATCAAGCATCTCGATGAAATCAGCGCTCAAAATGCAAAGGTTCTTATCTTCGTTGCAACAAAACGAGTGGCGGACGACATCACCAAATACCTGCGTCAAGATGGCTGGCCCGCCTTGGCTATTCACGGTGACAAGGAACAGTAAGTGGCTCGTCTTTTCTGTCTGCGTCCCATCTCTGACCAAGGCTGTAGGCGAGAACGTGATTGGGTGTTGGGAGAATTCAAGGCTGGTCGATCTCCAATTTTGATTGCCACGGACGTTGCCTCTCGTGGACTTGGTACGTTTTTAATCTGCCTTTGAGGTGTTCGAAATCACTATGCCAGCTGCGTACACGTGGTCCCGGCGTAGTGACTTGGTTGCCATTCGACCGCATAACAGAGGGAAACCGCCTCGGGCTGGCGGTAAACCGATGTAGCTCAGCAACACTGTCAAGGGTGCGTTTCCGGATTTCGATGAGGTGGTGGGCTTAGCTCCGTGTGGTCGTAAAGGGTCCAATGGCTTCGTTTGTCTTAACGTGGATCAGCTGCACCTCCCTCCGCATCAGGCCTTGGAATACGTTGTATGTTCTTGGTTTGGTTTGGCGACAAAGAAGGTGCAAGATCCGAACACATTAAGCAACTTTGGTCTTCTCTGGACTCTGTTTTGCGTCTCGCCTATCCTCGATCTGGTCGCACCCGGCTTCACCGCCGGTGGTGATGATTGTCTGCTGCTAACATTCTCTCTTGGTCGGGTGTTGAAGCCGAGAATTCTTTCATCCGTCCTCTGTGGTTTCGGCTTTGCTGATGTTCTCCGTCGTACGTGTTCGCTGCGATTAGACGTCAAGGACGTAGGCTATGTTATCGTGCGTGCATTCCGTGCTTGTGGTTGGCGAATGTTTACTGATGGTAATTTGACAGAACTATGACTTCCCGAACAACTGCGAGGACTACGTCCACCGAATTGGACGAACAGGAGTGAGTGGTATCCTTGCATGCCGATGCGATCACCCCTGGCTGACTGGATGTTTGACAGCGTGCTGGCATGAAGGGTGTCTCTTATACCTATTTCACCACTGACAATGCCAAGCTTGCCCGCGAGCTCGTTGGGATCCTGCGTGAGGCCAAGGCACCTGTTCCTCCTCAATTGGAAGAGATGGCTGCCTACAGCGGCGGTGGTGGCCGAAGTGAGTAAATCCTCCAGTCGCTCAATTGCCCGTTTCTGACGTTTGGGCTTAGGTCGATATGGTGGCGGACGTGGACGAGGCGGGGGTGGTGGTTATCGTGGCGGAGGTGGTGGCTACGGTGGCTACGGTGGTGGAGGATCTCGTGGCTACGGTGGTGGTGGAGGTGGCTATGGCGGGGGTGGCGATAGATGGTAATAACTTTACGACTCTGCCCTTTCGGCCTATAAACTGTTCAGCACGCGTTTATTAGAGTTATTCATTATATGACCCTTATATAATCACACTAGTTGTTAGAATGGCATGCTCATTCGGGTTTTGTGCATTGACGACCATGAGTGATTCTGTGGAAAGAGAGAGCTACTTGATCGGGGGTATCGAGGTGGAGGTTTTTCGGGCGGGAACGGCTCGGTCGGGGGCGATATCGGTACTGTTCCTGTTGCACGGGAGGGGAGGATTCAAGGGGGTGCTGGACACACTCGCTCGGGATCTGGTACTCAAAGGGTCTGATGATGGCAGGCTCTTCGTGGTTACTCTGGTAAGAAAGCAGTTAACGGCATCTGTGATTTGGGGTTAATGGTACTTTACAGGATCATCGGAACCACGGTAAACGACTGTTGGATGAAAAGGTCAACAACGACTGGAGCGAAATTCCAAGCAACCCTCGACATGCGTAAGTTTTCCAAGATGTCTGTGGAGTCGGGGTTGAACTAATTTGGTGCTAAAAAAAGGATCGACATGTTTACGATCCAAGGTGGGTTTCTACGAAAGAACATCGAGGGGTGCTCTGGCTGAAATAGAGAAAAAGTGGGAACGGCAAAGGACGTGTCTTTCTTGATAGACTTTTTGCCGTCGTACCTGTCCCCGGATGGAGCGCTCACGGTTGAGAAATGGGGTGTAGCTGGTATCAGCCTGGGTGGACATTCGACATGGATTTCCCTGGCTCGCGGTACGTCTTCCGAGAACATTATTGATGCTTTGAACTCATGAAACACTTAGAGAAAAGAGTGCAAGTTGGAATCCCAATAATCGGATGTCCGGACTACCTTGCCTTGATGCGACACCGCACGGCGAACAACGGGATCCCATTCGCACCACCCTACTTTCCCCCGTCGCTTCTCAAAGCTATTGAAGAGTACGACCCGGCCACCAGTTCAAAAGCCAAAGAAGGAAATCCTTTCATTGGGAAGAAGATACTTGTTATCTCGGGTGGGGATGACAAGCTCGTTCCGTGGGCTGCCAGCCAGGAATTTGTGGATAGTGTTGAAGTTGGAGAAAGCGGGATTAAAAAGGTTGTAGTGTATGAAGGAGTTGGGCACCAGTGCACGGAGGAGATGGAGGGGGAGCTATGCGCGTTTGTAAAATCAGTATTAGCGTGAGAAAATGATTCCCAACAAAGCAAGTTCTTTGGTCATGTTGTGTTTGAAGAGGCAAAAGGTGTTTCGGGAGCGTTGATACTTTGCTCAAATTCTGCTGCCAGCCCTTTCCAACTCGCTTTCTCTCCCTCATTCACACTTTATTCCTTTACGCGTGTTTTCTAATTACTGACCGTCGTCAATACCGTTGCTCTCGTTCTCGGCACCATATTTTCGACAAATTGATGCGCAGGGCCTGATTCTCTTTGAAGAACAGTCGCCATGCCCCGACGATCCACCAGACAAATAGCGTCCGCCCAACAGGAACAAGTCCCAGAACAACCGCTCCAGCAACAGCTACAAGGACCAGACGCAAACCTTTTCAACCTGAGGCGTCACTGGAAATGGGCCGCCGTCACCCAGTTCTACTACATCTTCGCCGACCTCTTCGCCACAAATGATGTCTCCATCACGGTACGCCCAGTATTCGCTATGTTTCTCTTCAAATATACCTAATCCACCCTACAGGATATCGAAAACGACTTTATCCACGGCACAGATGTATTCTTACCGCGCATCATGCAACGCCTCTTGGTTACCCTCTCCTACGACAGAAAAATAACGTATGTATTCCCGGTACAAGTCACGCGAACCCTTCTAACTTTCAATTAGGCTCGACAATTGGCAGAACGCCCTCAGGAAACAGTACGATAGGCGAGACCCAGACGCTAATCCCCTTGGTCCTCCCACCGCCACTGCGGCCACCAATTCAAGGCTTTCTTCCGTCTTGAAGGAAGAAGAGCCCGAGAAACCCTCCTCAGAAACGGGAGACGCAAAGGACGAAGACGATAAACAACCCAATGGGACCGACCCATCCGGTGCGTCATCTCCCACCTGGCAACCGCCCTGCATCCTAATCCTCATTCCATGCATCCAGAAGGGCCCTCCTCCCGTCAACAGACCGAAGACCCTCCTACTCGTCCAATCGCCGAAGAAGAAGACACAGAAAAGAACATAAAGCCGACCGTCGACTGGTCAGAGCTCGACATGTTGCAGAAGCTCGAAACACTCCACACTCTCATTGAATGGCAATTCCAGAACCCACTGCGACTCCGAAGTATCATGAAATCCGACGACGAGTTCGCTTCATGGGTGCGCACATAGCTTTCTCGGCACATCTCCAACATCTGACATGGCACAGAGAACCGAACCTATTGGTTACGACAGGACTCAGAATGCCTACTGGTTGATCGGAGGTCAGATTTCTCCACCAGAGCTCGAACTCTGCTCAATACATTAAACAGGAAACCGTCTTTGGATCCAACGCGTTCCTCCTAAACCACCCGCCAAGAAGAAAAAACGGAAAGAAGCTCCAGCAGTTGGTCAGAAGCGCAAGGCTGCAACTAAAGAAGCTGCAGCAAAACAGAAGACAGCCAAACGGCGGAAAACTCGAGCTGAACCTGCGCCTTCGACACCAACGGCTACACCCAGAGGGAGTAGAGCAGCAAAGGAACAGGCCAAGGCCAAGCTAGATGCTCAAGCCAAAGCACTTGCCGAATACCAGCGCCAGACCGCTTCACAAACTAGGTCTACTCGTAGTACCCGCAACAGCAAACCTGCGCCTCCACCTCCACCTCCCACAAGGGGGACACGCACAAGTTCACGGTTACGAAACTTGCAAGATGACGGTTGGCAACAGGTTCCCGATGAATGGCTAGAACCGCAGAGCTCTCCTAGCAAAGGGAAGAAGACGGGTCTTGAAGGCGATGACGACAGCATAAGCGACCTTACCGAGCTCAGCGACGACGAAGAGGAAGAGGAGGAAGAGGAGCAGGAAGAATCAGAGGAAGAACCAGAGGAACCAAAAGAGAGAACACCAACTCCCGAACCTGAACCTGAACCACAACAAGATTTTGTAGAATGGGAAACGGTGAGCCTTTATATAATCTCGCCCGGATGCCCTGCTAACCATGTTCCCAGCTGTGCGTTACCCTCGCAGAATGGGAAGCCTTTCCAGAGCAATTCGCCAAGTCCACACACTATCTCGAGCGATCATTCTACAAATACCTTACAACCGTCGTTGTTCCTGAAGTGACCGCGGAGCTAAAGGTACACACAAACACTCGATACTGTATTACCTTCTATTAACGCGTTCCTGCAGGCTATAGAACAGAAACGACGACTGGAGGAGGCCCTCAGTCATCGCAAACGCTCCTCTCGCTTGGCTCAGAGGGAAAGCGAAAAGGAGGCTGCACGGATCGCTGCTCAAAAGAAGGCTGAAGAAGATGCGCAAATGGCTCGCACCCGACGGCTCGAGGCGCGTCTTAAACGCGAACAGGAGGAGAGAGAAAAGAAGGAGCGAGCGAGGGAAGAACGTCGGGCCAACCGCGAGGCGCGTGTTCTGAGGCGTGGTGAAAGTGCTGCCAAGTGCGTCATGGTGACCGCCGAGACGATACTGAAACTAACACGGAGTATAGGTCGGAGAAGGATGAAGAGGAACACCACTCGACCGAGGATGAGAAGCTGCCTACCAAGTCCAAACCCAAAGCGAACGGCAAGGCCAAGTCGCCCGCACGCAACAGCAAGGCCAGTGGTGCCCGCACCCCTGGAAGCGAATCGGATTGGGAGCTAGATTGTGAGATTTGTGGAAGGAGAGGCAAGAACATCGTGCGTATCCCGGCCTTTCCACCTTACCTTTTCGCCCTCACACGGTGTCTCAGGACGATGGCAAACCTATGATGTGCTGCGGTCACTGCTCCAAATGGCAGCACATCTCCTGCCATGACAAGATGGACGCATCTCAAGGCCGTCCAAAACGGGACTGGGACAAGATCGAGTTCCTCTGCCGACGTTGTCTCGCTCAGCGACACCCTCCGCGCGCCACCGCTGCTCTCGGTCAAATTCACCAACCGGCGACAGGAGTCTACGCTTATCCTTCCCAAGGCAGGTGGCAGAACGGTACCTCGACCGCCTACATCGACTCTCGCAACCACATCTCATATGGTGCCCATCCTGACTCCTATGCTCGTTCAGCCATTGGGCAGACGTCTAGCGTGCGTAGTTCTGCCGCAGGAGGATACACGACGCAGTCCGTGTATGGTGCACATCCTAATCAACCGTCGAACATGATTTCGTTCAGTCATTACCAACCGCAGGAACGGGCGTTTACTTCAGATCCTAACAGGAGCCAAGTCCCTCCTCAGCATAGTAACCCTTACATGCGCACAAATGGTACAAACGGATCGTGGCCGGTTGATCCAATGAAGTATCCTGTGAGTTCTGCCTTCTCTCTTGACTTGTTCTTTTCTCATCTTCGCAGCATTACGCCGGCCAGTCTTCCTGGGGTCCCAACTATGCGAATCCCTCGGTGCCCAGCCACCATGTTGCGGGGCACTCTGCACATGGCAGTAGCCTCCCGTCTTCATCCCATTCACACCAAGTTGACATGAGCTACTACCGAAGCACAGCTTACGACCAACGTCCTCCACCCCATGCATCTTCGGCGGCTCCGCCTCCTCACGCAGCTTCTCATTCCCATCGAGAAGCCTATCAACAATACCCTACATCTTCCAGCTACCCTCCAGCGCCCCCTTCTCACTCGCCATCGCATCCATCGTCGTTACCTCCAGTTCAACAACCACAGTATTCACATACTCGTACACCGTACCCACCGCAATCTTAAAATCTAGATGCAATTCAAACCATTATCTCTTTTCTTTCTTTTTGATCATATTCCTTTCTTCTACAGAGGCGGATAGGTAGACTTTCAGTCAGCCCCTTTCTTATTTATTTAAAACAGGGGAGCTGCAATCACCGCCCGCCCGTTGTTGCAATTTAGAGACACCATTGCGTACTCTTTCCTTTTACTTTTACCAATCTCATTAGTAATATCCCTGTAGAATCGATACCTATTTTGCCATGGGCCACGTCCTCCGACTCAAGTGTCATGGTTCCTCTTCTCAGAATTCTTCTGTCGCCTCTGCGTTTTATAAACAATATATCATATCGTTTCATCTCGTACTGTATACAATAGGACTGCGCCTGCGTGTGTTTTTATCGTAATAGTTGATAGGCCTTGTACTGTGGACTTTGAAATGCGAATGAATCGTTATCACTACGAGAGCGGAGGTTAGTATTCGAAAGCAAGGGCCGTGGATGTAAGGGAAGCGTACTCGATAGGTCCAAGAACTCGCAAACCACGAACATGAGTATCCTTCCCGCTCATATGGTTCGCAGCAATGATGATCTGCAGCACATATGCATACACCGGTGCCCTGTTGGCATGTTAACACCTATTTCAGGGACAAGCTATCCTACACTTACAAGCCATCCCCGTCTTCGTTGGGCTCACTCGAGACATCAAACGTAATCCAACCATCCGGTTTATCAAATGTCACCATCCGCACGTCTTGCAAGTCACTCGGACCTGTTCCAGCACGTATGGCGAGTGTAGAGGGCGTGTAAGAGTCGTCAAGAGGGAACCTAAGGAGGATGCTAATTTTCTGATACGAGGTGAGTGATTCATTCCCCCTGAGACAAAGGAGGTTGGGGCGGCGAACCTGTATAGCGACTTTACACGGGAACTCGAGCGTAATGAAGTGTGGCTGAGGACCGTCGGAACTGTGCGAGGGCGCCCACCATTAAAACCCGCCAGCACACTGTGAGGAAGACAACCACGCACTGCCAGAAGGTATCAGGGTCCCCATCCCTCAAGCACTCGACTCCAAAGCCAAACTTGTAGGACGAGACGGACCATTTGGCTCGATCCGAGATGTCAGGCCAGGGGAGAGTGGGTGGCTTGAGCGAGTTGACTGGTACACGGATGATAGCAGGTGGGTTGGGAATTGAAGTGGGCACAACAGCAGGGGTTTGGGTGTCCATGTGTGTTAAGGGAGTCGATTATCAGTAGGCGAGGGTGAATAGAACGCTGTAGTTATAGTCAACAAACGACTAGAGGAAAAGAATCGACGACTCACCTGAATGAATGAACAAAGCCTCAGTTGGGCGGTCTGATCCTGTATGGCTAGGCATGATCCACTCTTTTATACGAGAGTAACAAAGAACCAGTGACGATCCTTTCTCTTTTGACTCGATTACGCGAGATCAAAGCTCTGCCTTTCCTTTGTTCCCGTTCTCTACACCACACACACCGTAAAAAATGGAACCAAGTCTTCCGATAGAAGATTACAAGCGATACGGGCGCCAGATGATTCTTGACGGATTTGGATTACCAGGTGAGTATCAACAGCGACGCCAGAGAAGATCAAGTACTGACGGCAGGATTTTGATCTTTCTCAGGTCAGCTCAAGTTATCCAAAGCGTCAATAGCCGTCGTAGGAGCAGGAGGACTGGGTTGTGCTGCTTTGCCATACCTCGCCTCCGCTGGTGTTGGTAAGTCTATCCCAGAGTAAAGAAAAAGCATCTAACCACCGTCCAGGAAGAATCGGCATTTTCGATCACGACATAGTTGAGAAATCTAATCTCCAACGACAAATCCTGCACAACGAAGACACACTAGGAGCGTTCAAAGTAGACTCTGCTAAACAGTATTTACAGAGGTATTCTATCTTCAAGACACACCCTCCTTCCCGACATTAACAAGACCTCTAGACTAAATTCCGCCATCCAAATCGACACCACAACAGAATCCATAACATCCCAGAACGCTCCCTCCCTCCTCGCACCTTACGACATAATTCTAGATTGCACAGACAACGTACCCACACGATACCTCCTCTCCGACACAGCAGTAGCCCTCAACAAACCCCTCGTCAGTGGAGCTGCGCAGAAATTCGATGGTCAACTCTCCGTGTTCAATCTAGGACCAAATAGTCCATGTTATAGATGCGTCTTCCCCGTTCCTCCAAAACCTGCCAACGCAGGGAGCTGTGAGGAGTTGGGAATATTGGGCCCGGTGGTGGGTACGATTGGGAACTTGCAGGCGGTGGAGACAATCAAGGTTTTGACAGGGCTCGCTGGTGAGTATCACACGCACTTGTCAAGAAGGACGAAAGAATAGATGACCCCTTGCAGACCCATCGGCTCCTCCGACAATGCTTCTCTACAATGCACTCTCCAGTCCCCCATTCCGCACAATCAAACTTCGATCTCGTCGAGAGTCATGTCCGGCTTGTGGAAGCAAAGGAGACAAAACCAAGATTGCTGAAACGGACTATGTCCAGTTCTGCGGAGGATCCAAGCCAGACTGGGAGACACTGGGTCTGAAAGCAGGCAGCCCCGAGGAAAGATTATCCGTCAGTGTAAGTGTCAATCAAGCTCCGAAGTGAAGGGAAACTCAGCGTCGGGAAATGCAGGACTTGCAAGAGATCATACAATCCAACAAGCCGTTTGACCTCATCGACGTCCGCCCACCAACTGAATTTGGAATCTGCAGCCTTCCCAACTCCCAAAGTAAGCCGAAACCCCATCCGTTCACCATCCATTCCACCATTAACCATGAGCACAGACGTCTCCCTCAAACAGATCCTGGCCAAACCTCAAGACTACCTTTCACCATCAAAAGAAACCATCGTCGTGTGCAGACTGGGGAACGACTCGCAACTCGCAGCAGACGCACTGCGACAAGCCGGTGGAGAGGGCAAGGTTCGAGATGTCATCGGAGGACTCAGAGCCTGGTCAAAGATCAACAAAAACTTTCCCGATTACTGAGTCCAAAACGCGAGAGGAACCTAGGTACATGGGCGCGGTGATCATCTGTATCTATTTCTCTGTGCATCGAGTCAGTCACCATGTATGTAGACTTTAGAGATTAAAAGACGCACTCCCAAGCTTCAGCCACTTTGGCACCTTCAATTCACCAGGCTTGTTACTATCCGAAGTCAACTGGGATTTCTTTGGTGTCTTCTCTTCTGCTGCAGGTGGCGTTGGGCTCTTGTCTTCCGTCTTAGGAGCCGGCAACTCTTCCATCTTGGACAACACCGAAGGTAGTAACGGGGCGGGATAGTCGGTTTCTGTCAGAGCAACCCGAGTGAGCGCGTAGTTCTCGCAGAAAGCAGAAACAACGCACTGTTCAGACTCTCATCCTCGAATCGCAACAACAGCACGGAAGCAGGGGCGAGTTGCAGTTCCGCCAGTGTCAAATCTCTCACTTTAGGGTCTGATACTTTCAGATCTCGTCTCGGCGGGGACTGGTCTGCGCATGACACAGCCTATTCAGAACCCTCCACGTCCCAATATGATGATGTAGGACTCACATAGAATAAACTTGATAGGCTTGATATCATCCCTCAGACACGCCCTCACAAACGCATAAACAGAACGGATCTTGTTCGTCGACGGGAACACCTTCTCAAGTTGCGTACGATCCGTGAACCTAATCCTAACAGTAGTCTATTCAAGTCATCGGTCGGTATCCAGACATCAAGATAAACTCGAAACCCACCTGCGGCCAGCGCTCCCTCTTCGCCCTCTCCGCCTCCTCCCTCTTCGATCTCAACTGTAACGGCGCATTCACAAGATTATTCGTCCGCGCAGCAAGCGTCGCCTGCGCAGCTTTGAGTTCAAGGGCAGTAGGGGTAAAATAATCGTCTGAAAGAGGAGGGAGTGGTCGACCAGGGTTATTGGATGGCGCAAAGACTTTGTAGTCAGTTGGCTCTTCTTGCTGCGCCGTCGACGTCGAGGCAGACGTTGAAGCCGATGCAGGCGATGCAATCCCTGACGACGCAGATGCAGAAACAGAAGGGGTTTGAGAGGGCGATTCCACAGGCTGAACAGGCGAAGACGAGGCCATGATGAACGTTAGAAGAAAGAAAGCCGATTTGTATTGAAACTACAAGCAAACGCGTACAACAGAGGGTATTAAGTAGTACACCAGTTACATAATCTCCTCCAAGGATCACAGCCTTGCTTCAACCTATAAAAGACAACGTGAGCATGAGCCATTTGTAAAGGAAAGATCGCGAAGGGTCAGGAAGTAAATAGTTGTCTCAAGGCAAGGGTCCCAGGAGCATTGGCGTATGCCCCCTTAAATTGGAGTCCAAGCCATTCGAACGCAAATTACAGTACAACATCATAAAAAGTTTTCAAAAGGTCAAAGAGACTCACCAGAATCGAGAAAGGAACGACCAAGTGAACGACAACGAAAAAAGTTTCAAAATGTTCTTTAAACCTCCATGGACGCTGTTTGTCTCTATTTGTCCGACGGAATCTTCGCACATAAATTAGGGGCTTTTGGAGTCGCGTTCCATCATCTACCAGAAAGATGTCACATTGCAACCACCACGAAGGCTGTGGCCATGACCACCTAGGGAACGACCTCGGTCCTCAAGACAACCTCTTCTCCCAGATAGACCAGTCGAACGTCGTAGCTCTAAACGGAGTTCAAGAGGGCTCGGTGGTGATCAAACCATGGCACGAGAGGACAGACGAAACCAAGGTATGTGCTCGCGCATGCCCGTCTCAGGAGCCCACAAGATACTTATGGCGTGCTGAGCTCAGTACCTCGAATCAGACGCGGACGACCAACTGTGCGTCTTTCAATCCTCTTCTTCCTGAATTTGGACTGACATCACATACAGGATCATCCGGATCCCATTTACGGGTAACGTTAAACTGCGCTCTCTCCTTCTCAAAGCAGGTCCAGGCGAAAAGACGCCGGAAAAGATCATCCTTGTACGTGCAATCTAATCGCCATGCTCCGATACGCTTTCTAATTGTCCTTTCGCAATCCAGTTCGCAAGCGAGCCCAACCTTGACTTTGACAGCGTAAACGAGAAAAAGCCATCGCAAGAACTTGAAGTTGCTCAAGGAAGCGAAGTAGGCGAATACCCTCTACGGTAGGCAATCACTATTCCTTTCACCGCGTCGTCTTTCGATACAACCATGAACTACCTTTCTAGGACCGTCAAGTTCAACAACATCTCAAGTATAACCCTCTTCATCCCTGCAGCTCAAGGGGACGATGTCACTCGCATCTATTACGTTGGCTTCCTCGGACATTGGCAGAAGGTCCGTCCATCCTCTTGTTACCTTCAGGGCTCCAAGCCTACTCCAACGTTATCTTCCTCGGTTCCCTATACCAAAGAACATTATACTGACGAAGCCACGCAGCGTAACGACAGCCCACCGATAACAGTCTATGAAGCCCAGGCCAACATCGCAGATCACGAGAAGATCCAGGGCACGGACGCTGCACACAGCTCATTAGGTCATTAAGCTGGACCTCTTGCAAAGACTTCCCCTTCCCTTCATCATTGCTCATCGAAACCCAGATGGACTTCCTCGTTTCCCGCACTGTACTATTACAATCTGTACCATATATCATCGTCAGAAATAAAGAAAGAATTCTAACATATGTAGTAAAAGATCCAAATCGAACATCGAAGGGCCGGTAAATAAGATAAATCATACAAAAAAGCCAAACCCAGGAAATGAGAAAGAAGAAAGGTTCGTCGAAACGAACAACCGACCAATCTATGCCCTCTACCAAACCTCCTCACAAGCCTAATATCCGCTCATCCGACCACGCTCTTTACTGTCCCATCCCGCCCCTTCCAAATCCCATCGTTGCTCCCGGCGGCATGTTGAAATTGAAAGCGTTCGCTCCAGGAGGCATCGGCATCCCACCACCCGCTACTCCTGGTGCGACCCCCTGCATCCCACCACCAGGCATCATCCCACCAGGTCCTCCTCCCTGAACCTGCATTCCCTGCATCCCTGGCCCGCCGCCACCTCCCCCTCCAGAAGCAGTAGCAGCAGCAGTCTGATTAACCTGTTGCATGTAAAGACTTTTTAATGCCTGCAAAAATCCACCATGTCAGATTATTACCCGTCACCAAAATAGCTAAACCCTCCAAACGGGCCACTCACCTGGTTCTTGAAGTTGTTTATAGCATTCTGCTTTTTGTCATGCGGGAGGAGAGAAATCTGTTGCACAAGTTGCGGGTTCTTCTGGAAATATAATCTCAGCTGTTCTTCAACGCGGGCCATATTCGCCGGATTCCCAAAGTTTGGCGGTAACCCTCCCCCAGGCGGTCCTCCCATTCCTGCAGGTGGGCCTCCCATCTGTCCAGGCATTCCTCCCATTCCCATCCCCATCTGCGGCCCAGGCATCCCCTGCTGGCGCATAGGCGGCTGCCCCGGTTGTCCCTGCGGTGGCCCGATCGGTTGCGGTATATTGAGTCCAGCAGTCAGCGCTGCCATCCGAGGCATCTCCGGAATCCCATGCAATGGGAAGAACGCGGCCATCAACTTATTCGCCCCAGGAATAGCAATGAACAACACATTGTTCGTCTGGCTTCCCGTCGGTGTCGTCCATGCAGAAGTTGCGTACTATATGAACTCGCAAGATTAGACAAATACTCTCGAAGAATGCGGGGAGATATACGTACCACTTGCTTGGAAAGCAGCACCTGGATAAACAGTTGGAAATTACTGATATTCACCTGGGCGTTTTCACCCCTCGTATCAGGTAAAATCTGGGCTACAATTGGTTTATACTTCGCCATCCAAAGCTGCAGCTCCGGATGGGAGTACCGCTCCTGTGTCGGAACCATCAAAAACCCTCGACTGGGCCACGTCTTAACATGACTAAAAAGAACATTAGTAAAGACGTGGAGAAATAACGAATGAAGACTCACCAGGCCTCGGCATTCAGCTGCGAAGCAGCAATAACGTTGAAAATGGTCTCCTTCTTGACCCCATCAGAGCCCGTCCCAGCAAACCTCATAGGCCCGCTCCAAACAGGGCGGGCGGGGGACTTCTGCGGTATCATTACACCACCCTGGATCATCATACCTGGTGGCAGTCCAGAATTCATACCTCCGGGAGGCCCGCCGGGATTCATACCGCCAACACTCATACCTTGATTCGTCGCATTCGGATTCATCCCTCCCATGGTCCTCATCGCAGAATTCTGCACTCCACCCGGCACTTGCATCAACCCACTAACACCTGGCCCACCAGGTCCCTGCCTCCCCCTCTGTTGCTCCAACATTTTCGCCAATTGTAATTGCATCGCTGGATCCGTCGACCCAGAAGGCGCAAGACCAGGTGGGAGATTGCCAACGCCTAGACCCATAAAGTTGGGCGGTGGAGCTGGTGTCAGTGCTGGGCCCGGCTGTGGAGGACCCGGTGGTATCTGGGGCGCACCTGCTGCCATATTTGGATTTGGATTGGGGGGATTGGCGTTCGAGTTCACTGCAGGAGTGGGCGCTTGTGGTTTGTTCGAAGGTTGTGGTGGCTGAGGAGGGTTGATAGGTGCATTGAAAGCTGCAGTCGCAGGAGCAGGAGCCGATGTCGGTGCTGAAGGACCACTCGGGTTAGCAGCGACTTTTGGTGAAGGTCGTTGGGTGGGTGCAGGAGGTGGAGGTGGAATCATGGGGCACAGGTTTAGGAGAGGAAGTCGCGGCAGAAGCTGCAGGTGCATCAGTCGTATTCGAAGGCGTAGGGTCACTCTCCGGCGGCTTCGGTGGTTGAGGTTGGGGTCGAGATTGCTGGCCTGCCGCGGCGCTCGTGGGTGCAGTTGCAGTCGACGACCCTGACCCCTCTCCCGCCTTTTGAGTGCTTTCGCCCGAACTCCCAGCCGTGGGCTGACTTGGCCCAGCACCCGCACCACCAGCATTCATAGCACCAGCCTTAATCAATACAGCTGTCTGGGCCATCCTCCAGGTCTTCCCTAGCTGGTCATATAACACCCTCAGCTTCTCGTACTCTGCCAACTTCATCTTCGCCTCCTCAACCTTGCCATTCTTGTGAAGCTCCTCAGCCTCCTTTTTCAGCTGCGGCAATCGTGGCCCTAAATCGTTGAACCTCTTAATGATATGTTCTATTTGTGCAGGGGTCTTGCCGGCGAACATGGTGGCCATGGCAGGTGGCAGTTGTTTGCTCATGGCTGCCAAAGCGGCCGCCACAACTTGAGGATTGGCAGGGTTGAGATGAGGCGGAAGAGGAGTGGATTGCAGAGGCGGCTGGGGTTGTTGCTGAGGGTCCATGCGCGCGCGCTTGGGATCCAATGGGCGGTCTGCTGCCTCGTTAGGTCGTTTGGCTGGAGCTAGATATTTATCAATACAAGTGACATTCAAGGAGCCGCGGCTACGCACCCCTTTGCGGTGGGCTGTTCGGGAATCCAGATAAGAGCACGGTATGATTCGGTCGGACCGCAAACCAAGGTTGTGACCTATTGCCCACCTATAATATCTCATTCATCAGTGGCCTAGAGGACACAGCAGGGAATATAACATACAGCTTGATGAAGTTGCGAATATTTCACAGTCGCCTGCCGCGCAATCACGGCGCTGTAGAATATGTTCCTCTATGCGTCGTCAATTAACACCCATCCAGCTTCGGATAGATAAGCACGCACCTTGTTCATTTCCTCCGGCAACGTATCCCAGGAGACAAAGTCCAATTTCGGAGAAAGGTTCCACATTGGCCTAGGAGCCTGGTCGGGCGCGCCCGCAACAATATGAACGATATGCCTGAGGACGTGTTTCGCCGAGTTTGAAGGGTCGTTATCGTCCGTTAGCGACGCGTCGAGGTCGTCGAACAACTGCCATCGGTAATCTGAGTCAATAAAGCGTCCACAGTCGAGAAACGCGTAACAGACCTCGACAGCAGCAACCAATGCCTCAAGGGCGGCCATGCCCTTCTTCGGAGACGCATCGACCTCTCCCAGTTTCAGTGACTTGCCCGACTTGAGCATCTGAAAGGCATTCGCATAACCCATAAAGAACATCTTTGCGAGAATTGGGTTGTCGAGTGTATCCGAGTTTGAATAGGTGATAATTCCTATTCGCAACTGGAGCGCCCGTATTAGTTTCTTATTTGGGGGAAGGAAAGAGATAAAACATACAGCTCTCTTAGGATACGCCTCGTACAACCTCTTCATCAATACCCCGACATAATCGCTAAGGATTATTTTCCATTCCATCCAAAGGGTTTGGGAGCTCTCGATGACGAAGACGACAGCAGAGACCTCTGAGGGGATCGCCGTCGGGTCCATCACCATGGTTCCACTGTCCTATCCACTGCAGTCGCGGTAGCAGCCCAGTTCGGTTGTGTCGTATTCGTCGTAATAATAATCGTACTCGTCGTTGTTGCTGTCGTCGCCGTCGGTAGTGGTGGTGAGGGAAAGAGAATAAGCTCTCACTGAGTAACGCCGACGACGGACAGCCAACACGCCCCTTTCATCGACTACAAACTCCGCGGCCGGTCTTGGCTTGCTCAATCAATCCATTGTCTTCGAAGGAGATAAGTAGTAGTGTCCATGGAATGTACTCTATACAAAGGGAAAAACAACATAAAGCGCAACGCCAAACGCAAGTAATGTAAGGCCCCTCGAATAACCCAAACTCCCAGCTCCTCCAACAGGCAGGCCAAACCGACTAGTATATTCGTCATAGTTCAAGATGGTGCCCGTTGTCGGGTAGGTCATGCTCACGGTTGAATGCCTGGTGGGCGTAAAGGTCTCAGTGACTGGTACTGATTGGCCATTGATGACTGTGGTATAGACGTAGGGTGTTGGAAGGTAGGGTGTACCACGAGTTGTTGAAGGTGGGGCGCCAACTGGACCTCGCTGCTCTGTGGTGGGCATTGGCGCTACTGCCCCATCCCCGTCCCCAGCACCGACAGTAGATCTGTATGTATCGTTTAGCAGTCGTATGGCGGCAAAGTTGGAGGGCGTACATGATAGATGTGGTTGGGCCTAGTACAGGGTCAGTGGAGACCACCTGGATTATTGTTTCTCCATCCCTATTCCGCGTCAGTTCCCTTTCTTCCCAGCGGCGATTGTTGGAGGACTCACTCATTAGTAGTCGTAACGGTCGTTTGGGCATTAACAATGGTAAGAAACCACAGAAAAACGAATACGAAAAAGTTGTTCATGTCCAGTTGAAGGGTGGCGCGGCAGCTGTACCGCCTCTCACATAAAAGGGTGCTCACGCGCTTAGCACGTGGTTTCTTCCTGTCACGATGGCGAGTCTTTGTTATCGATGTTCATGCATCCAAAATCTTCCAAAACGACTCGGTCTTTCTCTCTTTTCATCCTCGCCCATCACACAGGCGAAGAAGAATAAGAAAATGCCTCCAAAAAAGGCTGCTCAGCCAGAGAAAAAGGCTCTCTTAGGCAGACCTTCAAACAACCTCAAGATCGGTATCGTAGGTTTGTTTCCCTCCTCAACTCTTTTTTTCTTCTTGTTTCCCTGATCTTATCTGAACAGGCCTGCCCAATGTCGGAAAGTCCTCTTTCTTCAACGTACTCTCCGAGACAGGTAAAACCTTTGCTCATCCACGTCACGAAACAATCCCACTAAAAAAAATCGTTTCAAGACCTCGGAAAAGCCGCCAACTTTCCCTACGCAACTATAAACCCAGAAGAAGCCCGTATCCCAGTCCCAGATGCCCGCTTTGACTGGCTCTGCGAACTCTACAAGCCTGCGTCCAAAGTCCCCGCCCACCTTACATGCATTGACATTGCTGGTCTCACGGCGGTGAGTTCCCTTCCCTATCTACTCTCAAAATACTCGATCGACCCCGACTTACCCAGTGAAGGGCGCTTCTACAGGAGCTGGTCTAGGAAACTCTTTCCTCTCACACGTTCGTGCAGTAGACGGTATCTTCCAAGTCGTCCGAGCCTTCGATGACGCCGAAGTCATCCACGTCGAAGGAGACGTCAACCCCCTCCGTGACATGGAAATTATCCAAACCGAACTTCGTCTCAAGGATATCGAGTGGGTTGAGAAGACCCTCGAGAACTTGAAGAAGGGCGCTCGCGGTCTCGGAAACTCCAGTTTGGCTGATAAGGCAAAGAAGGAGGAACTCGTACGTGTCATCCGCCCTCGAAAATTTTCGCTTTAATTTATCTTTCGTTGGTTAGGCCACGGTTGAGAAGATCTACAAGACTTTGTCGGTCGACAACAAGGACGTTCGTAAAGCTGAATGGAATAACAAGGAGGTGAGCGTCCATCCCATGCAACTTTTTCCAGCGGTTGGCCCGTGACCGGATGAAAAAGAGTATCACTCGAAACCCAGCTCGTCGACAGGAGGGAGTAACGCCCCAATATTCCTATGAGAGAACATTTTTTTCTGATCTTTTCTTTTCTCCTTTCCCCTCTTTAAACCCTCGCTAACAACCCCTTCCAGATCGACGTTATCAACGGTCTCCAACTCCTCACCGCCAAACCCGTTACCTATCTCGTCAACCTTTCTGAACGAGACTACGTCCGCAAGAAGAATAAATGGCTTCCCAAGATCAAGGCTTGGATCGATGAACACAACCCCGGTGACCTCCTCATCCCCTTCTCTGTCTCGCTCGAGGAACGCCTTGGTCGTATGACGCCGGAAGAAAAGGCCGAGGAAGAGAAGAACTTGGGCGTTAACAGCGCGTTGCCCAAGATCACGCATGCAGGTTACAACAGTTTGGATTTGATTCGGTACTTTACCTGTGGACCTGATGAAGTCCGAGCTTGGACTATCAGGAAGGGTACCAAGGCACCCCAGGCTGCTGGTGTTATCCAGTGCGTATCGCTGCGTTTTTCCAACCATCGCCTTACCAATACCCTCATAGCTCCGACTTTGAGAACAAGTTTGTCTGTGGTGAAATCATGTCCTATGACGATCTCCGCGAGCACGGTAGCGAAGCAGCCGTCAAAGCTGCTGGTAAGCTGCGACAACAGGGCAAGCCTTACGAAAGTATGTCCATCTTGGAATCTATGCTCAACTCTTGCTTAACGTACCTGCTCAGTGGCGGACGGCGACATCGCCTACTGGAAGGCTGGTGGTTAAAGTGCTAGAAGATGATCCTCCTTGTAACAACAGTATCAGTGTAATTAGTAGCAGTCCAATACTCATCTATCATATACCACACACAATCGATTAGTGCCTGCGGTCGTATCGAGTAGGACTTCGACTTCTATACCGGTCTCGTTCCCTGGCTTCATAGTCCCTGTCGTCCCTATCGCGGTGTCGATGAGGCGACTCTGTCCTCCTCCTTCCCGAATCCGAGCCTCTTCGAGGTGAAGCAGACCGCCGTCTCGGCGACCTGGAACGTGAATGCCGTCTCCTACTCCGCCTGTCCTCCTCATCGTCATAGTCCCTACCCCTGCCTTCCCTTTCCCGCCTCCTCGCCCTTTTCTCCTCTTTTCTCCTGGCTTTCTCTTCTTTCCTCTCCGCTTTCCTTCTCTTCTTTTCCTCCTTCTCTTTCAACCTCTCCTCTTCCGTCTTCTCGTCTTTTGCAGGCGCAGCCGTCGGTCCTGCAGTCGCGTTCGCACCAGTTGCCGCCGAAGCACCCTCGCCAGGTTTTGTAGTCGGTTGGAATCCCAACGCAGCAGCAATCGCCTCCGCCTCCAACTGCTTCACCTTCTGAATCTCCGCCTGCCTCTCGTCTTCCGTCTGCTGTTTCTCCCGATTATACCAATGGATATCTTTGTTCTTCTGCCAACGGCCAGTTGGTGCATTGATACTGTGGCCTAGATAATTCTAATACCAACACCAGTCAGTACCGAGGATCATTCTAAGCTAGTTGAAAAGATGAATGTGGACTCACTTCACGGTCCTTGTCAGCTGAGACATCTGACCATTTGAATTCAGCTTGTCCTCCTCTCGTTCCTCCTCGAACAGGTTCAAACATTTTCCTTGCTAAGACTTTTCGCCGTCGTCGTCGTCGTCGTCGCGCTCAAGACGCACTAGTCAGCTCAGCACGCCAAGCAGGGGGGATTGTTTGGTCTGATTCCCACGGTGCATTCTCGTGTCCGGGCTCAGCGAGTGTGGATCCATCTCATCCCGCAATGGCGCCCTCCCGCTCGTCCAAGTCCCGCCCAAGATCCAGATCAAGAGAATACAGGGACGCACCAGACCCACCTCGCAAACGCCTCAAAAAACAGAAATCAAATGGCCTCCTAACGGGTGTATTTAGCTTCGTATCGCAAGAAATACACAATTTCGTGGCAAACGCGACTGGGAATGTCACGTCTGACCAGGAGGTCCGTTCGTGTTTTTTTTACTATGTGCAGGGCGCTAAAATGAGGCTGTGGTATAGGAAGAAGATGACTACTCGAGTTCCGAACATTCGTCAGAGGGAGTGGAAGAGGAAGACGATGAAGACTATCCACCGATAGAAACACCAACGAAGAAGAAAAAGTCTCGTTCGAATAATAAACGCTCGCCATCGCCTTCTCCTCTCGTTCACCGCAAGCGAACACGCTCCTCTTCGCGCGAACCGAAACGTCCTCGAAAACGTGCGTTCACTTTCCCTATTCTTCCCAACTGAAATAACATTTATCCAGTGTCAAAAGAACGGGAAGAAAAGCCTGAAGCAGCCCCTCCAGTACCACCGCGCCCAATCCTCTCGCGCCGCAAATCTGAAGGGACATTAATGCCAGGCTCGCTGTACCCTCTCTCTCCAGGACGCGAAGACGAGGACGAGGACGACCGTCCTCCCCGACACGTCCATTTCGAACTTGGTTCCTCGTCTTCACACCCTGTCGACCTGACAGACGACAACCACGACGAAGAAGACGAGCATGCAGATGCATCATCTCCCGTGCAAAGGGCGCCGACGAAGAAAAAGGGCGAAAAGGTCCAAGCATCCCCTTCGACACCATCTTCAGCCGTTCGAGCCGCCGTAGCACGCTTCAGAGACGACCCATCCACCGACACCTCGATTTTGCTCCCCAATAAATCAACCTCCCCAATGCGCCTGACCACTACCCCCTCCCGATCCACGCCCTCGTCGTCCATGGCGTTCTCCCCTTCCTCTGGTGATAGACTAAGCGCCAAAGCTAAAGGCAAACAGCCCGTCCGCAACGTACCTCTGGATCCATTCGCATTCGCCGATATCGAGCACGTTGAATCTGCCACTAACCAACAGATCCAAGAGCAAATCACCCAAACCTCTGCCGCGATCCGTCAGAACGAGGGGTCTTCAGAGGAGGATAAACGTCGAATCCGGGCCTTAGAAGAGGAAGTTAGACGACTAAGAGAAGAGGTTCGTCTTCCACCCACTTGGCATGTAAAAATTCTGACCCAATTTTCATCCAGCTCGCTCGCCGACCTGCCCCTCCTACCGACCCAACAACGCCCTTCACGTTTGCTCCTCCACCGCCCCCTCCACCACCACCTCCGCCCCCAACAAACCACATCATCCGCGCCCCAAGCACTCTCACTCCTTCCTCCGCCTCAACCCTCTTTTCAGCCGTCCGCGCCTCTCTCAAACATGCACCCACGCCCAAAGAAAAACCAATAAACTCTCGTCTGGCCCAACCAGCTGTCGGCCTCCCACTTGATAAAATGGCAGCCTTCCTAAACGAAATGAAGACCGTACGGTTGAGAAAGGTGGCAGACCGGTCGTTCTCGAGTGATGGGGATTTGACTGTGTTGGGTGGGAAGGGGAAGGATGTGTCGTCGTCTTCGTTCACATTTGGAAGTACCCGTGGTGGTGCGGGCAGTCAGAGTTGGTCTGCAGGGAACCAGACTGTCGGCGATATCAGTCTCAACTTGAGCCAGTTTAGGAGGAAAGACGTTACTGGTGGTGAAAGCAGTCGGGCGTCGGGGTCAGGTTTGAGTTCGAGTTCCACCTCGCGTGCTACTGTAGCGAAGAAAAGCGCTCCAGCGCCCCCTGCCGCAGCCCAAGAACAGAGAAAGGAACCGCCACCACCGACTTCCCAACCTATTGCTGGCGAGAAACGCAAGAGGCGAATCGACGACACAGATGGCGACTTTATCGACAGCGGTAACACAAGCACCAGCATCGGTAACACCAGTGTCAGTGGTAACAACTCTATCCTCAGCCGCGTCCTCAAACGTCGCTCGCTGGCTAATCCAGACGGGAGCTTCTCCTCGAACGTTCGGTTGCCTCAGCGGGACGGGTACACGTCCACTTCTATCGCATCAACAGTCTCTGTCTCCTCTCAGACACCGCAGTCGGAAACCCGCGTGCCTGCGAAAGCGCAACCACGACCTTCCGTTGGATCCTCGAGTGTCATACTGCGGGAGAATGGGATCATACGCGATTGGCGAGCTGGTACCAGTACTCCCCGGGTTGAGCAGGCTCAGCGACAAGAAGGCCCCTCGTCTTCTTCGCAGGCACATACTCGGCCGCAAACGTCTCCGGGCTCAACCTCGAGCATTACACTCCGCGAAAATGGTATCATCCGCGACTGGCGTTCCTCGACTGCAGCGGCGATGCCTCCCCCGAGGACGGGTTCAACAACAGCAAGAGGACCACTGGGAGTCGTGGACCCGAGGACGGAAGCACCCACCCCGTCCTTATGTTCGGACCAAGATGGCGAGAGTCACGAAGATTTTGTACCTCGTACGCCTCCCAACGCATTCTCGGTTTCTCTTTCTTTACCTTCTCATTCTGGAGGTCGCGACGAACATGGGAGTGAACATCCAGAGCACGAGGCTGAGCATCGACATGAAGGTGAACATATGGACCAAGGGGAATTCCGGTACGAAGGAGTGGAACACGGGCACAATGTGGAGGAACACGAATCTGGGTTTGAGCACCAGTACGAAGAGGGACATGGACAAGAACTCGACCTAGGCGAGGAAGAGGTCTACGTCATGAACCTGTCCCACCGCAAACAAACCCCAGAACCCGAATTCGAGCATCACAAATCCGGGGAAACGTCCATCACATACCAAGTCAAGCTTCGCATTCCTCCTGAAGACGAGGACGAGGAGCATGGCGAGGTCGTAGAAGTACATCCTGACACAAACCCATTTGCCGAGGAGCACCAGCACAGCATGGCAGCTACCTCCACTCCCCATCCTTCCAGTGGTCGTACGGCGAGACTGAGCGCTGCTGGTAATACCAACGACACACCTTTTCTCTCCCCAGAGACTCGGCCTAACCCATTCCACAAACGGCCAAGAACATCGCCTCTCCCCAGTCACTCTCCCCGTCGACCCCGTCCTCCAGCTGCCAACCGCCATAGCACAGGTTCTCGCGTACACAGTTCACCAGGTCTAGGAACAAGTTCCCGAGTCCAAGGGTCTCCCCCAAGTTTAGCTTCTCGCGACATCCAAACCTCTCCAAGCCTGGGTTCCCGAGCCCAATTGCAATTGACACCGCCTCCAGGTATCGGTTCTCCAGTTCGCAGGTCTCCCACGAAATCCCGAGTCCTACGTTCTCCCCCACCGCCGCCTCGACAGGAGTCTGATGACGAGGATGAAGAGGATGACGACAGGGAAGCAGTCGGAAAGGGGGAACCGGAGCAACAGAGACAGGGTGACCAACAGCTGGAACACGAGAATCGCGGACAAACCCAATCCGACAACCACCAGATGGAGATGGAAGACGAGGAAGAAGACCCTCTTTCCTTGTCCTTCCCGAACGGCAACATCTCTTCGATATCCACTGCGGGGGCTTCCACTTCCAAATACAAATCGACTCCCAGATTCACTCCGAAGACCAGTCAATCCGACCTTGCGACACCTATGACAAACGGAGTGAATGGAAGTGAAAGTGGAGGAAGCATCAGCATCGCCATGGCTCGGGCAAAAACCGGAACACCGCATCCAGCTGCAAAGAGGCGTAGTCTCGCTACGTCTGCTTCTTTGGGGTCTTTGAGAGCACATGCACAGGCGCAGGCGGCACAAAGTCAATCCCAAGCTGCTTCTTCGGCCAACACAAGTGTAGGCGGTGGTAGAGATGCGGGAAGTACCACCACAGCCCTTCCGTCTAGGATCCCAAAACCTTCCAGGTTGCCCAAATCCTCGGCGTCTAACCCAAATCTCCGAGCTGCAAACGCCAAAGCGTCTAGCTCCACCTCGATATCGGCAGCCCCGTCCTCCCGGCTACCTAAACCTTCCAACAAAGCCTCCACCTCTGCTTCCTCAATGTCCGCGTCCGCATTCCGACCTACCAAATCTTCTGCGTCCGCCTCGACCTCGTCGAAACTCCCTACCTCAACCTCCTCAAAACCCCCTGCGTTCAAACCCCAGAAACGCCGCCAAACGCTCGATGAAGAACTCCGCGCCGCGCTACCACTCTTGACAGACGAACAACTCGACTTTTTGGACTCGAGCGATGATGTTTATATGGGTGTGGGGAGTATGGAACCTCATGGGTTCATGGCCCATGGTGGGGCAGGAGGGCCACCTGTATTCATGGATCCAGGGCCCGAGACGCCTGAACGGTTTCGGTGAGGCTGAGTGCGCTTCAGGTGTAACGGACAGTACTTAGCCTTGTTTATCCTATGTATGTACAACCATCTCGCTTTCGTAGTTAGTTCTTGTTAGCTTTCTTTGAATGACTGTTGACCTTTCTCGCATCTCGCCGTTTTCCATTTGGACCCTCATGCACATACCTGTCTTCTTGGACTACAGTCTGGCATTGGGAACTTGTTCGTTCCAACTGTAAATCACATATACGTTCTGCGTTAGTCGCATAGCCCGCATGAAAGCAAAGAAAGCACTCTACTATTACAGAGCAACAAGTGTTCCAGGCTACTGCTGGGTAAATACAATAGTCGTATAAATAGGTAATCGTAGTATATCAAGGGGCGGGGGTAGTCGCATCGTGATATAACAGACACAGGCAAGAGATGCAAATGTGTGAGAGATGAGCAAAAGTCCGTTGAAAACGTCATACAAGAGACGGGTAGTGATAGGGTAAGGCAAAGCGAAAAAACACATCGTTTAGATCGTCATCATCTTCGTGATCTCCATCCCCCTCTCCTTAAGCATCACACCCCTCCACTTCATCTATATCCGCCATAGTTCTCGTAGCTGGGTGGGGCAGTAGGAGGCGCAGCCGCTCCTCCCTGGGCACCAGCAATCGAAGCTCTCACGGCAGCGTAGGGATCCGCATACTGCATGGTCCGGCTAACCCGCGGCCCCATATCAGGCTCGGGTAGCACGGGAGGGGCAGCGCTCGTCGACACCCGAGGGGGAGAAACATACCCAGGGCCTCCTCCATAACCTGTGTCAGACGCATAGCTTCCTGGAACTGCGGCCCCGCCTCCACCATACGACGTGTTCCCAAACCCAGTAGGAGCAGGATCAGAGAATGCGCCATAGGCATCCATACTTGGTCGGCCGGCAGCAGGGATGCTACTCTGATGCGATGGGCTGGCATAGCGATGGGGATCGTTGAAGGGGTTAGGGGAAGCGCCTGTAGTAGGGGAAGAGTGGTCCTCATTATATCGCGAGCCGTCGTTCCGAACGGGTGCTTGAATGTGCGTGAAGCCTGCTTCGTCTTCTTCGTCAAGATCTTCTGAGGCTTGTTGCATTGTCGGTCGGGTGAAGGGCGGGTCGCGGTGAGGAGTTAGTTTGCCGGAACGCCATTCCATAATCAGGAGTACGAGGGAAGCGGTCCATGCAACTTTGAGACACCATCAGGCCAAAAGAGACTAACAAATGATGAATAGAGGATGTACTCACAGAAAGCAAACAGGAAGAAGAAAGAACCCGCTTTCTTGGTATTACACCATCCAGGCAATCCGTCCTTGAAATCGTCGCCCTTCTCCTCTGCATTGGGGTCTTTTTCAGGATCTTTGCATCCTGCTTGCGTGAAGGCCGAAATAATCGTGATAAAACTGCGGATCAGCCCTCGTCAGCACGTTTGGTCAGAAGAAGGGGATCAAAGACCGCCGCTACGCACGCAATCAAGAGGTTAAGCGCAGTACCCGTCCCGGTCAGAATGAAGCTCACTCGCACTTCCTTCAACAACCTGGCAAGTTGAACAAACTTGTCGTACTTTTCGTATGCAACGGGTACGAAGAGCATGAACGCGGATAGGAGCATCCCAGCGATGGAAACGAATATAGCGAACCCAGACAGACCAGCTTACAGACCAAACGACGTCAACTATAGGACCACAACGCGACATGGATGCAGGGAACTCACAAGGACCGACTTCCCATTTAGCCTGGAAAGCAGCCACGCTCGCGAAGCATGCCATGGCCAAGAAATTGAAGAATATCTGTGTCGAGTGGGCGACGATGACAGGTTTCGATACGATCATCTGTTAAAGAGCAGGGCGCGTTTGGTCAGTTACAGCTATGAATGAGGACGCTCGCAATGGATGGAGCAAAGATATGAACCCATATCCAAGGAATCCATACAGCCGGGACGATGAGAACGAGCGCGATGCTCGTCTTGTCGTCTGCAAGAGCGCTCATCGTCGTGAACAGGAGAGATTATGTACGTAAATTGGATTGCGGACTGTAGCCCCTTGTCTCACTACACGAGGCGATATAAAGTTGACTTGGATCGAGCGCGACTCACATTGTCGTCAAAGGGAACCATTCCATGGCCGTTCCCTATCCCTGCTAATGTAGTCGATCCCTTGTTCGATTTTGGAGGCGCGATCTTGTGGACTAGGTCTGATATGCGGGCTAGTAAAGACATACTGGGCGTCGTCGAGGTCGTCGAGGTCGTCGAGGAAAAAGGATGTTGTGGTCGTCGTGAAACCAAGGGCGGTAATGACAAGAACTTGGTGTAACCAAGTTCATTTTGGAAATGCTCCCGCTCGCGCAGCCTCACGTGATCCCACCTCACCGCCTCCAGCGCAGTGTCCCCGCAGTAGGCCAAGCGCACCGCAAAGCTTGGATTGTCCTCAGTGGTCAACAAGTATTATGTAGAATTAAAAAGCAATGTGTCAAATACGCAAGCAACAAAAGATCAGTCGCAGTAAGTATCCAGAATATAGTCCTTTGCGCAAGCATCATCGATCTACAAGATCACATCCTCCACTCCATCATCGAGGTCCATAGCTTGGCGGAGCCTGCCCGTATCCGGCTGCACCAAATGCGGCGTTCGGTCCTGGTGACATACGTCCAGCATAGGCAGCGTTCGGTCCAGGGCTCTGTCGTCCAACTGCAGGATCTCCTCCATATTGATCGTAGCTTTGGTATCCCATGTTAGGAGGGGCCGGGCTTGCGCGACCAGCGTCGTAAGCCTGAAGTGGTCCTGGGCTCTGTCGTCCAACATTGTAAGGTGCCTGTGCGTCATAGCCTCCGTGAGCAGGAGGAGGAGGCGCGGCGTGAACCTGTCCTTGTTGCATCTGCGTCATAGGGATCGCCTCGCCTGCCCAGTCCTGTCCATGCTCGACTGTTGGTGGGACCGGGCCGCGATACGGATCGTAGTAACCAGCTGCAGCATTGGGATCATCTCTGTATGGTTGATTGGGGTTGAGATGTGGGAGCGGTGGTACGGCATACGGGTCCTGGTGACCGCCGAAATCTGTCGTGGAATAATTGCTCGAGTTGACCCTGGAAAGGGAATTGTCCGAGCCAGTGTCAAAGCCTGCTCGACCGGTGTCGCGCACAGGTAAGGGATGAGAGTCGGCACCATGACTGTTCAGCTCGGGCCATTTGATGGGTTCATCTAGGGTGTTAATCAATCGTATCAGCACCGCATCGTACTCGATGAGCTATTGAAACCCTTACTGTCATCAAAGGTGGAGAACTTCTTGCGGGTAAGTTTCCAGACGAAGAACGCGATGATCCCAATCACTGCGAGCCCCCCAGCAACCGACATTCCAATAATCGATCCCGTTCCGATTCCTTCACCTTCATCATTATCCTCCTTGGGTTTTGATGTGGCCGTTTCACTAGGCGCGCTGCGTGAACCTGAACCAGATATAGTGTTGGTTCTTGTGATAGTGGTGAAATCGTCTTCCTCGGTTGTTGTGATAACCTCGTCGTCGTCGTCCTCGGCAGGGGTGGATGGAGTCGGTTCCCGTGTCGTTTCAGGCGGGGGTGTATTGGTAGAAGAGGTTTCTGGCTCCGAAGATGCGGTCTCGCTTGCGGAGGAACTGGTCGGGGTCGAAGTGGGGGCTGAGGTTGGAGTCGATGATGATGTTGGGTCGGGGACTCCAGGTACAGAGGGCACACTTGGTCTGGGAGGGAGGTCGTCGTCGTCGTCGTTTGTTCCGCCCCCTTGGCGACGATAGTTGTAGCTGGCTGCCACCACCTGGGTCAAAAGCAAGGCCAGCAAACAAGAACGCAATGTGCGCCGCAGCAACATGGCGGCTAGAGTGAGCGGCGGATGTTCAGAGTGATATTAAAAAGAAAAGTTAGGGAGAGAAAGGGACATGCAGACCGTCGTCAACGATGAAGACGACGCAAAATTCGGTTGGCGATGAGGTGGTAGGCTAAGAACACACAAAGACGTGGCTGTGTCCTCCTTCTGCTTCTGCACAGCCATCAGCTCACCCACGCACCGCTCGATCCGCCGCTCCTCCAGCCGCTCAACCGTGTCCTGTGCTCACCAGCACAGCTCCTCATTCTAGAATAAATATTAAACGCCTCTCGTGTTGTCCAACCCTACTTGCTTGCCCTCTTCCTCATTTTCTCGTATCGCCTCCCTGCCTTCCTGCTGTCCCTCCCACGCTTTCACAGTTTGATAGGCGCCAGAACAGCCTCCTGTGGACCCTTTTCTCCCAATGCGTCCCTTCGGAAACACATATCACTCACCTCGGACTATCCGCATCACATTAGCTCCCTGAAAAGCATAGAAGAAATTCCGAGAGCGCTCATGCCTCGTGTTCCTTTTACAGCTACTATGCCGCCTCGCGCAAATGTGACGTCTTCTTCTAAGCGCTCTCCCACCTCTTGTCCCGTTAAGGGCGGATTGGCATAGCCTCGAGTCTACAGCACGAAGGCTGTACCGAGTCATGCGTGTCTTCCTCCCTCATGCCTTTTTGCGAATACAAAAAGGGCTTAACACTTGACGCGCCTCCATTCCCCCACAAATCCTTCCAGCCTTGCACTATCCCTTCAACCTACGCTCACAACAATGGCTCCCGAGGAGAATCTCCACATCACCGTTCTTGGCCCCGATGACCAGTCCAGCGCTCCTGTTGAGTACAAACTGTAAGTATCTCCCAGCACCGATTGCAGTTAAGCTGGGCCAGTGCTCATACATATCGATCGCACTGGCAGGAATACGGCCACCACCAGCTTTCCAAGTCCAATCGGTAGCCCCGACCCCAGTAGCCAGGACAGTTCATCGGGAGGTACGTACCCGTCCAACCAGCCTCTACCTTCGTTTAATCATGTCCTAGGTTATCCATCGCCAGACACTCCTCTAGACCGACTTGATGTATCCTTTTTCGATACTTCATACTCCCAAGTCGATGAATACCACGATGGTCTCTCCGTCATGACAGGCCCTGTCCTCACAAGTCCCTACTCTCCGACCTCGCTGTCTCCGTGTCTCGGCGGTTTGTCTTTGGGTGACAGCTCCAACGACACGTCCGGGCCATACGGGGGATACGACGATAGGAATCTCGGTCTTGGCACCAACAACGACTTTCCGGTTCCCGACTTCCACTCCCTTGTGACCCCAGAATTGAGGTCATCCTCGCCCTCCCGTGCCTCTCTCTCCCCTCTTATTATCCCCCAGACCTATCCCTCCCACTCTCCTTCTACCGCAGACTGGTCTCAACAGCAACAGCAACAGCAACAGCAACAGCAGTCCACATACGACAACGATGACTTCCTCAGTCAAATACTTCTGGGACAATCCCCATTCCCAGAATCCCTGAACGTCCCAGCAACTGAGTACCAGCTCCCAGTCGACTCACTGGCGGATGAAACTGCCCTCCAGCGCCTCCCTCGCTCACCCAGCATGCAGCACGCGCGTTCCACATCTGAAGTAAACACTCCTTGGACCGGCTCCAGTGGTTATTCAACCTCTCCCTCCCTCATGCTCACTCCCTCAGAGCCATCCAGCAGTGCAGCTTCCCTCACTGTTCCCGACCCATACAACAACTTCGGTGGGCCCGGTGATGACCTCGTCCTCGCCCAATCCACAAACCTTTACCGAAGCCACAGTGATTCTGCCACACGAGGACGGCGATTCAGTCATGTGGGCCCAGACCGCGGACGCACCCAATACCGCTCCCCACCCTCCAGCACCAATTCCTCCCGTCGTTCCAGCCCATATCCTCTCCCAGCCGCGTCGCCTGTCTCTCCCAACCAGGTGTACGAAGCTGACAACCATCTCGCACCGCCGCCGATACACGTGCAGGGGATGGAAGGGCTTCGTAGGCGCCATAGCTTCAATGGGTATGGAAGGCCTCCGCCGATGGTCGCGACTGCCAACCCCAATGAGATTATTGTTCCTGTGGGGTATTTACCTGAACCTATCACCCCCACTTCCCGTAAGGTTGCTTCGCAGGCTGGGATCAAGGCCAGCGCAAGGAGGCGCACCAAGGAAGCAAAGTTTTCGTGTACCCTCTGCTCGCAAACCTTTACGACCAATCATAATCTGAAGAGTATGTACCTCTTTATCCACTTTGAGTCACCCGAAGCTGACATTTCCCCCTCTTTTTAGACCATATGAACGTTCACTTGGGAGTGAAAGAGCACGAATGCCCTGACTGCAACCGGGCATTCACGACGCAGAGTGTGCTCGCTCGGCACACCAAGACTTGCAAACTCAACCCGGACAACGTGAACCATAGACGCCAGCAGTCTCAATCATAGGGTTCTGTTCCTCCCTTCCATTCTATCATCTTTACCATTTTCCCCCACTCCTAGTCCATCATTTCTGTCGCGTTTGCAGCGCGACCTATACCATCCATTGTACTTTATACCCCATTTCCTTTCTCTTTTTTCCCCAACTGCATTAATCCACAACGATTGCTATGACCATGACCATGCCATCTCCATGTTATTTGTCTAACCTCAACTACATTATTCTGTAGCATCATTACACGTCTCTCCCAGTCCTACTTCCTGTCGTCTGCATTCCGTCTGAACACTGTATCTTTTGCTACTAGTACTTCGTGTATATCAGGTTCTGCCCGGAACGGGTTGTTGCTCGCCTTTTTTGTTTTGTAGAGCCCTTGTTTACCGTTTCCATGTTCTCTTCGCATAGCGCTATACTTACAACGTGTCTTTCGCGAACTTCGAATACACTTGCATTTCCTAAAACGTCGATCTGTCTTTCTGCTGTTTCTGCTGTGCACAAGATGTAAATGAGAAATGAAGAAGGCTGTGGCAAAGGCCAGGCGCAAATCCCTATATTTGGACATTCAAGCCACCTTTCCGAAGGCAGCTATCACAGCCCTCAGCCCTTCGAAAGCGGTGCGCTATACATGTACAGCAAATCCCCGTCCACTCTTTCCCACAATATAAGCGCCGGTCACACCCTTCTCCCCGACCGCCATCCTCCTCACCCCCCGTAACAGAATGGAGGAACCTAAGCCCCCCACTCCCACCTTTCCTCCTGCTGGCGTGGACGAGAGGAAAAGTACAAGAAATCCCTTCAGGGAACAAATCCACAGTCGGTCCAACTCGCTGGCTCGACTTGCAAGGCGAGATCCAAGGTTGTCCGACGACGACAGTCACAACCCTCCTCATTCACCCTCCCAGCGCACGGCTTCGCCTTGTAGTGATGGCAGGGATGCCTATGAAGATATGGGGGACCGATATCCTTCTATCCAAGTTCAGCCAGCGTCAGGGTTAGTGAAACTTCGCTGGCTTAATCGTAAGCGCCCACTACAGTCAACCTAATTTCCCTCCCTTCTGCAGTGCACACATTCTCCCTTCGACTTCTAAAGTCCGCATAGATGACGGCACCTTCATTGCATCTGGGCTTGATCATAACAGCATAACTCTGAATCTCAACGTCCGTAAGTGGACTCTTGCTGTATGGGACACACCACTCCTGCGGTTGAGTACTAATTGTCCTGCTAATCTTAGACCAAGCCTCCAGAAATCCCCTTTCCGATATTCATCAAGTTCCCGCCCATGCTTCCACAGCTCCTTTTACTGCAGGCAGCGCTCGTATGTCGCTTTATCTCATTGCGTCTCGTGGTTTCGGGCTGGCGCTAACATAGCACATACAGCCCTGACCCATCCACCCACAGCAAGTCCCCGTGTTCGACCTCAGGCGGGGATTCACGAAGCCAGAGATGCCCCCTATTCCACCAACTCTACGCCTCAACCGCCCATACCTTCAACACTCCCCCCAACTGGGATGTCTTCTGCATCCTTTGTCAGTGCATTTACTGCCTCCTTGCCAAATTGCAGCGCTCATAGATACGTCGTTCTTCACAGTCACCTGAACCAATCTGCCTTCCAGCGCAGGGCAAAGACATCTACGAACGCCACCTTCTACTCCTGCGACACGGATGGCCGTTGTGGATTCCCCACCCGAGCATCAGGCTACCGATATCCTACGTCGAGAAAGGCGTCAGTGTTGGAGATGTCGGAATCATCACTCAATACGGGGCCTTTGATTATCTCTTCAACATCCTTCTCCCCGCTGACCATCCGGACAATGCTGGTCCATTACCTGCGGGATTCGTCCCTCTAAATATCCAATCGAAGGATATCCACGAATATCCAGAGCATATGCCTGGAAGCTACTTTGCGAGTAGCTCGGTGAGGAAAACCAGGCAAGTTAACGTTCCGCCCGCTTCTCTGAGCCATACAGACAATGCTGACAGCGGGCTATAGCGGCCTTACGTTCACGAGTATGGGCTCAGAAGGTGCAATACTTACCCTCCCCGACGGCGCACACCACCAGGATATCCACAACCTTAAGAGATTCAGAGACTATGCCGCAGCCCATGTCGTCTCCTGGTACAAATTCGTCAACGGAACCTGCGGACGCGAGATCGAAAACGGGAGGCTGCACCTCGTGACGGGATGCGATAAAACCTCATCGTGGGGTATGGCCGCTTTTTTGGGGAGCCAGGTGTCTTCTGAGCCTCTGTCGCTGACGTTCACTACCCAAGTGGGCGCCACTGGACCGACGTACGGGTGGGAACACACGGGACATGCAGAGGTGAAAGCCTGTCCAGCGGTCTCTACACCTGGTCAGAATACCCTGAGAAACCAGTGCACATTCATTCGGTCAATCACACTCTCACTGAGTGACGATGAATGGGAGGATGCAATGGCCGCTATTGATGTTCCAAGCGACAGCGCGCCAGATACGTCAACTGCGAGTGAATCCGATACTGGAGGTTCACATTCAAGTTCCGGAAGTAGAAATCCCTTGCGGCAGCTACTCTCCAAATTCGGATTCTGTCAGTAGTTTCCATCCCTGAAAATAGAATTCATAGTCTTGAGCTCACCTTCACCATTCAGCCAACTCGGGGAAGTCTTCATCCACCAGGACACAAGGCGCCCTTACCATGAAGCCCTTTTCTGACCTTCCATTGCAGGTGCGTCAACGCCGTCTAGCCTTTATCGCCAGTCTCTGTTAACAGGCTATGCAGAGCATCCACCCATCTGCAATCATAAATAAGTTACTACTGAGCAAGGCATGCCACGCTTTAGAACGTTTCCGATGCTTTGCTGACCGCCCAACAGTGTCCAGAAGCTCGAGTAGCGATGACGCACGACAGTGACTGGGCTTTCCTTTCCGATCAGGTAAAGTCGTTACCATATGCGGCAGTACGGCAGTACAGGCTCCCTCACACTCCACATCCAAAGGCTTTGGAAAGTTTCGACATTACTCAGATTCTCGGCGAGATTATGACGTTCGATGCTACCCTTGACTCTGGTGATGCTTGCTTGCTTCCAGAAATCGAGGTTAAGACTGACCCAACTACCTGATTGTCTAGGTGCAATCTATCTCTGCGCATCAAAGCAGCAGGGCGAGAGTAGCCACACTCAGGGGTCTTGCGAAATGGCTACAGTACCAAATAGCACAGACACTCCCGATGAGATAGAGAAACTATTCCAAATGCTGGGGCTGGGCAGGGACGAGGGTTGGCAGACAAGTCCATTATCTCTGCCCCTGCCAATTCCTGCTCCTCTATCACCACACTCACATCTTCGCCGTGACCAAGAACTGTCCCCAAAGGTAGACTCCGTCATATATGCAAGCCCTCCAAACTTTGGGACGGATCTTGACGTCCTACAAACTCCGCCCTTCTTCGACTCGCCGCAACTCTCGACTTCGAGTTCACCATCCACGATTGCGTCTCCACTCTTTGTTTCTCAGGAGTCATTCTCTAACCTTCACTGGGAAGAATCTCACTACATGGGCTTCCCCCGTCAGAAAGGCACTGTAGGCGACTCACCTAAACCGGTGCGGCGGTGGGATGCAGGTATATTCTATGACAGCCCGTCGTCTTCCCCTCCCCTGCCACGGTCTTTCGATAGCCATTCAGGCCTACGGCCAACCTCAGGATCATCGCGCTTCCCCTCTCGTGCCGGGTCCCTCTCTTCAGAGAGAAACTACCCCTGGTCAATCTCAAGTGGCCGGTCATCCCCATCCCTCTTCTTCACTCCTTCAGAGTCTGGGAGTAGTGCGATGTCTCAGCTACTGGAACTCAGTCCTCCCAGTAGCTTTGGCTCTCCAGACATGCATCTACGTGACCGATATGTCTCCAGGTCTACATCTCTCGACAAGGTCGAAGAACGTCCGCGTCGACACAGTTTTGACGGATTGTCTGAGGCGGGATTTTCCCCGACTTCCGGTTCTCAGCTTCCAAAAGCCATAAACGCTACATTTGAAGGCACCTCGAGGACGAGGCAAGACACACGCCTCACCACGGTTACAGGATTGCAAGGGGTGGGGGTCAAGCGCCGACATAGCTTCTCCACTCTTCAACGTTCTCCTTCTGCAACTATAGACATATCGGCCTCGCATGGACTAAGTCACCGCCGCGTCATGTCTCAATCCGGAATGAAGGCAAACCCAGGAAGACGAAGCAAGGAGGCTCGATTCTCTTGTACACTCTGTGGACTGACTTTCACCACGAACCATAATCTAAAGAGTAGGTCACATTGTACTGCGCTTTGCGTTAGTGTACTAACGACGAGAGATACTCAGTTCATATGAATGTGCACCTTGGCGTCAAAGCTCACTCTTGCGTCCATTGTGGCCGGGCATTCACCACTCAGAGCGTGTTGGCTAGGCACATGAAAACCTGCAAGAGCAACCCAGAGAAGCCTCAGAGAAGCCAGCTATCCCAGACACTCAAGACTGACGAGTAGTCTACTCCCCGCCCGATACACCTGAAGCTGTAATATCGACCCTTAACTGCCCTTTACTGCCTTATAGGGGCATGCATCCCTGTTGGTCCATTACGTAACGATATTTTTTCCCTCTGGCTCTGCTATTCTTTTCTTCCCTATACTATGTACACGATACCCTTTCCTGCTCTTGTTGACCTGTAAATATCGCTGAAACTGGCCCGATATCGACGACTACTGCTCTATCTATGACAGCGCCGAAACTACAAGTTGACTGAACTCCCACATCTGCCGCCTCCAATGACAGTCAGCAAGCGAATGCGTCTCGATTCTCCTTCATTCGACGTTCACGATGCTGTTCCTGAAATACTGGCCGACATTGACACGGAGATTGCCCTGAGAGGTCGGCTAGAGGAGACACTACAAGGCAGAATTCAATGGGCGCTTTCGATGCAGAGTGCACTTCGGGCTGGGAGAACACGTATGTTTCATGCAAAGTGTCAGTCATGGACTCTTTTGACCTTTATTTTCAGAGAAGTCTGCTTCTGATGCTCAGGGTGGGTCTCAGAACCTCCAGAAACTTGCGACAGACACATTGGTCAACGTCGAATTACCATCCAGTATCCTTTTCGCCACAGCACCCAAGCCCGCTCCGGCAGCCCAACCCACAGCACCAGCGCCCTATCGTCGACCAGCACCCAGACCCAAACCGTTCGGACATCGTAGCAAAGGCAGTTTCCTCTTTGTTAACGCCCAAACAATAGGCGCAGGTTACGGAGCAAATGGGCCCCAATACCTTCTTCTCAAATGTCCCATCTGCTCCCGAACCGCCTTCTCGTCCCTCCAGGGATTGCTCAACCACGCCCGAATCACACATAGCATCGAGTACGGTACCCACGACGCGTGCATAAAAGCCTGTGCAGTCGAAGATCCCAGCATCAATCTGGACGATGGGATAGAAGTTGGGCTCGGCCCCTCTGGAGTGTTGCCTGGTCTGCAGACACTATTTCAGCGAGCAGTTGGCGTGGAACTGCCTGTCCTCCTTCCCGACGCCACCACGAAGCAGGAATCGGACCAGGCCACGGCCGATTCTGCTGAAAATGTCCATCCCGAGCCTTCTACCCTGGCTCAAACTCTTGGTATCCATGATGAAACGGCGGCATTAGCACCCTTCTTGGGAAAGGAAGCTCGCAGAAGGGAAATACGGGTTTATGACGAAGACACGCATGTTGACATTGGAAGCTACGGGAACACGTCGAAGGAAAGGCCTGCAAAGGCTGGCGCATGGAGAATGACTTTCGCCCAACGAAATGTTGCTGTCCTGGACGGCATAAACCCGGACATGGAAGTCGACCACGAACAAGAAAAGGAACCGGAGGCGACGCCGTTTAAGGACTCGACGAATATGGAGACTCATTCTCCAAGAGGCCAAGCGGAACTTGTTAACCTCCCTTCATCGTCGGGGAGCAGGTTTCATTTTACTGCTCGCATCTCGATTAGTGATCGCAATCTTTTTGTGGCTCCAGGTTTGCCTTCTAGCTTCACTCCTATCACCAGTGCATCCCTGTTTCTTACCTGCTCCTGTGCAGAAAAGCGCGCATGTCCTTCCCATACCCATAAATGGATGATCGGCGTGGAAAATCCGTCTTATGTATGTTTGAGTCTCTATCTTGGACCCCGGAATGCTCAGTCACGATTTAGGCGATCCCCCTGAGCAGTGTGCTGAAGTATATCAAAGTAACGCCTCTCTGCGAACCTGAAGACTTCGAACTTTCCGTGGACACCGCCGACAAGCCACCTTATGCCATAGTCGGTACCGCGAGGAAACCTTTCTTGGCCCGGGTGGAACTTGTCTTCAACGATGTGCTGAACACCGTAGACAGCGGAAAAGAACCGGAAAGTCAACCCAATCTCGAGCAAAGAATGGTGTTGGAGCACTGGGTAGACGTGCGTCACATTGACAATCTCCCATGAACGTTAATGACGGTGGATGCTGTAGCTCGACCAGTTCAGAACCTCTGGAGTAGTTCTTGGCGAGGAACAACTTGTGGACGCGGAGCTGGATCGGCGAACTGAAGTCAAACCAGCAGTTGTGCATTCTGCTTCTCTATCCTCGAAGGACCTTTGGAAGAATACACATCTCGACTCGGGGTCAACACCTTCAAGTGCAAAAGACACTGACGTCTCCCCAGGTGAGTCTGGCATTGTTATTCTTAAATAATCTGAAATAACTGGGTGGGATAGCATACTCCATCCTTCTAGAGCTTGTGCGGCAATACCCTTTAACATCGCACAACAAGGATCAGGCGGAATGCGTTCCCTATAGGCTGGTCTCATCTCGAGCTCGGTTTAAGAACCTTGTCGCTGGACGACAGCAAGCCATCAAGGTAAGTCATGCAAGTTTCTTCAGCCTCTTTTCCGCTCTGATAATGGCAATACCCTAACAGTGGGCAAGAGCTAGAGCCATAAAGGAAGCGTTCGAGTGTGCCTTGGAGGAAGCTCAGATGACGTGCCCCTCTATCTCCACTGCCGAATTGTTTCTATGGCTGCAAGAGAAGGAACAGGCACCCGGAGTGGAAAACGCTCATACAGTAGAGTCCGAGGATCCCATCAGGAAAGGACGTAAGGCAACAGACCAAGCTCATGAGGGTTGGTGTGGATTCTGCGGACTAGAACTCGTCTTGCATCAGCCATTGGAAAGACCTATCAAGCAAGAAGAGAACGAAGGCAGGCTTGGAGAGTGCCTTCTCAGAGCAAATGACACCCGTTCCCCGTGCGACATGTATCGAAACGTTCTGCTGCCAGGAATTAACGACATGGTGCTCTTCCGCCGCAGAAAAGAGATTGAACAACTTTCTGGAAAAGGGCAACCACTCCTCCAACTCTCTTCGGCGCAAAACATCCACCGACAATTAGTCCAATCAGTGGATCCGGGCTTGATTTCCCTTGTCAAGGATGTCCTCAGCGACATGGGTTTATCCACCTTCCAGACGACCGATCCTCATTCTACGCAATACCCCATCGATGGATACGGTTCACGAAGATCTGATGTCGAAGCCAGCATTGCACCGCATGCGCTTATCGCCTTAGCATTAAAGTGTTTCCTTCAAGATACCGTTCGCCAAGGGGTATCACAAGCCCTCAAAGAAAAAACTGTTGCGCTGCAACAACTCGCTTCTGGCTCCAGGAGAGGTTCCAAAAAGGGAGAGCTGCCTCCCAGTTTGCTCACCCCGCACCATATCTTGGCAGGAAACGGCTTGGCAGAAGGACGACTTTAGCTGTCCAGTTTGCGGCGGATTCTGTCTTCTCGGCACATAGCCGCAGGCTGTTGGAGGGCTTCTATGGCGCTCTTCGACGCTCAAGACCATAGTGTATTATCGTTACAGCAATATCGCCCTTCCTGCATGCTTCGAGCCACCCATACGAAGCACCAAAGGCGGAAGCTTCGTGACTCCATCCGATAGGGAAGGGAAGCCTACCATACAACAAACTCGTGCCCCGTGGTTCCTTTAGACTACTCGATCCAGGTCAATCTAATCAGCTTCAAGGTTGCAACGCGTTGGAGATTCCATATATAAACGCTTCATTCATCGACTGCATTCTCCAGTCACTCAGCAGGCCTGCGACGCTTCCACAATTCGTCTACTACACCTTCACAATGATGCTATCGCGACCTTTCCTTTATCTCCTCACTCTTGCCTTGGCATCTAACGCTTTCAAGTCCCATATTCTGCAAGCCAGGCATCAACACAACGTCGTCGCTCTTCAAGCTAGGTGTGCTCCAGGGCCTCACCGTTCCCCTGCTGAATCACTGGAGGTCCCGCCGTCTATCCCTGATGACCCCACGGAATCCAGCCCGAGCTCCGACCGCACTGTTACGATCGCATCTGACAACGCTCCTCTCAGCGACGGTGGAGTTGGGGACGATGACGGCGGAGATGGGGACGGAGAGCCTAGTTCAGGCGAAGGCCCCTCCGATCCTTCAGGTAGCTTGGTCGAAGATCGTGACTCGGACCCTTTGATCTCTGCCAAATCCGTAGCATCACTTACTCCCAATGGCATCAAAGCCGGTATCGCTGGTGGAGATGCCTATCCTTATCTCAAGGACCACATCGGCTGGTGGTATGACTGGTGCGTTCGCCTTCTAACTTTGCTCCACCGCAATCCATCCTTCATGGGCACAGTCGTACTGATTTTATAAACAGGTCCCCTAACCCTTCCAAGCCAGGCAGGCCAATTGCGGTTCCGATGCTCTGGGGAGGTGGTACCGCAGATGCCCAAGACGCCGCCCGTCTCGCCGCTTTCAAGAAGATCAAGAACGTTCCTCGATATGTCCTTGGCTTCGAAGAGCCGGACTGCCCACCAGGCTCAGGCTCAGCGGGGATGTCAGTAGACGCAGCAGTGTCAAAATGGGAGGCATACATCGCTCCAATGAAGCAGAAGGGTGCTTTATTGGTGAGCCCATCGATGTGCAGTAAGTTGTGATCGGTTTGTCAAGATTATGGTCTGATTGTTTGGCCACAGAGCAAGCGGACGAAACCTGGCTCGCGGAATTTCAGAAAAAGATTAGAACGCCGTGGGATATCACTGCCATCCACGTCAACAAGAATAACCTAGCAGGCGTGAAGAAGGACATTGTAAGCATAGTACCCACCGGCATGACATCCCTGAGCTCACTTCCTATCAGGACCATTACCTTCGTTACGGCAAACCTATATGGGTAACTGAGTTTGCTTGCGTGAATGGTACGCCCTCGCCTGGTGGCCTCGTTTGCCTGTCGTGTTGATTTCATGATGGCAGATAACCCCAATTTCGTTCCGTGCACCAACCAAGCCGAAATTGACCGTTTCATCAATGAGATCGTTCCTTATCTCGAGCGCCACCCAAAGGTATACGCCTACGCGTACAGCAACGGACTGGGATTAGGAAACAAGTGGCCCTTAACTACTCCCGGAGACAATAAATTAACGTATGTGTTACCTCTCTACATCCCTTGCCTTGATCAATCGAAACTGACTCTCATCGTCAGCCCATCCGGGAGGACATACCTTGCTGCCATCAGCAAGTTCCACTGATTGCGTGAAATTGAAACGACGATGTCTCTCCTCTTCGCATCCCCGTTTGACACGGACACGGCGGCCGTAATTTAACGGATTTACTTCTTAGGACTCATTATCCTTCTAATGACTCTCAACTTTGTCTTTGGTTGCAACCTCTACAAATACTACGAACGTCGAACAGCGATCTTAGCGTACGACGCGGTTATAGAACTCGCTTCTCCTGCCTTTGGTGTATTCGGTGTACTAGTGTTCCGGAAAGCTTTAGTTCAAACTACATGAGCTCTCGGTGCGGTGATCAACGGTGGGTCCCATTTCTCCTCGATGTGACTGAGGTTCGACTCTGCAGTAGTTGCAGAAGAGGACACACCGAAGGCCCCTGAGATACGCCGAGGTCGTGATAGGTGCAGACGGTGTCCTTGAAAGAGCCATCGACTTGGCTTGTGATTATCACCCTGGAAACACTATTCGACGGGGCTGACTCCTTTATCCGTGGTGATGACAGGTCTTTCCTCTGTGAAGACATGCTCAATGTCACGCAGCGCAACTTGTCTTTTTGTTGTGTGTGGTCTTAAGGCACAGTACATTATCATATCGGCTTCATGCACATGTACATTGACGTCCACGCGGCGTCTTCCTACACTGTACACAGTCGTCTTTTCAGCCACGCGACGCGTTTAGGCCTCCCACCACTCATTTAACTTCCTTTTAAGGCAACCGAGTATCCTTCTGCAGCCGAGTGCCGTCCAGATTGTGCTTTTTCCCCAGCTCCCCAAGTGCTACCACGACGAAATAGAGGTTGCATCTCTACAACCACCATCTCTTGAGTCGGTCATGCCTGTAATTTTTGGCTCGTGCGATTGGCTTCTATTGGCTTGTCTCAAAAATGGAATTGATCGGAGATCACCGCCCTGGTTCTTTGAAGCTATATAATTGTTCCTGACCTGTTCCTTCCTTTCGTTCTCTCCACCACCACTCCAACTCCCCAAGACTTTACCATGGGTGACTACATACAGCGCCTCACGCGACTCAAAACAGAGCTGGAATCCTTTCAGCGCGGGGTCGAGGATCGTCTCAATGCAGAAGAGGAGCTGGACCAAATCCAGAAAGAATACACTCAAATCCTTTGTCGCATCGTTGCTGTCGTCGACGAAGCTGAAGCTTCCAACGCTGACAATCTCGAACAGGTGGTAATGACCACCGATGACATCTTGGAGTTTGCAGTCGGCTTCGCGTACGAAGACTTTGAAGCCTTGGCGGGCGATATGCTTTTTGAGGAAATGGCCTCGTTTGCTCACAGCGAACAAAGACCTGTTTTGGGAGAAGAGGGCTTCAATGCACGAAACGGTAGCCTCTTTCAAGTTTATTACTTGCCACCGCTGAAGCTCAGCTCGCTTCCTTCTTATAGTGCTCGGTCAAGGCAAACTCGACCTAATGCTTCAATTCATGGGTAAGTCTATGGTCTTCTCGCACTCCATAGTAACCCTGCTAAAGTGAACCTGTTATTCAGTACAGATGGGTTTGGTACCATCTCAACGAGAAATAAAGCTACCACCCGGTTTCGAACCTCCCAAATCATGGAAAGCCACCCCACGGCCGCATACGCTCTCTACTCCCTGCGCTAGGTTCTCTGACAACCTGGGACCAATCGATTTCCCGCTTGACAAGACACGCGCTCTTTGCGTCCTGCAAGCTCGCTGCGAAGTTACAAACGACGAAACACCCGAGTCAGGGTCTTCCACCATGGCCTCCGACGGAAAGGGCTTCGTCGTTCGCATGGCGGGAGGATGGAAGAACCGCGATCCATTGGTCTACTTCCGGTCCTTCGACGACGCGTTCCAGCAGGCCGATGGAATGATCGAACCCGGTCTATGCAGCCTCGTTGATGACGTCGCTTTCAATCACGAAAGATTCATTGTAGCAGCCGCAGACGACGATAGAATCAAGACCTACACTCGCTCCCAAACAGGGACGTCGGGAAACGTCAAGATGCTCCCTCTCCACACAATCAACACGCGAGAATTTACTGGCCCTCTCGCCTTTTTCTCCAACAACCGACTCGTTCGTTGCGGTAAAGGGAAACTAGGTGTCTGGAATCTCGATGAACTCGCCACGCACGGCCCTTCCGGGAAGAAAATCATTGGTAAACAGATGGATCCTGAGGACATCGATACATGGCGAGACTTTTACGACGACGAAATAGAGCTCTCCACCGGAACGTCCAAACCATCCACGACTCTACCACTCTCAGTTGACTACTCAATCAGCGAATGGCACCCATATCCCTCCAGGGACGGCGTCATGCTCTGCGCGTCCGACTCTCGCGCTAGTGACGAACGAAAATTCCGCTGTCATGCTCTGGACATTGAGCACGGCGGACAAATCGTCACTCGATACCTCGGAATCGGAGGAGAAGCACATTCATTCTCGACGAGCAAGGGCGATCCTGACCTTTTCTCCGTTTGCGCTTCGGACGGGTACACGCGCCTCTTTGATCCCAGGCACCCGCTACCCGTTATGACCATCAAATCATCCGTCGAATCCAGTTCTTGCGCTGCCCTGTGTCATCCTGACGGAGTTCCCCGTGCGTACCCACTTCTCTCGTTGAACATGATATCCCATCCAATATTCGTTTTTAGTTCTGTTCGTTGGTGGAGGTAAAGAAGAATGCATCAAACTCTGGGATCTACGCTCCAGAACCCCAGTCTACGAACTCGCAACAGGGAACAATGCAGTTATGGGTCTCGCTTGGGACGACCAGCACGACCAACTTTTCGCCATCACTTCCTGCTCTTACATGGACAGGATGGGCGAGCGATATGGCTACCGACGAGCGAAAATTCCCAAAGGGTTCCGCGAGACTGGGAATACCACTCTTGCTTCGGTTGAAGACGAAGACATGGAGGACGATGACGATGACCTAGAGGACGACAATTCGGATGACGACTTTTACGACTATGATGAGTATCGATGGCCAAAGGATGCTCACCACTCAGAGGATTACTTTGGACACATCTTCGATTTGGGAAGTCATAACATCCGTGAGTGTACACCCCACCTTTACCCCACCTTTTTCAAGCAGTTTCCCGACCCTTGTCAAACCAGTCCGCTATCAGTTCAAGCACGATGCCGACAAGAGCATTGTTCCTCAATGGAACATCTAGTCCCCTTGTGCATTTCCTCACCCTTACCCTGTACATATGTAACACAACGTACATCCACCTCAAGTCCAAAGCAAGCAAAGGGTCCCCTCATTGCGAAAGTCGAATCATTAACATCCAGCACGCAGTAAGGCGGCAAGCAATTAGTAAATGTAAGGGAAGATCTTGTAAGGGACCTTTTTCTTGTACTCGAGCCAGTCATCGCCGTATCTTTACACGTCTCGTCAGTACCAAATTGACAACGAAATGAGGAGTGACTCACTTGGCATGGCAAGCCTCATCGTCCCGATTTTGTCGGTGGAGGAGGAGAATGGTGAAGTAGATGGGGTAGAAGTAGGTGACGGGAGTGTTGAAGCCTGTGGGCAGACTCCATGCGAGGGCCATGATGAGGTCACCGCTATAGATCAAAACGCGTTTGGGTTGAATTGTATTGAAGCAATGAGGGAACGCGCAACACGTGGTTAGCAACTGATAAGACACGTAAAGGTGAAAGTTGCAACGCACAGGTAGTTGGGATGCTGGCAGAGTCCCCACCATCCAGAAATCAACAACTTGGTTCCGCGCTTCGTAGGCATCCATTTCAAGTCTATCCAAGCATCGTCATTTCGAGCTACGCGACTAATGAGTGAAGACAACGTACTCTTGGGGTTCTTTCCGTTCCTGAAATCGTTCTTCTCGCCGTTGGAGTCTCTAAAGATGTAGTAACCAAGGAGGTTGGTAAGGATGATGGCGATGGTTGCGGGGATACCGAGTTCAATAGGGTGGAAGGCGAGGTATCGGGCTTGAATGGTATAGACGAACGGAACCCAGGCCAAGTCACCAACGGACAACATGAATCCGAAGCCGTCGCTGACGATGTCCATGGTTGTGAAGACCGCCGGCTACACCGCGTTTCAGACAGCGCCCGGGAAAGGAGATAGAGAGAAACGCACCTCGTTGTAGAGCGCATCGGCAACATACCAGGTCTCAAAGGCGAGAACCAACCACATGGAATCGGTGACATTATGGAAGCCTCCCCTCCTGACCGCCTGCTCGCAGACCATGCTGATGTTGATGAGAACCCATAGGATAAGGCCAGGTCGGAGCTCATTGAAGGACTTGATGTCGAAAGAGCCGATGGAGGGGTTGAGTTCGCGTCCAATGAACCACTGGGAAATAACAAATATGACACGATATAAGCGAGCGCCGAGAGAAAAAGACAGAAAACTCACGTCATAGATAAAGTTGCCCGAGTTTCCACCAAGGGCGAGGAGCCGTCCCGGGCGGAAAGACATGACATAGACAAAGACGGCCTGGATGAAGGAGTTGATCAAGGCGGCGGTGACAAACCCAACCCATTTGGTGTAGATGAAGGTGAAGGATTCGGGGCCGTTGCGCAAGATCCAGCCAGTGGTGATACCCATTGCCAACAAGAAGGTTGAAAAGGCTACATGCGAATGAGCAAGGGACGTGTTTAAAGACAATGCCACCAGACACACCATTGATTTTATACTTTTTCTTTTCACCAGTTCTGAGGGTGGTTCCTTCTATCCAGTCGCCAGGGAGAATGGCCCAGGATCCGACGCAGAACGCGTACCAAGCGGCGTAGATGAGCGCTGCTTCCTGGTCATAGAGACTCTTCCAGAACTCGATGTCGGAAACGGCGGCGACGACGCGTTCAGGGACGGTGGCAAGGGGCGGTGGGCAACCTCCTGAAGTTTCGTTGCAGCCAAAGTAGAGGGCGTAGAGCATAAATGGGACGCCGATACTGACCAGGGTTGCCCCCGGTGGTCCCAAGAACTCATAAGAGGTTGTTTTTGGGTTGAGGACTGCGTTGTCCTTTGAGGCCATGGCGGTCGCGTTGCAAAGAGCCGTCTCTCGTTCAACTGGCACGACATTCATTCCATGTTTGATCCGCGTCGGATACAGCAGGTTGTTCCCACGATGGCTTGACATACACCGACAGAGTCTCCCCCTAAAAGGGACTACAAGGGCTTTAACGAATCTAAACGAAACCCATGAATGAACTCGTCATCTTATAAACTACAAACCTTGGCCCTCTTTCTTCTCTATGAACGATCATCATGAACCTCGCTCAGCGACTCAATGAACTCGCCCAAGCAAACTCTGATGGTCTTCTCAGGTAATTTACTATCCACATTGCCCCTACAATCACATACTAAACCGTAGTAATCTTCAGCGACGACGAATACCGCCTGCTCCGCCAAAGCGCGTTTGAACAGTACTCGGAACCCCTCGTCATCCCAGTCGAGAAACCAGTAGGACCGGCCGTGCCTGTCGTCCTCGTCCGCAGTGGTACGTGCAGCATGCCGTGTTCATTGAATAACCCTTACGTTACCCCCTCCCCCTTGGCAGGCTCCCAACACAAATCATCGTCTCCCGCCAAACCACAGCCCATCGAAACCACCCCCTCCAAGCTAACCACCTTCATACGACGCGCAGCGGGTCGCAATGCATCTCGTGAACGCCCTTCGACAGCTGGAGCACGCTTCCACGACCCCACACCAAGTCCGACACCACAAGACCCATTCACACCAGCCAAACGCGGTCTGATTCCCCGCATCTTCCACAAGAAACCACACGATCTATCCCCCCTCCAGACAAACTTTACTCCAAAATTTATCACTACACTCGCGGTTCAGTCACCTCTCTCCACTGCCAGCACGTCACCTCCTACTCCAAACCGATTAAAATCCAAACTCTCCGCGTTCACGGCAGCGCGTAAACTCGCTCAGGCCCCCGTCCCCAACTCTCCTGTAGCATCAACAGGTAGCAATGGATCCTCCAACGACAACCCAGCAACAAGCAAAGAAATCCGGGATATGGTTCTCTCAACCGAGGCCGAACTCGAGAGACTCGTCGACGCCTTCGACGCGCTCGAGCAAGGCGTAATACGGCGAATCAAGAAACGTAACGCGAGGAGACTTCCAGCAGTCACTCCTCCAAACGTAAATGTCCTACTCGAAGGTCGCGATTGGCGGGGCGAATTAAAGCACCACCGAATGTCGCCATCCGTGTCTACCCCTCTCTTTGATCCCAGAACGCGTTCGTCTTCCTTCAACTCGCCCGCTGCCATCGCCCCCTCTTTATCGATGCCCCGGTATATCACACTCGAACAGCCACCCCTCACAAGCGACAGACTCTCGGTTCACTCGGGGCACTCCGATCGCACTTCTTTCTCCTTCTCTCACTCCAGATCTATACCCTCCCTCCCGAAACAAACGACCTCACCAAGTAGCCCTCTTTCCCCGCACTTCCGAAGTCCACCTCCTAGCTCTCTCAAGCGCAAGGCATCACTCTCGTCCGTCTCCTCCCGGGGAACAAGTGCATTCTCAGCACTCGGTGGCCGATTCGGTGCTGCATCAGCAACTCAGCTACCCCTGTCTCCCTCATCCCAATCCCACGTACGCGGAGGTTCCACAGACGACGACTCGCTCATCCTGCTAGACGGACTTAATCTGACGGACGACGATCCTGACCAGGACCATCTTACCGAACTGAACGAAATACGCCAACGCAAGAAGGAAGTCATCGCTCGGTATGCACAACGCATCGAATACCTCAAGGCTAAACAGAAAGGCGCCGAACTGCACGAGAAGTTACTTCGCAAGTGAATACATCTTGGACCTTTTTCTCGGTTTCCGTCCGGAATTTGATTTTCTCTGGTTTCTTGTTTCTTAACCGGCCCCCGGATTTCACAGTTTACCCTGGTCCTTGGTCATCCTATCCTTTCGGTATCCCCTAATGTCGACCACACTGACATGAAACATCATCCATCGTATCGGCAGCGACCATTCCTCTTTTCCTCCTCGGGTTTCCTATTCCATTCCATTCTTTTTCGCTTTTGGGTTCTCGGGTCGATTCTACACTACTTCTCCCCTCCGCGTTCTTAACCCCGACATCATGTCTACGTTCGCCAGACACGCTTCTATTACTATTATTATGTGTACGCTGTATAATTGTTCGTCCCGTACTGTCCATATGGTCCTTACCGTCCTTATTGTCTCCCCCTGATCGAGAGCACTCCAGTGTATGTGCATCCTGTATGTACTAGTACTTGTCGAATGGTGCATTTTTACATGTTGTTGTAGTAGCCTTTCATCCCGTCGAAGAATGCTGCTTCTCCCAACGCGAGGTATCAGATGCACAATCGTTCGCCATTTCAAACTGCCAAAATTGCGTTAATTCAGTTCATCCCTTGAACAATTCAAGGCCAAACCATACCTGTTCATCCGTATGACACACCAAAATCCTCTTCTTCCTCTGCTCGCCCTCGACACCAAGCGAGATTTCACTCCCCTCCTCCGAAACCTGCACGACTTCCACACTCCCATCCGCACTCCCATTCCTCTCCCCATCCAACCGTTGATACCCCAAACACCTCACCCTCCTCCCAACCACCTCCCGCAACTCCACACTCCTCTCACCAATCCCACCAGCAAACACCAACGCGTCCACTTGTCCTTCCAACTTCAAATGATACGAACCGATGCAATTGAGTATGGCGTCTACGAACAGATCGAATGCCAGTCTGTTCGGGTTCCTCGAGGAAATCGTCGGATCGGGATTGGACAACTCCGCTTTGGAGGAAATGGTGGCAAAATCGGTGGTACCTGTCATGGCTTTCCACCCAGAGTCTTTGTTGAGGATTTCCTCCGCCTACACCCCCACCGACGCCTGGTAAGCTTCAACAGGGCGAATAGACAGACTCGACGTACCAACGACACCCCGACATGCGCAGCAGATTTAGGATCATGCGTGATCCTCCCTGCGCGATTGGTATAATGGAAGATCAAGCTTGGGTCGATGGCGCCTGAACGCGTTGCACCGGGCAGACCGCTCAAAGGTGTTAGACCCATCGACGTGTCCAGAGATTCACCGTTCTTTATAGCACAAGCTGAGGCTCCAGAGCCCAAGTGCAGAGCGATGAGGTTGAGCTCTTCGGGAGGCTATTAGAGAAAAAGATGTGAGAAGAGGGACGTGATGCGAGCATCGAAAGCTTACCTTGCCTAGATGCTTCGCCACAGCTCGAAGGATATACGAGTCTGCAGATTCCAAAGGTTAATAGGACCCTTTTACACCGTAAATCTGTACTCACAGCTCAGCCCGTGGAATCCATATTTCTTCAATCCTCTCTTCTCCGCCACCTCCTGTTTGATCGCGTAACTCGCGATATGTGGTGGGATGGGTCGATGGAACGTGGTGTCAAAGTACGCAATAGACTTTGCATTGGGCAAAGCCTTGATACAGGCTTGGATCACAGAGAGAGCAGCCCCGTTATGCCTAAGCCAAGGCAGTCAGCATCCCAACCTTTCGTGCCACGGGGTAAGGGAGACATACAAAGGCGCCAAATCCGACAGATGTTCGATATCATGATACGACTCCTCCGTGATGACGACCGGGTCGTGATAATCCCCACCATGCACAACCCGATGGCACACCCATCCAATCCTCTCCTTATCAATCGACGCCACCTCCTTCAAGCACCCCAAGAACCATTGGAAAGCCGTTTCATGGTCTTTCACTTTGTCTCTCCCATCCCCCTCTTGTCCCAGCCCTGGATCCTGCTCCTTCTTATTCGCCTTGTCATCAAACGAGCTCCTACTCTTGAATACCGCCTTAACAGGCGGAGACATAATCGAGCTGATAGAGCAGTTCAGAACAAATTCGACAGAGCGGCCGCGTTCCTTCGCGACCTCGGGGTCGAGCGTCGTGAAGAGTGTGATTTTGAGCGACGAAGAGCCTGCATTAGCCGCCAAAATCAAGTCTCGTCGTGGTTGGTCAGAGGACATGGTTCGCTGGAAAGTCTACTGAGAAGCGGTAATGCTTCCAACTTGTTGATATACCATCCCATTTCTCGGTTTCTTGGATGTTGGTTCATGATCAACGTCATGTTCAGACCAAGTTTCGATTTCGACCTGACGTCATGTCGCGTGGATTTCAATTTCCGATGAGATGCCGTCGCAGCCGTGGGCGCTTCTTCCCTTCGGAGCTCAAACTTGACTTTTATCCTCTCCCCTTTTCGCAGCGCTCCACGATTCGCGCCAATCTGTTACCTGTTTATGACGTCGAAAATGGGACTCGTAACAGGGTTACACCCTGCTTGGAATATAACAAGCTCTATCTTCTCTTGCCACTGAGCGATTCGTGAACCACGATGCCAGGACAACAACTGTCAGAACCAAATCCTCCTCCAGGACCTTCGCACCTCCCTGACTCGACGTTGGACTATGTTGTCAGGCTGGATACGAAAAATTATCTTCCAGAGGATGAGCTGAAAGGACTTCAACTGTTTCGGAGGGCAGCGGACTACATAGCTGCAGGTGCGATTGTCCTGCAGCCAACACCCGAGAAGTAAGAGACTGACCTACCTTCGCAGCTATGATTTTCCTCAAGAACAACGTCCTCCTAGAAGAGAAGCTGTCCCAAGAGAACATTAAGCCGCGTCTACTTGGGCACTGGGGAACATGTCCAGGCCTCACACTAATCTACGCACACCTCAACCGCATCATCCGCAACACAGGACAAGATACCCTCTTCGTCGTCGGTCCAGGTATGTTCCTTGCCTGACGACTCACCTGGCCCTATTCACGCTTACTCCATCCGCACAGGCCACGGTGCACCCGGTATCCTATCCAGCCTCTGGCTCGAGGACTCCCTCAGCGTCTTCGAACCTTCCATGACCCGTGACCGCCCCGGCCTCACAAAGCTCATCTCGCGCTTCAGCGCCCCCGGTGGGTTCCCCAGCCACATCAACGCCGAAACACCTGGCGCAATCCACGAAGGTGGGGAGCTGGGCTATGCACTGAGCGTCTCCTTCGGCGCTGCAATGGACAACCCGGACCTAGTGGTTGCGTGTGTTGTAGGGGATGGAGAAGCAGAGACGGGTCCGACGGCTGCTGCGTGGCATGGGACCAAGTTCTTGGACCCGGCAGAGTCTGGAGCTGTTCTTCCTATCCTGCATCTCAACGGGTTCAAGATCTCGGAGAGGACAATTTTTGGCGTTATGGATGATAAAGAGATCAATTCTCTCTTCAGGTTAGTGTTCCTCACTTATCCAAAGTTCTGCAGCGGTTCACCTGAATACAGTGGATACGGATACCAAGTCCGCATCGTTTCTGAATTGGACAACCTCGATAATGACCTTGCGGCCTCGATGGACTGGGCTATCTCCGAGATCCACAAGATCCAAAAAGCAGCGCGCTCAGGCAAGCCTATCCCCAAACCTCGCTGGCCATTGCTCGTGGTCCGTACTCCCAAGGGCCTCGGAGCACCCCATTCGATTCACGGCTCCTTTATCGAAGGGTCGTTCCACTCGCACCAGGTTCCGTTGCCGAATGCTGCGAAAGATAAGGAGGAACTCAAGGCGCTTGAGGCTTGGCTGGAGTCGTACAAACCCGGAGAATTGTTCGACGAGAACGGTGCCCCTCGACCTGAAGTTCTAACCATCATTCCGCAAGCCAACGCAAAGAAGCTTGGACAGCGCAAGGAAAGCTACGGCGCGTACATCCCACTTAAGATCCCCGACTGGAGGCAGTTCACCGTCGACAAAGGAAGTGAAGAGAGCTGCATGAAATCAGTTGGGAGGTTCCTCAAGCAAGTCATTGTCGAGTAGGTCCCCCCTGCCCACAGCACCGCATTCCAGAATACTAATTCATCCACCAGCAACCCCAAAACATTCCGAATTTTCTCCCCCGATGAACTATCCTCCAACAAACTCGACGTCGTCCTCGACGAAACGCGACGCAACTTCCAATGGGATATCGGCGGCAAAGGCGGGCGCGTAATCGAGATTCTCTCCGAGCACACTTGCCAGGGTATGCTTCAAGGCTACACCCTCACAGGCCGCACAGGGCTTTTCCCCTCATACGAAGCATTCCTTGGAATCATCCAAACCATGATGGTCCAATATTCCAAGTTCATCAAAATGGGCTCAGAAACGAAATGGCGCCAGCCTCACGGATCGCTCAACTACATCGAGACATCCACATGGGCAAGACAAGAACATAACGGCTTCTCGCACCAGAACCCGGCGTTTATCGGCGCAGTGTTGAATTTGAAACCAAAGTTTGCGAGGGTGTATTTGCCGCCGGATGCGAATTGCTTTTTGTCGACGGTAGCGCATTGTTTGAGGGCGAAGAATTATGTGAATTTGATGGTTGGGAGTAAGCAGCCTACGCCGGTTTGGCTGAGCCGCGAGGAGGCAGATAGGGTGAGTATGTCGATGGCTAGAACTGGTCTTTTGTGATTTACCTCCCTGTTAGCACTGCATCGCCGGTGCCTCCATATGGAAGTTCGCCAGCGTCGACGAAGGACTTGACCCGGACGTGTAAGCACTATTTCTCTTCTACTCGACCAACCTTAACGATACACTCAGCGTGCTCGTTGGCATCGGCGTCGAAGTGACGTTCGAAGTTATCGCTGCAGCTGCGCTACTCCGGAAGCACGTCCCTGAGCTTCGGGTACGCGTCGTAAACGTGACAGACCTGATGATTCTCGGGGCCACTGGCACGCACCCTCATTCTCTCAACGACGAGGCTTTCGACACGCTCTTCACAAAGGACAGACCTGTGCACTTCAATTACCACGGATACCCCATCGAATTACGTGGATTGCTGTGGGGTCGACCGAACATGGAGCGGATTACCATCGAGGGTTATCGGGAGGAGGGAACCACAACTTCTCCATTCGACGTGAGTAGAATTTACGTCTCCAAGCACCGACTGCTTACCATTGACCTTTGCAGATGATGCTCTGCAACCACACGTCTCGTTACGACGTCGCTGTGGCGGCACTCCGTGGTGGAGCCAAGAATAACCCCAAAGTAGCTCTCGTCGCCCATGAAATGTCCAGCTACTTTGAACACATGGCAAGAAAGGAGAAGGACTATATCTTGGCCGAGGGCAAAGGTGCGTTTTGCTTACTCTCCATGGCCTGCACAGTCCTGATCAGAGGCCTGCCCGTAGATCGCGATGATATGTTTGAAGTTCCCAAGTTTGATTAGCTGAAGGATAACGCTGTACAATGGCAGTTAGAAACATAGACATTGCGTGTATTCGTACCAAAGCCTGTAGTATACATACTGTCGCGGTCGGGAGGCGCATCAGCACCATCAGATGCGCCTACGATTTAATCATACACGTGATCGCGCGCTTGCCGCGAGTCGCGTTTGTCTGGTTCTGAATTCTTGTCTTTCACTTTCACCCAAGGCGCTTGACCACCCACACTTTCTGAAAGGCCGGGACATAATATCAACCTCCGGAACCAATGGCTTTCTCAGGGTATGTTTTCTTTCTCTGAATGCCCGGAATCTAAACTCACGATGAATGCACAGATTTGGCGCTAAGCCTGCTGGTTCAGGTCTCTTTGGTTCTTTCGGCCAACAGCAGAGCACCCAACCGACTGGAGGCCTCTTCGGTCAGCCCCAACAGCAACAGCAGCAGCCACAGCAGTCCACAGGCCTCTTCGGCCAACAACAAAACACAACGAGTGGTGGCGGTCTCTTTGGTCAACAGCAGCAACAACCTCAGCAGCAACAGTCGGGCGGATTGTTTGGGCAATCGACAACGCAGCAGAACCAGCCATCGACGGGGTTATTTGGACAGACGCAGCAGCAACAACCATCGACGACGGGAGGTGGATTGTTTGGGAACACAGGGACGCAGCAGACGGGAGGGGGGTTGTTTGGAAATACGGGTACTTCTGGGCAGCAGCAGCAAAGTGGAGGACTCTTTGGGAACACTAGCACCACCAGTGGTCAGACAGGCGGAGGATTGTTCGGAAATACTTCCAATACCACGACCGGCCAAACAGGCGGAGGACTCTTTGGAAACACCTCCAACACGACCACTGGTCAAACCGGTGGAGGACTATTCGGCAACACCAGCAACACTACAACTGGGGGTGGACTGTTCGGTAACACCGGAACAACAACTGGTCAGACTGGTGGTGGGCTGTTCGGTAACACCAGTAACACGACTGGACAGACTGGAGGTTTGTTTGGGAACACGAGTACCACCGGACAAACGGGTGGGGGCCTATTTGGCAACACGAATACTCAGCAACAGCAGTCTGGAGGTGGTCTCTTCGGAAGTACAGCGCCTTTACAAGGCCAGGCTACCCAGCCTGCCGGAGGCTTCGGTGGATTCGGGTTGAGCAAGCTGCCTTCGCAGACACAACAGTGAGTCCCACTCCTCAGTCAAAACATTCGATCAATCTAATTTAATTCAATCAGATTTGGGTACGTTCCTTATCTATGGTCACTGGAGCTCACCAGAGTAACGAAGCTTGTGATCTAGAGCATCTACCGCAGCACAACAAGGAAATGCACCCCTCATGACGAAATCCACTAAATTTAATGATCTCCCTGAAAACGTGCGCCAAACACTGGAAGCTCTCGAGTACGCATTTCCAGTACACTATCCTTTCCGTCCATCCGAATCTTTAACATACGGTGCTGCCACTTCTTAGCAATCATATCCAGGGCAGAGTGCAGATTAGTAAAGACCTACATCAACGCAAGCTCGGTGAAGAGCCTACCAAGGGTCAAGCCTCGATAAAGCAGTTGCACAAGGTAACGTCCCTTGTTCTCTTTTCTGCAATTACACCTTCCTCTTCCGCTCGTCCACTTTCCCGGTCCCGACGTGGGATGTACGTACAGGCTAACTGAGGCGCCGCCGGTAAATTAGGAACTGATAGATATCGCGACGACGATTCGAAATGATTCCCATACGACTCAGGATCTGAAGGGCAAGGTCGACCAGACGATCCAGGATGCACGCGTCATGGCTTCAATCATCGATGCGTTCCGTAACCCGCAGAGTGGGAACACTGCGCTCAAAGATCACGCCAATTTCCCCCTAGAGTGAGAGATCCCAGTACTTTTGTTCTCACTGATTATTGCTGAAACGCGAAATGCCTCGCTCTACTACTAGGTACTTTACCCGAATCGCCGATCAAATGCGCGAGAGGTTGGTGTGGTACAAGACGACAATCGAGGTCTGTTCCCCTTTCTGATTTCCCCAGAGACGCATCTATGATCCTTACACTTGACGATTCCACAGCAAATCGAGCGCAAGTTGTTGTCTTCGTCTGGGCAATCTCAGACTCCACAGGGTTGGTTATAATCATTTGTTTTTTGCAAATCTTTTCTCACTGTTGTCTACCCAGGTATTGTTGCGACCCTCCAAGCCCAACACGCGACCTTCCTCGCATTGGCCAGTAAAACAGCCGCCTTGGACGCGGAAGTGCAGAAGATCAAAGTGTTGTATACGCAGCTATGGCGGGCCAAGACAGGGAGTGTCAGGGATCCTTTTAACGATACTCCGAAGACATCAGAAAAGGCAGATTTCGGAATGAGTACTCTCTCTGTTCGATAAAGATACTCTGCTTTTTTGTTTTTCGAATTCTGTTCCTCCGATTCGTCCAGTCCTGTTGCACCTGCTTAGTCCTTCTGTGAAATGATATCCTGATATCCATCGTCCAATTGTTCCGGTCGGTATCCTCAGTGGTAGTGATCGTATAGCGCCGATATTTTTTCAAACATCCACGTCGCGTGTGGAAAGGGGGATATCATCATATCTTTGCCTTTCTTCCCTGTTGAGCCAGTAATCCGGATAGTGATCACGACCACATCTCTTCCTCCTAGTTTCCTCTTTGCATAGTCACGTTCTAAGTTCTAGAACAGGGTACGTTATGTCCTCGAGGCACCAGGACATCTCATGTCGCCGGAAAGGCCACATTACGATCCGTCACGCACCGATTCAGGAAACACCCCTGTGCCCCCGTTGTTCCCGGGCGTCTACTATTCTTCCTACAAATAAATGGGCGGCGTCCGAATATGATTGCCCTTCATTCCACACGAAAAACATTCCCTCTCACTTCCTTCCCTTTCCTCTACCCTTCACTAACAGAGGCGAATGATGAACAACATGTCGATGGGAGCTCGACCATACCAGCAACAGCCTGGTGTGGGTGTGCACACACCCTCTCCAATGTACCAGCAACAACCACAGCAGCCGCAGCAACAGGCTGATGTCGTCTCTGGCGAACAATACCGCTATGCACTCACTAACTTTGTATGTCCCCCACAGTTCACGAATTAGCTTCCCGGCTGACCACACACCTTTGATCTCTCTAGCGAATTGCTCACGAGAAAGTTGAGCAACAAAGACACCAATTAGAGGAACAGGAGCGTGTCGTCGCTCAGCTTAAATCTCGGATCGCTTTGCTGGAGGGTACGACAGGAGCCACCGTTCGAGGTCCGAACGGGAACACGATCGATGATTTCTCAATTCGAGTACGTTCGTCCACCTCAACCGCCTCGTCTTCACAGCACTTTGACCAACCTGTTACTGACCTATTCACGTCACAGAACACTGCCTCTCAACTCGACAAACTCATCAACCGCTGGGCAGCAGACATCGTCCGCACACCGCCTGCACCCTTGAACCGAATTTGCGCCGCCATCCTCAACGATGTCGTCAACGGCCTCGAAGGCATTGAAGAAGTTGAGGCTACGCCTATGCAACTCCAATCTTACCTCCGGCACGCGCTGTCAGAAACCATCTCTGAAGGTGTCATCAACTGCCTCATCGTCACCAATTCTATGGAGGCGAACGTCCAGCTGACAAGGGTCCACGAACATTTATTTGCTCGTACGTCCTGATCATCATTCTCGCCTTCCTCCGTATGCTAACAATTCATTCATAGGCGATCCAACAGTGGCCTGTGTATGGCGTCGTCAAACTTTCACGGCGGCCGTCGAATCCTGCACACCCGACATGTCAATGTCAATCCTCTACGAGCAAATTCCTTCTGTGATGAAAATCCTGAACGGCAAACTGCCAATATCAGGAGGCGTGTCCATCCTTGATTCGGCCTATGCTTTCTCCCGTATGCTCCACGGCGCAGGGAGCACTGCCAACGACGCCTTCTATCGCGCCTTCGTACCCGAACTGGGCAGCGCACTCTATCCCCGACAAATCGAATTGGTGAAAAGGTGCCTGAAGAGCGAGAGGGGCGAACTGGATCGAGTGGGAGCGACGATCTTCCCAGGTTTGGTCAAGATTTCGAGATCGCCCACCGGTGAGCAAGGAGAAAACAATCATGTATGTCTTTTTCCTTCTATCTCGTCGAACCTCAGCTGATCGACATCCCACCTGTGCTTCTCGCAGACGGTGGTCAGAAGAGCGCAAGTCATCTGCGAATGTGCGATGGGCGGGTCGTCTGTTCCATCACAAACCCCTGCCATTCCACCTCCATCTTTCGAAGGAGGGATGATGGATCCAATGGCCATGATGGGTGGCCCAATGTAATCTTCTCTCTTCTCTCTCTTCCTCCAGGTTCATTCACACCCACCTACGTGCACATCTAATCCTGTTTTTCGTCTTTTTTTGTCGCTCTGTTTTACTTGGGCTCTTGGTTGCCTTGATTTATTTCCTTCGCTCTTCAAACACGACTGTACATCTACTTTTTCCAATCGCAATCCTAATAGAACACGAGCAGCAGCAGCATGGTAGCGTCTACATGAAATGGGGATGTGTAATCGCACAAAAAAGGAGGAGGGCAATAATAACTGGTCCTGATATATAGAGTATATGATTGGAACTAGGAGAATGTAAGATCCCATGAGTGTACCATTAGACCTAAACGACATTGCGTCACTCCGAGCGCAGCATACTCGTAACCGTCGAGACCGTACCGCCTGGAACTCAAAGCCAGCGTAATCTTAACTACGGCAGTCAGAGGTTCCGTTGCCACCATGGGTTGCATTGGAGCCCAGTAAAAATAGAGGTGAGATCGGACTTCGGACAAAGAGTGGGGGGTCCTAAAAGGAGCAGCACGCTGGACATTACCACGGACGTTACTACGACTGAGCGTGAATACAGTTAACGAGGTCCCAGCGACCCATGGGACACGATACGGCTGCAGTAGTGGAGGGGAAGCTGGCACGGAGATAACTTCTAGTGCCAGTGTGCCGTCGACGTCAGTATGAGGTGCTTGACCATTAGCGTGTGAGTTTTAACACTTGGTGAAGCCATTGTGTGAAGCGCCTAGATCTGAAAGAAATGGCCGGGGTCAGGAGAGGATACCCTTGGATCAAACTTCCCTGGGTTCAAATCAAGCCACGGCCCCGTTCCCCAAGGGCGACGCTGGACTCTCGATATAGAACGCACGCGTTGCAGATGGAGCCGGGCGCTTAAGTGGGCGCTTACCAATTAGCGAAAGCTCCGGATTCTCTTCAGTCATCGCAACTGCATCCTTCACGCTCTATATTATTCTCGGTCTATAGCAAAAATCAGGAAAAATCGACAGTAAAGAGTGTAAGAAGCGTCACAGTCAAGTGTCCACCTATGCCACAAGCAACGACGAAAGCGTAGCCTCAGTCTGGATAACACCAAGTGCCTGCTTCACTTCTAACCTCCTCCTTGCAGCATCCAGCCAGTCCTTAACCAGCGCCTTCGCAGGACCTCTAAGCTGGTTGAGCTCTCGAGCAGCACTATCCAAGTCCTTCTCAACGAGGTAGTACTCGGCCCGCGACAGCACGCTCAAAACATCGTCACCAGGAACCAATCCCTGCTTCCTGAACCTGATCCCTGACAGAACCTTGCTAGCAAGGTACGACAATACACCAGCGTTCTCGTCAGGAACCAACGCAACCTCGGCCACCTTGGGTGCCACAGAAGTGGTGAACCAAGATGACAGATCGGCGAAGGGTTCAACACCAATATCCGGGACGTCGGAGGATTCAAGGGTCGAGAGGGCAGCTTGGATAACAGGGTCTTCACGCGCGGCAGTAACGTGTCGAAGGACCCTCAGTTGTTCACGGAAGGGTTGGCGTTTGGGGCTCTCGAGGGCGGCGCTGCTCAGGGAACGTACGGCGGACCAGAGGGCGTGCACACGGATGTTTTCGTCGAGGTAGGCGGTGTTGTCGAGGGCGATGCGTTCGAGGCGCTTGAGGTCGGCAGCGAGGTCGTCGAGTTTGGCGAGGCGGCCTCCACGTTCTTGCTCTACGCGAACCTTGATCTCGCGGATCCAGCGGCGTTGGAGTTCGATACCCTGAGCAATGACTTCCTCCTTTAGCCTACAACCAAATCGTTAATCCAGGGAATTTGCGACTTTCAATTTTAGGCTCACCGTTCATTGATGAGCTCAGTTTGAGTCTTAAGCTCATGGTCAAGCTTGGCCCGATAAGCAGCAATGAACTTGGCCCGCTCCTCTTCGAAGAACTTGCGGAAGCCCTCCTCCTGGCTGTCGAGTTTATCCTGCGCCTCCATCTCCAACTCCAACAACTTCAAGGTATGCTCCCGAGTCTGCTCATCCAACTTGGCCTCCAACGCCGTTCGCTCCTCCTCCTTGGCCTTTTCAATTCGCTCAACGAGGGCGGAGAGGTCCTGTTTGGCGTTCTCGAGGACACCAGTAGCTTGCTCAGCAGCTGCGGGGTTGGCCTTGAGGAAAGAAGCGAGGTTGTCGATGGTGCCAGCAAGGTGGGTGATGATGGGCTCCTGGACGTTGAGGGATTCGACGACAGGGGCGACGAGAGGGAGCTCAACCTCAGGCAGAGGCTTCTCCTCCTCCTTGGTTGCCTGTGGAGCAGGTTCCTTGGGAGCCTCAGCCTCAACCTTTTTGGGTGGTGAAGGCTTGACGTATCCCGGGGGTGGTTCGAAACCAATAGGCAAGGGCGCAACATAGACGTTCTTGTCGGAAAGACCGGGTTGAGCTTCAGGAGAGGATTCCGAGGGGACGGGGGTATCGGAGAAAGGCTCGGTAGCCTTTTCGACGACAGCAGGCTTGCCGGAGAGGGCGTCTTCAGCTTTGCGAACGAGTTCAGAAACGTCATCAGAGATTTTCTCCGGGACGGATTTGGCCTCTTCCTCCTTCTTCTCCTCAACCTTGGGCTCAACGACTACAGGCTTGGGCTGCTCTTTGGACCTGAGTTCGGTGTGAGTAACAGCCTCAACCTTGCTGACAACCTTGTCGACTTCGGACTTGGCCTGGTCGACAACAGGATCGACTTTAGCCCTGGTAGACTGGATAGCCTTCAACGTTGACAATTTAGCCTCCTCGATCTTCTTTTCAGTTGCAGCCTTGGCGGATTCAACTGCCTCGCGAGCACCAGGAGTACTGTTAATGAGGTCGGTGGTGAGTCGCTGGATGGTGACAACGCCATTCTTCGCCGCGTCAATGACATCCTCGACGGTCAAGGTGTCCCAGTTGTGTGCCTCGGCATACTCGAGCATGGGCTGTCCGAGGGGGACATTGTCGGAGAAGAAGTCGTAGTATTGCTGGTTGTTGAAGGCGGCAAAGGTGCTCCCGATGTAGAAAGTTCCCGTTGCTGCGGTTGTTACCCAGAACAACCGTTTGACGACGCTCTTCTTTTTGGGTGCTTGGACGGCGTCGGTAGCGAGTCGCTGGTGAATGAATGAAGTTGGGTCAGCAACTGTGTGTTCACTGTGTCGGACGATGGGGACGTACTCTGGACACGACCTTGAGGGCCGGCCGCGACGACGAGGAGGCTACACGACCTGTGACGGGAAGTGCCCGGTACATGCGTCCAGTGTGGTTTGTCGGTGAGTGCGTTGGCGTTGACGCTGCCTGTTTTTTGGCACCCCGAAATTGTCCGCGAGCGCGTCTGCGTTCGTGGGAATATTCCAATAATCACCTTGATCTCCTGCTCTCCTCTCTTTTCCTACCAAGGTTTATTCCAAGTTTATTCTGCACGACGCGACCTGCCAACAATTTTGTTCGGTCAACCTGTCTCCCTTTTGCATCAGCTCGAGACCCCTTTGCTTGGGCTGTGAGCCTTGTCAAAACATGCCTGGGCCTGAAGGAACCATCGAATTGCAATACGTTCATGGCAGCTGCCTTGATGACTTTTCAGGACGTCACCAATGACCCGGCCTTCCTCCATAATCCCCGCACCCAAACCTATATCTTCTCAAAACACCTCATGTTCACCACTTCTTTCTCTTTCCAGCCCAAAGCCCTGCACAGCCTTAGCCATTCGCGTCTCGAGTGCATTCAACCAACTACCAACTAAGGATTCGCTCATTGACTCCGGATCTGATTTCCTGCGTACCCCCATCCGACGTCTGTTCCTGGCATTACTTCTTGATTATACTTACCCTATAGGCACTCCTTGGACGTTTCGCTGCGGCATCCATTGCTCGTGGGCCCGTGGTATACAGTCCATCCATCTGCATATCACTCCACGGGTCTGGTCTAGTCCTCCGCTTTGCCTTCATGCACATTGCATGCATGCCCCGGTCTCCGTTGTAGACGCTTCTCTCCCTCATCCAATACACCTGTCAGCTTTGATCATTCAAGCTTCGGCATCGCGCCTTGACTGTCTGGGGACTACTTAATTCGATGGTTGTCGGTATAAGCACATCATAAATACCCCGTTTACGACCTTTTGAATCCACAGCCTATCCTTCCCCTGCGTCCACAATGCTCGCGCAAAACCATCCAACGCTACCTCCGTCGCTTGTTCCTCGCCCTCCATCATATTCAGACCTCGTTAGCAGATTCAAAGACATCGTCATATACTTACCCGGACACGAACACTCTGCACTACCCTCCTCTTCCTCCACACCTGCATCCTCACCGCCCCAATCCACACAATTCGAAGAGTTTACCTCGGCCCTCACGAAGAAAAAGAATACAATCCCAAGCACCATTTCGGAACTCACCCTCATCGCCGACCAATCACTTAACAGCACAACCCCGACTTATCTCGAGGGCACTCCTCTCACAGGACGAGTCTCTCTCTCCTTGTCCCCTTCCAAGCGCAGGTCCATCCGCGACGTCACTTTAACCGTGAGTCACCTGTTCTCCCGCGATCAATTCCCTTCACTGGGCCCTTATCTTCATCATCCTCTATCCGGAGCACTGCGGACTCCCTTTGTATTACATGGAACCCGCACTGATATCTATATCTTTTATCTATAGGTCAGAGGGTCCATTCTATCACTCGAGCACCCGGGTGACCCTCTGCACTTCCTTACCATCCAAAGAAAGTTATGGACAGCCGGCAATGGCACCCCGAATAGCACTCCGGACACCTCTCTCTCCGCCGACAACGCACCCGCCGCCACCCCTTCCGCACACAGCCCAACCGTTTGGCCTTTCAGCATCGATCTACCGCGGGAAGTTGTATTCCCCTCCGGCCGACACGTCGACATTTTCAAACTCCCCCATTCCTTCGTGGAAAGACAAGCCAAGGTCAACATTTGCTATGAGGTGTCCCTGCGTGTACGACGGGGGAGATTCAAGACGGATTACAGGTGAGTACGAGCGCCCGGATGACATCGTCGTCTGCATTCTTTGACCCGAGGAAAGCACCGATCTGACACGCCCTAGGTTGAAACTACCCTTCAACTACATCCCTTCCCGTCGTCCACCGCCTCCTTCCCTCCCTCGTCAACTCGCCTACCTCCACAGAACTCCGATTCCCACTCCTGAGGAGGATATCGATGGATGGCATACAGCCCCCACGTTCAACGTCAGAGGACAGCTAGCGATTGGCCGCCAAAGAAGCAACGTTGCTGTTTCGTGTCAAGTGAGCATCCATCATTCTTTTGAAGGCTTTCGACTCACCAACGGATTTTCTCCATTCCGTAGCTCTCATTACCCAAACCAGTAAGTTACCACTGGCTCTCTCCTTGCGCACCGTCATCGTTCACGCATCCCTCGGCTATACAGCTAGTCTACACCCGTGGAACACCGCTGCACCTCAGCCTCCTCCTCGAATCACCCTGCGCCCATGCTCTCGACGTCCTCTCAGACCCACGATCCATCGTCTGCCGTCTCCGACGTACCATCCGATACCGGCCGTCGCAGCGCCACCAAAGCCCGATTCGAGGTACGAACTTTGTCGACAGCCACGCCTCTCTCTGTCTGCGAGACTTGAATTGGAATTCATGGAAACAGAAAGGAAAGGACCAGATTGAGGATTCAGAATCGGCGGTTTGGTGGCCATGTCACTCCCAGTCGGATTGCGACTACGAGCCCGAACCCGATGATCATCACCAACAGCCGCGGCAAGGAACGGTGCAAAAGAGGAGGATAGCAGGCGAGCTTCACCTTCGGAAAGACCTCAAACCAACAACCGCGATCGGGGATTTCAGCATCGAGTATTCACTAGTCCTCTTCCCGTTCGACAACACGTCCTTCATTCCCAACCCCACAGTTTCCACTGGCACCCTCCTGCACAAGGAAGCTCTAATATCCATCCCTATCGAGATCGCCACCCTGGACGCTCCAGGTCCACAGCCGAGGATGTACGCCCCTCCATGTTACGATTCGACAGATACGCATTATGTTAGTTGGGATTATAATTATTCTTCTGTAGCCTAGCTAGCTTCACTGCATGATGCTGCCGCTGTGATTAGATCTTAGGGGTTTATCTCACTCAACACACTTCCTGTACCTCTATCGAAGCCCCTATTATTCCGTGGCACGATCGCCACACTTCATCTCGTACTCGTATCAACGACATGACATTCGGTGTCGAGTACTCCAAGCGACCAGAGGTTGAAAGACAAATAAGAGGCAAATCACAACCAGTCGCGATTCCGAGTCTTTTGTAATCCATCCTTGACACTTGACTAGATGTGACGATATCGCAGCACCTCAAGTCCATTCCATCTGTATCTTGGAATATCAACCTACATTCCGTCTAGTAGCCTCGTGCGCGAAGCACCGAGGAGAATAATACGATTTCCCTGGCAACGCATACTCGATGTTCACAAAAGAGTCCACCTCGAGGCAAAGATGGACCAAGATTCCATGGGCTGACGTCGACTGACGAGGTCCTTACTCGGTCCACTCCAACCCTCCATGCCCCTGCTCCCTCTTCTCTGACGGCAAAATCCTCGACCTCCTGCCAATTGTACACCTCCACCCAAACGGGTTTCGGCGGGTGAAGATCGCTCCCAAAGAACTCGACATGCGTGGCGTGGAAGCAAAAAATGTCCATCCTCGTGAGGCCTCGCGCACTTTGACTATTGTTAACTCCGTGAGACCGAGCCACCCATACAATAAATACTTACGCAACATTTTGCTGTTAACGCCAAAGGACACTGGAGAGAAGCTGTATGCATCCGAAGCAATTGCGTATTTTTGGATTTGAACATTGGAACATTCGAGGAGAGGTGTACTACTTATTGTGAAGAGGAGCTGCGAGGAGCGATAATGTGCGTGACCAGGATTCTCCGACGCACATGTCATCGACATCCACTGGCTCAACCCAAGTAAAGCATTTTCAAACACCCTCCCAAACTCTACCCGCTTCACATCGCAGTTCCCTGAACCTTCTGATCTCACCCCATCCCAAATCTAAGCACTCCCTTGTCCCTCCAAACGAATGCAGCTTCGCCAAATTGCCAAATATATCGATGCGTTTGTGGACGGGCGCTTCCGAGAAGAAAGGCGGCGGTTTAAAAGGGCCGAAGAGGGGGACAATAACCATATTTGATCTAGTTCCGCTGATCCAAAAATCAGTTCTCGTCACAGAGATTCCACAATAGGCCTTTCACTTGTTGTTGTTCTATCCTTGGCAACAGCATGTAACTGGTATATAGTATCCAAAATGGCGCCGTCACCATTCACTATTCCCTCTCCCTCATCATTATCGCTATTCCCCACCTCCACTAATGGACGTGTTGGCCCCTCCCCCCTGCTACCGCCGCTACTCTAGAGGTCAGGCACCTCACACCACCGACCTCCTCCCCGCCTACTCCCGCCGCCACCGTGACAACCGCGAAGCCTCTTCAAGCCGCCGCGAACCCACAGAGCACACCTTTGAGCTCACAGACAGCAAATCCAAACCCTGGTGCACACTCAAACTATACAGCAGCGCTAAATCCTCCAAATCTCTACCGACCTTCTTTGAGAAGGAGAAGATCACCGGAAAGTTGGACTTGGTCGCGGAGAGAGGGGATAGTATACAGGCTGTGACCGCTACTGTGCGTTCGATTTTGTTTTTCCTTGGAAATTTGATACTCATTTATGTTCGCTTATAGGTCACCGGGAGCATCATCTCGGGCGCAAGCTCCTCAGAATCTTTCGTCTTCCTCAACCAGACTCTCCCGATTTGGTCCAAGTGTCTCGACATACCACGCGTACCGTCTCCCTCTGAAGGAGCCTCAAGTTCCAAACTCATCGGACGCTGCGAATGGCCCCTCTCCATTCCCCTTCCACGCACCGTTGACATCCCGACCGCAAGCGGCGATGTACGCACCTACCGACTCCCTGAAACCTTCCTCGAGCGGTACACGTCCGTGAGCATCCAATACAACCTCACGATCGTCATCTCGAGGGGCAAGCTTCGCTCTGATAACGTGTACGTCCTTTTCATCATTCGCAGCTGGATTCAAGGTAACTAATCTCACCGCTTCAGAATCAAAACTGCCTTTGGCTACGTTCCGAGCACACGACCGGAGCCTCCATCTCTGCTCCGCCAACTCGCCTATCAAGAGAACCTGCCCCTCCCAGACCCAGCTACCGACCCGGAAGGCTGGAAGACACTCCGACCAGTCTCTGTGCGAGGGTTCATGTTCAAGACACGTCCAGTGGAAGCTCGGTGTACAGTATGTTTCCTCTCCTCCCGCGCCCCGTCTATAGCCTTACTCACCTTCTCCCTCCCCAGCTCTCGATATCCCGCCCACTCTGCTACACCCGCGGCTCCGTCCTCCCCTGCTTCCTCACCCTCGAAGGCCGCGAACCCTCCATCCTCGACGTCCTCGCCTTCCCCAACGCCCCCACCCTCAAACTCCGCCGCCGCGTCCGCTTCTTCAACCGCAACGCTAGCAGCGCCGCCTCCTCCGGCAAACTCAAAGAAGTAGCCTGGAACGAGAGCGTCGACGACGTCGGGACTGCAGTGTGGTGGCAGCCACCTAATGCACGCGGGGACGAGTCGGAGTATGTCAGGCATTTGGAGGGTGAGATCAAGTTGACGAAGGACTTGAGGCCTTCTTCGGAGATTGCACACTTCAGTGTCTCTGTACGTTTCTCTGCTCTCTTCCTTTCTTAGTTCTTTGGTGAACTAACCAACCATTCTAAAATAGTACTCTGTCGTCCTTCTCCCATTCAAAGCCGCAAACTACACCTCCGACTCGACACCTCTTCTCTCCGAGCCAGTGGAGATAGCGACAATGCATGCAAAGGGACCCCGGCCCAATGCTTACGCCCCGCCAGCGTATGACGGCTCAACATCACGACCACCAGCTACTGGCCAGGTCGACGAGCCCCATGGATTTTTCTGCCCCATGATCTAGAGCTAAGCGCTCGTCACGAAGCCTATCCGTTACGACTCCTCATGACCGTCAACGCCACTACTCCTACCATGGTACCTACGATGCACTTCCGCAACAACTTCTCGCTTTGTTCCATCGCTGCATCTTCAACCTTTGTTCACTTCTCGCTTTCACGCTATCGTTTTTGTTATCGGCCACCATATACCCCACCTCTTTCACCAGATTTCTTCAATTCCTGTCTGGACACAGGAATTATACATGACCACATATACCCCCTCACTCAAATACAAAAACCATCCAACAGGAACATGATCATCATTGTGTAGCATTAGAACTTACCCACATCCACTCATTTCGTTTACATTCCTTTATATAGGGTTACACTAGTTTATCATCTCAACTACTACTGTACATACCGTGCCGTTCTTTCACAGCTACTGCACTCCTTTGTTGCAAATTAATTATATCGGCTCTGTGCTACGCGCTCTATGGTGGTGTGCCTGGTGAGATAACCGTGACGTTACACGGGATGAAGACCTGGACCCAGAGAAGGGGAAGCGATGATCGTTCCAGCAGAACGCTTGAGGCGAATATTATACACATGACATTTGGCTTTACTTAATGCTTGACTAATGATACAAATTCAAAGGTCACTTGAGGTGCTCAGAAGGGAACGATGATAAAGACACGCGACGAACAAAAGGCCTGACCCACCACGATGTCCGAAAAAGACGTCAGTACTCATTCTCACCATGAAACCCAAATAAATCCAACCTACCTCCATTGCCATCGATGACCTGGGATAAAAAATCGCCACATTACTTGCCGGTCGACTTGTAAGTCTGACCGCTGGGCGAGGTATACTGGGAGTATCCAGTTCCGCTGTTGTAGTAGGTGGAACCGTTGGTGTTCTGGTAGTAGTAGCTTCCATCGCTACGAACAAAGGCAGTCAGACCTCCCGGTCGAGGTGGAAGATGGCGATAACTCACGTATTGGAGTAGTGGTATCCTCGACCACCGTCATCGCCTTGACGAGAGCAGTAGTGGTTGCCCTACATACATGGGTAAAACAAAACGCGTCAATCGACGAGGTCCAAGAAGAGCCTCAAAACGCACCTGGGAGTTGGTACCGCTACCAGTGTAGCTGTATCCCTTGCCAGAGGAAGAAGAACCTTTGTTCGTCATCTTGATTCGCTAACTGGGAGAGAAAGGGGTTTGAAAATGCGGGGATCGTCTCGCTGGGGTGGATCGAGGGGAAAGAAGCGATGGCAGCCTCAAAGGAGAGACATCTGCCTTATATCCGACCTGGAAGGTGTTGGGGGTTATTTGTCCATTGGGCGACTGAACACATGAAGCTGGCTGGTTCCAGCCTGAGCCCAAGAGCACGGTGTGTCCGACGCGGCGCGTCACGTCGTTCACGCTATTGGCTCGCGCCCGGGAGGACGCGAATTATCTCCGTGTCAGGGTCGTCGAGTCATTTAGAACCTCAAAGGTTTCTTTCTTTGTCCTTCCATATCGTGCAAAGAATACAATTCTTCCGATAAACTGCTGCGAATGAATCTCTCTCACACTCTCTCGAGACCACAAAGTGACAGAAATAAAGTGAAACCACGAGTCCCACAAGCCCCTATCCGTTCTAAATTAAGAGCCTTACGTAAGGGATCCGCGCTAATTTACATCCACGGTCACGCAAACCCGAGCTTCAGTTCCAATTCAAGCAATTTCAATTGAAAGGCTTTTCCAAGTCAACAGAAACCACATCCTTAGCTTACCTTTTCACCTTATTTTTCTTTCCTAACGACTTCAGCACTTACGACACCTCAAACATGGCCGACGACATGCCGGATAGTTTGCTACAAATGATCCAGTCAATGGGGGGTATGGACGTGAGGAACACTGTAGTTCCCTACGGAGGACGCCCAAAGTACGTTAAATTGGCACCTGGAGATACCGGGAAGTATCTCCCTCCAATCTTCTTTGAAGGTGCGTTTTTCTTCTTCTTCTTCTACTTCAAACAACCTAACACCCACGATCACTTCTATGGCTTTGGACAGACCCCCGAAAGCACAAGCCTGAACCAGGCCCATTGGGCGAGATACATACTTGGGGGCTGTATCCTGTAAGCTACTAGTTTTGGCTTTCAAGGTTCGAGGGAACTCATTCTGGAGTAGTACGAGTACGAGGGAATAGACGATGACGGTGATGACCGTCCAGAAGACAACTTTCCATGCTGTACGTTCCCAACGCTCAACCCTTCAGTTCCATTCAAAATTTGACCCCACCCACGCAGTTGACGGAACCGCGGCCATGATGCGTACAGTGAACACCCAACTTCTTGTCGCAAGGATACTTTTCAACTAACGCTTATCCAATTTTAAATTTTACGTAGATGTCAACCCAGCACCTCTACTTTGGCAAACCAGGCCCTGAACAACAATGGGTTAAAGTCCTCGTTGAAAGGAAAAAGGAACAACTCAAAGATCTCGATTTGAGCGGGTTGGACAAACAGGACGTGGTTATTAAAATTGAAATGAGGTTCGTTCGCGGGCTTTCGATTCCATATGCAGTGGTTCTTACGCGCCTCACAGAGGCATTGCAGACAAGAACGGCGAAACTCGAATCTGGAGACGTTTTCGAGTTTCAGCCGGAATCAAATTGAGTAACCTCCAGGACAAGGCGATTGCGCCTATCATGGGATGGTGAGTTCCCTTTGTATTCTACGCGTACTCGACGTCTAAACGTCATTGGCCTCACATAGGGTACGAAACCTCCATTGCTATCATTTCACCGACTACAGAGACGGGTCACTCTTTGGACCTGAGGTATCTACGTCTTTTCTATCTTTAACCCATTCGAACTAAACCGGATTGCAGAAATCAGATTCCATTGACATGGTGCACATCGCGCAGGTACGCAGCATGACCTTCTTCGCGTTTCCTGTGGCTATGGTTTACAAGCCAACTAATTCGTCCATAGGTGGGGTACAAGTACCTCCCTGACTCCAAATATATGCTGGCCCACCTGTTCGCGAAAGAAGGTGATAAGATTGGTTACCTCTACGACTTTGGCGACAAGTGGTTCCACGTGTTAACGGTGCGTTCTTCGAGATCCTACGTCCAGACACCATTAAGGGACGTCATCCTTGAATACAGATCGAAAGAATCTTGCCACTCACAGACTCGCACGGGTCAATTGAAATTCTGGACGGAAAGGGTGCTTGTCCAGGAGGTAAGCGCCCAAGGCCCCTCGTTCCCATCTCATTCTCAATGTCGCTTCAGAGAACATGCAAGGAACCTACCGCTACGACGATTTCCTAAAGGACTATTACTATAAGGACAACGCTACGGAAAAGTAGGTCTCTTCACCCCTTTAGTACCCACGCAATTTAGCACCCCCTTCCAGGTTGAAGAAGAAACGCGAAATCCTCAAATCTCCCAACTACACCGGGTTCGCGGGTAAAGCCAGCACCCCTCCCTCCCTCTTCGACCCCGCCCACTTCGACATTGAAGCTGCCCGAGCCCGGCTCGCCGAAGCGCTCTCCTCAACCAATTCTGTCCGTAGCGGCTCGAAGAAATTCAACATGCCATTCCCGTTTGGGGTGCCGCTTTCTGCGGACAAGCCTCTCGATCCCTCGAGGCCTGGCCCTTCTTCGGGTTTATACAGGAATCTAGGGAAGAATGCCCACAAGACGCAAGTGGTGAAAACATTTGAGCCGGGGTATGCTGGGTACTGGGAGGAACTAGAATCTAATGTAAAGGATAAGAGGAGGGAGACGCTTTGTGCGCACTGCGGGAAGCCTGGGGATGAGGCGCTGAAGCAGTGCGGAGGGTGCAGGCAGGTCCTGTATTGTTCGCCTGAGCATCAGAAGGTGAGCTGTTTATCATCATTGGAACTGAACAATTCCCTAAGCTTGCAACAGTTTCATTGGAGAGCCATGCACAAGAACCAGTGCAGCCGACGGTATTTGAAGAAAGACGACTGAAACCTAAGGGCTCTTAATTTTTGGAATTCTTACAGATGTACATAGAGACTGGATGTACATAACGCAGCACCCATCTACCTACCGTATTGGCCTTTTGCCACCTTGAGCGGGTACCCAGAGATTAGATTCGTGACCAATCTTATCTTATCAGTCTCAACCCAACAAGTCAACAACCATTCATCTCTGCCTTTGACCACAACCACCACCAGCACCATCTTCATCCTTTCCAGTCCTCTCCCTCCCACATCATCGTCCACATAAACGTATAGAATGTCTCGACTAGACAACCTCACAAAAACCGAAACCGACGTATCCCGTCCCTCTGCACTCCCAACCGCCAACCTCCGCGTCAACCGCACCATCTCCCAACAACCTCTCATCGACCAAAGCTCAGCTGAATACCTAGAAAATGTTGAAGAAGAATGGAACAAAAAGGTCGACGTAGAAGTGGAGACGTTGGTCAATGGGATGGTGGATTTGGTTAATCTGGCTTCGGTGAGTAGACTCGCGTGTCTTGGTGAAACTGATCGTTTGAATGACACGTCGTGTAGATTGGGGAGAAAGACAAATTTACGGTTGCTCAGGAAGCATTTGCAGCGCAATCTAGAGCAGAATCTATGGTAGGATGAACCTGGTCCACCTTTCCCACCTTCAGAACCTCATATAGACGCACAGGTCCGAGCAGCCAACTCCCTTCTCTCAATCGTACATTCTATGAAGCTCTTACTTCTGCTCTCCGACGAATCTCAGACCGCTCATCGGAGGGACGCGGAAGAGAAGGAAATTCGAGAAGCCAACGAAGAAACCAAACGGAAGGTCGCCGCCCTGCTCGACGAGCTGCTACGAAAGCCTTCAGGGTCGTCTGCAAGCGGCGGAAGCTCTTCTTAAACGACTCGGAGACATTCCCGCCACAGATCTTGTCTTCCCCAGCTGCCGAACCACTTGGCTACGATTGTCCGACTACAGACGTATACATGGTCGTCGAATCTCGCAATACACACAAGCGCCCCAAGGCAATATCCAACGTACACACAGAATGGGCCAACGCCTCATCGCTTCGTCACGTACATCCTCCCAACCCGGTCTGTATCTCATTGCCGAAGCATATCCCTAATCGCCGCCTCCTCCAGCTTCCTTGCCCTCAGCCGATTCGCCTTCAACCTCACCAAGCCCGACTGAAGACTTTTCATGTGGACAGCAGGTTCAATCATGGACCCCATCAAATCAGGGGCAGAAACCCTCGTCCTGATATCATCCGCCTCATGGCGCAGCGACTCTAGATGGTGCAATGCAGCGATAATACGAACATACGCCCCCTTCCGATACGCCTTCAGCTGTTCCAGCAACTTCAAATTTCGCGAGAAGCTTCGCAATTGTGCACCGTTGCCACCGAGTTTGGTCCACAAGAGTTCGAGGGTCTCTTCTTTATCCATGTCGATGGAGCTGTATTCTCGTTGGACGTGTTCGTGTACGGCCTGCAGCGTTTCTTCGAGTCGTCTCAACTCGTTTTCACGAGCTGTGGCCTCTACAAGAAGCCCCGCCAATTGGACAGAGAAGGCGTCCATAGCCGCACTAAAGGTCTCCTTTATAATCGCGTCGACGTCCTTTCTTGGGGGAGACCAAGGCATCATCGCGTTGATCCTTTCAAGGAGCGGCGCCTGCTCTAGCGCTTGCGCCTTTGCGACAGAATGCAGAGCGTGCTCGTTGACAGACACAATGCTATGGTTCCGTCAGTTAAATAATTTGTGCACCACAGTAGGACTCGACGTACACGTCCAATGCACCGTTGAATTTGGTCGACAGTCGGTTTAACCCTCTCCCCGAAGTGGCAGCATCATCGATCAAGTCTCTCAAAAGCTCCGCCAAGCTGTCTTTGGCCTTCAATTCGCTCGCCTTGACGAGGGCGATCAGATCCCTGACCGCATATTCTGTCTTCTTCACGTCGAGCGAAAGCGATCCGCCCGTCCCTCTCACGGGTTCGTTCAACATCTCCTCGAACGTTCTAGTCTCCAGGCCCACCAGTGAGTGATAGTCGGCCCATTGGACTTTGGGTGGCTGCTCAGCTTGAGCAGCTGTAATCCATGCGCAAGCGATGGACGTGCTTAACCCGGGAATGTTGCAGAGTGGTTCAAGTGCAGATCCAGAGCCTCCATGGAGCCTAGTCAGGGTGAGGGCGACTATTGAGAGAAGGACAACGAGGATGGTGGGATGTCGCATCAACTTTAGGATGGCCATGGTTAGGTCCCCGATAAAGTGGTGTAAAGGGGGATTGGCCAGGCATTTAAAGCCTGAGGCCACGTGTGACTGCGGTCCAACGAACTCACAGCCTCGGCATCGGCGATGTATAGAATTTGAATGGAGAATGTCAATGGAGAAAGATGCAAGGGTTTTGACCTCCCCCGCAAGTGAGTTCTTTGATGAGCACTTGAAATCGTCCAATCTTTTGCAATACAGGGAAAAGGTTCCAAAACGCTATCATACATACATACAGGGCAGGTCAGCACCTCATCGCTTTGCTGAATCGATCTTCTCAACGCGGTCATTGTTCCAATCCAATCCGAACACCCTCCTAGCCGCCTCTTCTTCCAACTTCTTCGCCCTCACTCGACTCTCCTTCAACCTCTCCAAACCCATCTGGATACTCTTCATATGAACCTCAGGCTCAACCATCGTCCCCATCAGATCAGGTGCAGCAACCCTTTCCCTAATGTCATCCGCCTCCTGGTTCATGGCCTGCAAATGGTGCAATGCAGCTGAAATATGCGCGTACGCCTGCTTCCTGTACGTCGTCAACTCTTTCAGCAACTTCAAGTGCCGTTCAAAACTTCGCATCTGTTTGCGATGGCCACCGAGTTTGGTCCAGAGAAGCGCGAGTAGTTCTTCCTTGTCGGTGGCGATGGTGGTGTTTTCGCGTTGGACGAGCTCATGTAGTGCGTCAAGCTTTTCTTCGAGTTTCTTCAACTCGTTATAGCGGGCTTCGGTCTCTAGGAGAAGGCGCTCCATATGGGTAGAGAGGACATCCATAGCCTGGCTAAATGTCTCTTTCACCACTAGATTGACGTCCTTTTTTGGAGGGGACCATGGCATCAACGCGTTCAGCTTTTCAGGGAGGGATCTTGGCTCTAACTCTCGGGCCCTTTCCACCGAGCGCAATGCGTAATCGTTAACGGCCATGATGCTAACGCTCTGTTAGTTGGATTCTACACAACACAGACAAACGTGACGTACTTGTCTAATGCGCCGTTGAATTTGGCCGACAACCGACTCAGCCCCTTTACCGCAACGGCCGCGTCGTCAACAAACTCCCCTAAGATCTCAGCCAAACTATCTTTGGCCTTCAAGTCGCTCGCCTTGACGAGGGTGATGAGGTCCTTGACCGCGACTTCTGTCTTCTTCAGGTTGAGCGAAAGCGAGCCACCCAACCCGCCGATGGATTCATCGAGGAGCTGGTCGAAGGTTTTCGCTTCCAGGCTCACGAGCGAGGGATAATCAGCCCATTGCACATTTGGTGGTTGCAGTTTCCCCGTTGGCACCTGGTTTCCTACATTTTTTGGAGGCGTGTAGGTAATCCATTTGCAAGCAGTCATCATGTTCACCCCAGGGATATAGCAGAAGGGCTCAAACGCAGACCTGAAGACTCCATACACGCTGGTCAGCGTGAAGGCGAGTATCCAGAGAAAGAGGATGGCGATAAGAGGGTACCGCATCATCTTAAGCGCTGGTTTGAGGATGCTCAGGGCGTAGAAGAATGTCGCTTGGAGCGTGGAGAGCGCATGCCCCGGAAGGGCACCCCATGGGATAGGCGGCTCGCGCCTCTCAAGGATAGCACGAGCGGGGTACGACGGCTGCTGGAGCTCGTGATGGTCGACCTTCGACTCCCGAGAGATAGAGGAGAAGCGCGATGAATGTGCGACAGGCGCTGGCGGAGTACGGTACCCCGCTGGAGTGGCCCTGCTTGACCTGATACCGCCATATCCACGCGGACTGCGGGGCACAGCGCGAGTTTTCGATGCGGAAGACGAATTCTGCGGCTTCCTATGCCTGATCTTGCCACTGCTTGCCACCGCCCCGCTCGAGGTCGTGGTCGGTTTCACAATGTCGTCTTCCCACTCCCACTCTTCTTCTCCTTCTTCTCTCCTTTCATCGTATTCATCGTGGTCGTTGAAGTCGTCGTGGTCATATTCCTGTGTTTCAGAAGCCGAACCGGCTGTAAATGCATCACCATAGCCATAGTCAACGAATGAGCCGTAGTCGGTGGAAGATTGCCAATTACTGTCTGATGCTCGGGACGTGACCAACCGGTCCCGTTGTGAAGAGTAAGGCTTTTCCCTACCACTTCCTCCGCCAAGGCCATTCAACGTCGCCGCAGCACTGGGGTACCCTGCCCTAGGGGTTGCAGACCTGGTGTTTCGAGCTTGCCTTGAAGGCGTACCCCGACTTGGATCGTAGTGGCGGCTGTCCGCCTCAGTCATGATAGTCGACAAGTGGTGAGGTCAAGGTGTAGAGAAGGGCCGGTCACGACAGCGATAGTTCAAGTTCAAGAAACGCGGATGACTTTGCCAACGAACCAGCCTGAGGGCACGCCTTCTCCACGCCCCCATCTATTTTTAGCTCTTGATGATGTAATCAGGTCACACAATGGCTTAGGCGCCCAAAAGCTCAAGACCATCTGGAGACTGAAGGCCGCGTGCTTTCAACGTGGTGATCTAATGACTCGGATCCCAGGAGTCAGAGTAGTACCTTCTTCTCAGAAGGTGGACCCTGCATACTTTCTGATAGAGCCTGTCTTCGCTCTGTCACTTTCAAGATCACCCGCCCCCACAGTTCATTTCATCCCGTATTGATCGTCACAACGGTTTGCAGTTAAACCAAGGTGAGCCGCCCGCTTTCTGTGTCGGGCACTGTTCGTTAGGAAGTGTGCAATGAATGGAATAGAAGATTAGGAGGAGCCCAGGTAATTATAGTGGAGACGTAAAGCTGTCCGCACCCCCTCTCAGCCTCGAGCATTGAGCTTCCATTCCACAATGGACCTGCGGAAAGTTCATTTATATCCGACTTCTTCCATCTTCCGCCCTTAAGACGTTGCCCATCGCCCAATATAATTCATTCCGCGCGTCTATTTCAGGCAACTTGAAGGCGACCGTGACCGCAAGCGCGTGTCGACACGGAGCCTTGGTTCATGCAACAATTGCAACAAAAGTACATGAACGCGTTGTGAACGAGGGCAAACATTCATATTTCAAAAGAATTATCGTCGTCATCAGCAGGAACATCGAGGCGAGGACTACCCTGTCGGGACGGCACACAATTGTCTCTGCAATATCGCGAGAAACCGAACGCGAGGCGTTTGCTATCGATTGTCTTTGTGCACAGGAGCGGGAGGGACACGTTATCCCCAAGTGCAGATCGACAAAACCAGTGTCCCTGTTGTCATACCTTGTCATAGGTCTAATCCATATCTTTCAACAGAATTACAGGTCGCAACACACAAAAGACAAAAGAGGTCGTTCGACTGCGTGGTCGTTACGTTTTATCACTAGCTGACGGTCTTCGGTATTACTAGCAATCCTATTCCCTGATCTTCAAGCCAAGTAAGCACCTGTTCGATAGAGAATCAAAGTAGAACTTGTAAAACATATGGTCGAGGTACCCTCAGTCATCATTAGAACCTCGGGCTGACAGTTATCTCCCCAGTTCCTCCGGGCTTTGCGTGGGGAGCAGCCGACTCATAGAGAAGAGCGGAAGTTGTGGCGCTGGTGCGACCGTGCGATATGAGAGAGGATGAAAAGACAATAGAACAATGAGTCGGCCAAAGTGCGTAAGTTTGAGGAGAGAGATGAACGGTGGTAGATCCGAAAATCCGCTCCTTTGACGACGCACAGCTGCTCATCACAAAGACCATTAGGCAGTGTCCCTCTTCGTCACAAGTCGTCAAGCCCAGGGCGGAGAAGATGACGTCCCAAGCGCTGCTGGGCGCTCTCACCCAGAGCGGACGGCTTTCAAACCGGTTCGACAGAAAACAATAAGAGATGATCACATGAATCCCGAAATAGGTGATTGATCCGGGCGGGCCAGTTCGGCGGTGGCTGTAGCGATTGACGGAATGGGATGAGAGTCGGTTACAGGGACAAAAGAACAATAAGACCTGTCTTCCAAAATGGCTGCACCAATTTCCCCTGCCCAAACTTACGACTCCCCACTATTTTCCGCACCCCTCGTCCACGTCGTCGCAGAGAACGTTCTGTAAGTCCCTTTTTCCAACTTTTTCTGACCCTCTCGAACGATTCTGACGGTGTATACGGTTAGGGGGACCAGGTGCTTCTCTTCAGAAGACCCTTTTGCTTGGGAAAACATACCCCAAGTACGGAACAACCAGTCGTCCACACAGGACCCACAGAGGATTGACGATATATCCCTCTAGAAGTCTCTTCCTGCATAGCTATCAAGACTCTCTAGCTAGCCATGGCCACCCATGATCTTGTGAGCAGTTTCGTCCTGTATTCGCAGCGTAGCGTCGTCCTGATAAGCCTTTTACTAGACCGCGGCTCCAAAGCCGATGACCAGCGATGTAAGCGTCGCCTTCCTATATGCGCTTCAGGATCGTCTGTGTACACCCACTAACCGCCTCGTTGCAATAGCATTTTGAAAGGACAATCTTCCGCCGTGCACCCAAGCGGTTTGAGATCGAGTTCTTACCGCCTAGCAAGACCTGTGAGTTGATCCGTCCTCTGAACACCCTCGCCCAAAATCCTCATGGTCTCGCTACCTTTGCTTGCAGCGACCTCTTATCAACACGGGATGCGCATTACCCCCATCTTCAGATCCGACCGCTCCTCAGCTTCCTCCTCCCGGGGATCCGAATCCTGCATAGACCGCCAGTACGAGATCTGGCGGCGCTGGGAGGACTGTCTATGGCTTCAAGATACCTTGGAGGTGGAATACACTCGCGCAGCTCGAGAGAAGAAGATGCGACTCGCCCAGGGCAAGGGCGTGAAGATGTTCAACGGGATGTACAAGCAAGACATGGCTTCATCTTGGGAGTCTCTTCCCCCTGGTCCAGCGCCCGAAACAGTCCAGCTTGACGTCCACAAGTACCTCCCTTATCTCACTAAGAAGGGTACCTTCTTCCGACCCAAACCGGCGTTGGTGGAGAAGCGACAGATGGAGCTTCAGACGCTCATCGAGACGCTGATGGGCGAGGGTATGCCGGCGCTCATTAAGGAGATCAGAGCCAGCCGCATTGTCACGGACTTCTTCGCATTCTGGAGGCGCGACCTCGAACAAGAAGAAAAGCGTGCCAAGAAAAATCCCGCCTACCGAAGCTCCATCACTAGCAGTGTCTTCTCAGTTTACTTCGCATCCTCCTCGCCCACTTCTATCTCCCCATCCTCAGCCTCGACTCGCACTGGCACATCACCTAGCAGGCGCTCTCCTTCCAGACGATCCGATGCAATGTCAGATGCCTCTTCTACCCTTTTCAGTTTCAGAACCCGTCGATCCAGCACCGACACATTGGAAGCGCCACCGTCACCTGTCTCTCAAATGCCCCGCGCCCGCACCGACTCCTCCGGCTCTTCATCTTCAGAAGAAGTGCCCTCGGATAGTTCGTACACCGCTAATTCATCCGCTCCCCGAATCATGGCTGAAGAGCGCACAGTCAACTTTAACCATAATCCAGCCCAGGGTGCCTCAGACTATTCCCCCATCGAACCGATCCCGGAGGAACAGGAGATCTACCTTAAGGCGCCAGTCCTGGATGGTCATAGACCCGTTCAGCTTCGCAGAAGACACCGGTCCACCGAAGACCGCAAGTCGAATCGCAACTGGTCTGTATATGCGTCCCCTGTCGCAAACAACTTTGGGGACGAGCCAGACAGCCCTTGTACTCGTGGTGAGTTATCCGCGTTTGTATTTCCATGGTTCGTCGCTGAGCTCTTTCCAGACGACAGCACCATTGGCAGGAATTCATGGCAAAGTTCTTCTTCGGCCGCCTCTGCCGATACTTATCTGGAAGGCCTCCCCTTCACCTTGCCTCAACTTTCGTTGGAAGACCGCCAATCCTTGGCCAGCGTTTCAACCTGGATGACAACTGATTCAGCGAACGCGGTCATCCCAAGGGAGCCGGCTTCTCCTGCTGACAGCTCCTTTAATCAGAACAGGACGTCAATCCCGATCTCACTCTCCGACTTTGAGATCGTGGCAGACTCGCCTGATGAGAGATTTTCCACCTTGGGTGCGTTCATATAGTCTTCCTCTACGTCAACCTAACTAACCTGCCCCACAGACGCGTTCCCTCGCCCTCTCTCATACGACCCTGAGATGGATACTATTCCCGAGCGCCCTGATACTCCAAAGGCTCATGACAGCATGATCGAGTCAGTTCGGTCGAACAACCATTCTCCAAGGCCCACGACTGCTCGCAAGGACGGTCGCCAACTCCCACCCATCATCACCAACCGAATGGGTCCCCAACCTTCCACCGACCTGGAGGTGTTCCCCACCATGCCCCCCTCTCCCACGCTCTCAGCCTACTCCAGCACATACACGATCTCCACGATCTCCTCTGACACCTCTTCGACGCCCACTGTCTCCTCTGCCTCAACGATTACTACCTTGTCCACACCTGCTACCACCCCCTCCACCGGTCTCGCCGACTCTCCCTCCCAACAAACCCAAAAAGACAGCAAAGTCGGAAACATCTCCATCAAAGCCTTGCATAACGGCTCTATCATCATGCTCAGAGTCCAGCGCGACATGTCTTTCTCAGACGTTCGACAAAGACTCTACAACAAGTTTGTCGGCCAGGAGGGTGTGCCGCTCGCCCAGGACTTTTTGGTCAACTACAAACCGGATGGGTCGAGCCAGGATTATCCCATTTCGTCAGAGGACGATTGGAGGGATATCGCTGAGGTTTTCGATGGCGGAAAGCTTAGCCTCCGGATCGTCAACCCGTCGTAGTGGTTGACTTACTGCCGTTATCGGTTCTGTGAACCACCCATCAACCCGTTCCTTACTACGCTCCTTGTCCCGTTTTCCTTCTTCCTCTCCACCTCCCTATCCTCAATCGACCTATCCACTCTTTTGCGATATCTCATTTTTCACTTCCCCTCCTCTGGCATCATGCACATCTCTTCCTCTCAATCATCCTTCAAACACTCACCCCCCACCCTGTCTTATTCTGATTTATTGACTGACCTTTTCGACATTCGAATGTGCCCCTTTGCGACCCAAGAACCCCCCAACTCTTCGCTTTTAAACCGCGATCGTAGTTATGGCTCATTGCGCAATTTTGAACTGCACTTTACTGCTTCGTTTTCTCCCCCAAGATAATTGACTGCGATAGCGTCCCAATTTACCCCAATTTTGCTCAATTTATTCCTCTGATTTATTCTCGGTATCTAGTACGGATTTTTCTGTTTCATCTTTCTCCTTTCTCTCCCTCTCTCCTCTCTTTCGGTTATGCTTACGGTTACGAACTCTCTAGACGACTTTGAACGAAGATGAGAATACGCTCCCATTACACAGAATCTCCTCCTTGTTGTATGTATGTATAAAAGATGTTGTTGTACGAATGTTGCTGTAGCTTTAGTCGCGGAAGACTGTAATGGGTCTTGCATCCCTCCTTCAATTGAATGTGCCTTCCCCTTTCCTTAAAACGTCGAACTGGTCTGAACGTTCTCCGAATAGGATTACATGGGTGGTGCAAATATGTTCTACTTGACTGTTGCTGCTGCTCTGGCAGGAGGTGCGCCAGGACGTAAAGGCGACCGCGTCCAGTCTGGCAGCAAAGTCTTCGACCTCGGAGATGTAGTAGACTGAGTATGCGGAGTCATCGAAATATGTCTGTCGCCCATTCCATCCCCATCGTCGTCATCGTCCTCCCCGGCATCCACGCCCTCATCCCACTTTTCCCTAGGTACCTCCGCACCACCCGTTTTCAACGACCTTGTAACGACATTGGTGTCAGTACCTCAGTGTAGAAGGAAAGGAGAAGAAACTTACCCGGCTAGCGAACCCCCAACCCACGATAGCATCGCCGGGGCAAACGCAGGCGCCTTCCCCGCATTTGCTTTCGCTCTTTCAGATTTAGCCGTAGGTGGATTTGGGTTGTTAAGGATCGCAAAGAATGGGGTTAGAGGTCGAAGTGGCGCGTATTTATCATACGGTGGTAACGGAACCCGTCCTTCCTCGCGTCGGTGCGTTGGAGGTGGAGGCGCAAGAGCGCGTAGAATTTCTGCGTGCAGTCGGGGAATGAAGCCGGGTACCATAGCTGTTCCACCCGTGACTAGGATAGAAGCAGCCATTGTTTTACGTAGATCCACGGGAACCTATGAATCAAAAGCATGAGTTTCCAAGCAGAGGATATGAGGTTGAAATCCAGCTCACCTTGAGCAAAACATCCAAGATAACCTCCGCAAGATTACTCTCATCAATATCATCTCCCTCAAACAATACCTCCGCCGCCCGCTCTCGTATCCACCCAGGAATAAGCAACGTCCCAAGCCCCGTTCCAGTCTGCTGCGACACAGGCGGCGTAACCCTCATCTGCAAGTCCGTAGCAGTCGAGTTCTTCTTAAATATCCTCTCCATCGTTTTCAAAGTTCCCTCCGAACGAGCGAGGGACGTAGAAATATCGGAACCGCCCGTGACAACCGAAAACTCTGAATCCACCCCTCCACCTTGCGAAGACGACACGCTCTCCATCCTGGAAAATTCAGATTCAGATCGTGCGCCTTCAGAGGGGTCTTCCATGTCGATGTCAGAGGAAGAGACGTCCACCATCATCGAGTCGTCGTGCATCTGCTCGTCGGTCAGTGGGTCGCCCACGAAACAGCACCGCGTTTTGATTTCTTCGACGACAGCGTCTGAGAGGACTTCTGGTGGGACACGGGTTGCACGGTTGGCTATGGGTACATTGATGGCCGCGCTGAGGGAGGTCGGAGGGGGCAGGTAGGTCGCGAACATGAGGAGCAGGGCTCGGAGGTGGGAGGTGAGGCGAGAACCAGCCAGAGGAGTGGTTTGTATTTGAGGGTATAGAGGTCGAGCGGCAAATATCTGAGAGGAAGGCGGTTATAATCAGGCGAGCATTGGAACGACAGGTTCTGCTTACTGGAAGCGCGACCGATTCGAGGTGACCACAGTCGATGACAAGGCCAGTTATTCTGCCCACCGCCATGAGAGAAAGCAGATGGCTTGGAGCAAAAGAGACAGATGGAACCTGAATAAACCGTTAAGTCCTTCCTCACTCCTCCAAACAACACACCCGTACTTGATTCTCGAACAGAATTTGAGCCATCATGTCCTTGATATACAAAGGCAGCAAGGGCGACTCGATAAGAATGACCTTTCTAGCCTTGGGATCTGTCAAAAGAGAACTTATAAATTCAAATCAACGAAACAGAAACAAGAAAAACATCGCAAGGACATACGACATACTCATGGAAGACCGAACGAATCGTACGCTGCAGCCGAATCTCCAACATCTTGTCTTCTTCCGCTCGTTTCTGCTGGTCGGACGCCCTTTCAAGCTTCCACAGGCTTTCTCCAGACGGTCCAGTCGCGTAAAACACATCCCGAGGCTTTCCTTCACCGCTGAAGCCTACTTTCCAGATACGAGAGCCAGGGTCGATGACGACGCGGTCTTCGACACCGTACAGCGAATGGCGACGCGTTGTGGCATAGTGAGGTGACGACTGTGTTAATGGTGGTGCTGCAAGTCTAGAGGTTGCTGGTGTTATGGGGTTGTAGGCTGATTTGCCGCGGGGTGTTGTCGGATATGCCGACATCGTGGTCGTGGTCGAAGCTCGTCGACGCGAGAATTGACAGGGGTCTACGGTACGCCGGAGTTCCATGGATGGATTTTCCCATCACGCTAGAACTTCCACGCGCGGCGCGCCTACCCTAAAGTATTTTATTCCGAGACAGTATAGTCTCGGGTTCTTTAATGGCAGTCTCCAGAGCCCCGAAATTTCGACGTTGATTTCAATCATGATGTATTGATCTCGGCCGGCACGGTATTCCGGACATTTGATGGGCTTTCATGAGTACACTGCTGGTTCAATCCTCAGTCAATGCAATTCTTTTTACATCAATGAAAAAAAAAAAAAAAATTAAGTACTGTTGAAGTATTGTTATATAATAGGAATATGATTACATGTAAGTGTGAAGGTATTAATATGTATGAGGGGATATTGAGAGGCAAGAGGCATAAAACTATACGAAACTATTACTGCTAATGTGGTCTAGTTATTCTTCCTTTGTACTGTCTCGGACATTCGGTGCGCAAGCAGCCGCTTCCCACAAGTGTAATTGGGCGCGCGTGGCTCATTGTCCTCCCATGACGAGATAAATAACACTGTAACTCGAGTTACAGCCACAATTTTATGATACTTTGAAGGACAAATGTAGGTATACTATAGACTACGTATATATAAGAAATTCGAATTGGAAATGCTTTGTTCATGCAGGAGATGGTAAACAATCAAGTGACAAGTCTAGCTCTACACTCCGTATCCAGGCAACATTCTCAGCTAGCTATCTGTGTGCGTGCATTGGGGTTACAGTAGAACAAAGATTCGATCATTTGGAGAGTGCTAAGAACATCTTGTATGAGTTTTTGCTATCTAATGAGTTGGGGTAGAGATAAGGTAGTGTTTAATTGCAGTGCAAAGTGTTTTGAGTGATTCTAGATGAAGTCAGACGCTAATTTCGAAGTTCTGTTCGTCGGATCGCTACCCTCCTCTTCGGACTTGGAGTACTTCTCGTACAATGTGACAGGGGCGAGGGGGAACTGTTTATCAAAGCCCAGCAAGAGACAGACCTCCTGGCAGACATGTTCCTCAACAAACTTGTTGATACCCTCCTCTCCGAAATCACCGATTCCCGAGGCCCTAAGGAAAATGTAAATGAGAAGTATTCACTTGACAGCCGTCGCTTATCTTACTTGTGCTCTGTGTGGGTCATGACGTCGAATAAAAGGTAAACATCCTTGTCCTGATTACCTTGGGTGAAAGTCGCAGGTCATGTACCTGTAGAGTTAGCGTCAAAACGTGTTATTCATACATGCATAGAAAAGGAAAGCTTATCCTGGATATCGGCAAATACAAGAGTACCCTTTGAGACGCCATAGACATAATGGCAGAACGCGTAAATAGTGAGATGTTTCATATCAGTCCGGGTAGACGGGTGGCTGAGTGTGACGCGAGATAAGTCGCGGCACACCAGAGCCTCAGACAAACACGTTGTTACGACTTCGGGCAACGAGGACTTATCGTTGCCAACAGTCGTTCTGGGATTCTGGAGTTCTAGAGTTCTGGATCGAAGTTCTGGTTCTGGAGTCGAGTTCAAGTGGCCTGTCGCTATCGCAGGCAGAGAGGATCAAGCTGAGAGCGATAGAAGTTCTAGAGGAAAGATTCTCGATAACAGGCTGAGGAATATCTACTACAGAGAGACAGTATTTATAGTAGAGTTGGCGAGCTATCAAGAGGTTTGGAAGAGAGCGAAAGAAGGTGTGAAAGCGACAAGTAAGGAGTATCGATGAGTACGGAATACGAGAGAAACGGAAGTACGAAAGGTTCGGAGATGCGGGAGAATCGAAGAAGCGAAGGTAACGGAACTACGGAGAGAACGGAAGTCCGGAAGGTTCGGAAAGGTAGAGTGCGTAGAGGGAAACAAAGGAAGAAATAGGGGAGTTCGTAACAGTACCCCCTTCGTATGCCTGATGCTCCGCATCAGGTGTTCAGATTGTGTTCTCCTTCGTCTCCCCATAAGTAGTCGTCATAGTCTCCGTCGTCCAAGAGTGCGTCATACTGATCGGGTGAAGTGTTGCGGGGCGTTGGTCGGTAATCGGGACACCACCTGGAACCAGAGTTGTGTCCGGGAGCGTTCTTGCCGCATAGGGTGCATTTGTAGGAGTAATGGTCGCATTGCCAGTGTCCGGTTTCGCCACATTTGTTGCACCTATGACCATCCCTCTTGCGTAGTTCTTTCTTCGACAAAGGTCGAACCAAGCCGTCGGGCTCAGAAGGAACGTTGCTTCTGGCGACCGGTCCGGGATAAGGCTGTACGCGGGTGCGGGTTGCACCCGGGTACCTGGACCTGGAGCCGCCAAGAAACCTGCAGGTAAACGGACCCGCAGGTGCGGGTGATCCTCACCAAAAAACCCGCGCAGGTGCAGGTGTGGCTTTCATGTATGCAGGTCATACCTGCAGGTACCCGCGCAGAAAAAATGTTAATTTTAACCGTGCATACACTCTAACTACTAAGATTTATTCTCGGGCTCCGAAACATCATCATGGAACGACAAAATGAACGCTTTCTACATTCGGAGATAAGTCAATGCTCAGGCTGTGATGGCATTTAGACACTCACTAATTGCAAAAGCTCTTGGTGGCTTTGACATCGCGAGCGCGTGGCGGGGACACTGTTTGAGAACATGCGCTCACTACATTTCGGAATGACATGAGTGTACTAAGCACACATCTGGAAAACAGAAAGGATGGTCGACTTACACAGGCTCGGCAGCATTGTCGATGACAACCGAAGGAATTCTCGTCGATAAATCCGAATTAGGCCGGTTGGCAGCCGTGGGATTGCCCGAATCGGATGGTGCCGTCAATGGCAGGTTGTCTTGCATTTGGGCGCTTGTGCACATTGACGGACTGCCTCACTGGGTGCTGGCTCTTATCATTCCCCCCAAACGCGCATCCCAAACCCCCTTATCGCGCCTTGCAGCCATACCCGGCTCATTGAACATCCAGGTGCCGGCAAAAGTCAGTGGCCGACGATACCCGTTGGTGACGTGAATTAGATGCCAAGCATTCACGTCAGACGTCATTCCGCTCGCAGAATGCCGCTGTGGGCACTGTCTATGGGCGTCGTTTACACAAAACAGCGCCCACAACGAGTCTCCTTCATTCTGGCGACGTGGCAGCCCTTTATCAACAAGTCATGCTTGCTCAACGATTCCACAGTTCCCCTCTCCCCAGCTCCCTGCTCTTTGCATTGCGCCTCCTGTCATCGATCGATGAGAGTCGAGACCACCACCAATGCTGCGACCGGTTCAACTGCGTGACGGTTTCCGTCTTTTGGTCGGCTACGGCTATCTCTTTATCGTCGAATTCGTCGACGATTGGCTGAGGGTGAGTGCCTCCTATTTTGTTCCTTTATCACGTTGCTCAGAGGTGTCTTCGACGACAGCAGGACTCGAAAATTCTGGAGATTCTTTAACCCACCATTCACGGCTCCAAAGCCCGACGCCTAGCGCCCAACTATTCGCCCTCCTCTCTCCCATGACCAACACTCGCCCCAAACGACGACGACGGCTTACCAAGCGAGCGCGAGACGCTGTGGATGCTGGCATTATGCCTGACCTTGGCGCTGTTGGTGACAGCGACGAGTCTGTCTCCGATGCCAGCCAGTCTGGCTCTGACTCTGAACCCCCGCCCACCCAGGATATGGCATCTGCATCATCAACACCCACGACCGCGCCGGTAAACCCTTCCACAGCTTCGAAGGATGCGGCACGCTTGTCTCGGTTCGCAGCCAGGTACAAGACTGAGACTCGCACTGACGAAGAGGTCCTTGGTATGTTTCTCACCATTGTCTGAGGGGGCACCGCGTGTTGACCATTGATTTTAGCGGCGCAGCGAAACGCTTGGACTTCAAGATGCTACGACCATTTCGACTCGCCGACCATCAAACGTGAGGGTGACAAGGTCTGGTACATTTTTACCTGCAAGGCGTGAGTCTGTTTTTTGACACTGAGCACCTGTCATTGACTAACTCATGGCTACCTATCAGTCATCCCAGTGTCTCCATCACTCGTGCTCGCCACGACGAGAGCACGGGTAACCTCAAGCGCCACGTCGACAAATGTGTCCCAGCAGACTCCTCTGAGGTGCAGGCAATGGCCACCTTCACAGCGGGCCACAAGTTCAACAAGCTCCGGCATCGGGTCCTCCTCGCCATTTGGGTTGCAAAGCAACGTCGGCCGTTCTCCATTGTTGAAGATCCTGAACTTTTGCAGATCTTCAAGGAGCTCAACACCCTCGTCGAAACGCCTTCACGTAACATGGTATCCCGAGACGTCCGGGAGATCTTTACCATTACACGCGAGGCACTCAAGAAGAGTCTTCAGGTGCGCTGGCAACGATTCTCCCCCATCTATGAATGCTGACACTCACCGTAGGATTACCCGGGCAGGCTTAATCTTGCCGCTGATGGATGGACCAGTCCGAATGTCATCTCGTTCCTTGGTGTCACGGTCCATCGCTTGAAGGATGCCTCGATTAACGCGACCCTTCTCGACTTCATCAAGCTGAAGAAGGCTCACACTGGACAATATCTTGCGTCCAAGTTGATGGAATGTCTGCATGAGTTTGGGATTGCCGATAAGGTATGTACTGTCATATCTCATTGATATGATCCACCACAACTCACGTCCGCAGATCCTCGCGTTCACCGGTGACAACGCTTCGAACAACGATACAATGCTTGAAGAACTGAAGGAGCTCATGCCGAGCTTCCGTGGTCCTGAGGTCCAGGTGCGGTGCTTTGCCCACATCCTTAACCTGGTTGTCAAGGTCTGTTAGAACTCTTCACTTTTACGCTATGCTAACTTTGTCAACTCAGTCTGTCATGTCACCCTTTGCGAAGGCGAAGCGTGGCCCCAACGACGATGTTGATCCTGAGGTTGACAACCCAGCTGAAGAAGACAGTCAGTCCACCGCACACCCTGATGTCGAGGTACCCCCAAGTGAGGACCAAGATGGTGATGACGACGACGATGTCAGTGACGATGATGACGACGATGACGGCGAGTTCGAAGTACCCGAGGGCCTCATTGAGAGTGACCAGAGGGAGGTTTCGGACCTTGTGAGGGAGATTGAGGCAGATTTTGTCTCGCGCCTTGATCCTCTCTCTGCTGCCGACGCAAAGGTTGCGCAGAGTAGTATCACAAAGGTATGCTCTTGTTGATGCATGGCCGGAACAGTGTACTGACACAAGTCATCAGCTCCGGAAGCTCGCCATCAAGATTGTTCATAGCCCCACTATCTCTGAAGACCTCAAGGCCTGCTGTGAGCGCGTCGGTGTCTTTGCAAAGAAGATGGTCCGTGATGTTCCAACCCGATGGAACAGTACTGCGGAGTTACTCGACCGTGCCTTGGAGCTCCGTGCTGCTCTGGACCGCCTCTGTCTCATGCCAGAGCACAACCGTTCTCGAGGGGCTCGCCTCAAGCAGTACCGACTGTCTCCCGATGAGTGGAAAGTCTTGGAGCAGCTTGCTCCCCTTCTCGATGTATGTATTTGTTTTGATTCCCATCCTCAACTGATGCGAATTAATTCTTGACTGTAGGGCATTCTCTACGCGACAAAGGAGGTCTCCAAGTCGAGCATCCCGCTGATCCACGAAGTCATCCCCTTTATCGACTCGCTCACCTCAATGTTTGACGAATTCATCGATAACACTGAGCGCCATCCCGCTGTCCGCCATGCCGCATTACGTGGTCTCAAAATGCTGAACAAGTATTATTCGAAGACTGACAAGAGCATCGTGTATCGTATTGCTATGAGTAAGTGTTTGCTCAGTCTGTAGTTACCTCTTGGCTGACATCTTCACAGTTCTCCATCCGGGTTACAAAACGAACTATTTCATGACAGCAAAATGGGAACCGGAGTGGATTGTGGCGGCCAAGGCCATTGCACGAGATGAGTGGGTAACATACTACAAGTCTGCTATCACCCCCGCATCTTCGACCTCCACACCCGTGTCATCGTCGTCGGCTACTGCGGGCAATGATAAGGATGGTGTAAGTTTGCGATCATTGTCGTTAGTGGAGTATCACTAATGACAATCTTGTTGTAGCGCTTTGCGGTAACGCGCAAGCATTTCACTTTGGTCCACTCGCGTTCGGTGACCTCTGCATCTCTTGACCCTCTCGAGGAATGGATGGCTTCCCCTCCGATTCCTGGGGTCATTGATCCTCTCAAGTACTGGTCTCAGATGCAGGCGGCTGGTCATCCACTTGCACGTATGGCTTTGGACTTTCTCACTATACCGGGTATGTTGTCTCTCCCATCTGTGGTCAATAAGTATTGACCTTGATTCCAGCTGCGTCTACTGATATCGAGCGTGCGTTCTCCCGAGGTGGGCTTACAGTGTCGAAGCTCCGCCATTCTCTTTTAGACAGCTCTACCCGTGCTGCTACTGTATTGGGGTCTTGGGCCTCACAGTCGTTGGTCCCTCTTGACACTGTCCTCGAGATCTTTAAGGAGAAGGTCCGCCGTCGTCCCCAGCGGAAGAAGGTTCGCATGGATGCAGGTGACACTTCTACTGTCATCGAGCTGGTTGATTGATTTGTACTGTGTCTATACCATAAATCTGTATTTCTTTGGTTGTGAAATTAATTTTCGTTGGTCATTGTTGATCTATGCCTGCAGGTACCTCCGGGTATACCTGGAGGTACCCTTGTATACCTGTGACAGGAAGGTACCCACCGTACCCGAGGGTACCTGACCTGTGGGTCCAGGTGATCCGCGAAGCTTTACCTTCAAGGGTGTAGGTGTCGCTTTTGGGGCTGCGGGTACCTGCTTGGCGGCTCCGGGTACCCGTGCGGGTGCACCCGTGTACAGCCTTAGTCCGGGAGCCATGGTGGAAACTGATCCGTGATTGCCAGAGGAAGAAGGTACGGGGGAAGCGAGATGGACTCGTCGACGATCGAAAGCAGAAATGAGTTGGGCTTGTCCAATGGCATTCTTGAGTTCGTCGAGGTCACGAAGGAGCTCTGCTTCAACCCGTTGGCGAGATTGTTCGAGGATCTGGTCTTGAGCGTTGAGTCCGTCTAGGACCTTCTGGGTGGCTTCGAAGAATTTGGTGACTGATGCGTCGAGGGCTTGGTAATGTCCGATAAGGTGAAACTTCTCTTTGATGATGCGTTCGTGTTCCTGGACAAGGGTGGCGTATAGGCGACAGATGGCAGGGGTACGTTCTCCAACAAGGAGGAGGGCGGCGTCGGCACCGACGACTTCCTTGATATCGTTGACGGTCTTGATGGCTTGGATTTGTTCTTCTGATTCTTCAAGGTATTTGCGGATAGATGGAGGGAGGAGCGAATTGTTAGAGGGACGTTCCGTCATGGAAGGGATGAAGAGGGGATTAATAGCGAAAGTGGTAGATGCAGAAGGACGCGCGACAGAAGTAATAGTGTTCGCGGGAGTGTTTGAGTTCTTTATCGTAGCGGTCGGAAGCTTCTTGGACAGTTTCTGGTCGGCCGATGTAGACTTGGAAGCGTTTGTAGTAGTTGGTGTGGTTGTACATGCTGTCGGATGGGGAGTCTGGGTAAAGGTTTTATAGGTCGTGTCGTTGTTTGTAGGCGTTGAGTATTTCCTGTGCGTTTTCGAAGTTTCGCTCTGGTAACCAGCAATCTTCGCTTGATGGGTAGCCTTTGAAGTGGGTGAGATATTGGTAACCCCGTCCTCGTCGGCGATGCGCGATGATCGCTTCTACTTCCCATTCTTCTTCGTCATTGATAATGTCCGGTGGGGGTTCGGAGAAGGCAGTTCCGTGTTCGTCGGTTTCTTTGAAGGGTGAGAGAAGACTGGCATGGAAAACGTTGTGGATGCGCCATTGGGTTGGTAGGGCAAGGCGATACGCTCGGGAGCCGACTTCATCGGTGATTTCGAACGGGCCCAGTCGTTTGGGAGCGATCTTCTTTGATTGGTAAGGGAGTTTGAGGTTTTTCGCTTCGAGCCAGACCTTTTGTCCCTTTCTGAACGGTTTCCATTGTCGTCGGGATCGTTCAATCATACGAGACCGGGCGAGTTCATGGGCGGCAAGGGCTTCTGTTCGAGACTTGTCGAGGGATTTAATGCGCTCTTCGTTCGAAGGATAGTCTGTTCTATCGAACGCTTCGGGAAGAGCTTGTGGTTTGATTCCCATGATAAGTTCGAATGGTGACAAGGCTCGGTCAGCGTGGGGTCGAGAATTGTGGGTGAATTCGAGGATGGGGAGGTGATCGGCCCAAGTTTCGGGGTTCATGGTGCAGTAAATGGATAGGTATGCTTCGATTTCTTGGTTGACTCGTTCGGTTCCCCCGTCAGTTTGCGGGTGAAAGGTGGTGGAGAGAGCTGAGTCGATCTTGAGAAGCTTGCAAAGGTCGCGGAAGACTCGAGCTGCGAATTGCGGTCCGCGATCGGAGATGAATTTGTCTGGTAATCCGAATCGGGAAAAGACTCGATTAAGGAAGAGTTGGGCAGTTTCTTCGGCGGTAATAGTCTTATGGCAAGGTTCAAGGACTACCCCCTTCGTAAGGCCGTGGTCCACCACGACCAGGATGGAGTCATATCCTTTTGATGGTGGGAGATCGGTGATAAAGTCCATCGATATTTGGGAAAATGGTCGGGAAGAAGTTGGGGCGGCGATAGGTTCCAAGGTGGGTTTAGTAGGATGACGATTGATCTTGTACTGTTGGCATTCGGTGCATCCTTCGACATAAGATTTGATGAATCGTCGCATTCCGGGCCACCAGTAGTGTTCTTTGACTGCGTTGAAAGTGCCGAGTTCACCAGGGTGTCCAATCGTGGGGGAATCATGGTGTTTTCTGACGATTTCTCGTCGAAGGTCGGAGTCGTTGGGAACGTAAGCTTTCCCTTGATAGAAGAGCATTCGTCGGCCATCTTTCGTCTCCAAAGTCCAATCGGAGAGATCTTGTCGGAGATCCGAGGGGGCTTCTTCGAGGAGGGTTTGTAAAGCTTGATTTGCACTGTCGTCGTTTTGATCGGAGGATAGGATTCTTTCCTGGATGTCGAGGTCGATGAGGTTGATGAGATTGACGAAGACTTCTTTAGGTAACATGGTGACGAGTTCGGGTTCTTCATCTTCTTGGCAGAGGTCGGGTCGTCGAGAGAGGTTATCAGATTGGATCATTTGTTTTCCAGGGGTGTTCCGTATTTCGTAAGGGGAGAATTCTTCGAGGAATACGCGCCAGCGAGCTTGTCGGGGGGTAATCTTCCGCGGGTCTTGCCAATAGATAAGGTTTTTGTGATCGGAGAAGATGGTTAATGGGAAGGGAGACCCTTGGAGGTAGTGTCTCCACTCGGTAAGGGCTCGAATGATGGCCAGTAATTCGCGATCGAAGATGGTGTAGTTCCGTTCGGCGTCGTTGAAGGTCTTGGACATGAAACAGACCGGGTGTCGGATTCCGTCGTCATCCATTTGTGTGAGGACAGCACCGGAAGCGTATTTCGAGGCGTCGGCTTCAACTTGGAAGGGTTTGGTAAAGTCGGGCATGCGGAGAACGGGGTAAGATGTGAATCGCTTCTTGAGTTCCTGGAAGGCTTCTTCGGTAGCACTTGTCCATTCGAATTTGTTGTTCTTTCGTGTAAGGTCGTTGAGTGGTTTAGCGATCTTGGAGTAGTCTCGGATGAATCGTCAATAGAAGTTCCCGAAACCAAGGAATTGTCGGACTTGTTTGACGTTTTTAGGTGTTGGCCAGTTGGCTAGGCCTTCCACCTTCGTGGGATCCATACTGAGTTCGTTATGTCGGACAATCAGACCCAGGTATTCGACTTCGGTGGCTTCAAATATGCATTTTTCGAGGTTGAGGGGGAGGTCGTATTTGTCGAGTTTGGCGAGGGTTCTTAATGTGTTTTCTCGGCATTCTTCTCTGGTTCTTCCGTGGGGCATGAGGTCGTCCATATATCCTTCTGTCTTGAGAGGTTTGGGGTTTCCGTCGTCTTCGTCGAGGATATCGTTCATCATGTTCTGGAAGGTTGCTGGTGAGTTGCGTTTTCCGAAAAGCATGACAGTCGGTTCGTAGAGTCCTCGATTTGTCTTGAAGGCGGCTTTCCACTCGTCTCCTTCTCGGATCCGGATGTTATGATACCCCCATTTGATGTCCAGTTTGGTAAAGTATCGGGATCCTTGGAGTCGATCCATGAGTTCATCAGTTCGAGGTAGTGGATAGGCGTTAGGGATGGTCCAGTCGTTGAGGTAGCGGTAGTCTTGGCAGGGGCGTAGTTTTCCGTTCTTCTTGGCAACGAAGAAAAGAGGTGATCCCATCGGAGATTGTGATGGGCGGATCCGTCCGAGTCGGAGGTTTTCTTCGAGGAATTTCTGTAGTTCTTGGTCTTCGGCTGGGGTGAGCTGATAAGTCTTGAATACTTTGGGAACAAATCCGGGTTTGAGGTCGATCTTGTGATCCCATTTTCTGTGAGGAGGAAGGGCTGTTTCTGGGCGATCTTCGAATAGGTGTCGATACTTCTTGTATGGTTCTGGAAGGATGTCGTCGATAGTCTTCTTTTCTTTCTTTTCTTGTTCTTGTGCGGCCAGGAGTTGAGCAGTAGTGGTTTTAGCGTTGATCCAAACAACAGGAGTTTCGCCTTCTTCGTCGGTTTCATCTTCGAGGAGGCACATTACGGCGACAGTGGTTGTGTTTGGGGTGGAAAAGTTTGTTTGAGGAAGGTGATTTTCGATTTTATCGGGGTCAATCTTGTCTTGCCAGTCGAGTGTTCCCTTCTTCCAGTCGATGATGGGGTTTGCACGACGGAGCCATGGGAGGCCTAGGATTAGATCTTGGTGGGCGATCTCTGTTGCATACCATCGAATCCGGAATGTTTGACCGTGTAATCGAGCCAATGAGTCGACAAAATGAGTGATTGCTCCTTCCTTGTTTGGAGTCCCGTCAACGTTGTTGACTTTGAGTGGTCGAGGAAGTGGACGGAGGGGAATATTTCGTCGTTTCGCGAATCTTGTGCTAATAAAGGTTCCTCCTGCTGCGCTGTCAATAAGAACTTTAGTGTCAACGGTTTTTCCTGTCTTTTCACCAATGAGAGTAATAGGGGCGCGCATAGTGTGGTCATTGATCTCGGTGACTAGTACAGAGTAGATATCAAGCTGAGGGGAGGCGTACGTTGACTGAACCGCTCCCCGATTCAAAAATCCTCCTGGTCGTCGTCTTCGTCTTCATCGAGGGTGTCTCCAGCGGCTTCGAGGATTTCGGCTTCTTCTTCTGGGGAGTATTGAGCGAGGAGTCTTCGGATGTATTTGGCGGCTTCTCGGGGGGTCTTCTTCTTGGTGTCGTTCGAGGTGGATGAGTTTCGATCTTTGCGTTTCTTGGGGCATTCCTTGGCGATGTGGCCTTGTTCACGGCAGTAGAAACAGCTGCCGGTCTTCATCATTCGAGTTCGTTCATCGGTGGAAATGGCATCAATGTCCATGGCATCGGGGTCGCGTTCGGAGTTGTTTCTGGTGGATCTGGCGAAGGCGCTGAGGGTCTTGCGGAAGTTGGGTGTATTTCCTCGTTTGCCAAGCGACTTGAGAAGTTTGTTGCGTCGATAGACCCGGTCATATTTGATGGCGAGTTTAACCCATTCTTCGAATGTATCGGGTTCTCTAACGTCGAGGGAGACTTTGTCGACGAGACCAGGGTCCAGGACGTCTTTGAGGTAGTCGATAGCGATGCGATCGTTCTTGGTGAGATCGAGACCAGCGAGGGAGGCTTGTTCTCTGAATCGAGTGATCGTCTGTTCAGCGCGTTCATTGGGTCGTTGCTTCATGTTGTTAAGAGCAAAGAGGGCTTCATCTTCTTCTTCAAGTTGTTTGAAAGTATCATCGAGTTTCTTGAGTAGTTCGTCGAAATTTCCGAGGTCAAGTTTTCCGTTCTTGCGGCATTGTCTGAGGTAGTTGGTTCGCCAAATGCGAGCTTCTCCTTCGTCGAGTAGGGCAAGGACGAAGGCGATCTTCTTCTGGTCGGTGTCGTGTTTGTCGTCAGTGATGAAGAAGAGATCGACGGCATCGCGGAATGCCTGGTAGTGGTAGCGGTTTCCGTTGAACCTCTTGGGGATGACTTTGCCATTGTCGCTCTTCGAGTCGTTCTTGGTGGTGTTGCTGTTATTGTTTCCGGCCATGTCGGTATTAGAGTCGGTTTCAGGGTCTTCTTGGTTCTTCGATGGAGTCGGTTGGTCGATGTTCAGATTCTTCAGTTGGTCCGATAGGGTTCGTTCGATTTCAGTAGGGCCCCTCGACCTTGGTGACTTCGTAGCTTTCTGATGCTTCTTTTGAAGTCTTCTTTCTTCTTTCTGTTTGTTCCTTCGTTCGGTTCGAGATTCGAGGGCTTTCTGGAGGGATTCCTCTACGATGTCGGGATCGAATTCAGTTTGTTCCACGGTGTCACAGGGGACTCCCCAACTGGGGAACTCTTCGGGTTGTTTGGATAGACGATGTGGGCAGGGTTGTCGGGTGCAGTGAATCCACTTGCCGACTGGGTTTAGGTGGACGTCGAACTTCTTGTCGGAGTAGAATGTGTGTGGCTGGTTGTAGCAGCCGTAGGGAGGGGTCGAAGGAGTTCGGAGATCGTCGTCTGAATCCGTGGTTGAAGAGAGGGGGCCGCGCTTTCGAGGAAGGCGGCGATGGAGGAGCCTGTTATTCTGTTACGACTTCGGGCAACGAGGACTTATCGTTGCCAACAGTCGTTCTGGGATTCTGGAGTTCTAGAGTTCTGGATCGAAGTTCTGGTTCTGGAGTCGAGTTCAAGTGGCCTGTCGCTATCGCAGGCAGAGAGGATCAAGCTGAGAGCGATAGAAGTTCTAGAGGAAAGATTCTCGATAACAGGCTGAGGAATATCTACTACAGAGAGACAGTATTTATAGTAGAGTTGGCGAGCTATCAAGAGGTTTGGAAGAGAGCGAAAGAAGGTGTGAAAGCGACGAGTAAGGAGTATCGGTGAGTACGGAATACGAGAGAAACGGAAGTACAAAAGGTTCGGAGATGCGGGAGAATCGAAGAAGCGAAGGTAACGGAACTACGGAGAGAACGGAAGTCCGGAAGGTTCGGAAAGGTAGAGTGCGTAGAGGGAAACAAAGGAAGAAATAGGGGAGTTCGTAACACACGTTGGCTTGAGTGGGTTAAAGCGTCGTGTTGAAAGAGACTAGCTACGTACAACGGGGGTTGAACCCTTTATATACTAGACTACCTACTTATGTAATCTAGAACTACCTAGGTACGATGAGGAGAAAGAAATAGGAATTCGGCATAGGAGAAGGCATAGACAAATAGAAGGAAGGAAAGGATAAACAAACCGAAGGTAAAGACAAATAAAGGCATACGTGAGACTTGGGAAGGCGCCAAGTCGAGCGGCGCCTTACACTGAGCATGCCATTGAAGCGAATCACCACTTCAGAAGGGTGCTTCCGCTCCCCACACCAAAGGATAAGGTTTTTCTTCGATCTCAGACTCACTAGGGACACTAAAGAGCTCGTCAGATGCGACGCCCGAAGCTGGTGAAGGCTTCGAAACCTCTTGATAGAAGGTAGGGACCTCGAAGAAGTCTGAGCAGTGCAGCATTTAAGTAACTGGTACGGATCGGATCCGGAAAACAGTCACTTACATTGGTAGACATTCACGTCGGCTTGTTCCCCATCTCGATAGAATGAGTTTAGAAGCCTCTGTCGCAGCCCAGCACGCACGCCCTCAGCACGAATAAGCAAGTTGTGTGTCAAAATGTCGAATTCAGCGCTGAATTCTAGTCTCTAATATACTTTTGCCATTTTTTCCATTTTTATTTCATTCTATATGCTATCTATCTCATGTATATACATTTATCTGGTGATATGATTCGCTGAATGGGTTGTGGTTATTGCAAGAAGAGCGAGCTTATAGATATTATAGGTGCGCGCCTAACGTACTTTAGGGCAGGCTCGCCGCGCGTGATGGGAGAATCCATCCATGGAACTCCGGCGTACCGTAGGGGTCGACAGCGTCGGAGCCATATCCCCACGGACCGCACTTTCCGCACACTCTGTAGAACGGTTCATCCAACTCACAGTCGCAAAGCGCACTTGGTCGAAGAGTCCAGATGGATATGATTGCAGGTCGTGGTACAAAATGCAAGGATGCGGGGTAATACATTAAATGCTACATACAAAGGGATTCTATTGCCGCTTCGCCTGGAATCGGGCGAAAGAAATCATAATAGCAAGCGCCCATTGCTCGAACTGCTCTTTCGACATGAAGAGAAGGGCCTGGGAAATGACAGCCTTGGTGATTTGTGCTTGCATTCCCTGATGAAGATATTTCGGATAAGCGAGAGGAGCGGATGGGAAATGACGAATGATGCTGACCTGGTACCAGCCCACGAACCCTTCCTTCTTCCACACACGGGCGAGGATATCAAGGGCACCGACGTGGCGGCTGTCCTTGTGGTGGTATTGGTGAGGTTTGGGAAGTTCGGTCTTCTCCTCGACGGCAGCCTCTGCATCAGCGCTTCGGGCTTGTATTCTCACTTTAGCCATGATATAAGGGTATGTTACCTAGAAGGCGTTATAGTCCGAGAACGCAACGGAGAGTCAGGGCGGGGACGTACGACAGTGGCCAGCGTTTTGCTAATAGCGCCAATGATGAAAGATAGCAATGGTGAGAGCTTGGTGCCATGGTTGCCCGCGAGCAGAACGATGCTTTTAACTCGTTCAAAAACGCCATATGTAATGGCGGGGTTGACAGTCAAGACAAGACCTGGTTTAATACCGAGCCAGAGACCGGTAACACCCTCCTCCTCTACAATCTCCTTCGCGACTCCAAAGAAGGAGTCGTCGGTCTTGCTATCCACAACAGCTTCGATTGGGATGTCAGGGCGGATCTTCGCAGGTCGTCCCACTTGCTGTCGGGTAGCAATGACGGAGACGGGAATGGTGAAGATTTGTGCCAGTGCACCCGCCAACGCGCCGAGCATGAGCTCGGCCACTGTTGAGAGGGGAGGGATCTTGGACCCGGGAGGCAGTTTGCTCATCAAGCGTTTGGTGTACGAGGACCGCACGAACGAGTAGAAGAAGAAATACGCATACTCTGCAATCCCTGGTCAACAGGTCTGGATTCGGAACATAGAAATGGGGACGCACGTTGAGAGAAGGTATTGATCATCGTCGCTGCAAAGCCTCTGTAAAGACCGGCTACACCCTCGGCCTTGTAGACCTTGAGCAATACGGAGAGCATTGAGGTATCGACCTTGACGCCATTTGTCTTGGGCAAAGCTTGAATCCGTGTCTTCGCACTAAGCCCAGTCAGAGAAGCGTCCTACGCAACTGGCAGGAAAACATACACATCCAAGGGATAAACGACCCTATAAACACGGAAAGATCAGCTGGAGACCGGGGACGAGTGTTTGTGGACAACATACGCAGTGCTGAAGCAGCCTCCAAGGGCGCCTGCAAGTGCAGCACCAAAGGGCGTTAGCTGCTGTTGCGGGACTGGCTTCGACTGGGTGGACATTGGAGAACGGTTGAGATGTGGTCGACCCGGATATCTCCAAATTATAGGCGACTGTCCCCGGGCCAGCGGGGAAAGGAAGGACCGGTCAACTGGAATTAGCCGCCGCGAGCAATGTGATTCTCAACTCCCCATCAATTTCCAAATTCAGCCTTTCTCCCTTCTCCCCCATGAATCCAAACTTTCCTCAGAATCTCGACATAAAACCCTCAACATCCTCAGAAAATGTTGCAGGGGACCGCTTTGGAATAGACGCACAGCAAGACGCGATACAGACTTATGGTATCGCTGGTAGAGTCTGGTAACGAGAATCGTGCGCCTGTCTCGGGTTTCTGTCCTTAGAGTTTCCAGGGAGGCCGCCTATGCGATGAATACCTATTTGAATCCCACTTCTTCTTGGGTATTTGATCCCCCTCCCCTGACCAAGAACAAATCAACACCCCTCGCGATTGTTGAACTGGGCTCAGGAACCGGAATTGTCGCGTCTGTTATCGCCACTGCCCTTCAGCCCGGTGACCTGCTAATCGCGACCGATCTTCCGGATGTACGTGCCACTCTCGTCCTTCCAGACTTTTCGATAACTTATCTCTTCCAGGTCTGTCCTCTCCTCGAGCACAACTTGCGCGATCCCATAGATCAAGGCAATGTCGTAGTCGAACCCCTCGCATGGGGCAATTCACACCATGCTGAATCCCTACGAAAGCTGATTCTTAACAAACGGCCATCTCCAGGTCTGAACCACATAATATGTAGTGACCTGGTCTGGCCCAATCCCATCCTCTACCAGCCAGCGAGCTAACACGCGAAATCTAGGTTTACTTTCCAGAGCTCCTGGCCCCTCTCCTGCGATCCCTCATCCACCTCACTTCACCCGAGTTTCATTCCCATGCTCAAAGCCCTACAGTTACCATCTCCTACATGTTACGAAGCCTTACGAAAGAGACCCCTTTCTGGTCAGCCTTTGGTCTCTGGTTCACCTTTGTTCCCGTATTCGTCAAGGAAAGGGATGATAGCGAATGGCAACCCATTGGATCTATTCTCGGCGAAGACCCAACCTATATCTTCCACGCCAAAAGGCGACCTGAATCCTACACATGGGTCATACCCGACTCTGACCAGGATCTACTTGCTGGAGTGGGGGCCGGCGGCTCACCATCCAGGAAGTGGGACACCACCTTCGAATCCCTCCTCTTCCTCTCCATGAATACTAGTTGACGGTGGTGGACATCTATCTTTGCGCGTCGAGCTCGAAGATGGTCGAGAGCGCCGATCATCTTTATAGGATCTATAAGAGTACATGGTATACATCCTGCTAAATCTCGCATACAATTTGGACTCTTCACTCTTCCCTGAGGAACACGGCAGCAGCACCCATACCAGTGCCAATGCACATCGACGTCACAAGAACCTGGATGGACAATGAGATCCAGTTGGTTGCATAGAGTCTGGGACGTACCTTTCCCTTTCTGCGGTGCAATTCGTTCAATCCAGTCGCTACCTGGCGAGCACCTGTGCAGCGTAATCATGGAAAGAGGGGTAAGCCTTGGTGCTAATGCGATCGGTAAGAACAGTACTCATCTAGTGGATGGCCCAGGGCGATAGCGCCACCGTTGGGGTTAACCTTTTCACTGTTGGCCAATTCAGCGCTCAGTCTTTCCTTGTGCAACCTCAGACCACTCACAGAGGAATTCCCAATTCCTTCACACAATACACGGCTTGCGAAGCGAACGCCTCGTTGATCTGCAACCAAAATTTAACCCCAACACAAGCACACCAAAAACAACCAACGCGTACCTCGAAAAGATCAACATCTCCAGTGCTCAACCCGCTATTCTTGAGAGCAGCACGAATGGCAGAGACCGGACCGATGCCCATAATACGAGGTGCAAGGCCTATTAATCAACACAGAAAGAAGCAGAAGCACAATCACAAGTCAGTCAATTCAAACCCACATGGCAATCCAGGGAGCTTCTCAAGAAGAAGTAGACGAAGGATGAATGCACTCACCGGTAACAGACGTGGTAATGTATTTAGCCAAAACCCTCAGGCCCAACTCCTCTGCCTTCTTCCTAGTCATGAGTAGGACAGCAGCAGCACCGTCAGTGAGCTGACTGGCGTTTCCACCCGTCGTCGTGCCCTTGCCCCACTGAGGGAACGCAGCTCGAATCTTGGAGAGGCCCTCCTTGGTCGTGCCTTTCCTGATACCATCGTCTTCGATGATCGTGACGAACCTCTTCTCGCCAGTCTTGGGATCCTTCTGGTAAACAGTGAAGGGCACAATTTCGTTTCGGAAATACCCAAGTTCTTGAGCGCGTTCGGCTTTTTGGAATGACAGAGCCGCAAACTCGTCCTGCTCCTCTCGCGAAACGTTGAATTCAACAGCAACATTCTCGCTCGTCCAGCCCATCTTCTCGTTACAGTCCTTTGCCGCTTGGTTGCACGAGACCAAAGGACTTTGTTCAGGGCATCCGTCATCAGGACTGCATGTCCGTCATCAGGATTCAGCTTTCCGTTATAAATCGTAGTGTTCACGTACTTTTGCGACATACTCTCAACACCCACAGCTAGCCCAATCTCAATTTGCCCACTCCTCACTTTATTCGCAATATCCGCAACAGCCATAAGCCCGCTCGAGCAGAACCGATTCACAGTCTGCACCGGAACTGTTTCGGGGAATCCAGCAGCCATAGCAGCGGTCCGGGCTGGGTACATCGAGCTGGGGGTCAAAACCGTTCCGACAACGATGTCTTCCACGATGGCTGGGTCGACGTGTGAGTGGGCGATGGATTGCTGGCAGGCAAAGCATGGTTAGGACGGATGCATTGAGGACTCGGAAGGACCATGGAGCTCACTTTGAACATCTCGAGGAGCAACTCGTCCGTCCTAGACCACGTAAGACGTGTGTGTTGAGCATTCAAACTCGACCAATTAGAGAGTACAGCACATACCTTGCGTCCTTGAATCCACCCTTCTTCGCCTTACACAGAGGCGAACGAATGGCCATGGTAATGACGACATCGTCTGGTCTCTTCTGCTCAAGCGCAGCCAGGCCTTTGCCTGGGTGCGAGCCAACGAGGTGTCCAGCAACTTGCTTGATTCGCTGCATCTTAAAAGTCGTTCAACAGTCGGGAAGGGAGTTGGAAAGGTAAGCAAGTGGTCCAGGATCAAGAAGCCTTAAACGACGTTAACGGGTCGGCAATCCGCCTTACTGAGTTACCCGGATGCTGTCTTCTTTCTCGGACCTTATGCAGTGCACGACTTACTATAACCGGAAATGTAACCCCTAAGGCGAGTGTTCAAGCGCCCGTTTCTGTCGGCCCCCACGCTCAGTGATACAGTACCAGACAGCGCAAAGGCCTAAGCAGCGTTACTCAGAGACAGGGGGACATACATAGGGTAAGGAATAGTAGAAAAAGTGACAGTACCCGGAAGATCAAGGAATGCGGGGCCACGAGGGTTAAATATCGGATATGTAGAAGACCTGAAGCTGGCCAACGGTCAAAGGATTATCGTAGAAAAGAAGCCATCACAACTTCTGTCGCATGAATATCAAACCCTGCAGAGACATCCACGGTTTCGACAGTAAGGTTTCCTCTGGGTCGGCCATTGCTAGTCTCGTAGGTTATCCCACCCCAACTAAGCCCAGACGTATCGTCGGAGAACCTGTCAAGGGCGTTTACAAAGGGATTCCCATTGGTTTGGAAGGCTAACTTACGGGATGTGAAGCCGTTTAATGACCATCCGAGTAGGCGCATTGGAGCCAGTGTGGAAGAACGGGTGAATACGTGTCCGCCTTCGCGTGCCAGGAGCGCTGGCATGTTTATAGTAACCCGTAGAATCGATGAAGATAGCCTTGGTGACGGCATTACCCTCATAGAATGCATATGCTGAGATTCGCGGATCGTTCACAGGCAAATCAAAGAGTCGAGTGTTGCCACTACGGCCTGTAGCTTCAGCCGCAATGATAGTTGCGTAGTATTGTGGTTGAACGTGGGGCGATCTCGGTGTCGCTAGAGGCTGAGAGTCGACGGGATCCCGATAGAGAGTTACAGGTTGTACCTGTAGATCGAGAATGAGGATATGCAGCTGGCGATGTTGGGCCTTTCGCTTACAAAGTTGTACTTGAAGCCTATTCCCTGATGGAAGAATATACGCGATATTCCAGCTTGGGCCCTAGAGATACAAGATTATTGAGCGCCATAATTGTGGCCCTTTAAAACTCACGCGTATAGCAGATAGTCAAGCGACCATAGAGCAGCACCTGCGACGTTACTGACTCCTGGAGCACCCTATCGCATCGTGACGAGTCAGGTACGGCTGCACGGATAAGAAACGATAGCGACTCACATGGCAAGCAAAGCTGTTTGTCTCTCCTAGCACGTAATCCAGACCCAGCGCTCGAGTGGCGGCAATATCGGCCGCGTAAACAGATATGTTTCCTCGGATCGTCGTCTTCGTCATCAGATCTTGAAGCAAAACGGGACTCCCTGTGCAAAATGAACCGCTATATCTGTGCTGAGAGATCCTGTCCATATAAACGTCATTACTAGCCTGAAAGGGAAGTCCGTCAAGACCATCGCACTCACGTGGAGATTAAGGATCCAGCATGGGATCTCAGTAGCCCTTGCGCAAACAGCGCCTGTGGGCCCCATCCGCTCGTCGTTCCCGACGACACCACCATAGACCCTCCTAGGAATTTGGTATACGAGGTCGGTGATATTCCCAAAACATCCGTGACCTTACTGGCGAAAGTCGTCCACCTATGTATGTACAGAGTAAACCCAATCAATAGGGTCCCAGCAAGATCGCTCCCAGCTTCGAGATTTAAGTGATCCACTCACTCTTGGATATACTGCGAAGTGCTATATCCAGGTGCTCTATGCCCGTTATTTCCGTAAAGATCGGGTTCGTTCCCAATTTCAATTGCCTCCAGCTTGATGTTGGCATCTGAGATCACTGGAGATTTAAAAGCTTTCGAGATGGACTGCGCCATCAGAAACGCGGCTGTGAGATTATTGCTGCCCAAGTTGAGACCCCAAGTGACCTGCGTATCTGGAAGTTGAGCGCTTATCAGACAGAAGTTTGGGTGCGCAAGTCTAGCCTCAACCCCACCTCTTGGAAGGAACCGAGTAGCAGCATAATACCCATCGCCCACAACGATAGTGGTAGCTTCTGGATATGGAATAACGTAGGTCGGAGCCGGAAATACAAGCTGGGCAAACTGTTGCATATTAGCTGCGAGCGACATATGAAAGGGGGAAAGTTGCTCCAAACCTCGATGTTAGGGTTGAAATGTGTACGGTCTTCAGAGTTGGCCCCTATGCGGATCCGAGGCGGCAATCCCGTGAGGTCCCTGATATTTTCCATTGTGTTGTGGAAAAAATCATTCTTGGAGGTGGTCCCCGACCAGTCCAACCAGCGATCTTGCTCCAAGGAGTACGAGACGTGATCCCTCAAGATGGGTGCCGCTTTAGAGGGGGCTGTAATGGGGATGCCGATATCCAAGCTCGAGACATGGTGTAGTTGCAGAAGAACGCAACCTAAAAGTTGATACCAGACGGATCGATGGACAGCCATAGTCTGTCAGAGTGGAAGAGGTGCAAAGGGCAGGATCTGTGGGCTGGATGAAGGGGACCTCGAGGATACGGTAAGCTGTTAAAGAATTTCCCCTTGTCAGCCCACTTCTAAATTTGCGAGAAAGGCTTCTTACAGAGGGTGGTTCTGCTCCGAAAAAGAACAGCAGGAAGCAGGACGTGGGTACGAAAGCTTGAGTACTAGTCAATGAGAGTTGGCCAAATCCATCGACTTCGAGAGACGAAGCTGACGGTGCTTCGAGAAGTCCCAGATGACCTGTCCGAGTTGCATGGGCTAGCTGTGCATATATACGGCTCTAATACCCCTACTGGGCGTCTTCGCACGTCACTGTCGCCATATTTCAGATGATGCTAGTCGGCGGGACCTTGCCCATGGAAGAAGGGCCCAGTGGACTGTCGCGTTCTCGAAGATTGCTGGTTGTCAACTGTGGAAAGGAGTTCAACGGTTAAAAACAGGATATGTATGTCCAGAGGGCTTCAAATTGCAATGGAGGTGGTCGCAGTCCAAGCCGGTGGGTGAACATAGTGACGCTGTCCGGGACAAACAAACAAACCACGGCCAAGCGCGTCGACGTCTCGCCATGCACAAGACGCGTTTGATCCCGTTCAATCATCATCCTACCCACCACCATCCCATCTACTGCGTGTCGTTCGACTAGGGCATACAATGCGACTTTCAGCCCTGGTTCCCAGCATATCTGCTGACTCGGTCAAAGTTTTAGAAGGAGCTGGCATCCGGACGGACACAGACCTTCTCTTCACTCCTACATCTGAGATCTACAAACGACTTCCTCGGGGTTCCATAAGCCTCCAAGAGCTTGCTCGCCTCTGTACAGCAGTGACAGAACTCACCTCTGCCAACCCAGTAATTGGAATCGACGCTCTACAACGAGAAGAAGCGCGTCTTGCACGCGATACCAACCTTGAGCTTGCTGTTGGAAATGAAGCAATCGATAACTTTCTGCGCGGTCTGGGGGGACGGAAAGTCATAGAAATATCAGGCAACCGCGCTTCAGGGAAAACAGTGCGCCACTCTGTGCATTCGTACCGCTCAATCTGAATTTGGAGCTCTGTTCTTGCCGCACAATCAACCAGGCCCTTGCCCTGAACCTCGTTCTCAACCATCTTTCGCACCACCCGAACGACAAGGCAGCCTGGATAGACGTTTTGGGCGACTTCTCTCCGGCCAATGCGTCCGCTATCCTCCAAGGCAGCGGGAGTACCGTAAGTTTAAGCATGTTAGTCCTTGTTTTTTATATATTCACCCCAATGTTGTAGAGCCCACAATCGGTGCTAGAGCGTCTCCTCGTATCTTTGGCGTTCGATCTAGAAACGCTTCATGCTATACTCGACGAGCTGTTTGTTCCCGGCGTAATGTTTACACCAAGTTCCACAATTCACTGAACTGACCTGGCTTTCAGTCCACAGGCCAACTCAAGTACCTCGTCATCGATTCAATCACTCCCCTGCTCGGGCCTTTCCTGACTGGGATTACTGCTCACGGACACGCCATGATGACCGACTTCATGAGACGACTACGGTGTATCTCGTCATCTGACGGGGTGACAGTACTTGTAAGCATGTCCTCCACGTTCATTTCCGTGTCTGACCAGAGCATAGGTGGTCAACAGCGCGACCTTGAAACAGGGTGTAGATGGCACCATTCCCTCAGGCCAAATTGAACGAAAACCCGCTCTGGGACCTAGTTTCACGTTCATGACCGATACTACGCTTTGGCTCTCAGAAATGAAAGTGCAGGCCACCGACGAGCCCGTCGATGCATCCATAGAATCCGTCTCGTCGCTCAAGATACTTAACTCTCGAAATACAGTGAGTGCATGTCGAGTCAAACTCCATCATTGGTTACTCCAACATCATCCAGGTTTCAGGTGTCGCTCTTCCCTTTCGCATCTCGGGCGGAACCATTCTTCCAGTGATGCAGTAGGCATGGCGTTCATCAGCGCTCATCTGAAATTGCAGGAAATTGCCTCGATAACATATCGCAAATTTGCTTCCATTTTACTTCCGCTGCTTAACGCGTAGTCTTGGCGTGCTTGGCAGAGGACTTTGTGCTCGTCGACGACAACACGAATTTGGGGCTTCTCCGTGGGCCATATACAAGGTTGCGCCAGCGTTTTAAATAATGACAACACCCTCTGTGAATTGGTCTCGACACTGGCCTGTCCAAGTAACCGAAGGACGCTGCTCTTGCCAAATTAAGCGCGGTTAGCTTTCCGAAACACGCTCACGTGCGGCGCCTATGTCGCCATCCGCCTTCGTTCTTGTGCAAAGTTCGCAAGTTCACTCCAGTGTTCCTGTATATTCCTGATGCACTTCCAGTGCAAATTAAGACGATATCGATGGCACATTTACTCCAGGGCGGAATATAAACTCTAGCAACAGGGAGACGAATTATCACCAGCCACAGCAACTACAATGGCCCCCGTCGCAACTGCCTCCAACTCCCAGCCTGACAAAATCGCAGCCCTCAAGGCAGCGGCTGCAGAGAAGACTTTCAACCCCTTTTACTCCCCTCCCCCCATCGATGACACGAACGATTTCAACTACAAATATGCGGAATTCAAGGTACGGGCGTTTCTTACTTTTCCCGCTGGGATATCTCGTTCTCACTGCCGCTATTCACTTAGCCCGCTTTCCCAGACGTCGCTTGGGAGCCTCTCGGAGAATTCGAAGTCATCGACCGTGGCTTATCTGCCGATCCATCCAAAAAGAACCTTTTCAGCGCTGCCTCGAAGGTCAAGCACCTCACCCCGGCGATTGGCACTGAGATCGAGGGCATCGACTTGAGGCAACTTACTGACGAGCAGAAGGATGAACTGTGAGCTTCAGACTGGACTTTCTATCTCGGAAGCCTCTAACCCCTTTCCCCCTTCCATTCAGTGCCCTTCTCGTCGCAGAGCGAGGTGTAGTCTGTAAGTTGCTTTCCCTCTTATCCCGCAAGATCAAGGCCTAAATCCACTCTTCAGTCTTCCGCGATCAAGAAATCGATATCTACGGGCAACTCGAGCTCGCCAAGCACTGGGGTCCTCTCCATCGGCACGCAACCACTCCCATCACCAAAAACGGGCTTGAACACGTCCATGTTGTGTACAACGACGCTAGTCGCCGACCGGACCCCTCAGCCTTCTCCAAGTTGGAGCTCTGGCATTCCGATGTTACCTACGAACTCCAACCACCCGGCCCAACATCTTTGAAGGTCATTACCAACCCTGAAGTTGGAGGTGACACCATCTGGAGTTCCGGGTGGGTATTTATCGCCACTACCGATGAGTATCCCCTGACTGATTGTATCCTCTCCTTTCACAGATACGCGCTGTACTCTTCGCTCAGCCCTGGTCTACAGAAGTACCTCGAGGGACTCTCAGCAGTGCACAGCGCCGTTGCCCAGGCCGACGGCAATCGTGCTGCAGGTCTCCCTGTGCGTCGAGAACCCATCGAAACCGTCCACCCACTCGTCCGAGTGCACCCAGCAACTGGCTGGAAATCCGTCTTTGTCAACCCTGGTAGGTTTTTATTACCTCCAGAAGGGCACCCAATGTCCTGACACGTATCGTAGGCTTCACCCGTCGCATCATTGGCATCCCCAAGGCCGAGTCCGATGCCATCCTCACCTTCCTCTTCCGCCAAATCAGCGAAAACCCCGACTTCCAAGTTCGATTCCGGTGGGAGACCAACTCCATCGCTATCTGGGACAACCGGGTATGATTGTCTTTTACTCCCCATGACTCTCGCCCCACTGACACTCCAACCTCTCAGGTCGTCACCCACTCCGCCACCTTCGACTTCTGGCCAGCCACCAGACACGCATTGCGAGCTACTCCTCACGGAGAGCGCCCCCTCTCTGTTGAGGCTTACGAGAAGCAGTATGGCAAGGAGGCCAAGGATAGGCAGCTCGAGATCTGGAAGCAGCAGGGCATTGAGAAACCCCAGGCTACTGGGACTCAAAATGGCACAGCACCTGTAAAGGCTCGGTACAACGACTAGAGTAAGATTGAAAGGGAGACTTGAACATGGAGTAGCAAAATCGTGTATTTATAGAGAACGGACAAAATGTACCATGCTGGATCTACAGCTATCCGCGTGCTTGCAATGGCTATCTCCTGCGGGTCCAAGGACTACAGTCCGTGTCGCAGGGACGTCTTTGCCAGGCCGGGCACGAAACCGGCGTCTTTTCTTACCAGTCGGATTCGGCCATCTTGTCGCAGGATTCATTGACATTGGCCAATGGCAATGGCCTGATTGTCAACATTTAGCCTTGAAGTTGATCAGCGTTGGATAGCAACATTCTAGCTGGTGTCAGTCAACAGTAGACACATGCGTTTTTAAGAGTCTCAAAGCGTGCTCGAGAACAAGCATCGAAGGGCAGTGATTTCAATCTGGAACAACCGTGAAAAATGCTGGCCACTGAGCACGGTCACATTCGTTGAGTTACCCACGCGTAATTCACCCCATATAAGCATAAAGTCAGAAGACAGTGAAACGGCGCGCTTATGCCTCATCTCTAGTCTCAACTTAGGGGTCTCCCGCTTAGCGCCAGTGGCAAAAGGAATGACGTCACTGCCAGAGCATCCGATAGCCTCCGATAAGAAATCGATCGAGATCGGGAGATATCTCCGATCGTTCCATGTGTATGTACCACCAGCCGAGACGAGGACCTCGCACAGCCTCAAGTTTGCCCTTGAAAGGATGCCCGATGCCTCTTATTAGGTTCCAACTGGGGTACCTATTTGAGTCACCACGAGATATTGACTTGGTGGGACAGGAGTTACACCCAGTGAAGCTGGGGATACAACTGGCGGAAACATTGGTGAGAAAACCGAAACGGAGAAAAGGTGGTTTTTGTCTGATTTATGCAACATCCCTGTACGATCGATGGTAAAATCGTAGATTTCCCCCGTGCATAATTAAAAAAGCCCTGTGGCTGTCTATTCTCCTCGGGGATGGGGAACATGGAAGGAGAACCTTAGGAAGACGCGCGTCAATTGCAAGCCCAGGCTTCCGGCGCCTATCCCTTGTACATTTGTGCAGCTTGCTGAGATATATACAAGTTCCACTGAAACGGCATTGGAGCAGCAGTCCACTCGGAAGGAATGAGGAACATCTCCTTCCTGCCATCGTTCCTACCTTCTCGATAAAGTCTAATTGGTGCTGATTCTCGTCACAAAATAGGTAAATTTCCACACTTCAAATAAGCAAAGCGGGAGACATATGTGGATAAGAGGCCCCACTTGCCAACAATTTCCAATCTACAGCGTGTTTCGGTTCCTCTTCTGCCCACGACTAGACCTCGCTCATGTCGGCCATTATGGGCGTTTAGCTCTGAGGCCATTCAAAGTGAGTACAGCCTTGTGGGACTGCGGACAGTTGAAATGACACGACATTGAATCATTACGCCGATACGCGCGAGGAAGATGGCAGATCGAGTCGCCCGGAGCTACCAAGACGCGCGAGTCATACTTCGATCGGTATTATACGATGAGGCACTAGCTTGGCAAACGTCGGGCATCACCAATCAATTCGGGCTGGGCGAGGAGAGGCGGCGGGGTGGCCTCCGTGCACTGAGAGAATATCTGAGAATATGAGGGGATATGCGACCCCGTACCGGCATTTCCAGATGGTAAACCCAAGGTAAGTCTGGGGAGGGTCCTGGGGACGTCGTTCTCGTTAGAAAGTCCCGGACACTAGCTGGTGGGATACCGCTGTTGCACTGTTTGGTGGCTCAGTACCATTGCTCAGACATGTTGCGATTGACCTCAGCAACACGTATGGGAGTGCATTGGGAGCTGGAATCTCGGGGTACAAGATGATGGATGTCAATGATGGGGAACACACCGCCGACGCGCGAGTTGCTCCCGTTGCACTCCACTTTCCTGAATCTTCGCAAGTAGCATTGAAGTAAAGCACTAACCGAAACTGCAGAGAGAAGTAAGTCCAATTAGGACGCCGCTTCCCTAAGAAGCTTGGAACATTGTGTGTTCAAGTTGGCACAGCACACCGCCGCTCAAGTCACCAGAGTCAGCAAGAGCAGCGCGTACAATGTCAATTGGGGGGTCTGGTATACCACTGATTCTCTAATTACCTAGTGATTGCAAGCCTCAAGGGGGACTCGAAGACCCTAGGCGAGCCGACCGCATCAGCGTCGCCGCCGTACAGGCTCCTTTCGGAGGCTGTTCCCAGGATCGTAGAATACCGATCGAACGATACCACAAGACGCGCTTCCGAAAGTCCGCCATTACCGAAGATAGGCGCTCATCACAATATCCGCACACCAAGTAACTTCCGGACAGCCGGGAGTTTATGCACTTCTTTCGTACGTCAAATCGTAACGTCCTTCCCCCCTGCCATTACCTGGCCTATGGCCTACGTCGACCACCGTCTCACACACAAACCCACCCCACACTCAAATCCTTCAATTCGCCGTCCACATTTTTAACACATTCAACACGTGTTGTGCGAGGTTTTTCCATGTCCTTCGATGAAAGAAAGCAAATGATGACTATGTGGCAAAAGCATGTCGCATGTATACGTACATTCCACCCTTCCTAGGACAGCCTTCCAACTCTAAAGCGCCCCACCACACGATACGATCACGATACGGACACCCTTCCCATGGTTCCATATCCGCCATTTAACCTTCTAGTCCCCAAGAAGCAGGACTTCCAGACTTTCCCCGGAAACTGCCCAGTTCCCAGCACCCATAAACTACTCTTCACTGGCTATCCAATTCCGATCTGGACTTCTAGCTCATTACAAAAAAACGTACAACACGCAAAACTCGCTTCTATCTCTGCCTTCCTCGTACTAAACCTTGATTTCCGAGCGCCTCTGGTAGCAAAAGGAGGGTCATTTTTTGCATCACGAGGTGGGAAGGTCGCTCGAGAAAGGAATCTATGTACTTATCTTGAGTCTTGACTATGATTTCTCGTTTCAAGTTCAAGGACACGAGTTCCTTTGGCATTGCCTACTGGAGGACGGGGATCACAACGTGCCTGATCTCATGACATGGTGTACCCTGCACATACCCTATTTTGCATCCGAACATACACCCTGCGAGAGGCAACTCTGACTATCGATGGCGTCGGCGGTACATCTCGGTACCACGAAAGACATCCAGAACCAACACAGAGGTACTCTAGCCAATCCCATCTTTTCTTCCTCTCTTCTCGAAGCACACATCTTCGCCCTTCACCAATTCACATACCCTGCCACCAGATCACCCTCCACAAACCTAAAAATCTACCATCCACCAGAACCAACCCGCACCGAAATAGATTTAATGACAACGCTAATCCGCAGAGGCTAGTCATCCGCGAGATTTCGACGACATTTGTCCTCTCGAGTCTCGAACCTCGTACCTGCAATCACAATCCACACCGCACCGAGTCTTCATTGAATGTCCAACAAGCTCGAGACATCATTCAGAGGGTATTTCAACACATTCCATATAGAAACTACATACCCAGCCCTCAACCGCACTTAGAAGGCAATGCTTCACACCATCACCCTGAATAAAAGAAACGTGTAGATGGGGACGGAAACACGTTGGAGCACAGTGAAGGTCACCGTACTCCCGGAACTCGAATTCCCAATTGAAACATGAACATTGCGGAATAGAGTGGACGACTGTATCTGAACAGCATGCTGCGATCAAGTGATAGGCAAAGAGGGCCGACGGAGACGCGCCTCAGAAGACCTGCGTCGGAGATGAGAAAACCAAGAGGAAAGGGGATGCAGGGAAGCCCAAGGCCAGTGAGATAGCCGCATTGCTTTTATACCTATACAAATGTCAGGTCGTACATAGGATATGTGTTGGTAGTTGGGTCATTTTATTTGCGAGAGAAGAAACAAGTGCCGAGAGAAATAAGATGAAAGTTGAACATGAGGCAAGAAACCAGATCGACACGAAGCAACGTCAAAAAGGTGGGAACAGAAAATCCAAACATCGGCTCGTGGACCAAGTGAGTACGAGGTAATTAGCAGTGGTAAGGTAAAGCTGTCCTTAGTAACACCATGGAAGGAGGATGAAATAAATGAAATGTCGAATCAACCGAGATTAATAGTGATGGTACATCGTAAGTAGAACATCGTGAACGAGAAATAAGAGGGGAATCAATGCGCAGGGGAGATGGTACACAATGCTGGAGACGACGGAAATGTAGAGAAGACGAACAAGAGAAAAGGAGAAAATAGAGGCAAGAAAGGGAAAATGGGCAGCATACCTGCCCATCAGCGTCACCGATGACGGGCCAAGAAGCTAGAATGATGTCCGTGAGTGGACGCAGTAGTCGGTGGAGGATGCAACTGTATTGGTTGCTGCATCTGCTGAACGGTGCTCGTAGATCCACTACCACCATTTCTATGATGAAGATATGAAGCATGTTGGACATGATCCGGAGTAGGGGCATAGGCTCTCGTAGGTGGCGGATGAAGTGAAGATGGTCGTGGAGTATTTGTTTGCTGTTGCTGCTGCTGCTGCTGTAATCGATGATTATTGTTGTTATTGGAACTCGTCCGGTGTTGCTGTTGACTTGACGAACTCGAAGTGCTAGTCGGCGGAGGCGGGATCTGCACGCTCGACATCCACGGCGATTGCTGAGGACCCCCGTGGCCCTGATTTCCACTCCCGGAATTTCTCGAATTAACACTCGAAGCAGTCGTCGGAGGTGGGATGTGTTGCTGTTGCTGCTGGTGATGATGATGTCCGTTCATTATCGAGTGATAACTCGTGGCCGTAACCTGCTGGCCTGCTCTTCCTCCTAGATTCACACTTCCAACGGCTGTTGTAGGAGGGGGTATATTCGAATTTTGTGACGGCGGTGGGGGTGGTGCAGAAGTATGAGACTGGTTTTGTTGGTGATTTTCGCTGTTCGACGAGGACGAGGCGGGCTGCGACGGCGCGTCAATATTCATCGGCCCCGGTCCACTGTTATTGTTGTCGCCAGAAGACGATGAAGATTGTGGTGGCAGCGGAGGCGGCGGGGCTGAAATCATCTGCACCAAAAATGCCCCTGTATGATGCGTCTGCACAGGTGCAACTCCTCCTCCAACACCAGGACCAGAAATATCGACGACCATTGAATCCACCGCTCCTTTACCCAACTTGCTCCTCGGCTTCCCATCAATCCCAATCCCATTCATAACGGGAGTCGAATGCACTGATGCGCTTGTTCCATTAGTATAATTAGTCGTCTGGTTGTTGTTGTTCGCATTTCCTGAGCTCGAAGAGCCAGGCTGGTTGTCGTTCGAACTCGTGTTAGCGCTGGCAGAGGCATTCGCCGCATTCTCGGCAGCTCGTGCGCTTGCTCGCAGCGTATCCATATCGATGTCGGCACCACTCTCCCCATTCTTGTTCTTCCTCCGCATCATCTTGGCATAATCTTCCGAAATAAAAGAGTCAGTTATTCCCTTCTTAGGAAAGAATAAGAATAGAGACACTTACGAAGGCCACAAGCATTGCATAGCGTCCTCGCTCCATCAGGACCTCTTCTCCACTCGGGAGTCTCCCGAATATTACACGAGTGACACTTGCCAGGAGGGGTAGCGCGCTAGTCGTAGTATGTTATCGGCGTTTAGAAAAAAAGACGATACCGTAATTCCGCGTTGCGTCCACAAAAGACCCAAAGCCACGGAATGGAAGCGAAAAGAGCGCAAACGGAAAATCAGCTTTGACGTCCACAACAACGAATCACCAAGTGTTAACGAAACAAGACTCACGCTCCTCTTCCGATATTTACTCTTCGTCCCAGCACCTCCCGCACCGCCAGCTCCAGAAGCAGCCGAGGCAGCTGCAGCCGCAGTGCTGGTCGCCCTCTTGGTCCTAATCATCTCCATGTCTTGTTCAGCCGTCGTTGTGCCTGTAGGCGCGGGCGTAGGCGGCTGCAAAACTCCACCTGCAGCACCGTTGATCGCACCGCCCCCATTGACGTTGTTAGCACCTTTATCATTCGAAGTCGAAGTTCCTCCATAGTCATCAACGGAGCCTTCGCCAGGCCCGTTATCCTGCGACATATCTTCCCAAGGGCGTTTGGGTGGCCGAACATCATCCGGAGAAGTCTGACCTCCAGTCTGCCCTGGTCCCTGAGTGCTGAGTTGATTTAGAGTGTGGTGTGGGGATAACTGGGCATGAGGGGGAGGTGGTATCATTGAAGGAATCGGTGTTGGTATCTGGCCCGGAGTAGGACCACCCAGACCGTTCAGCCTCTTGAAGTCTTCTAGCAACTTTACCACTGTCCTCGCTCTCTGTGACATCTCTGAGAGTTCGCTAGGATTAGGTTCGGCATGCTGTGTGTGGGGCACCGTTTGCTGCAGATGCGCTACAATGATCGCCTTTAGTTCAGTTGACACAAACTAAATAAGTGGATAAACGCGCACCGTATCGATTCGCAAACGCATATAAAGCCGTACATTGTTTATAGATCTTTTACAAAAAATGAGTAAAACGTCATTTCGCTGAGAAAATTCCAAATACTGACCTCTGAGAGAGTCGCGCCGCGTTCCGGTTCTGCAAGATTCACGGTCGCGCTTGCAGGTGTCGGCGGAGGATGATACAAATGCGCATGTTGCGTTGCACTCGGCGGAGGAGGGATATTTGATGGAGGAGGCGGGGGTATACTCTGTTGGGCCGCAGGGTGCGGAGTATGTGATGGATGTGAATGAGAAGACGAGGAAGGATGATGATGGCTCGATGAAGGTAAAGGTGGAGGGGGCGGGAGAGAGGACGAAGCAGGCGGCGGCGGTGGAGGTGGATGGGAAGCTGGTGGAGGATGGGAGGTCGGTGGGGGTAATGATTGGTGCAGAGGCTGATGGTGATGAGGGGGATGCCTATTCGCGTCAACGCTTGTCGGGATCAAAGGCGTCGTGCGACTAGCAAAGGTCGGCGGGGGCGGCTGGGCCTGGCCCTGGCCCTGGTGTTGGTGGTTGTGGTGTTGTTGCTGGTGGTGATGGTGTTGCTGATGATGGACAGGTGGTTGGTGAAGCGGGTGATGAGTCGGGTGTGGGTGATGCTGGGGCGGCGGGGGCGGGTGTTGGGGAGGCTGTCCTTGATGCGGATGATGATGGTTCATATGCTGCTGATGCTGGTGAAGCGCGCTACTCCCAGGCTGTGGTGGAGGTGGTGGCCCTGGAGGAGGCAAATTTTGTGAAGGCCCTCCCATTTGTTGGCCTTGTTGCCCATGCTGCTGAGGATTCCAGTGTCCCTGTGGTGGAGGAGGTGCAGAAGGAGGCCCAGGAGAAGGATACGGGTTCGACGCAGCATTGTTTGCAGACGGCCTCAGTGGTTGCAAATACTGCTGGTACGCGGCTGCATAACTCGATACGGGGACAGGCTGGTGAGCTACCTGCGGGGCAGAGCTCGGCGGCGGTGGAGGCGGAGGCTGCTGTTGCTGTTGCGGCTGCGGTTGTTGCTGCTGGTGTTGTTGGACTGTCTGTTGCTGCTGGTGTTGCTGGTGCTGTTGGTGATGTTGTTGTTGCTGCTGTTGCTGCTGGTTTTGTTGAGGATAGGAAGCGTACTGTGGTGGATAGTTCTGCTTCCAATTAAAACAAAGTATTCTGTTGAGATACGTCAATCATACCCTAGCTATTCTTGGTCTTTTCGTTTGAGCAGGTGAACGAGGCGTTTCGTTTTGTTGAATCTGGGCCGACAAAGGTATCCCTGGGTGCACATAGCCTGCATTGTCGCGTTTTGGTGGGAGAGCATCCTGCGGTGGCGTGTGCTGTTGGTGCTGGTGACTATGCGTCCGTGTCGCTGGAGCTCCCCAGGACTGTTGTTGCTGTTGCTGCTGCTGCTGCTGTTGGTGCGGGTGTTGGTGCCCTACGACTCCTGGCTGTGCCTGAAGTTGTTGCTGGGCTAGCTGCTGGGCCTGTAGCTGCCGTTGCTGCTGTTCCTGCGGGTATGCAAAGTTGAGCTCGCGGATTGACGGTAGTCGTGGAGGGTCATTTGTTGAATATCTCTGAGCCGTTGGATAATGCGTCGAAGCCATGCTCGTCACAGAAACGAAATCGTTTTGAGATCTATCGGTGAGCGACCCACCGAGATCGGAGTTTAAAATGCATTTGGCCTTGAGTTCGGCGAATCGGCGATTTCGTCTGAGATTCCACACGTGTTCAACGAACCACTCTTCTGGGTCAGAAATCCAGATCCAATTAGCCTCTATTTACTCCAATTGGGAGCCAAGGCGATAACAGTGAACGATCCACTCAGATAGTAAGGAAAACATTAGCGTCTAATTAGCCCTGCCTCCTCCTCACTTTCCTCCTCACTTTCCTCCTCTTCGCTTTCCTCTTCATCCTCGCTTTCCTCTGCTTCTTCACCCTCTTCATCCTCTTCACCCGGTTCTTCGCTCTCCTCCCCTTCGTCCTCCTCCTCTTCGTCCTCCTCCTCTTCGTCCTCCTCACTGCTACTACTCTCAGCATAAAATGCATCCAAATCCTTCCACTTCTTCTTTTCTTCACTCTGTCCGAACCCAGGGGTCCCAGGCGCTGAACCCGAGGCAACAGACACACTTGCAGATCCAGACGGCGAAGGATTCGTGCCGGAGAAATTCGTCGGTACGAGGACAACCTTTCCTTGTCCTCCATGCCCACCTGCTCTCGCACCCATCCCACCACTCCCAATCCCTCCGGAACCCAGAGCAGTGACTTCAGGTCTTCCAGAAACATACTGATCGTCTTCCGAATCCCTCAAACTACTCTCCACACCCTTCTCCATCCACTCCGGCACGTCTTCGTCGACAAAATACCTTGTACCAGTCCCAGAACCATACTCTTCCTCCTTCTCTTCTTCCTCCTCCAGCTCGAACGACCGAGAGTAGCCAGGACCAGGAGAGAACATCCTCACACTACCCACCAATCCCTCCTCTTTACCCCATTTCTCATCCACCGAGACATCCTTCCCTTCAAACAACACGACCTTCACTTGTTCTCTCCTCAACACCACGCCACCCTCCCGTTCCCTCCGTTCCCAAGCATCCCCATCTTCATCCTCATCATCCGGAGCGTAATAGTCACTTCCCAGGAGCGTCTTGACAACACCCCTCACCAATCCCCATACTATCCTCGTTCGATCCCTGACATCATAGTTCAAATCATACCTCGCCAACCCATGTATGACATACTTGACCAACAGCCCCAACTTTCTCTGCTTCTCCTTCTGCTGCTGCATCTCTGGCGTTAACGTTTCCTGGCCGTCAACCAACACTGGTGAGACAGGTTTCGGCAGGACAGCCAACTTGCCCGCTAGAGTTACAAGCTGCAGCTTGACAATCGGTTCCTCCGACGCGAACGACTTGGCTCCCTTCCTCAACACATCCGGTGCCCAATCAACAATCCCATCGATCCCATTCGTGCCTCCTTCTCCTGCAGCAGCATACTGTCCGACCAACCACACGATACAAGCCCGAGCTTCTGCGTGCTTGATATCGTCAAACTTCCTCGCCAGATGATTGACAATCGAAAGTGCTCCCATCTGCCCGCCTGCACTCCAACCATGTCCCGTCCTAAGTTGATCCACGAGTTGGATATGAACGAGCTCCTTGAGGACCTGAACCGCATTGTTGACAACCACGTCTACACGTAGGACACAATGTAAGGTATCTCAGAAGGCAAAGAAATAGAAATCCACATACCATACGGACTCGCAATCATCCCTACAAGTTTCTCCAAGCACGTCTTTGCTACCTCTCCTCCATCCAGTCTCCCCACAACCCTGGCAAGAACCCCAATACCCTTGATCGCATCTCCCACAACCTCGTCATTCGTATCATCCGCATACGACTCGAGCTCGCGCAGTATCACGGGCCAGAGATCGTGAATGTGATCATTACTTGTCGTCTCTGATGTTGACATTGATGGGGTAACGAGATTGAGTAGCACACGGATCTTGTCTTTCTTGAGTGGTAAAGAATCACTAGACATGCGGATGAAGAATCGAGCATGGAACGGGGCGAAAAGTGGCTAGCCAGAAACATTCGTTAGCGCCGACCATATACCAACAATTAAGATCCTACTCACAGCAACAGCCCCGTCACTCGTAAGACCTCTCACATAGCGCACAGTCGTCCTCTCCATCCCACCTCCAACACCATTCACAAACCTCAACAGGGGGTTCACAAATTTAACCCACTTCCTCCTCGGGGCAAGATAGTAGAACACCCTCGTGGCAGCAACCACCACCGCGGGGTTCCTCGACTGGAACGTAGGCTCCACCGAATCGAAAAGCAATTGAAGGTCCTTGTCAATCTCTTCTTCATCTTCTTCATTCCCTTTGGTACCCTTCCCTTCTGGTGTTTGCTCCCTTGAACCCGTCTTTCTCGATACCCGAGGCTTTGCCAACATCGCCCTCGCATAGCGCACCAACAACCGCATCACTTCCACTTGGCCCCACTCATCCACATCTATCAACACCTTGCACAGTTTTCTGTAGTGTTTATGGATCAAACTGAGGCGCTCGATGTCGGGTCCTGGACATAGCGTATTAAACGCGTATACAGTTGCACCGATACAGAGCGGGGAGAAGGCAGAAGGCGAAAGGAGGGTCTGCGTCAAGATCGGGAGAAGGGTAGGCAGATGACTTGGATCCAACCTATGTTTCTAGATCAGCTTTCTGCACCATGCGCAGCATAATACCACTCACTGGAAACATTTAACAACCCCGAGCGCTGCTACCTTCCTCACATACGCGCTCCTGTCTGCAGCACACTTTCCAATCCCAAGCACCACCACCCCTCCCACCATTGGGACTCTCATCCCGCTCAGCACCCTCAACGCCATCGCCCTAATCACCGGGTTCGGATCTGAGCTCAAGTCCTTCTGGAACGTATTAATCGACAACAGGGCAAGATCAGGGTCGTAAGGCGAGTGGTGGAGCAGGTAGATGTACGTCAGCTTGCGTATTTCGAGCGAGGGAGAGGCGACGAGCTTGACGACTTGCGGGAAAAAGGTGAGGGTCAGGGACGATGGTGGATGGGATTTGCTCGTGAGCTGCGTGTATTGGACTGACATTAGACTAGTCCCTAAGGCGAGGCTGAAAGGTACTCACAGCCAACAACCGTCTCAACGCATCCAATTTCTCCCTCTCACTCCCGCTCTCCAACTGTCGTTTGATACTCGCCGTCAACTTGGCCCTCTCCTCCGCCGTACCCACTCCCATCCCCACATTGTCCAAATAACTCGCACTCGAACTCCCCCCAACGACACCTCGCACAGCAGCAAGCTCCCGCGCCTGCTCAGAAAGCGATTCCTGTATCCGTGTACCGAGTCGCGTGGCGTTGGTGGTTAAAGTTTGCAGATACTGATTCGTGGACATCCCGTCTGAGTATGACTGATACAGTCTGTGCCTTCACTGTCGTCGTTCTGGAAACCTGTCGTCGTCGGTGGTCGTAGCAACGCAAAACACCTGGGTACTATTGACTCGCCCGCAGCCGTCGAGTTTGTACCACGAGTTTGAGATACAAAGATCGATTTCGATAGTACACGTCAAGACGTCGTCCGAGAACTGGGGAATCACACAACTGTATCGTGTCGTCGTCCCTCGTCCCAGATCCCCTATGCCTGTTCGTTCCTCTCCGGGGCTGTTCCCTCTTGCCTGATGCAATCGACCGTTGCCGACTCCAACACAAGAAGTTGTGAAAATTGAGCAGACCGAAGGTCGTCGCAGTCGTCGTAGTCGTAAAGCTGCAGCGCAGTCAATAATCTAAGATGGTGTTGGCACCAGAAGAAGATCCTGTCCCACCTCCGCGCGCTTCGTGCAGCGATGACGGATTCCCAAACCCACCGTGGAATTTGTCCGATGCAGCACAAGTGATGGATTCGAACGAAATGGAGGAGGCAGAAGAAAGAACGATCGCTGCAACAAGATCTAACCACGACTCGGAGATTGGCCCCGATGATCTCAGGTCCCGCTACCGTCTCTGGAAGCTGCAACTCAAAATCCGAGATATGATCATCGCCAAGACTCTGAATGGGACTGGAACGGAATGGACCTACGAACACCAACACAAAAGTATCCGAAATTTCGCTTATTCTCAAGACGTCGTAACTATTAAGTAGCACCTGCTAAATGGAAACATATTGGAATCCGTGTGGTGTAAACGAATCTTCGGCGGTTATCGAGACAAACAGGGGATGTGATAGTAGTGGATCAGGGAGCTCGGGAGAAACGCCTTAGGACAGTTCACAACAGTATATCTGAGTACGACTCGTCTCATCCCTCCTCTCTCTCTGCTTCTTTCCTTCCTCTTTACCACCACCCAGTAGACAACACATACAACATGCATTCCACCGAGTCATCGCAGGACATCTCCCACCAAGTCCACCACCGCGAGACAACCCCAGTTAACCCTCAAAACCCAACTTTCGATTCTCCTCCGATGACGACTCCCCCAAAGATGGAGGGTCTCCTCTCCCAAAGTCGACCTGAATCCCCTCGTATCAAATCTTTGAAGGAGGTGACGACAAACATGCCCAAGATGACACAGGCTACCTCGACGGGTGCAGTCTCCCAACGAGGATCTATCGTCATATCCTCCAACGATCCTCCCACTGCCGACAGTCCAGATTTAGCACGGTCCAAGTCCCATCACAAATCGCGCTTCCACGTACATGTACCCCATGTACATATGCCCCACTTCTTCAAGCACCACAGTCACAAATCCGACACCAACAAATCCGAATACTGGCCCAGAACGCTGAGCGTGGCTGTTGGCGCACCCAAAGCTCAGCCCACTGGCATCTCCCCTTCAGTTTCAAGCAAGCTCCGGCAAGGTGAACCTTCTAATACTGACCCGCTCTCCATGTTCTTAACCCCTTCACTACAGAAATCAAAGCACCTGACCACGATACCTTGCAACCACCCATTGTCGCCGAAGCCTCTTCCTCCTACTTTCCACCCGCAGCCTCAAGCACCGGTGTGGCCACAACGTCATCTACCTCGTCCATCCACAGCTCCCCTGTTTCAATTCCCATCCCAAAACCGGTTCCTGACCTCGACGGGGTGGGCGAAATTCTGCCTCGTGACACTAGCCTCGTTCCTTCCGCTAAAGAGAGCATCCGGACGGCCGCGTCTTCCGGATCCTCCAATGCCTCGACCGTCGACACCGATGGGACAGGAATTGGATCCACCTCCACGTCTGTAACTTCATATGATTCCGCCTCTTCTTCGCCCATGAACCAAAAACCTCATCATGACCACGCGGGTCCACCCAGCACATTCCAAGCTGCAATGGGACGCGGCCTAAACGCAAACGAGGTCGTACCTTCCTCCTCCCTGAACCCTCTCCCCAGTGACACCACCGACCCACTCGTCGAAGTCTCCCTCCCCGAAGCTTCCTCCCTTCCTGACATCAATGAAACAGAGGTTGCTCTACCTGAGCCCCAAAGCTTCTTCCCAGGCTCAGCCTCCAAAGAGATCCCTCCAGGCGAGGACCCCCTCAAGAAATGGAGTTTCAGCTTCATCTCGAGCAACAAATCCAAGCTCGATCTGAAGACAAAGCGAAGCCCAAAGTCAGGCACTGCTAACACCTCCCATACTTCCACCCCCAGTCCTCGGTCACTTATAATTCCGTTGACTGCCGTCGCCAAGACGGCTAAGTCTACCGACGAAAAATCCAGTCCAACTCTCGAGACCACTCCAACCGCGAAGCTCAAGGGACATGACGCCACGAAACCTTCTAGTATGCGAGGCCGCGTGCGGGACATGAATGTCCACGGACCAACTCTCTGGTATCGAATGAGTCAACCACACACCGACCAGGACGTTGCCGAATTCCTCCTCGGTGTCGACCTGAAGGAAGAAAATGCGCGCAGAAAGCAGGAAAACGCGGAAAAACATAAATCATGGGCCCAGAAGAACCGGATTGAGAAGGAGGAAGGTGAATCGCAATTATTTTGGCTAGAGGCGCGCATATTGACACATCGACTGAATAGCGAAAAACGCAAAGTTGATGGAGAGAATCCGGAAGAGAGAGGAGAAGGAAGCGAGAGAAGAGATGCTTCGTATTCAAGATGAAGCACGCGTTGGCTCTTCGGCGGCTTCCTCGAGGGACACTAACCCTGAAAACCCCGAATTAGAAAGAGTCGAGACGGTCACCCAAAAGTTCGTCGTCGTAGAGGAGGAGCAGGGTGTGAAGATCACGAGAGAGGACAAGGTCGAAGTCACCTCAGGGCCTGTCTCCACCACCATCATCCATGAAGGCGGAACGGAAAGAGAGTCCAAGTTGGTCATCGTGGAGGAGCTCCAAGGTGTGTCAGACGAGGTTCGGGACGACGAACGGAAGGTCACCGTTACCGACCTCACCGACCATATGAAGCTGGTTGGGGTTTTCCCCGTTTCTGCTTCCAAGGCCTCCCCCGACGCTCCGCCTCTCCCAACCGCCAACGCCAACCTTCCACCCGAGACCAGGGCCCTCGTAACAGCCCTTAAGTCTGAGCTCTTCGGCCTCCAACGCGCCCACAAGTCCCAGGTCCTCTCTCACGCACACGCTCTCACCGCACACAAGAAGGTCGAATCTGAGCACTCCAAGCTGCAGACCACGTTCAACCAAAAACAGGCCGTGTGCGCGGATCTTCAGAGGCAATTAAATGAGCTCGAGGGTGAGTTGAAGGCGGCGCAAGAGAATTTGCTCGGAAAGCAAAAGACTACGCAAGAGACTTGGGGCCTGATGGAAGAGAAGAAGGTAGAACTGGAGAAGGTTGTGAGCGAGTCAGGCCTGAGGGATGTTTCTGAGCCCGTTGGTTTGGGACTGGTCGATGAAGTTGAGAAAGACTTGGCTTAGATAGATAGCCTTCTAGAAACCCTGCATTAAGTTGGGAAGCCGGGGAATTGTCGTCGTCGCGAAATATAAGATATTGCATTAAGTCAGGTCGAGGAGGCATTGTGCGGGCAGTTGTATAGGGTCGAAGCTGGTGATACCAGGAATGTGTATCACGCAACAGTGCTGACGCTTGAATCTTTACCGGTCCTGATCGAGTCGAAGCTGTGATGTAAATCGTATAAGTCAAAGGCGAAATTGAAAACTCGCGTCGACAAATCGTGTGCGAAGGCTTCCGAGTCTAACACATACAAACAGGTGTAGTTGACCTCACGTCCCCCCAACGGAGAACCTCTTTTAAGCCTCGGATTGCGAATTACCTTTAAATTATAATACATTGCCTGTTCCAACGCATCTCCTCTGCAGTCCTTCCTCTGGGTGTGTCCAGGCTCCTTGCGAGCCTGCTTACGCGTCGATAATTCGAAACATTGGCGTGTTTGATGGCAATAATAATCAGGGGCAGAAGTTCCCTAACCTAGACTTATCCCCGAACGCCATCATTGACCCAGCACGATTTTCGGTTGACCAAGTGTTGCTCCTGACCCCGAAGAGCATTCCCTCCAGCCCACTTCGCACCCCGACCTAACCAAAATGGGGAAATCAGAAGCTATGGAACGTCTCGAATGCCTTCATGAAGATTTCAAGAGCCTCCAGGAAGAGCTTCCAGACCGCATGGAGGATGTAGAGACTCAATCCCAGGAAGGCGAAGTCAAGGATGAATACATCGAGATCCTGTCCGAATTTACTGCTATCATTGAAGTCGCAGAAGAGGAGAAAGCTGAAGACCTCGAAGCCATCATACAAAAGGCGGACGATATCTTCAGCGAGGCGATTGCATTCGCCGACGCGAATGATAACGACCATTCCGCAATCCAGCTGTTCTACGCGATGCATTCCTTCGCTCATAACGACGAAACCCGACCATTGCTCTGTCACGAGCGTAAAGAAAATACAGTCTGTACGTCCAAAACCAAAGTCTGCAATTGCCGTGACCAACAGGAATCTCCCATTCAGCCCATTACTTCAGCAACTCGGTCATGAAGGATTTCTTCTCGTTCTTCCGTGAGTGCAGCAGTATAAACTGAATCGTCCTCACTCAGAGAGGGGCCAAATTTTTAGAAATAGATCCCGAGCGCATTGCTGAAGCAAAGAAAAAGTTCAGACTTCCGCCGTCGTGGAAAACCACGCTTCGGCCTCATCCGCGCTCAAACCCTTGTGCCAGGTTTACCGACAAAGTGGTGGAAACATCACTCCCTGGTAACGTTCCGCGCGCCAACTTTGTCTTCCAGGCTCGGTGCGAAGTACAGCCTACCGACATAAACCAACCCTCCGGAGTCTGCATCTCAAATGACGGAAAGGGTTTTGTAACCTCGACTTTTGGAGGATGGAAGCGAAGAGACCCGTATATCAGGTATCACTCCTTCGTTGGCGGACGCGGAACGTTCTCCGTTGGGCTAGGAAACCTCACGGAAACATGCTTCGATCACGACAAGTTCCTCATCGCTGCTGGGGATTGGGACAGAATCAAAACCTACATTCGCCGTGGAGAAGAAGACAAGGCCAAGATGCGTCCTCTTCACACCATGGCCTCCAAAGACTACACGGGTGCCATGTCCTTCCTCCCCAACAACCGACTGGCAAGGTGCGGAAAGGGCCAACTGGCAATCTGGAATCTCGACGACCTGCCGACGCATGGCCCCTCTGGCAAGGATATCATTGGTTCAGGAATCGACGAGGACGACCTGAACACATGGAGAATGACTGAAGACGTCGAGCGTTCTTCGGGGTCTCAACACCACACAACGCAACCCCTCGCCTGGACAGACCACATCATCAAGAAATGGCATCCTCACCCTTCACAGACTAATGTGATGCTTTGCGCCAGTGACCCCAAAGACTCAAAGCAGTATCGCTGCCATGCGATCGACATCGAGAACGAGGGAAAGATCGTTGCTCGCTATCTCGGTATTGGAGGGGCGGTAGATTCGTTTGCGACCAGCAGGGGCGATCCCAACGTCTTTGCAGTCTCTTCAGACGATGGGTACACCAGACTTTATGATACTCGGCGACCATTGCCCGTAGTGACTATCAAGGCACCTGAAGTAGATTCAATGCGCACCGCCGCGCTATGTCACCCTGACGGACACCCTTGTAAGTTCTTCATCCAATTTTAATCACAGCACCGCGCACTGCGGCTGACGGACGACTCGTGTAGTCCTTTTCATCGGCAGTGATAAAGAGGAATGCATCAGGCTCTGGGATCTTCGCGCGAGGATCCCGGTTTACGAATTAGCCACTGGCAATAACTCCGTGGTGGCAATGACCTGGAACGACGAAGCGAACGAACTCTACGCTATCACCGAATGGGTATACAGTGATCGACACGAAGGTCCTGACGGATACCGAGTTGGAAAGGTACCCCCTCCCCAGTCGAACACGGAGGGCGATAACGAAGATGATGATATGGAGGATGAAGAAGAGGACGAAGAGGAAGATCCAGATCCTTACAATAAATGGGTAAAAGACGAATGGGAAAGGATGTGGCCAGCGAGGGCATTCCACGCCGAGAATTATTTTGGCCACACCTTCGACATGGGATGCCATGCAGTCCGTCAGTTATTTCAACTTCCTATCATTCGCATCCTAGTATTCTCACGTATGCCTTCAGTTCGCTACCGATTCACTGAGAATCCTGATCCTCAAGCTCTTCCTGCCTGGTGAAGAACCCAACAAATTTAGGCCAAGCCGAGGCCGGTACGTTGAATCATGGTACACGAGTAGAAAAGCAATAAGAGAAAATTACATAGTCCTTGAATATAGCGATACTAATAGTCCCCGAAGCTGTGAAAATACATATGTCAGCCAACAAAGACCGACCTCCAAACAGATATCCGACACTCACCGATCAGGGAGGAGAACGGGAGCCATAAGACTCCAGATATAGAGGAGCATACAGACCCAGCTCGAGACGATCCTCATCCACATGGCCGATTCGGAGCGCCCGATATACACGCTGTTATCTGACTTGGATACAACATTCCTGAAAGGAAATCATTTGATGAGTACAGGCTTAGAGGAAGGAAGATGACAGAAGACACGCACCAATCAGTCAACAGCATCGCGACATACATCGATGCGATGCAGAATATGATATGGAACCACGAATACTAAGCTAGCGCGTCAGTTGATGCTCAATGAGGGGGTGGGGGTGGTGTCGCACGTTATAACGAGTTCCAGTCTTCTCATCATCTCGCTCTTCGCCAACAACATCTTCTTCGTCATCGTCGTCAAATTCGTTCAATGCAGAAGCGGGGATGGCACTAAAATGAATCGTTCAAAACATGTTAGGACTGTCAAATCAAGGAACAGATGTTCACTCACCCAGCTTCTACTGCAGCCAAAAGCGCTTGGTATCGAGGGGAATCTGTCCGTCCAGGCTGTGTGGTAACATAGTTCATCTCAGAATGTCCCTCGTCATCGCTGGCCAACTGAATCTTCCCGTCCTTCTTGCCCTTGCCGACAAGCGCGCGACTCTGGGTGGCAGCCCGGGTTGTGGAATAAGCGATGGCAAGGAAGGTGAAGATACCTCCGAGAATCAACACCGCATTCCGCGTTCCCTTGCCGTCTCTGAGGGGATTACACTTCGCAGTCTCGTGGGTGTGGTTCGTGACAGCCGAAACGACGAGGTATGTGCAGTACGCAGCAACCATCGATGATTGAGCAAGGCCAGAACGGGGATTGTATTCTTGGACGGTGGGATGGACACACATGATGGTGATGATGATGCACAGGGCGAGGTTGAAGGAGATGAAGAAGCGATTGAGGGTGCATCCAGAACCCGCGAAGAATCCGTACAGTAGGCCGGTCAATGTGATGGTGAAGGCATACATGGCAGCTGTTGACCCAATCAAAATCCACTGCCAGAGGTTGGACGAGGAGTATTCCCAGTTCTCTAAGCATGTTTCCGACCATGAGTGGGCGAAATCAACGAGTAGGACCAAGCCGAGGAGGATGAATATTGTGGCGCCAATCAGGGAGACGTAGTTGCCCCAGAACATGAAGAATCCGTTGGGAATGAAGAACGAGACGACGATGAGGATGATCCATAGGAGGACTTTGGGACCCCACCAACTGCGGGAGACTTTAGGGCCTGTCATACAGTTGAGCTTAATGACACGCACCCGTTCTGTATTTCCGAGCGCTTCTCCTTTGTGCTCTTGATCCCTACCAACAAGGCGCTGAGAATAAGATGGAAGAGACTGAGTGCGAAGCAGATGCGATGGACCTGACAGAAGTGATGGATGTGTGGGAGATTTATATACCCAAAGGAGGACCACATACTGCAAGGACCCCGAAGCATTTCCCCTCTTCCTCACAATCCATCTTGATGTAGTCCATACTCCACTTCTTGATGAGTTTGACAACTGCGTCTGTCTTCATTATCCAAGCTAGGATAGAATTTAAGGAGAATATAATCTATGAACGTTCTGTGTGAGCTCTGCGACCATGCTGCCCATTGTCATGGCACATACAGCAAATCCAACTCGAGTCGCGATCGAAGAGTTACAGTTGCAGGACTTGAAGAACATGGAAGCTGAGTGAATCGACGTTTAGGTCATTCCGACCACGAGAGAGACTTCAGTTTACTTACCTGCAGTAGACGTGCAACAAAATGCAACTCCCGCCAGACAAGAGCTTGCTATGGTCGTCAGACCGCCCGCAATGGGCAGGGACATTAACAGCCCCATTGCTTCCGTTTAAAGCTGGCACTATTCAGGCGCTTGTCTCTCTCAGAGCATGAGGGGATATACACACCTATTAGTGTCTGTAAGATAAATGCAATGCGATACTGTGGTAGTTGCGTAGATAATAGGAGTCTGCAAAGGTGGTTGTGGTTGGAGGACAACGACGACACCGACGGCGCAGTAGCTTGATGTAACCCTAACCCCTTTCCCATTCCTTTCAGTCCGCCATTTGACGCCGAGGCAACGCCGAGGACCAGCTTTGTCAGTGACGTCTACCTTCGCAAGGCAACGACATTCCCGCAAATCTTCTCTTCTGTGACTTTCTACGCAGTCAACACTTCTATATCCAGAGAATGGTCACCTGGACTCCCTTTTTGATGGTGATTCTAGCCTGACCAGATTTTAATCGCCTTCGACGACATTCACAGGCCACAGCATTCAGCAAAAGCACCTCCCGTTATCACTTCAACTGGCGCTCATAACTAGAGGGCCTTGGCGACCTACATCTAGCCGTGGCGATTGCCCAGTGTACCCTTCTGTCCAGTCTGTTGCGGGTGTTATTATTGTATAATCTGTTGCCACCGTGATGATCATGGCATGTAGATGGAATCGAACATGGAAGCCTAGGGAATCATCCTCCCTGCTCGTGGGCCTACCCTGCCAACCTCGCCCGTACTATGTGCAGATAAAAATGCCGGCCGTTCGATCGAACGACGCCCACCACTACCCCAGGTGGCATTCCGCCAAACTCTGAAGGCAGGACTCGAAGTGTTTTCTCTCCTTGTTCTTGATTCTCATTGACCTCGGATTCGTCGGGATGGAGCAGGGCTCCATTCCACCGGAAATTGACTATCGAGCCCTGTATGTCTCACCGCCATGATGACAATGCAAAGATGGCTAACTTCGAATAACCCCCGCAGATTCGTGAAGCGTTGTGTTTTGATGGCGTCAGCCGGTTTGCTCTACTACGATTATTGCTTGACATTCGCTCGAGAAGTCAATTGGATTTTGCCTTCTGTGCGGCGTCGGTGGACAGTCATACACTTCATCTTCTACCTCAATCGCTACATTCCCTTGGTAGGACAAATTCCTATCCTAGCGCGCTATTACCTCCCGGCTGCAAATCCTCCTTCTACTGTGAGTGACCATTTTGGGACCAATGCCAGTGTAATACTGTAAGCTGATAGTAGAGCAGATGTACGTTCCCTCTGCGCCTTTTCATCGCTTTTGTTCTGTCCAACTGAGTCCATTGCAGCTGCGGTCAACTGCAGCATGCGAAAAACGTGGTCTCGTTTTCGATCCATGTGATGGCTGCAGGTCAGTCGACTTCCCATTTGCAGCCAGCGCAGCTTACAAGGGCCGTTTTAGTCTTCTCTGTTTTGCGCGTCTACGGTCTTTACGACCGCAATCGGCGAGTTCTCTTTGGCCTGTCTGCAGTGCTGATACTAGCCATGGCAGCGGCATTGGTAATTTTTGTCCCTTATTCACGATCTTTGTTGCAGCTTCGAACCTCGATTCACAGGCTTTGCTTTTTGTCAATTACGAGGACGCGGTTGACCCAGACGCATTGGTCGATAATTGCCTTCGAAACGTCAGTAAAGCTTGGTATGTGCCTTTCCCCCTCAACCGAGTGGCGTCATCGTCTACAACATTCGACAGGGGTGTCCGTCAGTATATCCTTGGTCCTTTTCACTAATGATAGTAGACTCAAGTGAACTATGCTTTCCAGGCCTAGCACTCATGTATACATTTCTTCTCGGATTCGACGTCCTCGTCTTCTCCATGACCCTCCGCAGGTCCCTGCAGCACGCACAGTGGGGGTCGACACCACTCATCAGAGTTGTCATCCGAGACGGTAGGTATCTTCGTCCTCCTGTTGCCTCTCTCGCTGACCTCTCCAAAGGGACGATGTCTTTCGGGTAAGAAATTTACCATGGCTTTCCCCCTTCACATTCCAACGCAATTTTCCATCGGACTATGTCAGTGTGATTTCGGTAATTTGTCTAGCGGTCATCCTCTCTTTCGCAGTATGTGTTGATTCTCTACTTCATTCACGGAATAACTGACCAGCTCTAGATTTCATCGGTAAGCCCGCCTTCCCCAGGCTGGATCGGACTCGGTCGGGCTGACCTGTTTAGCCTGTTAGCCGTGGGCGCGAAATCGTCCTTGCAAGCAAGTGGGTACTATTTTTCTACATCCTAACTTGACGCACTAACTCTGCCTTTTATCCTTATCATACCAGCTTGTCATCTATCTTGGTCAACCGCATGATCCTAAACCTTCGTGATCCATCCCTTCTTTCCACTCGCGAAGTCCAAAGTTCTGGGATCTGGGCCCAGCGCGACGGCATACCGACATACCGTACCGGCGGAGACATCATCACCACCATGCACACTGACCACTCAGACGAAGAGGAGGACATGGCCATTTCATCACAGGGTTGCTACACTCCCGAAAGTCAGTATGAACACCGTGCCATATGTGCCAAGTTACACCAAGGCGACATGAGAGGAAGCGTTTAGTCGCGAGATTTATGGGCTGAAAGGAGAGAGGTCCTGTTCGACGTGTGTTGTAAATTGGTCTACTGGCGAATGTCGAACGTCTTGTTCCGTCCCATGCTGCAAGTAGCGTCGCCGAATGCAGTTCCGAGAGCTCATGGTTCGCGCGTTCTTGGCGGCCATTTCCCGAGTCGGACGCCAAAGGTCAGAGTCCTGGCCGCGCTCCTGCCGCAGGAGCCACGAGTCGACTTGCAGGTGGCCTAGGATGACGATTAATACCAATAGTGAAGTCCAGGGGGGCGATTGTCAAGTTACAACCTCCGGGTTTCTGAAAGGCCAAGCCCCGTGCAGTACGGGCATCGTCTATTTTCGCCATCCCCGCCCATTGCTTCGCCTGATATTACATGACAGATGGAAATATATGTATACAGGATCGTCACGACGAACTATGAAGCGAAAGTGTACGATCAGGAGCATCAGTCTCAGAGTAACTTGGCACGCCACACACTCAAGTGTCATGTCCGTGGTTTGATTGACCGTCATACTGTGCTTAGCTGAGGCATGGATTACATCTTCCTAAAAGTACGGAATGGAGGTGCTGATCTCATTCCTCAGTCTGGCTTCCGAGGACAAGAACCCAACCTCGTGCACAGGTCAGAATTTCAATCTCTCAGCTACTGATCAGGTTGTAACGATAGGAGAGCTAGTCTGTTATCAATCGTGGCAGCCCAAATGACATTGAACCTCCGCGACCCCACATTCTGTGAGGCCATGAAGAATGGCCTGTAGGTGCCCACGCTTCCGATTGCCGGGCCCACATCTCGACTGACGGAACAACCTTCTACAGTTAGACTGTTACTCTCTGTTACTTGGGGGGCTTCGAGGCGCCGCTCTGGTGCGCCCTCTGCGTATGCTAAGGGTTTCCGAAAAGGCGAGAGGCGGGAACAAGCTATGGTAACCCATTGTATGGCGGGCGTTATTGGACAAAAATGTGGGCCATTTCTCAATCTCGCGATGTGCAAAGGTAGGGGTATGAATCCTTCAAATGGTAAGCCGGGGGTGTGAATGAAGCAGCGAGAGATTGCGAGGGTGTGAGCCAAGCGACTCGGCTCACACACCCCTATCATATCTGGATACGCCAAGGTTCGAACTCCTCGCCTCGAAGTACTTGACAGTGGTCCCTAACGTCCTCTAAGGATGCCCGTTATGTTGTATAATTTGGTGAAGGGCCTATTAGATTCGATACAATCTTGCACAAGCTGAAGAGCCACACAAATAAGTGAGGGTGAAAATGCCAAGAATATGAGATTGCTTGGCCTTCTCCACCATGGGCGCCTAAATCCAAGGATGGAGGACAGGGATACAGTGCCACGTAATCTAAACACGGTCATACTGAAAGCTTAGCGTTTTAGCGCCCAGTCACACCCCCGCCAGAGATATTTCCAAGGGCGGCGGTAAGTCAAAAGCGCGATTCATACCCCTCACATCACTTTGATTTTGATGGCGGAAAGACAAAACGGCCATTCACACCCCCCAGGGTATTTTTGTCCAATAACTCCACCCATACATTGCGATTATGATGGCTAATGCTATCCTGTCATACAAACCCTTAACACCCCGTTGCAGTCCCACGTTGAAGTTTTCCCCGCTTCTTTGATACAATAACATTTCTATCGAGGGACACCCTCATTTTAAGTACGTTTCAGGGCGGTGCGGAGTGGGCGCTTAATGACCAACGCTGTACGCCAAGTCAAACTCCGACTCAGCCTCCGCGGGACGCGAGATCTGATCAGCCTAATCTGATGACAGTCACCCGGGTGTCGCGTCGCCCTCAATCAAAGACATGGCTGATGAGCAGGGACACTAGCACGGCCTCTCCGAGCACACATTCCCCATTGCGACAAGTCAGGAGGACCAATTCAGGGGATCATTTCCACGGTGAGCCACTTAACATGGACCAGCGCGTGTAGCCATCCCCCTCCTGTGCCTTGACCTAGTCGCTTCAACGCCCTTCAGTGACCCTGGCACGCCGGGCGCGTGCGCTGGAAATCCGTTCAAAAATTGCAGGATGCAAGTCGATGCGCATGCATGGTAAGAGTATCGTCGCTCTGATTTTTCACCTCGTTCTCATGATTACAACTTGAAGGTTCTCCAAGGGCTGCGTCAGTGTCGCAGCACTCGGTAAGTGGATTCCACTTCAAGCCAGCCATACTCTACCCTAAGCAACATGTATTAGCGTTGCTTTACTATGATTATTGCATCACATTCGCGAGAGAAACGGCCTGGATCTGGCCATCTACTCGTCGGAAACCATCCTGGATCCATGTCATCTTCTATCTCAACCGCTACCTTCCTCTCGTCTTCCAAGCGGCCATTGCACATCGCTCATTCATCAGCCCTACGTCACCATCCAGAGATAAGGTAAGACCTCTCGTCGTGCGTATTACTTTGGTCGTTCCTCACTGACAGGTTACTACTCCCCTGGCGGTTTAGCTGTGAGAGGTTCCCGTCCCACCATTTCCTCTACATTCGAACTCATCCAAGAGAGTAGCTGTGATCGACTGTTGTCACTCCAGTGGTTCCTTACTTACACAATACATGGACTCGCAGCAGGTATGCCTGCTCTTCTTATCCTGGGTCGACGTCCATGTCACAGACATCACATCCAGTGTTTTCTGTGCTTCGCATGTACGGGCTGTACAACCGAAATCGCCGGGTGTTGGTTGCATTGTGTACCATAACAGCGTTGCTGGTGACAGGAGCAGCAGTACGTTTTTAATCATCCCCTTGTCCCTACTTGCTCCTTGGGCTCACCGGAGGCCAAAGATTATACTCTTCTTGGACCAAGAGGGACTCCGATATACTCCCCCTACGAGAAGTGAGAAAGTTGACAACTGCCATGCAAGGATGAAGACCAAACGGTAAGTCCAATGTCCATGAACGATTACTCCATCCCAAACATGCTAACCACTCCGATGCAAAGTGCTCTGCGTAAAGTTCCACTGTTCTTTCAACTATCCAGGGACGCTGACAGTCGCCTGTGAGCAGGTTACGTATCGCAATACGTCTGCGTCTTTTGTTTAGACTTGATCGTCTTTATCATGACTCTACGCAAGTCGTTACAGAATGCCAGAATTTGGCGGTCGACACCTCTCTTCAAAATCGTGATTCGTGATGGTAAGTCGACCTCCAGGTCCGTGCTTCCATTTTGTTTGAACCGTTCTGATCCATCCACTTCGTTTCAGGTACCTTGTCATTCGGGTATGTTGCGTAGCAGTGTCACGACATTGGACAAGCGCCAATCTTGTACCAGGGTGATGTCCATGAGTTGCCTCGCGGTCATATTCTGTTTCGTGGTAAGGACCTCACCTTTTCTTCCCAAAAATCATTCTGATTGTAACTTTACCTCAGTTCAACGCTGTGAGCCTCTCCCGCAACTCTGATCCTCGATTCCTGATCGCCACGCTTGCCCACACAGCCTGAAACTCGGGGACGGGAAGTCATTCTAATAACTAGGTAAGGCCAGTTTCATCGCGACAGGCTTGCCACTACTTACCGCGGCACCTTGTCACAGCATCTCATCCATTCTGGTGTCTCGGATAATCCTCAACCTTCGGGATCCAATGCTATGTCGCCCCTCCGGGGAATTCACAAACTACGGGGAAATAAACATGACTTCAAATATCTACACGAATTACACTGACGAACAGGACACAATATACCTGGAGTCGACATCTCTCCCTTATCATCGACATTGTCCATGATGCATGAACTTTGACGAGTGGCAGTGGAGGGCACTGGAAGTAACTTACGCTCAGCTATTTATGTACCACCACCAACGTATCATCTTTGTAAATGACTATGTTAATCAAACTAAAACCAGTAGCTCAAGCACCGTGTACCACCGACTCCAAAGCACGGTTCACTGTATCGTAAGGGTCCTCGGTGGGTGGCAAGAAGGTTCGATAAGTTCATTTCCATGCTTGATGTTCTACTTCTGAGATACTTTCATCAGCGGAAAGATCAGAAATCTGTCGTAGGGTACTGCTTTTAGTAGAGCAGGATATCCACTGAGTGTGCCCATATAGCGGCCGAGAGATCGGTAGGAGTACTTGGGGGGTTCATCGATGGTAGCCACGCCGAAGGAAGGTGGAACTCGTGGGTGTGGGCGCAGTCGGTCCACGAGGAAAGACAGATGATTGCGGAAGCCTGATGAAAGATGACGACTAAATCAGGGCGCGAAGGCCAGCTGCGGGTCGTGGAAGGCAACGGTGGCGAGAGAGATGGTGGAACGGGAAAGATCACGACTAGAGGACCACAGACTTTATCCCGACTTCAGTTTGGCCTTCTTCATGGTATCGCGCCTGTACAATATACCGCGCTGATTCCACCTCTCCACATTGGAAAAACTGCTGGGATAGCCGTACGCGTATCCAACACATTTCCCCGTCACGTTTGGCGGAGGTGTCCAGAACGCGGGAGGGGGGCGTTGGCGGCGCTGTTGTTTGCGTTTGCGGCGACTAAGATGAGGCTGAGCAAGTTCGACAGTTGGACACGCTTTGAGATTTGCCACCGGTTTAAGTGTTTCCGTGTACGGGTAGCCGAGCTGGTTCGCCGGTACCGGCGGACGTGAAGTTCGAGGAGCTTGCAGCTTGGACAGAACCACCATGTTTGCAGTCGGTATCGAACGTTTCGAGGACTTGTATTCCTCAACCTTAGATTTGCGATGCCCCTGAATAACGCCAATCAGAACATCCACATTGCAGGTGGACCGGGGTGTGAGACGCACCGGAATGGACGACTCTTTCATTATCCAAGACGCGTCAATAGCTGTCGCCTGGGCAATTTCATGCCTTCTTTTCGCAGTATCATCGTCATCTTCAGGTTCGATGATCTTCAATCTAAGACGGCAACCTATGAGACGACATTTCGAGACCGGGATTTAGGGAACAACATACACTGCAGGCGGTAGTGGAGGCGGTTCGAGTGATACAGGTATTGGGCCTTTGCCCGAAACTAGCCTAAATACTAGCCGTGGATTAAGGATAGCATCTTCTAGGAAAAGGGGTAAACTTACACAAAGGTCCTTCTTCCTTTCTTTCCACCTCCACTTTTCGCCTCTTCTTCGCTCGTCCTGAATCCGGATCCACCTGTATCCTGGAGTCCACCAGTTGATACAACCGCTTCACCCCATCCAGATCTTCTTCAGCCTTCTCTATGTAGTCGTCATCATCCTTCTTGAAGAAATCTTTCCTGGAAAGCGGTTTCGTTTCGAAATACGGTGGTATCTGCAAGTTCGACATCGGGGTATGAGGACAAGGGTGATCAGAAAAGTGCTTGGCATTTTGATGGGACTTTCCACAAAATTATTGATCGCACATTTCGCTTCTGTTCAACCAACCTCGACGGTCGCACACGATGGCTAAAGACTCGGCCTCCAAAAAGCTAACGACGAAAAAGTCGACAGAAGGACTCAAGGCGAAACTTGCCGCGAAAAAAGCTGGAGAAAAGGCTGCTACCCCCACACCAACCACGACGAAATCGCTGAAGCGAAAACAGGATGTCGAGACTACCAAAGAGGACTCGAAGGCGCCTTCGCCGAAGAAGGGAAAGGTTACCGTTGAATCTGTGAAGTCGCAGAAGGAAGAGAAATCCAGTAAATCTGCACTTGCACCGTCGACGACTACCAAAGGCAAAGCTGCCGCAAAACCGGCCGACTCGAAACCTGCTGCTACGAAGGATAAAGCTCCTGCCAAATCTGCTCCTAGGCCAGCCCCCGCAAAGTCAAAAGCCAAGGCTTCCGCACCGGCAAAGCCTTCCAACTCTAAAAGGAAGCAGCCCTCACCCAAACCAATGGCTCCCTCGTCTGACGAAGAGGAGGAAGAAGAAGAAGAAGAAGAAGCTAGTTCCGCATCTGAAGAAGAGAGAGAGGCAGAGGCGGGTGAGGGTCCTTCCGATTCTGAGCAGGACGATGGAAGTGAAGAGGAAGGCGAGGAAAATGTACACCTACACGGCTTCTCAACGGACGATGAAGACTCTTCAGACGACGAGATGGAAGATGGCGACGCCCGACCTTTCGATGTTGCAAAGCTTCCTACTGTCGCAAAGGATGACGCGATTGTCAAAGCCAAACTCGAGAAGGCCAAGAAGAAGCCCGTATGTTACCTCTTCAATTCCTGAACGTTGCCTTGTGCTAATTCATGACCTTTTAGACTGAAGATCGCGGTGTTCTGTACCTTGGACGTATTCCTCACGGTTTCTACGAAGACCAGATGAAGGCGTACTTTTCTCAATTTGGCGATGTCACTCGCCTCAGGATCTCAAGAAACAAAAAGGTTCGATCGCCTTGCTTTAATCCAAGCTGACCTCGACTAAACCACCCATCTTTCCATTAGACGGGCAAGTCGAAACACTATGGTTTCATTGAATTCGACTCGTCTTCCGTCGCAAAAATTGTGGCTGAGACGATGGACAACTACCTTCTCAACGGCCACATCCTCCAGTGCAAGCTCATCCCCAAGGAAGAAGTGCATCCCGAGCTATGGATTGGGGCCAATAGGAAGTGGAGGACCGTCCCTCCCGACCAACTTACCAGGGCCAGGCATAACAAGGTACGAATATGGCTGTTACCTTTGAATGACACTCAAGTCTGACGTCTTGCTGTAGAAACGAGACGAGGAGACGCGGGAGGCCATCGCAAAGAGGTTGGTTAAGAGGCAAAACCGGAGGAAGAGAAAGTTGCAAGAGTTGGGCATAAGTTACGATTTTGACGCAGTTAGCTATGTGAGTCCATAACCCCGCGGTTGGGCGTACACATGTGACTAATCCAGTCAACTTTCCAGAAAAAATCCAAGGCTACAGAAGCCTAGTGTCTTCCTTTACCCTTGGCTTTGAATGGAGCGCCTTTCGATTCTCATTAGTGTCCTAGGCAGACCTTTTACCACCAAGCAATTGGACGTTTGCGACTTTTGACGTCAGGTAAATTGCCCTCTCGAGTTGACAAGATCTTGTCATGCCAGCTTCGTGTCCGTTATTTGCGGTGGCCAGGGAACCCGAATGTCTGACTCGAAGACGCTTGTCCAAGAGCTGTAGATACGAACAAAAAGGTTGGTAAATGGGTTTGTGAAAAGTCACGGTGAATTGGCTGGCGTTACAGATCTGTAGAGGGGCTGTTGATGTGTTCTCGAGTGCAGCCTATTCGTGATCCCTTCTTCCGGTTTGAACTGAGAGAACTGTCAAAGTCCTTCGTTGAGTACCCTTCAAGCGCCCAACGGGAGGGTGCGGACCGATATTCGCACGCTGCACCCTCCCGGACAGCGGTTTTTGGTTTTAAACACCACTCAGAAGGTTTTAAAACCTTTTCGGTGCATCCCTACCCTCTGAAGCCCCCCTAGTACGACATGAAGTTATCACTGCTACAAGACCTTATCCGACGGGCTCACCTGCGCGATACAACTTGAACGAGCGAACAGTGACACAGAAATCGGGATCGCGTCCGGATCGCTCAAGCCTTTGCTCAGACGGAAATCGACAGTCGACTACGGCAGAAGACCCTGGCCGAATGGTGTATAATTACTGTGGGACATCCGACGAGACTCGACCGCAGTGCTACCAGAGGCGCCAAGGCCGGTGGAACAAGCTGGGTTGTTCATAGCGTGCAGTGGTACCACCACTGCCCAGTCCAGAGGGAAAGTCCCCAACAATGCGGCTTAGATCCTTGCCGATAAATCCCTACTAGTGGGGACGTGACTTCTACTGTTACCAAATCTTCCCCCGCTTTGCGTCCTGGAAAGGTTCTAAAGAGGTCGCGTGGGCAGTTGGCCAGACGCTTTGGGTAAGTCGAGGCCACAACATCACACTCATTGATTCCACCTGAGGTCGAGTTCCAACTGACATTTGTGCCCATAGCAGGTCGTGTTCCACCAGGACTATGTCCCGCCTTCGCGCCAACTCCCTCTTGCAATGCACTATATGATGTTTCGGTCACGAACAACCCCCTTGGGCTAGGAGGGCGCGTCCAGCTGCGCCCGCCGTCCTACCCGCTGTGACAGTCACATACGACTAGACTGCTAGCGTGACCGATAGAAGGAATGATGGACGTCAGGACCCAGGCGAAGTTGTGGGGTTCAGTGCGGGGTCAAATGGATGGCGTGGTCACTTGGTCATTTCTTTGTCACGTCTACGATCACTTTTGGCTACGGCCTATTCTTATTTGAATAGGGGTGGTCAGTAATTCAGTCTCCCAGATCCTTCCTTCCATTCCCAGGCTTGCTTCCTACTTCTTACCACCAACTACCCCACTGTAACGACTCGAGGTCGTTGCCCATCGCGTTTACCAGCCCAACCTCCTACTCTGTCCACCATGGCCACCACTGTCGAAATTAACGACGCTATGTTCTGCGAACCGCACCTCAGAGAAGTGGTGCGTTCTGATTCCCTGGTCCATTGTCTTCAATCTTCGATGGCTGACGACCTTCCAGTGCAGCGACTGCTCGTACGACGGGCGGGAGGAGAATGATAGCTTCTTCGGGGTAAGTCGTCATTTCCATCTCTCTCTTCAAGTCAGCTATCTGTCCATCGGGTCCCCCCATGATCCTTGTTACTTCTGAGAGTTATGCTGACCCATCCCTTCAGCTCGACCCTATGGATCGCGATGAGATTGATTCTCCCGCTGTAACGAAGAACAAGGACGGAATTTACCAGTGCAAGAAGCACGGATCGGCCGGTAAGCACAACATTACCTTCATCGCCCACTCTGCCATCTATAACACGCGTCATAAACCAGAATGCAAGCAGTGCTTCAACTGGAAGAAGCAGATTACTCGCGCACGCACCGAGGCGAAGAAGGCTGGGAGGAACTAGAGCACTGCAGCCTTTGAACCACCCATTGATAGAACAAGGAATTTGAAACCGGATAATGTAATGTTTACTAGTGGGAGGGAAGGGTGAAATGGTCACCGAATTCTGGAGCCCAGTGCAGACAGTGACACTGCTCATCTTATCTTTTGAACGCTTCGTTTTGAGGTCACGGGGGCATTCCATCGGATACACCTCGTTAGAATCCGTGTGCTGAGTCTTGATAACCGTTCTGCCAGCCTTACGTGCCCCCTTACCTCCCCTTGCAGTGCGTCACCCGATCCCCTACGTTCACGTCTTTCCGGTTTCGCAGATCCCAACCAGTGGCTTCGTGATGGAGCGACTGAATGCCTTCCGTTCGATTTAAAGCTCCAGTCATTTTGAATTTGACCTCAGAGCCTGAGAGCAAAGCCAACTTACCGCCATGCAAGCCTTCGCAGCTCTCCTCTTCGCACTCTCGTGGTTGGCCGCATTCGCTGATTTCCTGAGCGTAGCAGGCCACCCCAATGCAGCCCCTTCCACCGAGTTGGGTGCTACGTTACCCACCCCAATCACCACGACCCTGCCCCCAGCCTCTTGCCCGACCAAGGCCATCTGCCTCCACGTTCTCTGCCCTTCTGGGTTCATCCAAGATTGCAACTGCAACTGCGTATCACAAGGCAAACCACCCCATTCAACCTTGTGTCCCGTCAGCTGCACGACGGGGTCGGTACCCGTAACAACTAAGGCAGAACCAAGGCATTTGTGTTCTTGCCATCCAATGACCCCCACGCCAACCGTTGGTCCATCGCCAACCACGACCACGGCCACAGATCGGCCGTGTCCCACCTTTCCCTGTCCGCCCTTCGTCTGTCCAATTGGACAATGCATGGACTGTTGGTGTCGGTGCCATCCTTACTCCACCACGATCCCACCGGTGTGTAGGTCGCCCTAGCACTTGTATAGTCATTCGTGTGTTTCAGGTCGAAGATTTGTTGTTTCCAATAGGACAGTGTATCTGGGCACTGCCGTACTCTATAAGTAAATGTCGAGCGGGTAAGTAATATGACAAGATAATACATCTAAGCAGACCCTTGAATCGCGTGCAACCCCAGACCGACCACCTTGCGCATAATCGTAACAGGCCTAAACTCCTCAGCCCCAAAGAATGCACTGCCTCCCAAACCCTTCCTGAACCACGCATCAACCAAAAGGTTGCCCCATCCAACAACCCATGCCAGAGTCCATATCCACCCAACTAGACCCTGCACTCTCTTCCCAGTGATATTCTTGTAGATATGTTCCAAGACGATCCCAAGACCCATCAACAAGAAGTATCCTGCCACAGTCCAAAACTCTGTTCCCCTCCCCATTCCCCACAAACCGAACACGTGTAGAACCCCGGACACCAAAAACGCACCAAGTACGATTCCGGGTTTGCCGAGGAAGTAATGCAATGGTTTGGACCCGACGCCAACGAAGATGTCGCGGAAGGACTGGTGCCACCGTTTAGCCCAGAATTCGTTAAGCGAGGTTGCAACCCATGGTTTGTCAAACGCGGGTGGCCAGGACTCGGGATCATTTTGAAGGATCCCGACGCCTACGAGGGTAATTGCAAGGTAGCCGTATTGTATTCCTGCAACGACTGCGAAACCGGCGAGGAAGGTGACCAATGTGGAGAGGAGGTAGCGGTGAACGAGGGGCAATGAGGGGTCATAGATGGAACCGCCTTCAGCCGTAGCGAATGTATCAGGACCGAGCTGTTGCACTGCGTAGTGCATAGCGTCGAATACGACCATGGTGGTAACCATGCTCTTGAACGTGGCCCAGCAGAATTGGAGTCGTGAATGGGTGGGCCGGGTTTCCTTTGGGATGAAGAGTCCTTCAGACCAATTCCAACGAAGACCTCGCAAGTTGAACATAAGGTCAAAGGCGTCACTGAGGATCTCAGGGAATGGGAGAGGCTGCTTCTTGGGCTTTCCCGACTTTGTGAGTCTGTAATATGGCTTGAATTCAAATGACCAGACGACGGCTCGCAAAGCCAAGGTGGTCATCATCAACTGCAAAGAGAGGCATGATAATTGGCAACTCGCCCATTGAGAAAGACGGAACAAACAAGACATACCAGAAGCCCGTGGTTCAAATAGATAAACCTTTCATCCTCGAACTGCTTCGCAAAGTCGAGCTTGGTAGACGCTCTGAATGCGCTCCACAAAGTTAACGGCAACAACGCTAAGCGAGCGTAGAGAGTCCCTGGAATTAACACCAGCACCGCTGTGACATAGTAGAACAAGAAAGGTGGCAAGAACAGCTGCGCAATACTCTGGAGGGTGATGGGCAGACGGGTATGAGGAGCTGGTACCAGCTCAAGTAACCTGTTCGTCGTTGAATTAGTAGTTTTCTTCGGAGCATTACTGCATTGAACTCACCTATCCATCTACACTGTCAAAACGAAAGAAAGAAACAACAATAATGAAGGAAAGGGCGCGCAGCCACAGGCTAAGTATTAAGTCGTGGTCTCCGAATAACCTGGATGCGTCGGCGTCGGATTGTTGCCGTCATCGCAGACCGAGGCGCCCTGAGTCACACCGTCACGCATCCACTGTTTCTCCACCAACAATAACCACCCTCGAACTGGTAAAACCTTTTTGCTCATTTTCACCTGCTTGAAGGATGTGTCGTGCCCCTATATCTCGACGGAAAGGAGAGAAACCTCGGATATCGTCGCGATCGAGGATTAAGTTCAAGAAGAAACATGATTCAGATGCTCTGTCCATGTTTCCACCCTTCGGACAATTTAGACGAGCCTTCGACCCCAATAGTTCACCCCCACAACTCGTCTTCATATAGAAAATATGCCTGGATCTAATGGTGTTATAATTATAGACCGCAAGGAACGACCACCCCTCGACGAATCCTTGTACGATCTCGAAAACGACCCCGAGGCCTTGGACTTCTTTAAATCCCAAACTGGGATCCAGGATAATGGAGAACTGAGGAAACACATTCTGAACGTTCAAGGGAGGGCTTACGACGTGCACGGGTATCCTTGCATCCGCAATTTCTCGTTCTTGAAGTAGGTCCTTTCATCGTCCTTCTGAAATAACACAGCGACTGACTCAAGACTGACTGTCGACAAAATTACGCTAGACTAAAGATATCGAGATTACCCGCATATCCGGCGGTATTGGATTTATTGAAACAGAGACAAGATCCTATCTTATTGGATCTTGGGTGTTGCTGTGCGTGATTGAGCTAGTGCTGACTGTCTGATGTTTACATCCTATCCCTCAGTCGGAAACGACCTTCGTAAAGCCGTGGCAGACGGATGGCCGGTTCAGGGTGCCATTGGTAGTGACCTCCGACAAGGTTTGAATCCTACTCTCTTCAATCAGTAATCGGAACGATTAATGACTACCTCTAGATTTCTGGGAGTCTGGTCATGAACTCTTCCGAACTACACCCAACACCTTCCCAGCAAGGTTTCTAGATGGAGACATATTCGATCCTGGTTTCATAAATCCTCCTCCTCCCATCCCCCTTACCTGCTCTCCCCCAGGCCCTCTCCCACGTCTCACAGACGTTGAATCTCTAACACCTCTCCAAGGCCACATATCTGCCATTCACACCTCTTCCTTCTTCCATCTCTTCTCCGAGGAGTTGCAATCTCAAGCCGCCCGTCTCGTTGGCTCCCTCCTCTCCCCTTTACAAAACTCCATCATCTTTGGATGCCACGTTGGAAGAACCGACAAAGGGTTCAGAGAGGAAAGCATGGATGGGAGGCTTCAGAAAATGTTCTGTCATTCTCCGGAATCATGGAAAGAGGTATGGGATGGCGGAGTCTTCAAGAAGGGCACTGTGCAGGTTGAGGCCAGGTTGAGGCCGACAGAGGTACCCATGCCTCAAGGATTGGAGGTGTTGATGATGATGGATTGGTCTGTTGTACGTCTGTAAGACTTGGGTGGACCCCCCGTTCCACCAAAGCCCACTTCGAGAGACGACAGGCTAGGGGGAGGGAGAGCATCCGAGTTTTCGGCCCCCTTGTCCTGTACCGTATGCACACGAAGCTCAACCTGCGCGATCCAATTGGTTACACTGGCGAAGTGCTCGTGGGCCACCTAACCTGAGTATACGTGTAATGGAAGTCTCTAAATCAAAGGTTTGGTACCCATGTACTCTGGAACTGGAGACGAACGTGCCCAAGGGCTTGTTCGTACTGTTTTACTAACCCCCGGGCGGATAAGTAACGTTCAAAGGTGTTGCACGTTGGACGCGATTATACTACTATGAAGACTGTATCATTCCGACAATTCTGCAAACTACACTGCCGGCGGTCTAGCCTATTTCGAGACCGAGAGTTAGGAGTTGGGAAGGTTTTAAAACGGTGACGTCGAAGAAGCAACGTTTGGTAAAAAGGTTCCAGGTATCAAACCCATTCTCGAAACCCATCGAACATGTACGTCCAGAAATAGCATGTTTATAAAGGAGTTACAGCGGTTTGAGAGGGATTCTATTCGCTGGATTTCACAAAGTACCCCACAAACGTTGGGCGGATGAGACACATCCCGAAAAGGAAATAGTCGTGACCCAAACCAGGCACACCGTGACCCTCTCTCCATTTCTTCCCACCAGGCCATCTCCAGAACCACCAGCATCGTTGCAAACGCATTTCCGCCTCGTTCCAGCTAGGACCCCACCAATTACCCTTCACGCTTTCCGACGCCCATAGCACTGGCCAATGAAGTACATAGAGCTGCCAGCTTTGTCTCGCTTAGCCCAGTCGCTAACACACGAAGGTCCGGAATGCGATGTCCACACCCGTATCGAGGCGTACAGCTGCAAACAGATTAAACGCGACAAGAAACTCTTTAAGTCGCTCGAAACTGCCTATCAAGAAGACGTTTCCAACTCACCCCCGCTTCCCTCGTGGATGGCGCTCGACAAAGAAGCGGAAATGACGCCTTTTGGGCCCATTGACAGACAAGCGTCGCGCAAGACGCTGTACTTCCTCATCGCGACGCTCAACGTCGCCTTTCCGGACCACGACTTCTCGGACGTGCGGCCTAGCCACTTTGTGCGAGAGGAGAGTGGAGCGAGCGTCCTGAACGCTCTAAGCAACACGCTCGTATCCCCTCACAGGGCAGGAAGTAACGCCCCCCGCTCTTACTCATCCTACCCACCCGCTTCTTCAGACATCTTCCCATCGTCAATATCAAGCTCCACCTCACCTTACGACAAGCCCATCCCAAGTCCGCTCGCTCCACCCCCAATAGTCTCCGGAACCCATCCGACGCTCTTCCGCATCATCAACGAAGTGATAGGCTTGCCCGACTGTGAAGTCTACTCGTACAACCCGGAAATCGATGCCGACCCACATGCAAACGACTTCGATGACGACGATGACGATGTTGCGTCGGTGGCGGATGAGAATTCTTCAGGGGACGATGATCCGACTTTCGAATTTGACAACTACGATGTCGACGAACTTCGCCCCACCTACCGTAGGACTGCTATCCCACCCCCTACTCCAAGAGCTGCTTCCCAATACACAATCCCTGATGACTTTTCGCCAATTTCGTATGAGAGAGTCCAGTTCAAGCGGAGAGGAGCCCTGCTGTGGTCGTCGCATTGGTTCTTCCTGAACAGAAAGCTGAAGAGAATCCTTTTCGTGACCGTTTGGGCGAGAAGCAAAGGGATAGGGAGATTTTATGTCGATGACGAGGATGAGTATTACGGGGTCGACGCCAGAGATGACACGCACGAGAGATTCTTGGGTTGGGAAGGATCAATAGGAGCGGGTGCGCGGGCGCTCGGGTTGAAAGGATACTAGCTCTGCGGTATCTTGTAAGAGCATTCTTCTCTTCGTTCAACAGACTTGTTTCTGATTTGATACCCTAGACCGCGGATATACCATTTTCTCTTCGATTCTATTTTTGTTTTCCTCTTTTTTCCATTGCTGCTTGCTGCTTGAAGCCAAGGACAAACGAATTGCCTTTCTCTCTTGCAGGACCGTGTTGTACCATATCACGCCTGTTATGCCGGATCTCTTTTTTCGACTCCATGCTCGTACTGTATTTATGACTTGGTCACTTACCTTTTCGCTATGCCCCTTCTTCCCGGAGTAATTCGTACAACTCTTCGTCTTGCTTAATTCGTAGTGACCGCATCTTGATGGCTGTAACCCCTACTTGAAACAAATTGAAGCGCACCTTCTCTGCAGATACAGTTCTGGAACCAACGGCAACGCGATACGGAACTAACCATTGGGTAGTCAGGGGTCGAGTGAGAACTCGCGAGAGACAGAAGGCAACTCAAAGGACGAGAACGCGAAACATGCAGGTGTTGCCTCCAACAGGGCGACAGCACAGTGAGTCATGTCGACTCTGTCTGTGGGTCGGACAGGACAGGGCAATTCTCAACAAGTACAACAACCGCAACGGTTGACCTTGAACGACGAGATCCAAATTAAACATGACGGCGGGCACCCTTGGCACCGTCCGCAGGTATGGTGAGCGATGAGAAACAGGGATTGTCATTGCTAGCTGTGTTTATGGGACGAAAAGAGAGGACAATGGTGGTGGTCGAGAGCAAGGAGAATGAATGGAATTTTTGAGCCGAATTCGGCTGTCGGCAGCGCGTATCGATAACAGTCACGTGTCATGATTAGTGATCCGAATTCGGTCAACCCCTCGAGACCGACTTTCTCTTCCTGGGACCTGCGCCCCTGCTTTCTGGCCTTGAAGGATGAAACCTGCGGTAAAAGCTCTCCTCTTCAGGCTATGTGTAAGCGACTCCCCCATTCTGTTGGATCCCTGAACCTGTCATAGTTCATAGTGACTACATTAACTGCCAGACTCTTTTTCTTTCTGCGTCTCACCGACACAACGTCCTTCGGCCATGCAGCTCGTTGTTTGTCAATCGACCGACTATATCCTTTGTCAGTTGCTCCGGCTTCATGTCCGCTCCAGCGACGCATTGAGTGCGATATGCTCGGTCCCTCCACTCGATTTGGCAACAAGGATGCTTTATTTAGCCACTCGGCCGGTAGAAGTGGTGACCGTTTGGAGCCAGCAGCGATGGAAGAGACAAGTCCTCCCATCACCTGTTGGTCTGGCTGTATGCTTGGATGACAATGCGTTGTAAGTAGGAGGCAGGCAGGACGTGCTGTCCTCGCCACCAGCACCTTGCCTGATGACGTCTTGGCTCTGGAGTCCAAAACGTGTACTAGAGGTCAGTCGGCGAAGGGAAGGAATCATGTTGAAACATGACTTGCGGTGTGTCTGGGGTACGCTAACATTCGATCGGGCTCCTACCGTGCCGGGTCGCGAAGTCTACACCAAGGCTATCAAATCGGCTTGGACTCGGAGGCCTTCTGTACTGTAAAGCAGGCTGGCTTCTGACGGGCACCGCTTACCAGGATTTCTGAAATCTCAATCTAAGTTCCATTCTCGTCTCGTATGGTATATTTTGCCCAACGGGTTTAACCTAAGGCAAGTTCTGAGAACAAAAACCTTCTTACAGGGAACTTACCCCGGATGCTGATCATCTTCCTTTCCCTCCGTTCAGATTTCCACCATCGGTCTCAATTGCCTATCGCTTCTGAGCATCCTTACAACGCCTTCTCTGGTCACGACGTGTTCTTCTTTGTAAAGGGTACGAACGCTGACACCTTTCCAAGACTTGTCTATCCAGTTCGGCAGAGCAGGATCTTCAGAGAACAGCGGACTCTTCAGTATGGTGAAGAGCAGAGGGTCACCGCCAAACCCCCACGACACCACAGTTCGAAGAACTTGATTGTGCTCAGGCATACGGCCGTTGTCATCTAATCATTGCAACCAGAAGGGTGTTGGCAGTGCTACGTGTTCTGGGAGCTACTATATGGATCACTCAAGGATATCCCTTGGTGTACCACGTCATGACCCCACTCGATTAGGTGTTCCCATCTCTTCCTTGTTCCGGCACCTGACAACCTTCGTTGCAGCCCATGTGCCACACTGTACAGACCTGCTGCCTGAATGCGTGACTTCAAACAGGCCGCCGTTTATCCCGAGTTCTTGCAGGCATTTCTCGAAGGCCTTCCTGAGGACATTGGCGTCGACGAAACGCATGGGATCTATGAAAGGTGAACCAAAGAGGGGTTAATGAATGATATTTTAATGGCAGGAAATTCTCCGATGTTCAAGCTAGATTTCGTGTAACGTTCTTTGCCCAATACATATAAACACTAGTACTCGGGGCCCTTGCTGTCTCAGTTGAATTGGGTACGGGTACAATGTTCACTGTACTTGCGTTGACAACCTACTTCCTGGGCGCCCTGGCCAATCCGTAAGCTCGATTTCCTTACAACATTGCGAACGGAATCTTCCCTGACTTCTCACGTCTAGAATTGAGAAGCGCGCCGCTACGAATGTCTTCCCCAACCCTCCAAGCACATCGTCCTTGAGTGCGCCAATCAGGATTCGCGCAGGGACTACCTTCACTCCTCCGGTGGCCTATACAAGGTACGACCGGGGATGGGGTGCGTGTCAAGAGCAGAAAGAAGGCGGGCAAGCCGACGCTGTTTTCCTTCTCGAAGAAGGGGCGACTCTTCGTAATGTAGTCATCGGGCCGCACCAAATGGAAGGTGTGCATTGCTTGGGTGGGTGCAGGGAAGTATGTTGCTGTTCGTGGCTCTGTACTCATGTGGGCCAATATAGGATCATGTCGACTCGAGAACGTATTCTTTGAGGATGTTTGTGAAGACGCCGTTACTATCAAGCAAAATGGTGGAACATCATACATTGTTGGCGGAGGGGTAAGTCCTTCGTGACCGCTCTCGGCCGCCCAGAGACGTGCTGCTTACCGCTCTTTTCCACCAGGCGAAGGTGCGTAACAGCTGCGCCATTTTATGCCTTGAATTACTGAACGTAGGGTCAGCACGCCACGGATAAAAGTACGTGTTTCTCAAGGATATTCATCGGAGGCAAACTTACCGGTGCCGTGCATCCTCAGTCATTCAACACAACGGAGGCGGAAGGGTAGGCTCTTTCGTACCATGTGCTGGATCCTATAACGCTGAAGAACGTGATGTCATGCCACCAACACCATAGGTTATCATCGACTCGGTAAGTATTTGGATTCGGAGAACTCCAGCTCTGACCAATTATTGACGAGTTCTTGAAGTTCTTTGCAGATGGGTTTGGTACATTCTATAGAAGCGTGCGTCTCTGAACCCACCCAAAGGAGATATCCTGAATTCACGGGCGCCTCGTACAGTGTGGAAACTGCAGGACGCAGCATGCTCGGCACGTTGAGGTGAGGCTATGGTACACTTACAACAATTGATTTCATGGTTAATTCGTTCGACTGCTAGGTCCTGAACTCCTGGGCCATCAACGGAAACAACCTAATTGGTGTAAACTCGTGAGTGTCCTTGCGGCAGCCAAGTACCTTTCAGCGAAGCCTAACTCTTCTTTCTTAGGAATTACGGAGAGTATGTCCACACTTTAACCGGGCCCTCCCTGAACGGCCAAAGCTAAACTGTATCTAGCACCGCGACGATCCGCCAAACCCGTGTGTCGAATGTCAGGAATGTGTGCCAACGGTATATCGTTTTCCACCCATTCTCCGGTGATGAGGCCTGCTGACCTCGATCTTCGACTGCAATGTCCTGTTTACAAACTGACAGATACAACGGAAACAATTATGGCGCAGAACCGACTGGGGCAGGCAGTGGACCCGATGGAAGGGTAAGTGGGGTTTCCCCGCACCTGTCACTTGGATGCGATAGTATAGTCGAATGTCTGCACCCGTCCCACAGACCTGCTTGTACAACAATTGGGATATTCTCGCCTGAACCTGGTCGTAGGAGAAGAACCCAACTGTCGCTCACTGAGCCTAACTCGCGAATTTCCGATGCCCAACGTTCATTAGCATTTGATTCTCTTCTGCTTCTCTGAACTGAACTGAGGACCTCGTCTGTCTGCCTTTACACGTAAATGATTCAATAAGACATTCAACGACTGCTTCGATCCATGTTCAGAAAGGCTCATCAACGAACTCTGCGAAATCAAGTCGAGACGGTCTACTACATACACTTCTGGCTCTCCGACCTTGTGCCGCGTAGTCCTTTTGCGCGCGGAGTCCTGTCTCTCCCCGTCCTTTGTACATATGACGGGCTCTGCGCGACGTCCTACAAGCGATCACCACTACTGTACCTACTGTTTTCTTCGAGTTAGTTCCATGACGCAAGGCTGATGAAGCCAAGGAGAGGGAACCTCGAACGTATAGCCCCACGATGCATTCGGAGATCGGAAGCAATGGGATTCGAATCTTCGCGTCGCGATCATACATAGTTGTCGTCCGGTGAAACGGCTACGAACGGCACGGCAGATGTTCACCACCCAACAGCAACTGCCTTCAATGACCCTTCGTATGGGTCCATTAGTCGCGAGCAACCACTGATATCTTTCGGCCCCGACGGGCTGCCCAGGGTCGAGCAACGCGACTCAATGCCAGCCCCCTGGTAGCGGATCTGCATTAGATCCCTGGTTGTGCAAGTCCCGCGAAATCCCAAGTTTATTCCGCTGGCAGGTGCGCAAGCTATTCAAGCATTCAGAGAACCAACCAGTCCATACGAGCCCAGCGATTCTAGAAAATTTCCCCCAGATTTCCAAACCACTAAACGGAAAATCTCCAATCGCAGCCGAAACTAAACACTCCTTTGGCTCTGAGAAGCCTCGAAAAAGGGTGTGGTCTTGGTTTGATTTCCGAGTGGAGAACATCTGTAGCCTAGGCGAAGGGTCGGAGGATTTACCAACGATCGGTTTCCAAGCCGGATTTTTGTTCAGCACCAGTCTTCTTCATGTGTGCAGATCTGTAGTTAGTCAGAAAACCAGGTAATGAGCAAAGACGTTGCGGTATGTTTTGGGCTGGACAGGACCCTGAAGGCAAGCTATGCGCGTGAATACCACTGACGGGGGTTTGGTATAAAATGCCCTTGAACTAGTTTCACAAGTCTCTAAATCATACCCACGTCTTCATATCCGATACGTGTTTTTCAAGATGCTGTTCAACCTCCTCTCGCTCACCATCCTCGCTGTAACCACAGCCATTTCTGCTGAGCCGTGAGTCTTTCACCCACGCCCTTCTTCTCTACTCGCCGATCATGACTGAGAACCTATCCATACTGGACACAGTATCCAACGTCGAGCAGCAACCAACGTCTTCCCAAACCCACCAACGACCAGCGTCCTTAGCGCACCCATCAGGGTAAAGGCAGGTCAGACCTTCACCCCTCCCCGGCCCTACACCCGCTATGAACGCGGCTCTGGGTCTTGCACGAACGGTGAAGGAGGTGAAGCTGACGCTGTCTTCCTTTTGGAGGAGGGCGCGACGCTTAGCCGGGTCGTGATTGGCAAGAACCAGATGGAGGGCGTGCATTGCTTGGGTAAGTGGCACTGAGATATGGCTTTCGAGTGTTGCTGATAACGCCGACCAGGTTCATGCACGGTTGAATACGTCTTCTTCGAGGTAGGTCCACATCGATGTACATCACCGAAGGAAGTGACCGAGTATGGGGCGTAGGATGTGTGCGAGGATGCCGTGACCATCAAGCAGAAGTCTGGCACAAGTAGGATCAACTATGGTGGTGTAAGTGCTTGTGCTCGGTCTAGCAAACGAGATTGACTGACCTGGGACGATGACAGGCCAAGGTTAGTTCACTGACATCCAGCTTTGGAGGATGCGCGAGCCCTGACCGTGACGAAAATCCAGGGAGCGTCTGATAAGGTCATCCAGCACAATGGTGGTGGAACGGTATGTTCTGTATTTTGGGGCCCACCTGGCCAATGTTACTAAGAAATGCACCGCAGGTTATCATCAATAACGTATGTCGACCTTCGTAGTCACTGTTCCAATTGACGTGGGCTCACAACGTGACAGTTCTATGTCGAGAACTTTGGGAAGCTCTACCGCAGCGTAAGTCTTCCGCATTTGACCTTCTAAAAAGGATGAACACTCACCGGGGACACAAGTGCGGTAACTGCAAGACCCAAGTCAAGCGTACTGTCCAGGTGAGACCCAAGTGCTAGAAGTTATTACAAACGCCCACCCAACACGGCATTCTTCCAAGATTAATGACGTCTGGGCCGTATCTGGAAAGGAACTTGTCGGCATCAATGCGTGAGTCTGAAGGTCTTTCGTCGCCAAAGCACTACACTAAGGGGACCTGTAGGAATTACGGAGAGTGAGTATATCGGCCCTGAAATGCGGCCAATTGGTACTCACAGAAACCTACAGCACTGCGACAATCCGACGAACCAAGGCCACCAATGTCAACACCATCTGCCAGACGTACGAATTTCAACCGTACACCCTGTTTGCATTGGCTGACAATTGACACAGATACAATGGCAACAACTCTGGCAAAGAGCCCAGCAAGGGAAGCAGCGGACCAGACGGCAAGGTATGGAAGTTGTCTGCAGCCGTAAGGCCCATTCAAGGATACTGATGCGGTTGTTGCAGCACTGCTTGTACTCGAACAGCGACATCTCCTCTTGAAAGTGTAGACGTTGTGGAGAAGGCAAAGTGCGGAGCGTGGATGCTTCTTTGTCGATAAATGACCATGGCCCTGTTGATAGTTAAATAATCCAAGCAATACAACCTGAGTATAGTCACCCCTCGAACGTGTAAGCATGAGTGACTCGTTTCCGCAGGAACTCGGGAGGGAAAGGAGGGACACCTGAGTCCTCATGAGAGAGTTTCAAGAGAGCCAACAGCCCGCCTTTGCCATTGCGTGCAGGATGATTGACTGAGCGACAGAGGCATTAGGTGGAGCAGAATACAAGTGCTGGGACTGGGCAGATAATCATGGATCTGACATTGAGCTGTTTGGGTACATCCGCTTCAAGTGCCTGTACTTCCGCAACGAGTAAAGAGCCAGCGTCTCTGTCACGCGAGTCAGTCATTCATGAGGGGTCTTTAGATAGGCATTCGACAGGGCGCACCTTTCTTGATATATTCCCCCAGCCGCAAGGCGTTCTCAATCTCTTCTTTATCCGTTAGGTTTCTATTCTCTATAGAGCGTTGTTAGACCAGCTATACGGCCAAGTCGACGAATGTCCTTTACTTTCGTACAACCGTCGAATCTTTCCATGGAAATCGTATCTGGTGGATGGTCAGGGTACGGTATCTCCCGCAAGATAAGGAACTTACGAGGGGTCTGGATATTCGCGTCCTAGACGATGAAGCTCCTTGTACAAAGCAAGGGCTCTTAACCGAGTCTCCCTCGACGCCATGAACGCCAGGGTCAACGTCGCATTGGCCTGTCGTCATTGCCCTCCGCGGTGACCGAACTCTTTGGTGGGAAAAATGAGAACTCCGACATCACGGCATGATGACGGCACGACAGCTAGATCTGACGAAGGAGACCTTTGGACTCGACGTTTGCGGCGCGATATTTTACGGGCGAGCGATGGAAAGCCTCTGCGCCGGGCATGTATATACAGAAAGGGCCCATGAATTTCCCTGAAAGTGTGATTAGATTAGACTAGATTCGGTGACCTTGATGCCATCCTCGGAAGCAATAGTCAGCGCGTGTTTCACGTTGGACTCGACTTTGACCACGAACGACTGGAGGTCCGCTTGAAAAGCGCGTTTGCGATGCCCACCATGACCTCGACGCCTCCGCCGTCGAATCAATATACAATTCCGGGGATACCGTCACTGCCTTCACCGTCGAGCTCGCGTCCCCGAGGCTCAATCGGCAGCTCATTCTCTTTCAACCCATCCCACCTAATGGACTCCTTCGCGTACGATTCAAATGCGAGCATGTTGTCCACTCGTTTCGGGACGACGGCAGCCCTGGATCCCAACCGCTCAATCCTAGCTTCTTCTCCAGCCCGTGCATCTCCCTGGCCCAAACCCAAACGCAAAGGAAAAGACAGGAATACCGGGGCTGCAAACCTGTTGTCTTCGTTTGGGGGTCCCAAAGGTCGACAACAACACCCACTGGCCAATGATACGACCGACGTATTCAATGACTCTGACGACGATGCGGATGTCGAGGATGATGGAGAAGAGAGTTATGAGTGGGGAATGGTGGATCGGATGCGGTTGTGGAGGCACGATGCACTCATGCAGCATCTCTACGAAACGGCCGCGTTCTGGGGTGATAAAATCCTTAGTTGGACAAGTACGTTACCCTTGTCACAACGGAATGAAATATCGAATTGACATGGAATAGACGATCCAAATGACGCGTTCTGGCTTGCCCAAACCTACTTCATGACCCACCAATACTCGCGCGCCTACCGTCTCCTGACACGTCCATTTCCATCCGCACCAAATGCAAGCGCCCAACGCGGCCCTGTCGATTCTGATAGCAACAATATCCTCCCCGCCAACTTAACCAGCACCGGCAGCAGTGGCTCCAACTCGAACCCAAATCTCACAGCCCAACCATCGCCAACCAAAGGCAAAGCCAAAGAAATACAGCTCTCGGCCGAGCGGGCTGTAGTTGCAATGCCCCGGTTACCGATGGGTACTGGTGGACTGGTGGAGGTACCAGAAAGCTTACAAGAGTCCACAAGTAGGCTCGTTGATTTGAGTTTGGCTTGTCGATATCTTGCCGCACAGTGCATGGTCAGGTCAGGCAAATGGACAGAGGCAATGGAATTGATTGGAGACTCGAATCCATTCAGAGGGTCTAGTGAGTGGTATCCTGCCGTCAAAGAATGAGATGTTGATTTGGTCTGGTAGCTAAGAGTGGACCCGCGATTGCGAACACGGACGGTGGAATCAAGGTATGTTGTTTCAGCAATCGAGTATTCAGTTTTTAACAACCTATCTCAGATTGAAGCCTCGATGTGTTACCTGCGAGGGCTCCTGATGCTCAAACTCAACCGGGCAGATCAAGCAAAGACGTGTTTCATGGAAGCTTTAGCTCTGGACGTCAAATGCGCCGATGCATTTTCGATGCTGATGAACGCCGAAATGCTCACCCCCGATGAAGGTGCTCTTCTCCTTCTTGTGCATTGCTTTTCCCGAATGACCAATAGTATATCTCCGTAGAATGGGAATTCATCCAAGGCCTTTCCTATTCCACCCAGACACCGGAAGACGCGGAATTCGTCCAGCTCATCTATACGTCTCGCCTTCGCAAGGACAAGCACCACCGCGAACATGAGTTGACGCGTATGCGCCTCGTAGACGACTATGGCCTGGGCGACAATCCCGACGTTCTCTTCAGCTTTGCCGACGCTCTATATGCAAGCTTCAGATGGGCAGAGTGCTTCGCCATTACCTCCAGGTTCGTCGGAAGACTATTATCACCATGGTCATTGACTTACAGGTGACAACCTCCCGTAGGATTATGTCCCTAACATCAATCCACGTCCCAACCCTCCCCTTGCACATCGCTTGCATGTATCACCTCAACCACCTCCACTCCAAACTCTTCCTGCTAGCCCATGAGATGGTCGATCGCGAACCCGAAAACCCCCTCAGTTGGTACGCTGTTGGTGTTTGGTACTTGACGAATGGCAAGTGGAGCCAAGCCAGGGCATACCTCAGGTCCGTCTCTTGCCTTGGCAATGTCCTTTCTTTCACTGAACTTGCGTTCACTGGCGCGCATTTAGTAAAACAACTTTGATGGACCCCAGATTCGCCCCTGCCTGGGCGGCTTTCGGGCACACCTTTGCGCTCGAGGCCGAACACGAGCACGCTGTGACGGCGTACTCGACTTGTGCTAGGATATTCGCTGGGTGGGTGCCTATCCATGTATACCCTTTTCACAGTTGGTCTAACACGGCGAAAGTTCACATTTGCCGTTGCTCTTCATCGGCATGGAACAAATCAAACTATCCAACTATCGTTTAGCAGATGAAGCACTCGCAGCTTCGCATGCCCTTTGCGCAGACGACCCTTTGTTGTGCAACGAGAGGGGTGTGATGGCGTTCAACCACGGAGAGTGCGTGCATTCCCTTCCATGAACACAGAGTCGGTATTAATGTACATGACTTCTACTAGCTACGAAAAGGCTGCAGCCCTGTTCGAGGAAGCCATCGCCAAGGCAGAAATCACCCAAAGCTCTCAAAAGACATGGGCAGTGACGTATATCAACCTCGGAACCAGTCTGCGCAAGCTCAGGTGAGCAATCCATCTCCAAAACCAACCCTATCAACTCTGACCATTGCTCGACCAGGCGGTACAAGGAAGCGCTTGACGTTTACAAAAAAGTGCTCGAATACGACCCTCGCAATGCCACTGCCTTGGGTCTCTTAGGCATGGTGCACCACCTCCTCAACGAGCTCGACCAGGCCATTCTCCGATATCATGAAGCACTCAGCATTGAACCTATCAATGCCAACATTCTGGAGCTCTTGAATATGGCGCTTGAATCGACGGCTACGACGAGAAAGAACATGACATTCTCAGAAGCGCAGGAACAAGAGTTTATGGCGGGACTGGCCGAGATCAAGCAGAAATGGGCAAGGTTAGGCCATGGGAAGACGGGTACATCGAGCGGGGCAGGGACTAGTAGGGCGGAGGAAGATGCGATGCAGATCTGAGGGTGGAACGACGACTACTGTCCACTGAGCTATTTACATTCCAGGATGTTCAAATAGACATGTAAGCATACACCGGACTAATCTCATCTCGCTCTCATTGAGAACATCCTTCTAAGGATCTAAGGCTTGGGCCACCTAGACATAGCTTTCGGTAAGAAAAAGAGGGGAATAATGATATAAAGCTACAACATATGCAAGTGGCAAACGGGTTGAAACTTGAAACAGTATGAAGGAAAGGGAAAAGTGGTTCTGGGGCACAGGGTGGAATGTGAATGGAAGAAGGAAGGCAGGTTCGCGAAAACCGTGACCACATGAGCATGAGTTTATCAATGAAGGGAACTAGAAGATAGATGACGATTCGTGCAACCAAACTTCTACCTCGTCCTTCCTGTGTACGGTGTGTCCATCGTGACAAGCCATAAACCAAAAACCGTCGTGAGCAACGCGATGTGGAAATAGAGCCGGAATCAAAAACGAATGACGGTGATAGTCCCAGGATGGTGGTGGTGGTGAATTAGATGTCATCGATATCGACCTCCTCATCCTCTCCGAACTCGAATGTGCACTCTCCGTCTTCCTCGCCAAAGTTGTCGGTCTCGTTGATTTTGGCGTTTTCGGGAAGTTCACCATAGGCTTTCACTGATGGTCCAGAATCCGAGTGGCGCGGGGTACGATGATGTCAAGGATCATTCGAGGCGGACATGATGAGTCAAGGAAGTGCATTGTGTGTTCGAGAGGTTGGAAATGAAGGTAAATTTGCGTTAGGATGACTCAGAATCAGCAAGGCCAGATTGAGAAAGACGTACGGTTTCGGGCCTCGTCGGCGGTGTACTTCACAATGACGTCTGCTTTATCGTCCTGGAAGTCTCGCAGCGACAATAGGATGATATCGCCTTGGTTTATCCAGACCTGAGAATGGAATAGAATGTGGTCAGCTTGAGCTACATCGGTTGCGGCCGTGCGCGCCCAAAGGAAAAGAGCCTTCGCATCGACCGAAAATGCACGACGAAAACGCACCTTCTTCCTCATCTTTCCTCGAATGTGTGCCAATCGCTTCTCGCCGTCGAAGCACATGGCCTCGAGGCGACCGTTTCCGAGCATCTTGGTGACCTGAGCGTATTCCTGACCGTCCTCACGGAAGACCAACTCGCGCTTGTCGTCATCGTTCTCGTTCTTTCCTCTTCTCCTGTTTTTTCCACCCTGTTCGCCGTCAGAATATTTCGTCCCCAGTGTATCGAACGACAAAGACTCACCTTTCCCTTGTTCTAATTACCCCACGCGATGCACTGTCGTTAGCTAGGGTGTAGGGTCGCCTGTGCTCGACTTCACGTACCTTCGGCATCTTGACTGGTTGGCTCTGCTAGTGGTTTGTTTCGGGCGTCGGGTACTCCTGTGGATGTACGAGCGTGAGCGTTCAGGCGGAAGGATGATAGTCGTAGGTGTAGTGTGCACCTAAGAATGAAGTGAATCGATGAAAGCGTTTGCTTCTCTTTTTATCTAAATTGCAAAACAGGTCCAATCATCCCGGATCTTTTGTTTGTATTTGCTTGATTTGAAAGGCGATAAGATTAGATCAGAGGTTCGGTCCGGAGGCTTTCTCTTTCATCTTTTCTCGCTGTGATGTTCAACTCGCGGTATAGTACTGGCCTTGAAGCCATACCAGTCGAGGTGAGCACTTTGTTTATTTTAGAATATCTAAACCTAATATATGACTCGAGCTTTTGCTTGAAATCCAATTATTCGCGCTTTCAGACACACTTCCACTGGTTTCGCGACACCTCTACTACGTGTTTTCCTCCGCGCCTCAGATATATCGCGCCCAATACATCCTCGCGAGGCTAGAGAATGTACGGGATGAAGGAAAGCTATACACCCGGGCGTTGAGGTATCCAATGTGCAATCGCGAGGTCTTCCAGGCCTTCCATGGTTTAGTGGTACGAAGGAGAAGGAACAGGACTGCTCCAGGGCTTCCCTCAAAGACCGAAGAAATACGCAAACCAATAAAGGACCCGCCGATGAAAGAAGAAAGGGAAACGAAGTCACCTATGAAGAGAATCGCGAGAGTCTACTACGACTTGCCCCGTCGACTGTTCTCCAACCTTGTGCTGCCGTCCTCGATTCGAACGTGGAGGAACACCGACCCTCCTCTTCCATTTTTGCGGTACCTCTTCTCATTCTCTAATCCAGCCGAAACGAATTCCGACAATAACTGCATTGAACATGACGAAGCAAATCCGTTGCTGGTTCCAAATGTCAACGCGAATCAAGGCTACGCTCTCACCAAGGCCGTACACGCCCAATTCATCCCACTCGTGCGCTTCCTTCTCGAACACGGGGCAGAGTCAGACACGAAAGACGGTATAGCTGTGATGGTTGCCATCCGACAGAAGAACTTGAAGCTGGTCAAAATGCTGATCGAAAGGGAGGACAATGCTGGCTATAGCGATATCAATTCGACAGCACCATCTACACCAAAATCTTCACTTGGGCAGGTGACAGGGACGAAGAAAATGAATACGAAGCAGAAAGGGTCGGCGAAGAGAAGGAGATTGGAGGATAGGATGAAACCTGATTCGAGGATGTTGAAGGCGGCGGTTCAGTGCAAAGCCAAGGACATTGTGGAGTATCTGTGTCATGAGAAGGGAGTGGTGCCGGATATCCAAACGTTACAGCTCATGATGTAGGTTTACCATTGAATGAAACAGGCGCCATCCCCTTGGACTATCTTCGAACCTTTGTCATGGTGTGTGGAATTTGACGGGTATGTATGGTTGTATTTTCAATATCCTAGATTTCTAAAGCCGCACTTTATCTTCCCAGCGAATATGTGAATGATGTCGCTTTATCATTCTCGAAGATATAGCGGGCATGGCGCCCGAACGGACTGTTGCTGGTACTCTAAATGTATGTGTTCAACCGACTTTACTTGCCCTGCTACAGGCTGATCGGGGACGCCATAGCAAGTCCTTCCTCCACCAAAACGCGTCACGGGTCAATCGAGATTGGGACCGCTGCGGTTAACTGTGTGTTGATATTCAATCGGAATCTAGAGAGAGCTTCATGTATGTTTTTCATATTCATAGGCCCGTTACAATTGTAATGACCGCAGGCGCCATCAACTCAGTCCATCTTTACTGCGGCACTCCCGACGGGCAGAGGCCGTTGGGTGGCACCTGTACCACTGCCTAGCTAGCACGGCAACATCAAATACGACTTGCAACCACTGTTCGCAAGGATATGCCTTCCCCTTTCAATAGGCGTACAACTAGCCAAGGCGCAGAACTTTGGAGCATGTGTCAACTTTCTCTGGTCCTAGGTTTCAGTCATTTCTTTCGCCCGGTGCTTAACCCTGTTGACCGTTCCGCCGCTTCCGAAGGCGGTTATCGCGACGGGTCGTGATACGTTTCAATCATTGATACTACTCTACGCTGTCGGCGAACGCGGGCGCTCGATCCTATTCCGTGACCATGAATCCGGGCAACTCCATCCGCCACTCACACAGCCCGACCACGAGTGAGCCACAATTGTCCATCAACAGAGAATAGATGCCCGCTGTGCGCGTCGGTGGCCTCGGCCGTATGTCCACCAGACCAATGTTTCATTATTCAAGGCAGTCGATGGTTGGGAGCCCTGAACTTGAAGGCTGAGAGGCGGCCCTGTACGCTTAACAATTAATTGACCCGAATCGAGCGCATCCGGAGCATAATGTCGAATTGATTTATCGTGGCCTTGGGTGCAGTTTTGTCTCAGTCACCATCTCTTACTATGATCAGCGCTAATTAGATTCCAGATATACTGCACCTGCACAATGCCTTGAGTGCACTATCGGCACTCCCCAGGTCGCACAACGGTCTTTTCAAGCCTGCTGGATCTGTCGACGCGTGTCGTAGTTCATTTGAGGAAACGCCAATCTCAAGCCCTTCGTTCGCGCTTCTCATGACACGTGCCTTCTTTCTGTGCCTGCTATTGAATGCTTCGACATCAAGTATGAGAGCGCAATCTTTGGGCTATCTTCTCTAACACACCATCATGATCAAGCCGTCATCTTCGGTAATAACCATTCTCAGTTTATCTGGCACACAGTTACAACCTGGGCTATGTTCAGATCATGTCCCCTTTCCGACAACACCTAGACGCCACAAAGGAAGGGCAGTTTCAGATCCATGGTGACGCGATTGCATTCAACTACTCCGCAGTAGAGCCTAGCGCTACAGGATGTAGAGGTCTAGTGTCTTTGGGAATGTCGGGCCTACACCATCACCAGTGATCATCTCTGGCGGACTAAATCCATCACATCTTTCTTCAACTGAATACCCGTGTGTGTACTTTGGATCTGCATTTGTCTGTGGATGTTTCCAGCTCGGTGACTTGATGAGGGCACGTATACATATATACCTCCGTGAGTCCCGCATCTCCCTTTCTTTGCTTTTATTCTGTAATTTCCCTTAAACAGGCTTCCGGTCATAATACCTACGAGGAGCTTTGGTTCTCCTTCCCGCCTCTGTCTCCCTTCTATCCGCTGGCTGGTTATGCTGTTACTTAGTCGCGTGGTTTACAAGCAACTGGAAAGTGCATAGTATGGTCGATACGAAGCCAAGCGTCGCTCTCCGCTTTCAAGCACCAATGGACTCCGCCAATAGTCACTATTAGTGCGTTTTCAACATCGCTTATCCAAGGTACACGCCAACTAAACCCGCTACTATCTCCCAACAGCGCAGCGCTACAAAAGAATCTAGTTCTCGCAGCTACAGGTTTGGATGTTCCGGATAATCTGTTAGTAGCAGCATCTCAGTGTTGACCTAGCCATCCTATATTTCGACTACCTTTTGACCTTTACCCGCGAAGTCGACTGGGTATGGAAGGGTCCTCGGAACTTTACATGGACGAATGTCATGTTCTTTCTCAACCGCTACCTTTCTGCCTTTGGCCAAATTGCTGTTCTATTCAAGATTTTCTGGCCTCCCGAAGGATTCCAGAACAAAACCCAAGTGCGTATCAGATTATCCATCCGTAAGCGAGTGCTAATAATCTTTCGCCAATCCACCCCGTTTTCCTGGCCTTCCACTCGGCTCACAACCCACACTACCCTCGATCAAACTTTGGACTGATACGGACATCCCATTGTGTGTCTGTGACGGTCATACTCGCCTGTTCATCAACTCTGCTCCCAACCTTCGCCCACCACTACAATCTTTCGGCGACCTTTCTTCTTTCCGAATGTTCGGGTCTCGATTGGATATCATTGCTTCCCGCTTCTCTACACACCACAAAGATGTACGTTCCGCTATTCCTTATGTTTTCTTGATGTTGGGAAATGGAAGAAACGGTTCTTCGCTGTCGTTGCTGACTCTCCGTCGCCTTCCTTGTTTTGCCCGGCTCCTCGCCGACCATCGCAGATGTCTTCAACTGGCAACGTATCATCAATACCTCGGGGTATCCATTCAATTTGTTGTCGGAGGTCAGTGCGATCTTCACCCTCGCCATTCCCAAGATACCTTCTCCATGATTGCCAATCTCAACAATCCAATCCGTGTCTCTGCCCTTCACCTCCCTTCATCCACACCACATCTCACTCTGGATGTATGGGTCCGTAACTAACGGTTCCACATCCAGTATACCTCATCATGCGAACGTATGCATTGTACAATGGCAGCAAGAGAGTATTGGCGTTCTTGTTGGTCGTGGCAGCACTGGTACTCGGAAACGGAATCGTAAGTCATAACAAGCTGTTCCGAAATGCATTGAAGAATGACTGCTGTCGGTGTGTGTAGTGGAGTGTGACAAGAGGCGAGGCTGTCGAGCCCACAGAACAAACCAGATACACTGGATGCATCATACCTTACGATCACCACAGGTGAGTGGGATTACCATTCTAATCTCCCAATTCATAGCCAGGACAAGGCTGACTGGTGTGTTTCTTAAGCGCCCGTCGTATGTATTCCGAGTCTTAAGACCGTCACCACATTTGTCTGAGGCATGCGCGGGCATTTCCACTAGGATTAGCGATTGCATGGGCTGGCTTGATCTTCTTCGACGTTGTGGTCTTCCTCCTAACCCTTTACAAGTCGATTCAAGGAATACGGCACGGAGGCTCGACTATTCTGAAAATTCTCCTACGAGACGGTGCAGTTGTTTCTTCTTCTCGGAAACGGTGTAAGACTGACGTTAGATCTCCCCCTCCAGGCGCACTGTACTTTGCGTGAGTCCATCGCACCAACCATCGGACTCGGAGAGGTCTGGGTGGCACACGGGCTTACCACCTCTTACTTCATCACAGCGTTATGTTACTCATGACCATTGCGACTGTTATCGACTTTCTAGTAAGCAAGCTCAGCTCTCTCATTTGGCACCCTCCGAGGACTTATTGTGTCGTAAATGCACGTGCAGCTCTTCAATGTCCGTCTTTTTTTTTCTTCCATTCTGACACCATCACGAACATCGACTTTCTTGACCCAGCCATATGCCAAGTCAAGCCTGTCCACGATGGCCAATGTGTAGGTTGCACCATCTCCTGCGTCTCCGCTCACTCACCGACAACGCCCTGTACAGACTCTCTTCGACCCTTATGTCAAGACTGGTTCTCAACCTGCGCGATCCGACACTCTGCTCGCGTTTCGTCTACGACAGTGCAGAATGCTACACAACCGACCCCGTCATCACCTCGTTGCAAGTAGGCGCCCATCAGAGTCGGTACACATACGAAACAATGGGCGGGGTTTCGTCAATACTCCCCTCCACAAATGGGCACGAAGCCATGCAAAGGCCCATGATCATGGTAAGTGTACCACTGACCTGTGCAAGAATCAAATTAATGAACCCAATTAGTCCCCGCGGGGCTTCAACAATGAACATGATTCCAAGGACTCTACTAAGGGCGATCGGATAGACGGCACCCCATGAGACCGAATACGATTAAACCACAAATCCATGTGCATACCTACAAGTAGTCGCTGAGTGCTCTAAGCAGCATAACATTAGCCGTGAGATCGCCCATCATAACCTGTGTTAAGCGCCCGATAAGCGCTGTTCCCCTTCCTGCGCCGCGCAAATCAGTTTGGCATCTCGTTGCGGCAAGCGCTCAAGCGCTTAGGGAGGAGAGTCGGTAGACTTGCTCAGTTGATTTGCTACATACTACTCGTCACCGTCAGGATTCGCTCCCGGGACCTGTTTCCTCGTCCCCCACGATTTGACGTATGCACGTGTGTCCCAAGCATATGATTATAATTAGGGGAACGCCATCAAAGCACAGGGGATTATCGGCGTCTTTGTATCTCAAACACCCCAACCACAAGTACTACATACTCGACTACATCGACCAGCGCACGAAGTCCACTGACCATGGACTTCCTCAACAGCCTCCCAAGGCCCACACTACCCGAATATGCATTCGTCACACGACTCAACATCGCGCTCTTTTTGCTCGTCGCGTCCGAATCCAACTCGTTCTACCTCGGTAGCGCCATCTTCAAAACTCTCGCCTCGTTGTCGTTCTTTTTCGGAGGACTTGGAAAAGCATTTGCTATCAAGAGCAAGGATGTGAACAACATCTATCCTCTGCTATGGGACTTCTTGGAGGGGAAGTTGTTGAAGAAAGGGGACAACTATGCGTTTTTCATGGTGTTGGGTCTGGGATTCAGCGTCCTCGGAGACGTGCTGCTGGTACCTTCGAGGGAGAAGTACTTCGCCGTTTTTCAACCAGCTCAAACTTCACAGAAGGTGGAGGAGAAAGGGCGAGAATTGAAAGGGGGGAAGAAGAAGAAAGGAGCCAGGAAGTCCGCACCCGCACCAGCACCCTCGACGGCGACGACAAAGCCAACAGTCCAAACTGAAGGCGACACGCTCTCATTCAAAGCTGGAACATTCTTCTTCGCCCTCGCACATATCGCCTACACCGTCGCCTTCCTTTCCTCCCCGACCACGAGTAAATTCAACTGGGTCACTTTCGTTGCCTCGGCAAGTATCGGCCTCTTCATCAGTCGCTTGCTTGGAATCTTCAAATCCGGCAACATTTCTCAATCTTCGCAGCTGAAACTCAACATCCCAGACGACATGGCGCCCCTCGTCAAGGCCTACGTTTGCATCATTACCACCATGGTCGGGGTAGCGAGTGCAACAGACGCCGGGTACCAGAAGACGGTGGGGGCCTGGATGTTCATGATCAGCGACATGTTCGTCGCGGTCGATGTCTTTGGGAAGAAGGTACCTGCTGCCGCGAACGCACGAAGAGAAAAAGGACGTCCGGGGTGGAAGTTCAGATCGTTTGGGTGGTGGTTTTACTTTTGGGCACAAGTCATCTTGGCCGGGACTATCTAGGGAAACGACGTATTCCATTCTTCTCGCCAATCTAGAATTGTGAGAGGTCACAGCGGTTCTCGTCTTCGATCAGGTCCACAAGGGTCTGGTAGTATTTGTGCTGGACCAACTTGTCGTCGTCGACGGCCTTGAGTGGGCCGCGGACGTACCCTCGTCCGTACCCAAAGTGTTTGGCTACAACAGCCTTGATACCCCCAATTCCTCCAACCTTGGACGCTGCCCACTCCCCATGTCCAAGTCTTGCCTGTAGCTCCATAGCCTCCTGTGCCCTGCCTGCCTTCCACAACCTATACAACTTAGCATGTAACTTGGGAACAATATTCACAAGCGCTGAAGTCACACCAGCTGCTCCTGCGTTCAGCCCGTGGATGAAGACATCGCTTCTGCCCGGGTAGGTGGCAAAAGTGCAAGGCGGCAAGGTGGAAGTAACGCGCTGGATCTTGCCTATATTTCCGCAAGAGAGTTTCGTCCCGACGATGTTGGGGTGTTTGGCGAGCTCGAGGATCGCGTCCGAGTCGAGGTCGATACCGGCCGTGACACCGGGGAAATTGTATACCATTGTTGGAATGGGTGATGCATCTGCAACCTTGACGTTCGTTAGGAAGGTCTGAATGTGAGATTCCGTAACACACACCTCTCGATGAAATCGCAAGATGTTATCCAGTGTCATCAGCTTTGGCCAAACGCCCGGTGTAAGAACCAGTGCATAGGTTGCCCCCGCTTCGTGTGCATCGACATTGAGTTTCTTCGTTTCACGAGTAGAAGGCGCTCCCGTTCCAGCGATTACTACCACATCTTTGAACCCATTCTCATCCAGGGTGATTCTAGTAACCGAGATTGCTTGCTTCTTTTCTTCTTGAGAACTAGATATCATTCATAGATCAGATATGTGAATTGGATGTTGTAGTTGAGAATCGAACAGGTGCTGAGCTTCGCCATTGGAACCTTGAACTAAAATACCTGCAACGCCTCCCTGAGCAACAGATCAGTGATTGAAGGAGAAGAGAACTGAATGCGCTGTACTTACTTGTGCAAGACGGAGGACGTGAGCTTTGATAGCTGCAATGTCGAGTTCTTCGTGTTCATCGAAGAAAAGAACTGCGGGAACGTAGACACCTGGGGGAGGAGGAGAAATCATCGTCGGTGCAGCAGTCCAACTCGTGCAAGTGACCAAACAATCACTCCCGCTCATGGTACCACAGTCTAAATTCCCAATTCGCACATCCATTTACCTAGTAGGTACACCACGGCAAATCCCAGAGTTGACGGACCAGAAGCCGTTTAAAATTGAGAGTTCATGGAGGTCGTGGTCGTAAAGAGGCAGAAGGCATCATGCGCAGCTGGTTGTGGGACAAATTTCGGTTTTGCCGGTGGACCGCGTCAACGAGTCTCCTTCCGCCTCGACCACCATCACAACACGACGGGCTCGACGACAGCGACCCACTGCACTATGCTGTCTCTAGCCAAACGAAAAGCAGCCAGCGGGTTCACAGTCAACAAGGCTGTCACATATGGCCTGACCGCTGCAGCGCGGCAGAGCCGACTCGAATCCAGCCGGCCTGTTCATCGGCAGTTCACGACTCTCCTGGCGGGCTCTCTGAGGAGAACGTACTCGACACCCGCACGGTCAGCATTCAGCAGACACGTACAGGCTCGTGCGATCTCGTACTGGTCTATCCCGAGGTTCGTGGCGAGGGCCTTCAGGGTACCGGTAGCTGGAGCAACTGTTGGCGCTGGTGGGTTTGGGTATGCTAACTACAAGTTTGAAGGTGCGTTTACATCAATATTCACCCAGACTACAAGTGTGCTCATAGGTGTCTGCAGAGGTTCGAAAACAGACAGACGCATGGATTAACAACGCGAGGGATACAGCTCACGGCATATTCTCAACCGCTTCAGACGGTGTCTCTGCCATTACGTCCAAGGTTGCAGAACTCAAACTACCAGACCTGCCCTCCGTCGAAGCACCTCAATTCCTCAAAGACCTATTTGCGTCGATGCAAGGCGGCGAAGAAGGAGGGAAAGAAGGGAATGGGGAAGGTGGTTCCTCAGGAAACAACAACCGTTCTCCCAAGGAGGACGCTGCAGCTGTCGCAGCACTTCTAGCAGCAACCATGGCTTCCCCACACGATAGCCGCTCTTCCGACATTGGGCCCGATTCTAATGGTCTCATGCACCTCACCAAGAAACTCATTGAAATCCGGAGCATGCTGCTGAGCATCGACCAATCCGACGCCCTCAAACTCCCCAGCATAGTAGTCATTGGAAGTCAATCTTCTGGGAAGTCTTCCGTGCTGGAAAGCATAGTCGGCCACGAGTTCCTTCCCAAAGGCACCAACATGGTCACTCGCCGACCGATCGAGCTCACCCTTATCCACACGCCCGCTAAACCAGGCCAAAAGGGTTCAGTCGAATATGGCGAGTTCCCTGGCTTGGGAACGGGTCGAATAACCAACTTCGCCGATATCCAGCGGACGCTAACGGATCTGAACTTGAGCGTCCCAGCCGACCAAGCTGTCTCCAACGAACCCATCGAACTCCGAATTTACTCTCCAAACGTCCCCGACTTGACACTGATCGACTTGCCCGGATACGTCCAAATCAGCTCCCTCGACCAACCCGAAACCCTCAAGGAACAGATTTCGGCCCTTTGCGACAAGTACATCCGCGAACCTAACATCATCCTCGCCGTATGCGCTGCAGACGTCGATTTGGCCAACTCTCCTGCCTTGAGGGCAAGTAGGAAGGTTGATCCATTGGGCCTGCGGACGATTGGTGTGATCACCAAGATGGATTTGGTGCCTCCCGAAGAGGGTGCTGCTATTCTTTCAAATAACCGATACCCTCTTCATCTGGGTTATGTGGGTGTGGTGTCCAAGGGGCCTGGCAAGGAGTCGAGTCGGGACCGTGATTCCAGGGATGTCGTAGCTCGAAGAGCAGAGGCCGATTTCTTTGGACGACATCTCGATGTATTCAAACCTTCCTCGACGATGATGATTGGTACAGACACCCTCCGACGCCGGCTTATGGAGGTGCTCGAATCCTCCATGGCTTCTTCCCTTCATGGAATCACCAACGCTGTCCAACTGGAGCTCGAGGAAGCCACATACCAGTTCAAAGTCCAGTACAACGACCGCCGCATCTCACCCGAGTCCTACGTTGCCGAAGCCATGGACACCCTCAAGCTGCGCTTCCAAAAAGCGACAGAGCAATTCAAACGACCCATTATCCGCGCCAAACTGAAGACCATGCTTGACGAGAAAGTCATGGACGTCCTCGAGCAGCTTTACTGGCTCGACAAGCGATCTCCCGAACTCTCCCAACTCGCCAACGATCCCAAACTGAAGCCTGAAGATGTAGAAGCTTACTGGAAACACAAACTCGAGGCCGCTTCGTCATTATTGACGAAGTCGGGTGTAGGACGGGACAGCACCATCCTCGTAGCGGACGGTCTGCGTTCGTTAATTGATTCCATTGCCGGTGGCGAACCTTTCAACTTCCACCCCCGCGCAGCCGAGCGGCTCATCCAATTCTCGCACCTCATCCTCCGCGACCGCATCAACATCACCTCTGACCAAGTTGAGAACTGCATCAAACCCTTCAAGTATGACGTCGACGTTGAACCTCGGGAATGGGAAGCGGGCCGTGAGCGCGCGATCGACTTGTATGAAAAGGAGCTGGCGATGTGCGAGAAGCGGCTGAGCGAGATTAAGCAGAAGGTCGGTGGGGGTAGGAGGCTGGGAGGATTAATTTCGTATGTGAGGAGTTTGGAGGAGAGGCAGAGGGAAAGAGAGAAGGAGAGGGCTGCGAAGCGACTGGAGAGCGGGTTGACCGCTGGAACTGAGGATACGCAGCAACAGCCATCGACGAGTGTGATACCAAAGCCGTTGGAGTTGGACGACTCGCCAGAGTCCTACAAGTATCCACCAGCACAGGTCATGGACGGTGAGTCAAAGTGGGTCGCTTTCGTGGAGGTTAAACTAATTGGAATTTCCTTCACCGCGCAGCGCGATATGCGATGATGTACAGCGAACGACTCAACATTCTCAAACTTCGCCTTGCCGCCCTTCGTTCCAGACGGTGTAAGGCTGGACCCCAGAGTGAGGTGTTCTGCCCTGAAGCCTTCTTGAATGTCGTTGCCGACAAGCTCGCCTACACTTCTTCATTATTCATCAATATCGAACTGCTCGAACACTTCTTCTATCAAGTATGTGTTGATTACACGAGGGGTTAACTGGCTCTGACGCTTCTACTTGTTCAGTTCCCTCGGGAGATCGACGCTCGACTGCTATACGATCTCGACCGCAAGGAGATCGTTGACTTTGCTCGGGAGAACCCCATCGTTCGAAGACATCTCGATTTGCAAGAACGAAAAGATAAACTAGAAGAGGTGCGGTCTCATCACGTCATCTTTTGTTGTCAATCCAGCGACTGACACCTTGGACAGGTCATGAAGCAACTCAATAGCCTTTCAACGCTTCGCGCAGACCCTCAGCCGAAACCACGAAGACAACGAGGTCTCTTTGGAATCTAATTTCTGGGTCCTCGCTACCTTCTCCATTCACTTTAGCGATAATACCTCTTCTATTCTACTTTAGCGGCTCCATGTTACTTTATTCGTTATTTCCTTTTCTCGTGTAGATATGGCCACACTTTTTGGTTTTACCAACTCACCGCTCATTTTTCTTCCGTCAACCTGTCTCTATTGGATCTTGGCTAGCTCATGGCCGGTGCTTGCTGTAACGATGTCGACTTAATGATCATTCTATGCAAATTCTATGTATGTTGAATTCTGGTTGGAAACTACGGGCGCCAGTGCAAGGGATTTCAATTTTCAGGTGAATCCTCGGGGTCGCGAATAGTTTCCGCAGATCCGTCCCCAGCACTTTATCTGATAAGCCACGTTTCAACTGGAATTAGCCCGATCTATCGACGTCACTGCCCCAAGATTCAATCCGACTCTGACCATACAACTTGAACGTATCGACCTCCATGTACGAATGTATGCAAGAAAGTCCAAAATCAAATTCGTAAAATCAGCAGGGATTTGTAGGAGGGTGTACTTACCCATGATTTCTCCCAGGGCGCCCTGTTCTGAAGGTTAAGTAACCCAATCAGACGAACAAGATGAGGTCACATGCGAGGGAAATCATATGCTAAATTCGTTGTCACTTGCGCTCAAGACATAAACACCTCACTCTCGTCCCGTTCTTTCTCTTCTTTACCCCACATCACCACTCCCATCTTCTTCTCTTCGTCGTCGCCGTCGTCGCCCTCTCCTTCAACAATACATCATGTCTGACGTTAAGGTTCCCGGATTCCAGGTAAGCACACACGACACTGTATTGTGTACGAGGAAGATATTGACTAGCGGCTCGCTCTTTCACTAGGCTTCCGAGCTCATTGCTGGCCTCCAAACTGCCTTTGGCAAGTACAGCGACACCGAGAAGCAGGCCGAGATCAAGAAGGTATATGTCTCACTCCTCGACTGTCCGTCTCCCGCGACAGAGCGCTAACGTTCTACTTTTCGCATTACAGAACAACGGCATCTTCGAGCTCCAGGTCACCAATGACAAGAAGGAGACTGCCACCTGGACGATTGACTTGAAGAAGACCGGAACGGTGTACAAGGGCAAGGCTCAGCCCAAGGCTGATGTCACCATCATCCTCTCCGACGCCACTCTTATGGAGTTGGCTTCTGGCAAGGCACGTCTATCTCTCTTTTTCTAGGGTATATCGAACGGGTCGACTGACTGGAGATGTTTGCTTGTGAATAGCTTAACGGCCAGAAGGCTTACATGACCGGCAAGCTCAAGACCCGCGGCAACATGATGCTCGCCACCAAGCTTGACGGTGTCCTAAAGGTTTGTTCCTCTCCGCCCAATATTCTCGCATTCGAAAAGATATTAATGCCGCTTGTAACTTACAGGGCGCCAAGGCCAAGTTGTAAAAACGTCGTCGACACCACCCTGCTAGCATAACGCACCCCATTTGTACCAATACACATCTCATACCTTAAAGTTTTATCTTTATTTTTCCCCTAGTTTTCTCTCCATACCAGCCCATTCCCAATGACATGGATTTGAAAAGAGATTTATATTTGGTATAGGCCTGCTGACGGGACCTACAGACTGCTAGAAAAAACACGCTCGTCTACGCCTACGCCGAGGTGGGCTTCTGGAACGCGACTGTGACTACACTGCTTCCGCTGTGACCTCCAAAAGTGAATGTTGGGTGTCGCACGTTGGAGCTGCGAAGGCAGGGTATCAGAAGGAAGACTCCAAGGGCCAACAACGAAAACGTACTGATAAACCAGTCCGGTTTCCTGAGTGCAGAAGCTCGCTTTTAGTTCGTCTTCTATAAAGTTGCATGCTAAAGACGCAGTGAAAGTATAACGGTAGGCTCCGCCATCGAAAGGGAGAGGACCCACATGTGATCAAGAAAATCCCTCCGGGTTTCAACAGCCTCACCACCCGCCCAGGGTATCTCACAGCTGGCGACCGTCCCTGTTCATCCTTCTCCCCAAGTGCAATCGCATCGTATGTCCCCTTGTCCAGCAACAAGTCCCACACTCCCGTTTTCCTCTCCCGTTTGGCGCCTTCACTGTGAATTGGAAGTGCAAGGGGCGTGTCTTCCAGAAAGTCGCACTGATCGAACAGGATTTGGTCTGCCCCTGCCTTCCCGCTTTCTTTTTCAACCTCTTCTCCTGCTTCGTCCTCGTCCTCCTCATCTCGACCCTCTTTGGTCTTCTGCACCGCAATTCCCCTCGCCAACTTCACGGCTCCCATACTATAGTCGATGCCAGCCAACAGCGTTGGACCATACCCCGCTTCATGCAACCCAAACAGAAGTGTTCCATTCCCGCTCCCCACTTCAAGGATGGTCGGGTTATCAGTTGGAGGGATGTTGTCTACTGCCCAGTCAACCATTTTTTCGACAGAATCCTCGCCGAACCTAGTTTCGGGATGGCAGCCGGACGTTAATATTCAACCACGATGAATGAGGAACAGCAAAGGCTCGTCAACGTATACTCGCCATATTTCACCCTCATCTCCAATCTCTTCAAAGTTGGTCAACTCGCGCTCGTACACTTGGTCCCAGCTGAACTGGAGAGTTATCAAGTCCGATCCAGGAGACAGCACGTCGCGAAAGAGGCTCAAACATACTGTTCTTTGGTTCCAAGTTTAGAAGGAGGGAGTTCGGCGGTGGACATGGTCGTGGGCGTTCGTCGAGAAGGAATACTGGAAAGACACAGAACTTATCTACGAGGCTTAGTCAGCAGGCAGACGCTACTGGTAGCGCTCCAAGCTGGCCTCGAGAGGAACAATCTCGAAGGGAAGGTACAAGGAAGAAGGGTCGTCTTCTGTCTGTCATGGCACTCCGTTTCTAACCAAACGGCTTCGGCAATTTGCCTGCGCTGAGTATTGAAGCTTACAGCTGGTGTCCAGTAGCTTGTGCGAGAGCATTCTGAGTGGTGATATTATAGCAGGCGGATATTAATGCCAATAGGGTAAATATGCTACAAGAATCTTCGCCCTTCAGTCAGTCTGCCTGCTCAACGAATCCTTCAAAAAGTACACACCTAAATGATACAACGCTATCCAACCAACCTCCCCACGAGAGCGAACGAAAGCGAAAGGGCAGACACGAATCATCGCATATTCTTTTCCAGGAGATCTTTGGCTTCGTTAATCTTCGATGCGAGGTAAGGCGAGCCTCCTCGATCGGGGTGGTTTGCCAACATGATTCGTCGGTGTGCGTCTTTGAGGTTTTTGCGGAGCGCTGGACCGTCCCTACACCACGAATTCAACAAATAAGTAATTAATTCAACATTGTACAATGCGAGAAGCAGAAGATACGCACTTGAGACCCAGAATCTCGATGGCTTCCTTCCTGTCCATCTTGGCTTTAAACCCTCCCTTGACCCACTTGTCGGCGTTCTTGCCAACGAATAATCCTTGCCGGATGAACGAACGTCCGAGGATGGCGGCGCTCACTGCGGTGACGCCGACGATGACTGCTGTAGCCATGACTTTGTAGTCTTTTGGTTTGTAGGGATTGGGTGAAGAAGAGGAGTGCGGGGCGGAGAGCCTGGAGAGGGTTGGATTGAAAACGTAGCGTTGGCCGGGAGCGGAAACAATTTGGCCGTGGGAATGTTCTGGAATAGGGGGCGTGGCTGTGGTGCGAAGGGTGTTGTCTCTTGCACATCGTACACTGTACAGAATAATGAAGGCGTTTTCGGTGTGGCACCTTACGCGAATGCCTCTCACATAAGGATATGAGAATTGGTAGGCGTCTCGGATCTCGAATATTGTCTGATGCAGATTCTCAGTCATACTTATTCTAGATTCAGTTCACCTTCGGACTACAGAGAACGAGTGAGGATGGAAGACCCGGACTCGTGTGCGGCTATCATCTAATAAAATGCGTCGAAGGGGTGCGATTGTCCTTTTGGTGACTTATTTTAGGTAAAAGGCGGATGAATTGAAGAACGGAGAAAGCTGTTGGCTGTATCGCAACTCGACATCTTGTTCAAGCTTATGGACACACAACACCGGAAATTTACAGGCTATGCACATCCACGGACTATCCTTAACCATTGAAACACGTCAAGAATGAGTAGGCTAGGCGTGGCGCCCAATTACTGCTTCTCACATCGCCCATTGACGCCAACCCACATACTCGCATTTCCACATTTCGGACACTTGTCGTTATCTTCTGACGGGCTCGTCGCCACCATTTCACACAGCTCAAAAAAGGCAAAACAGAGCTCCATGCACACAACAAGCCTCATGCCTGCCTCGGGGTGTGGGCGGCAGCCTAGAAGCTGCTGTGCGATAAGCGCCCATCAGGTTAGCATCTTCCATTGTTCTCCCGCCCGGCAGCCCCTTAACTCCTTCCGCAGTGCTCGTGAATCACGTATAGTTCACACCCAATGTGACAATGTTGTGGGCTCCAAAGAAGTCCCAATGTATTTCAGTTAGTAGCAATCACGGTTCTCCGAGCCAAAACAATGAGGCTGGTGGCAACTCCTACATGGGGAGATCTTGCTCGGTATTGCGCCGAGCCACTATCACCGATTCGCTACAGCCACGTACAGCTACTTAATGGTACGACTGTTCCCTTCACTGCCATTCCCCTATCTCCTCCCCCATGACGAGCCACTTCAGCTTCGACCAGGACTTCTATCGTCTTTTCGAATGGACGGTAGATGTCGACGTGTGTCATGAAAATGACGCGTCTGTGGGGGCATCGCTCGATACCTTTATCGACTCCATCGAGAATAATGCAGTTGGGCTATTTGGAGTTTATGGTGTCAAGGGTGCTTTGACGAAGCTTGCGTTGGCAACATATTCTCGGGTGTTGATCATCTCCGTTAAACCTGGGACGAAAGTCAAGTCTGCCCTCGTCACGAGACGACGCCTTGAAACCGACATTCTTGCCGCATCGACAATCACCAAAGAAGGATTCCTCCTGGATTCGTTATCTTACTCGCTCTTCCACGACCTTGGTGTCCGTATCAAGCACGCATTCAACCTCACTAAGTCTTTTGGATCACCCAGCCTCCAGAATTTTATCGATGTACTGGGCGACAGGGACATCGACAATAAGGAGGCCGCCCGATCTTTGTTCAAGACTCTCGAGAAGCGCGAAGTGACCAACGCAGAAACGGCGAGGCATGCGTGGTTGACAGTTGCCAGCGGTTTGCTGCCCGACATTCAGAAGAAGAGGCCGAAAAGGATCGCAATTGATACTGTGGTAATGGATGTTCATGTGAGTGCTGCAACTCACTCGCCGATGTCTTGAATCCCTCACCTTTTCGACCAGCATCTCAAGGTTGTGTCTAAACTCCATCGTCACCAAGCCCTCCTTCGCAACCTCGTCCCCGATGTCGTTCAGAACGAAGTCTCTGGAGACGCCAAGTTCAAGGGCGGAAATATCAGCGTTGTTTCGGCCCGCTTCAAGACGAGAATTCAATACACCGGGGGCCAACAGGTTCGTCTTTCCCTGCCCGAATCCTAGGTTATATCCACTGACCAGTGACAACTATGTATTCAGACCTTGCAGCTCTGCATGAAGCAAGGCGACCGCGTCGTCAACATAGCAGCCAAAACTAAGAAAGTCGATGGTCGCTCCGTTTCAATCACCAGCTCTTCAAAGACCAAGCTTCCAGCTGCCGGCGCCCTTGTTTCGGTGAAAACCATCGGCCGCGAACCTCCAAGTAATAGTGAAGCTATACGCACTAATTTATTCGGCCAGATCCTGCAAGGCCGGTCATCCATCCTCACCAATCCCTTCGTGCGCACCATCTGGCTACCGCACGAAAAACCCAACTGGGTTCCGGTAAAAGCCATGTCATCAATGTGCTCTGGCCTGGTGCCATCATCGACGTACAACCTGAATGTGTCGCAGGTGACGGCTGTGAATGCCATCCTCTCACCGGCACAGCACGATCGTGTGGTTCTAGTGCACGGCCCCCCTGGAACGGGGAAGACGACCGTGATTGGAGCTGCCACGTACAATCTGACTTCCAGAGACCCTCAGGCATGCATATGGCTCGTCGCACATTCAAACGTGGCGGTCAAGAACATCGCGGAGAAGTTGGTCCAAATCGGGTTTGAAGACTTCCGGTTGGTGGTCTCGAAGGACTTCCATTACGATTGGTACGTTCCTCTGAGCTTGCTTCGCTTTTTTCCTTCGTCGTTCATCTTCGTCTCAGGCATGAGCACCTGTACCAGAAAGTGGAACATAGGATGATCCGTACCGATTCACTCCCCAAAACCGCAATTGAAGCCTCGCGAATGGTCCTCGGTTCTCGGGTGATTCTTTGCACCCTCACTACCCTCTTGAACGACAAACTCAGCAATATCGCACGTGTAGTCCCCGTCGAAGCCCTTGTCGTCGATGAAGCCTCCCAGATTGAGGTAGGGGACTATATTCCCATCATCAACCGATATCAGAGCACGTTGAGGAAGCTGGTTTTTATCGGGGATCACAAGCAGCGTGAGTTGGTGTAACGCTTGAATCAGGGGCGAAGAACTGACAAGGTACGCTGTAGTTGCGCCTTATGGGTCCGAAGATGTCAAGGAGCTCGAAAGTATCTTTGAGAAGGACCATTTGTGCAAACGTGCCATTATGTTGGATACCCAATGTGAGGACCATCTCGAGTCACTCACTTTCACAGGCGCAGGACTAATCACGTTCTTGCAGATCGAATGCCGATTCCGATAGGCGCCTTTATCTCGCAGCATGTTTACGGAGGAAAGTTGAAAAGCCAGCACCCGTTGAGCAGCTTTAAAACCTGCCGGTTCGTCGATGTCAAAGGTTCGAGTGAGATGAAGCGGGGCCACAGTTGGGTGGTATGTTCGTTTCGATCCCTTCTCGCAGCCATGGTTACTTAAATCCTGTCACATAGAACATTAAGGAAGTGCAAGCCGTCATTGCCCTCGCCCGAACACTCGATGCGTCGAAAATGAGTTTTAAGATCATCACCCCCTACGACCCTCAACGCTCTATGATTGAGAATCAACTCAAGCAGGAGAAGCTCCCGCACGAGGACAAATGTTTCAACGTCGACTCGTTCCAGGGTAAGCGCCCCTTCTCTTTCTCCGGTCGTTTGGTCCGGCTAACCTCCACCCGTTATTCGAACCAGGAAACGAAGCAGACTACATCATCATTTCACTCGTACGCTCCGACAAGCTTGGATTTCTCCAAGAAAGCAGGAGAGTCAACGTCATGCTTACGCGGTGCAAGAGGGGAATGGTCATTTGCACGAGCCGACATTTCGTTCAGAGCATAGCGAAGGGGTCCCTTGTTGGGAAGCTTGCCGCGACTGTTGGGGAGAAAGCCTGGATGGAATCCAAGCGAGTTCTCTATTCCAACGCAAACCCTTTCAACTAGTCTATTGTGTTATCTACTTCGACGCCCAATGTTAATTAGCATTATAAACAAGAATTGTTCGCGTCTGGCAATGGTGAATTCTCGGCGCGTCGGAGCTGGAATAGGCAAATCCATCAGGAACCGTTCCTTTTGGTCGTTCTCTTCACTCCCACAACAATCGATTAACCTACTGCCTTGAGGCCTGCTGCCACATCGCCAGGCCGCGAGGCAAGTGGCTATTCGGTTGTTGTTTCACGATGACGGAGGAAGACAACGACTCTTACGCCCAATCTACTACCTCTTGCTCGAAATCGAGGGACTCAATGCCCAATCGATCCTCCTTCACCCTCACTCAGCCCTTCATCTCAGGCCCGACTGAGAAGGTCAATCGAGGGATACCAGTTACAGTGATCAAAGAAACAGCACTCAAGCCAGAAGATCTCGTTATTTTCAACCATACCCTGCCTATCGGTGTCAGCATCGGGTTCTCAAACTCTCAAAGGAACAGAGGCAAAGTCCTAGCCGCCGCTTTCGTCGACGAGCGGAATGGGCTCCTCATCGAATTCGACGGCAAGAAAGGCGATGACTGGAGAGATAATCCAGCCGTTTCCTGTGCCACCACACGCCAATTGCTCGAGGACACCGTCCTGTGTCGCCCCGCCGGTCCGCTTGTCGGCTTCGACATGGGCCCCCTCGTGCTCTCACTCTACGCCGATTTCGGTTTTCTTGCATCCAATGCCATCGACATACAATCAGTATTCTCCCCTGATGATCGTCAGGAGCTCGCATCCATCAAGAGCGCCCTCGGTGAAGACACTCCTGGAATAAAGGAGAGTAGGATCGAGGGCATCTTCAAGACGCAATTTTATGAACACGAGGATCGCAGGACAAAGATCGAGCTGGCATCGAGGGCTTGGATCGGCCAGCACATCGTTGCTGAATGCATGGATCCCGAGCTCATCGATACAGTCCCAGCGATCGACCTCCATAAACTGGATCCAGCAAAGGTATGTGGGCTTTCATATCTCGTGCAGCTGCACCGCCGTGCTGATAGCTGATTTCATCGTAGCGAGCCATTATTATGAAACTCGCCATCGATGCCCTTCGCCTAGAGCAACTCAAACCACTAGTTACCAACCACCAATTCACCGACGTTTCTCGAAAAGAAGATGACAAAGTCGTTGCCAATTCCGCCGTATACAAGCATAAATTTCGCGGGGAAAAGGTACGCTCTTCCACCAATGACTGATTCTGTTATTCATTGGCTGATCGTTGTGGACCCCTAGTCTGTAATGGTTGCTGCACAGAGCCAGCGCGGCACATACTATGCCCAGGGCACCATTGTCGCCGGCGATGGCAGGGCCGGCGTCGTCACCACTGCACATAACACCGTCATCGACACCACCTCTATCACTGCCATTATCTCTGAGGGTCGCGAAGGCATGACTCTTGCTGATCAGAAGCGAGCCGCCGACATCCTGCGGATTCTCCAGGGCCGTATCGACCCCTCCGCCACCAGTCCCTTCTTCGCCAACATCTGGACGGTTCCGGAGGGTGGAAAATTGGCCTGGCCTGCCGAGTGGGCCAAGGAGAAGCCAACTGCCAGTTGCAATGGGAGTCTACGAAATTCATCGCCGTCGGTCAATTACAAACTCCCGCCACTCAATGCGTCTCAGCAAACTGCTATAAACCACATGCTCAGTGCTCAAGGCCGCCTCGTCATCGTTCAAGGACCTCCTGGGACAGGGAAAACCTCCGTCATTGGCACCTATGTCACGATGGCTGTCGCGAGACCCGACTTCAAGGGTCTGTGGCTCGTCGCGCAATCGAACGTCGCCGTCAAAAATATTGCTGAGAAGCTGATGTCCATCGGTTTTGATGGATGGAAATTGTTAGTGGCAGCGGGGTTTCATGATGGATGGTATGCCATTTGACTTAATTTTATTTATATACTCTGACATTGGTTAGGCATGAGCATCTCTACCATGATCCTCGATTTCGTGGTCACCTCATCAACTCGAAAAGGTTCTTGTATGTCAAAGCACGAGATCTCACTGACTGTCGAGTCATTTTATGCACCCTAAGCATGCTCAGTAACAACAAAATCCCTCTCTTCACCAAGCATATTCCGCTTCACACCCTCATTATTGATGAAGCCAGTCAGATTGAAATTGGAAACTATGTTTCTGTCTTCATGAACTTTGCTTCCCTCCGAAAAGTATGTTTTATCGGTGATCCTGAGCAATGTGAGTTTCATATTTCGGTTGCTTTTCTGTTGTCCTGACCTTTATATTGCTAGTACCACCACATGGAGAGGAAGATTTGCAGGATTTACGGAGCATCTTTGAGGTCAATCATTTAAAGAGCCGGATCATCTTTTTGAATACTCAATGTGAGTTTTTTTCCAGTTTGTTGAACCTTTACTGACATGTCTCAGATCGTATGCCACCTCAGATTGGGGAGATAGTCTCCTCATGCATCTACAACAAGCAGCTCAAATCATGGGAGAATCATCCAATCAAGGATGCATCTACTGCTTGTTACTTTGTTGATGTCACTGATGGAAGAGAAGAAAAGAATGATTCATCTTGGAAGGTGAATATTGCTAGTCCTACATCAATTTCTACCTTGCTTACAGGGCTGAAGAATACAGCTGAACAAGACATTGTTATCAAGCTTGCACAGAATCTCCAGGAAGCAGGGATGAAGTACCGGATTATCACCCCTTATGAGGGACAGACTAGTATGATTGAAAGGAGGATGAGGGAGATAGATGGCCTGTCCTGGGAAGACAAGTGCTTTAATGTTGATGCTTTTCAAGGTCTGTTTCCTTCTATATTTTACAAACATTTTTCTGATTTTACATATTCTATAGGGAATGAAGAAGACTTTATCATCATCTCTACTGTCCGCACACGGTCTCTCGGATTTTTAACCAATACCCGGCGCACTAATGTCATGCTCACTCGCTGCAAGAGAGGCATGTACATCATTACTAACAGGAAGTTCCTGGAAGGGCCTGGTGGGGACTGTCTTGTTGGAGAAATGCTTGATGCTTTGGAGGAGAAGTTTGGAGAGCAAATCTGGATGACTGTTGATGAAATCCAGGCAGGACAAGTTAGCCATTTGTGATCATGGTTTATGACCCTTTTTGCTTTTCCTGTTATTTCTGAAGTTATTGTACCTGTACTGTTGCTTTGCTAACTTTTCCGGACATGGGATTCCTTGTCCTTTCAGGAAAGGGTTTGGTTAGTCCTGATTTTATTGTTAGGATTTGATCACTCCTTTCCTGGAAGAGTAGGTGAATTTATGTCCAAACTGTTACTTTGAATTTATGTACTTGTATCCTTGGAGTGTGATGACCTAGTCCTGACTTTCACTTCTATGTATGTTTAAATAAACCCCAATATTAAAAGCACTTTAACTTGTGAATTATATGAGTTTACAAATGACTAGGAATAATCTCAGGCTCAGCAGTCGGTTGAAGCAGGAGTAACTCCTTCATCTGAAGCAATGATTCAGCAACAACACTCTTGAAGAGTTGAGTTGACGTGTGGGGGCTGTCAAACTTGGACTCAATGCCAAACTTGATGAGGCTGGGGGCAGCAAGATCTACGAAAGAAATGAAGCATCAGTATCCCACGTTTCGGGCAAAACCAGACCACGTACAGTTTATCCCATATCCATCCTCATAGGCAGCACCAAATCCGGTACCCTTGAATAAATGGCCCGCGCTGAGGCCGCTGGTGCTTAGTTTCCATGTCTGGCTGCGCGAGAATAGTTCGTCGTCGAAGAGTGCAGCCGATTCGCCGTTGGGGGGGCGAAGGAGGAGTTGGAGGCCCATGAGGTGTCGGTCGATTCCACGGCCTGTCGCTGCTTCACGTGTGAGGCGAGTATGCGTTTGGACGGCGCGTTGGAGGGCTCGAATGCGATCCTGGGACTACATGTGTCGGGTTGAGCGGAGTGCGTGAGTTGAAAGGATTGGTGAACGTACCGAAGCCTTTGGATCGTGCATGCTCAACACCCACTCTCGCGCGTCTCTCGTCAACGATCGCAAAGTCTCTGTTCGTCCGTTCTTGAACATCCGAGTCAATACGGTTTCATATGTTGCCGTGAATTCACCACGTGTCTTGTACCAGGCCAGCTGGAGTGCCATCTGGATGTACGCGTCAGGGGAGAGCTTAGCTAAGGGATTGCATGTTCAGCCATTGTCAAAAGAGACGGGGAGAGGAGGGGACTACCCATGGTCTTTATCCAATCTGTTCCGTAATCCGTGAACCATAAAACACTGTCATCGGAGTTGTTCATAATCTGGTTGGCACGTTGGCGAGCAGCATCCGACTCCTTCCATATCCTGTCATCTGCAACCCAATCCAAACGCTCCCACATTGGTTCATTCGAAGGTGCCGCTGACGATGGCTTCACGCCTTCGGCGAACTGTTCCACTTCAACTCCCTGAACAATACCGTACTCTGCGACGATACTTGGAACCAGGGCGTCGCAAGGGGAATGTTCACCCGTAGCTCCAGCGCGGGTTGAAGGGTCGACGATGAGCGTGAAGGCTTTGTCGAAGAATCGGTTTCCGACGTTGAGGGGTGTACCGCGGATGGTGTGCAAATGGGAGTCAAGGTAGGATTGTTCGAGGGTGCGGTGGTGGACTTTGAAAGGTGGAAGGTTAGCAGTGGTGGATGGAGGCGGGATGGCGTAGGTGGTATGGTCCAGGCTTAGGCCCATAACGGTGTGGAGCATGGCTTGGTGGGTTTTGCGGTTTGAGGGGTGGAGGTTCAGGAGGTGACGAAGATTCTGCTAACGCGTGAATCGGAATACAGAAGCAACAAGCAGGAATGCGACGTACAGCAGCCCATTTGTCACGGTCATCGGCGCTTAAGACGCCAATAGGGACCGCCTTCTCGCCTTTTGCCAGACGTTCTTCAACGTCGAGTACGACTGACCGAAGTTTTGCCTCAATTTCCCTCGGGGTCATCAGGACTGGATATTCATCCCCGACTGGAGGGTGGTAAACGGGTACCGCGTAGCACCAGTCGTGTACCATGACCAACAGCGAGCGGGCTTCACGGGTGGGCGTTTCTGGTGGATTGGAGAGCATGTCGCAATAAAATTCAGGTATTCGTGCAATGTTGAATAGCTTGGAGGTGCTGTTCCGGAACCAGATGCCTTGCAGTCCAGGATAAGAGATAGGTTGCGGAGAGGATGGAGCCGAGGACTAACCTGTCCGAGTAGTATCCGGCTGGATTTCTTGTCTGTGCACACATATAAATGAACTACCTTGATCAGATAGAGAAGCAAAAGAGGACGAACCGGTCAAGCTTGTCCTTGAAGTCTAAAATCCTCCACGTTAGCCATGCTGCTCGTCGAAGCTGCCAGAACGTGGTCCCAGCTCTATTGTTGCTTGTCTCTCCTTTAATTGCACTTTGAGGGATCATATCGTCTTCGAAGAAGGCCAACCACCAATTCGAGTTGACGAGGAGAGGAGCTCTCCATTCCAAGTAGGCCTTGTTAATCCAGAAGTTGTCGTCTAGCCAATTATTGGGCGAAGCCTTGTCGAGAGCTATGAACGTGTCATTAGTGGGTCGGGCGCGACGGAGACCAGTAAAGCCCACCTATGAGTCGGTCCTGAAGAACCTTGCCAATACCCTGCTCGAATTCGTCTGCCCATTTCTTCCGAAGAGTGTAGCCGGACTGGTATGACATACCACCGCGCTTTTCATCCTCAAGTAAGAACGGCTCCAACGAAGCAAGGTATTTATCCAACGTCTTTCGCAGCTCTGGAACGGGAAGGCGCGGTAAAACGGGTGGTTTTGGCTTCGACGGTGCCATCGAACTCGGTGACGATGAAGCGGGGGCGGTGGCTGTTGTCGACGTGGACCGCACTTGCATTGTGAATGGCAAGATGGCCGACTTGATTTTGCGTTTGAGCATCTCTAGTCAATGCTCTCTAGGGCAGCCAGAAATCTAGAGAATGTACAGGCCGTCCATTGTTCGTCGACGTTGGAGGTTGTAGGAGGTAGGCGTCCAAAATTATCGGCACTCGCATTCCGGAAGCAAACCGAGTTCCTTAGTCAAACACCGAGTAAATCTAATCTTATCTGCGGACCCTTTACACGAGCATCTTGACCACTGACTACCATGTCGCGGAGCCGCGTCCCTTGACTGGCGCTATCCTAGTCGCGAATTCCGACAACGTTTTCTCCGAAGGATGGGTGTAAAGTCGCTATGGACACTCTTGACCCCGGTGGGAAGGCCTGTGATGTGCGTATCGCCAATGTAGCGTCCGAATACCCCCATGCTGACCTTTGGAACCAGGCTGGAGACCGTGGAGGGCAAGGTCATGGCGATAGATTCTAGCATTTGGATATACCAGTTTCAAGCAACCATGAGAGATAAAGAAGGCCGTGGACTCGTAAATGCGCACGTCCTTGGCTTTCTACGACGAATCGCGAAACTCCTCTTCTACGGCATCAAACCGGTCTTTGTGTTCGACGGAGGGGCACCAACGCTTAAACGGGCGACCCTGGTAAGATTTTGGCACCTAGAACGATGTACTGGCTCTCTTACCTCTGCCGTAGAACGAGAGAAGGAGAAAGAAGAGCGGGGCTGCCGTGAGCCATATTAAATTGGCAGAGAAGCTCCTCGCCGCACAAATGCGACGGGAAGCGCTGAACCACGCAAAGGGAAAAGGGAAAGCCTCTGCCGACGTGCCTCCCGAGGAAATGGTATACCTGGAAGACCTTGAACCAGGTGCTCCCAGGACTCCGCCTCGCCCAAAGCCCGTCAGCACGCCCTCGTCGAGCACCAAGAAGAAGAGCAGGTTCCATGACCACGACCCGTACAAACTCCCAGAAGTCGACCTTGAGGCTGTGGTCCATAAATTGACCCAGACCTCTGCCCCAGATCCTCGACTCGCTACAGAGGAGGAACTTCGGACCTTCATCGAAGAGATGCGCCCGGAAGATTTCGATCTTAATTCACCTGCGTTCCGAGAACTGCCCACAGAAATCCAATACGAAATCGTTGGAGACCTCCGTCTCAAATCGAGGCAAACATCATTTGCGCGTTTGCAAAAGATGCTGTCCGCCTCGCGCACTCCTCTGGACTTTTCCAAACAGCAAATTGAGAACCTACGACAGAGGAACGCGCTGACGCAGCAATTGCTAATTACGACGGACAGCATTGGAAGCGCCCATATCTCTATCCCAGTTCGCATTGCCAGCGAAAGGAACAAGGAGTACGTCTTGATTAAGAACGACGATGGTTCGGGGGGATGGATCCTAGGCGTCAGAGATCCGACTGGAAACAGCAGAGATAAACCTATAGAAATTGACCAGGACGAAGTGAAAGAAGAAGAATCCGGCGATGATGATATGGAGGAAGTTGAAATGTAAGGGTTCACTCCGTACTTCAATAATGACGGGTGGTATTCACATTGTTCGCAGACCTTCCATACCAACGGTCGATCCTGATCTACGCGAGTGGCAGAGAGAGAACACCTTGGATGCACTCTCGAAGCGTCGCACCGACAAAGGCCTCGAACCTCTTCGTACCACCAAGCCCGCAACCATCCGCAAACCCAAGGTCAACTCCACTCCCCTATTCGAAATGCACGAGAGCGATTTTTCGGACGGTGAGCTCCCTCAGGCCCTGGTCCAAGAAGGGGACGAAGAGGATTTAGTTGCCTTCGCTATCCAAGAGTCCTTTGACAATGCTAAGAACAATAGCAACAGACCGGCCACCCCAAGTCAACCTATCGCAAGCTCAAGCTCGGTTAAGCTGGACTCCTGCCCTCATTCGTCATCCAATCCTAAGACACCAAGTCGCTCAGCAAGTAGACAGGATCAATCTCGACAAGACGATGATGAATACTTCGCTACAGCCAGTCGATTGCAAACCGCGCTCCGGTTTGCACATTCGCATTCGGCGACATCACCATCGCTGTTTGGCAGGCAGGGTTTACTTTCCGAGAAGCGTTCCCCTTCTAAATTGATTGTACGCGTTGAAAGTGAGTCGGACGACGACGACATGGAGCCTGTGCCTATACCCTCGGGCGAGGAGGTGGTCGAGCCCAGTGCTGCAAAGTCCACGACCCTAGCTGCAATAGAGGGAGAAGATGTTGCTGCCTCCGGTAGCGTGCTCCATCGCCACGAAATCCCTGGGCCAAAAGTCGCACCCGACAGGCGTCCTCGTCCAAGCATCCCTCCGTCTGAAAAGGGCCCTTCCATGTTTAGACCGACAGGTTTATTGCAAGCCGAGCAATTCGTTCAGAGGAATACGTCACCTTCACCCTCTTCGTCCGTCCCGGTACTTCCAGCCCAGTCCATTGTTCTCGATGACTCGGACGAGGAGATGGAAGAAGTGATTACTTTGGAAAAGCTGGCCTCACCTTCTGAGGGCCAGCAGGTCTCGTTCAGTGACAACTCGTTCACACATGACAATTTATCCGCGCCAACGACGAAAGATCCCTCTCCCCAGCCCCTTTTTGTCCCTTCCACTCGATCACCATCGCCTTCTCGTCCCGTTTCTCCCCAACCCTATCCTATGGTTGTCACAAATGAAGAAGACCATGACGACCATCCACCTGAAGATGAACATCCTCCGGAACACGAACAGGAATTCGACGCGGCCGACCTCCACGCTGAAGAGGGTGAATTCGCCAAGTTTGTTTCTCAGGTCAAGGGTCGAGATCTGGACAGTGTTCGCAGGGAAATAGACGAGGAGATTGCTACCCTTAATCAACAGAAGAGAAATGCGATGAGAGATGCAGAGGACGTGAATCAGCAGATGATAAGTCAGATCATGGTGTGTGACCTACCTCCTCTCTTTCTCAACGACCGAGTGGACTTATTTTTCTTCAAAGACAATGCTGCGGCTGTTTGGAATTCCATACATAACCGCTCCAATGGAAGCCGAAGCCCAATGTGCCGAGCTCACATCCCTCGGATTAGTTGATGGTGTTATAACCGACGATTCAGATGTCTTCCTCTTTGGTGCTTCCCGCGTCTTCAAGAACATGTTCAACCAATCGAAGACCGTCGAATGTTTCCTGCTTTCTGACCTCGAGCGTGAACTTGGGCTGGATAGGGACACACTCATCCAACTCGCTTATTTGCTAGGTAGCGATTATACAGAGGGCCTGGCAGGCGTGGGACCGGTGGTGGCTATGGAACTGGTCAGGGAGTTTCCCGGTAAGGATGGGTTGTGGAAGTTCAAAGAGTGGTGGACGAAGGTGCAAACGGGAAAGGATGGCGATGAGAGTAACACAAAGTTCAGGAAGATGTTTGTGCGTACCGCTGTTCTAATCTTTGGTGATTCTAGAGTTCTGACGACTGGAACAGAAGAAGAGATTCAAAGACCTCTATATCGCACAAGATTGGCCTAACACCGCTGTGGTAAGCTGCTTCCTCCTCCGCGTTCTCATCCGTCTTCTAACGGCGTATTTCTCAATGCCTAGCGCGACGCATACTACCACCCGACCGTCGACTCCTCTGACGAACCCTTCAAGTGGGGACTTCCCGACCTAGACGGCCTCCGCGCGTTCTTCAATTCAGAACTAGGCTGGCCTCAGTCGAAAGTAGACGAACTCCTCCTGCCCATCATTCAAAAGATGAACAAACGCTCCCAGACCAACGCACTCAACAAGCAAGGAAACTTGACCGATTTCTTTGGTGTAGGAGGTGGGAGTGGGACGATCGCACCGAGGCAGAGGCAGGCCTACGCGAGCAAGAGGTTACAGCAGGTTGTGAGTGAGTTTAGGAAGAAGAGGGGGCTGCAGCGGGAGAAGAGCAGAGGTGTGAGCGTTGGAATGGACAGCGGAGCCGAGGAAGGTGAAGGAGAGAGTGAGGGTAGTGGGCCTTCGAAACCGGTCAGGAAGAGGAAGAGGACCACGACACCTGGAAATTCAGCTGCTGGCAGCAAGAAAAGAAAGCAGGCTTCCAAAGCTCCGAAAGGCCCTCGTGGGACCAAAGGGAAGGGGAAAGGAAAGGCGACGGCTGTTGCGACCAGTGACGAAGAGGAGGGCGGAAGCGAAACAGGAGCATCGGAGGATGCTTTTGAAGAGCCTAATGTCAATATAGAAGTCCCCCTCAAGGTGGAGTTGCGTGCCCGTCCCAAACCTCGACCGCGAGCGCGACGACCTCCAGAGACCGATGAGCCAGAAGCATCCATGGACGTTTGACCTGAGTAGCGATGATATTAGATATTCTAAGTGTACACTAGATCTAATTCTAATGGTCAGTAAATACAATGTCCCATGGTACCTTACGAAGACTTTTCCGATGACGATGAGCTCGAGCCATGCTCGAATTTGTCGAAGCCCAGAGAGCTCTGGACAGCGTCGTCAGTAGCATCCGGTTCTAGATGACCAAACTTGTTGCGACGAGCCCTGAATTTCGAGTTAGTAAGCTTTTTTACAGAAAGGCGGTCGCGAGTTTGTGTGACGTACCGGAAGAAGGTGTAGGACAAGACAACGTCCTGTACATTTCGACAAGCAGGATCTTCGAGGATATCTTTGTCGATGAAGAATAGCAGGGGCATATCAATTTCTTCGCCTGCTAGTAGTTTCTGCTCTTCAAAGCAGAAACACTCGACTTTGGAGAAATACGGAGCCACCTGAACCGTTCCGAGTCACGGAATTAGCGCTTTCACCCCGGGAACACAGGTATACGACATACCCTGTCTGGTGTAACATTGTACGTTGCGATACCAATGATATCCTGCTCCGAATCGTTCTTCGCGGTATAGAACGCCAAACTTGACTCTCCCGGCAACACATTCACAAACTTTTGCTGAGGTGTAAACTTCCAAGGGAGTTGCTCGGACTTGTCAGCGTTGAAATGGACTTTAATCCTTCTTGCGTTTTCGACGGGGACGAGGCGTTCCGGCTCGAAGCGTCCTGTACCAACTTTGGGTGTTCCTGCGAAACCGGTTGCTGCACAGAACATTCGGTAGAGGGGAACGGCGGCGTAACTTGCACCGACCGCGAATAGGATCTGGGGGAGGGACGTCCTTTAAACGCCTTTCATTGGAATGAAATGGGTTCACATACAACAGCGGAGGTGTACATGAACAAAGCTTGATTCCGTTCACGATAAACCTGCTCCCTCGTCTTAAACTTTGGCCTTGGAGGTGCATTTCCAGTTAGAGGCGGAGGTGTGCTCGTCGTGGTCGTTGGTCTGGGTGCCGGCGTTGGTGTCGTTGACGCGTGTCTTCTGCACGACATCCGCCATGCTTGTTGGTAGTAGGTTTGGCGACTAGCAAAGGCAAACTGCCTCGCTGACTGGATGCCAATACCTCTAAGGAACGACATCACGAAGGGAGTTAAATGCCTCGGGGAATAAACCGTGAATTATTTCGGAAATCAAATATCGGGCAGGGGCACGTGCCAAGCCACCAGCTGCCCGCGCCAAGCAGATTTGGTCCAGTGGACTTGACTGTCGACCACCATCACGCTTGCTCGTACTTATCGCTGAGATTGGAACTTAGACGGGAATGTCGTCGACGAAACAGCCTGAAGCATCGACCTCGAAAGCAAAGGAAACTGCCCCTGACGTGGCGGACATCGATAGGTTGTTGAATAGAGAAGCGACTGCTTTCCAGAGAGAGGTCGAGGTTGAGCGGATTCTCAAAGCCTTCAAGCTCAAGTAGGTGTTCTATTATTTGCCCAGATACTCAGCCTAATGATATTTACAGCCCGTACGACATCTTAGACATAGACGAAATGTCAACAGCTGAAGAGGTCAAGAAGAGGTACAAGCAGCTGTCGCTTTGTAAGTCGTGACACCATTCTCCTTCAACTTCATTGGTAAACTGACCGCATCCCAGTCATCCATCCAGATAAATGCCCGCACCCACGCTCACCAGAGGCATTTGATATTCTCAAGAAGGTGAGTCCAGTAACTCTACTCGTACCATAGTCATTTAGACGGACCCCCCGCCGCTTCCTCCTTACAGGCCGAATCAGAGCTCTCGGATAAAGCAAAGCGAGAGGAACTAGATGCTCTCATCAATCAAGCTCGAAACAACGTCCTTAGGGCCCTCAGCCTTCCTCTGTCAACCAAACCAGATGATCCAGCCTTGAAGAACTTGACTCCGTCGTTCAAAGTTCGCCTAAGGGCGCAATCGAAGGAATTGCTCATCGAAGAAGAGGTTAGGAGGAGAAAGTACGTCATTACGCTCATTCTTTTTATTTTGAGTTCTTAATTGACTTTGGGTGAAATGTCAGGGCGATAAAGATGAACCTCGCCAACGAAGGTCTGGAGGCACGAAAGAAAGAGGAAGAGATTGCAAGCAAGAAGCGCAAAGCCGAGGAGGAAAAGGCTTGGGAAGGTGCGTCACTCCCTCTCTTGGACGACGTAATTCGCATATTAACTGACCGTCTTTGCTCCAGACAATCGAGAGGAACGGGTTGGTTCTTGGCGGAACTTCGCAGCAACCCAAGGCAAGAAGAAGAAGAAGCAGAAAATTGCTATCCTCGGCTGAGCGCAATCCTTTGCTGCTCACCCATCGTACCCTCATCCTTCCGTTCGATTTCAGGCGCCTCGCCCTTTTTATACCAACGTTCAACATACAATCACCCCCTGGCGCCCATCCACCACACCATTCGAATCCTTTGTATGTACAGTTAATTTCCGTGTACTTTTATCCTTATCTCCTGTTGGGCGCGAATGTGGGCTCATTGTAACTAGGGCTGGCGCATCTTCTCTATATGGGCGTCGTTGGCTCGTGCCATACTCTTAAATGTTAAGTGGATCTCGTTCATCCAAATCGTTGCTGATTCTTCTGTATACAGTAGGGCTGCCTCGGTGTGTGGCACAGCCCACCAGGATTCCTCTGGGAAAAGTCAAACCACTGCACGTTTGCCATTGCGTTGCTGCGCCAAGATAGCGTAAGCCTGAGACAAGACGTGAATATCTTGCTGGCGAAGTCTCAAAGCACAGCGTGACATTCATTGACGGTCGCATCGGATGACTTCTGAGGTCTCAGCCAGGGGGGCATCAAGTTTATGCATTTGATGAACAAAGTTCTTCATCCTGCTCCAACTGATGGTTACTAGACAATATCCGACGTTGAGCATATCTGACAAGGGCTCGTGAGTACAGGCGCGCTCCCCTCAGCCGTGTGCATCCCAGCAGCATGGTCTCGTTCGCTTTGGGGCAAGGTCTTTCCCTTTTGGGAAAATATGATTGATTTACTGGCCACCCTCGATCAGCGCTTGTGTCTTGAACAAGGATTTCTACATCGTCAGGTGCTGGGAGAGATGAATGTCGAAGTTTTTCTAGCTACAAATACAATGGGTGGTACAAAATACACAGATTTGAGATACGAAAGAAGGGTGTCAACCTTGTGTCTATCCAATCGTAACAGTGCCGCGCAGCTTGCTACACGGCATAGCAATACCGCTCCTTTTGCATCGAAAGACTGCTCTCCATGGAGGCCATACTCCTTGCGTCAGAGTCTCCTGAATACGCTCCGGATCTTCCAAGGCTGGTGCTCGGGTATCCACTGTACTCCTCGAAGCTTTCCTGACACACACTACAGCTACACCCTTCCTCTTCTTCGTTGGGCGTGCTTCCGTCGCCTGTGCCGCCATCATACGTCATAATCACGCTTGTGAAAATATCCCCAGTGGCCGTCTGACCTCGCCCTCTTCGGATTATCCTGGAACCTGCGTAGTAGTTGAAGGGATATAGTCGGAAATGGATGTCGGATGAGAGGGCCGGGTCGCGGAGGTTCAGGATTAGGCGCGAGACGAGGGTAGCGTAGAGGCTGTTCGTCAGAGTTACGACGTTTCCTCTTGAGTAATCCTGCGAAGCGTCAGCGCGGGTGATCCAGGGGAGAAGAACGAAGAGAGGGCCGCTCACGTCGAAAGCGTAGTAGGATACAATGACAGCCATGTTGGCGAGCATGACAACCCTGGAGATGTCCTGTTAGTACTGGATGACTGGGGAAGAAATTGAAAGGCCTGCTCACCCAAAGTACAAAGCACCATCCCTCAGGAGAATCCTCAGCACTACCGAATTCTCCTTCTGGATGATCTGAATGGATTTGTACAATGTGAGGACGAAGACGACGACTTCCGCTGACATCCCAAGGAGGATGGCAGGCATAAAACCTGTCGGCAAAAAGTTGCATCAGCATTATTTCCAGACGAGCTGTAAGCGACTGACTTTGGATGGACTCTAAAGATATGGGTAGTATACACCCCCTAGGTGGAAGTTGGCTCTCGCGGTAGGCCAGGGAAGGCGCTGTCACCAGGCCCCACTACGCGTATCCAAAAAAAAGTTGCGTTAGCACCAGGTAACGAGCGAGTAACCAGTGAGCGCAGAGGAGGCTAAGGCGTAGGAAACGCATGTAGATGCGGCGAAGTATAGAGATCCGAAGAAAGTCGCACTCACAGTTGCGCTTCCAACCACTGCCATAGCGATTGTACATAGGCAGATGAGGATTAGTCTGTTCTTTCCGTAGAGAACGTAGGTTCGGACGATGAGAATTGCTGGGTGAAGGGGAGGTGCACAGAAGGTTGTGAGTGGGACTGAGTCACTGATTTCGGGGAAAACCAGTTATACTCACCTCCCATGAGCGCTTGCGAAAGGAATACCGCGACATGGTGGAAACTTGTGAGGGCTTTACACCTACGACTAAGTGTTAACTAGGCTCTTCCCGTCCTCAAAGGTGCCTGATGACTCACGTCTACACTCCCCAAACCATCGCACAAAGTCCTCGTCAGTGCCTCTTCCTTTAGAAGTCGGCGAACGAAGCATAGTCAACGTACCAGCACTCTCCCAGGGTCTGCACTCCCCCAAAAGTACTGCACTACCAGCGCCGGGGCCAGGAGAATCGAAAAGTACCGGTGGAGGACGAACAGGATGGTGATAAGCGTGAGCTTATTCGAGCCCTTCCAGATCCAGTTTACTTCGTCGCAAAAGGTGAGGGCATAATCGTATAGGAGGATGGCTGTCAGTACCCAAATCAAATTCTTGCGTCAGTATGAGTTCAATCAATTGCTGTGATGATGGAGAGGAATGTGTTCGGAAGTGAAGACAGTAATTTAAAAGGCGATGCTTGAGATTCAATTGATGAGATAGATGGAGAGAAGGGGCGGCTGATGGAACAAGGACGAAAGGCGCCTTGATCACAAGCTTCAAAATACGTACAGAGCGAGATTGCGACGATGTACTGTGTTGGATAGCTGTGGTGCGCATGGCATAGTGGCCCAATGACGGAATGTGTCGAAGAGAAAAGCCCACTTGATTAGTATACGGGAGGAATCGAGAGAAGGCGAGACGCACACAACTGATTGGTTCACCAACGATTCCGAGCCAGATTGAACGAGTGACATAGAGCTTCGATCTCCTTCACAGAAGGGGCGCGCGTTAGTTTAACGAACGACGGAAGAATGGGTGGGCGCAGCCCAGGGTGATGATAGTGCCTGCAGAGAAGAATGAACGACAGATGACAGACGGGCGAAAAGGGGCGTCTTGACTGGGTCCCACCAGACGCGATGGAGGGGGAAGTCGACCAATGACCAATGGTCTGATCGAGTGCCACAAGTATCGAATGACCTCGTAACCGTCACTGTTCCTGGAAGGACGAGGTACTTCGTAACGAGGGGACAGCACCTCTGTTGACCTTGGGAACGAATCCAGAGCCAGGGGCAAAGTCAGACCGAAGACCTGGGAAAAGGAAGGTCCTGTAAAAAGAGAGGGCCGTCTTCGATGAATTGCTGGTAGTCTGGCGTTGGCACGGAAAAGAGACCAGCCCTGGTGGAAGGTCGAGTGCTGGAGCGTGATCGACCAATTGGAGGGGACAGACTACGTCGCGCTGTACCTCCAGGGTACCGGGTTGGTTGTCGGTAGTCAATCCTAAGTTCCACCGCGACTGTGTGAGTTGAGTGTAGAAGTCGTTCCAACCTTCCGATGATCTCGAAAACACGAAACTGCCGTGGAAAGTTCACGTAACGCCTTCTCCCCAAGATTTTTGGACCTGTATCACTGAAAGGTGGTCGTTCTCTGGGCGAGTGTAGGAAGCATCGCAACCAGGGAAAAAGCGGACCGAGGGGAATTTAAGAAAAGGGATACCGGAGAATAGGGGGAGATTGGGAATGATATGGCAGAGCTTAGTACTCACGACAACGGGTGGCGCTGAGCGCGCGGGTTCAGTTGAGATCTAGTAGGCGGTCAAGAGACAAGTAGCGCCAGCTCAGAAGGGGATCATACCTATCGTCCGTCCATATCTGGGAAACGCACTTGGGGGGACCCAATGCGAGGGAACAATCAAGCTCGTATCAGACAGTATTTATGGAGCGGACCCGGCGATATAAAATGAGCAGCGCAATAATGGAGAACATTATTGATATTCCGGAAGAGAAGACGCTGCTTTTGGAAAAATAATATGTTCTTAAAACATGTAGGTACGTACAGAGCGGTGTTGCAGGTGAAAATAGACGCTGTCATCACCCTGTCGTTGTCAACCTGATAGTAGATACCGTCATAACACTGAAAGCGTATCATGTCATGTACTCCAGGATGGCCGAGTTCGATGAAGAGTTTCAGCCAGTGGGCCAGTGGAAAGCAGTGGAAGCGCCCAAATTGATTAGATCAGATGATCCACTTATCTTATCTGATCCAGACTGATTAGCCCGCCGACCGCTTGCTGAACAGTGGAATATCGGAAAGGGTCAGGTTGGGGTCAGGCCTCAGGAGAGGTAAAGACACCAACCAATCTAAGTAATTGAGCAAAAGCACTAGCAGGGGCCTTTGGATCCCCGTTCCGCCGTAAACCTTTTATTGGCGATGCCGTGATGGGTGACATCAAGACACGCCGCCTCCGACACGCTGTTGGCTGTTGGCCAGCTTCGATGATGACCATGCACCTCGCTTAAGCCTTTTCGTCCATTTCCTCGTCCAACCACGCGCCAAGATACCCCGGATTTTGAAAATGGCAAGGCTTCGACGCGAAACGACGAGTAATGAAGGAAGCTATCTTCCTCCATCGCCAAATACCCGGCCGTTGCGCGTAGTGGCTGCCGGAACACTGTTCCAAACCCATACCCTTTCGATACCCACGCATCCCGAACCGAGTGGTGTCATTCGTGCCCACTCAGTGGAGAAGACCAGGGGAGGATCAGCTAATCTCGTATGTGCGGAGGATAGAGCACCCTGATTCGATGTACATGGCAGGCTGAGCTTAGTGTGAACAGGTTTTGTCTCTACTGGCCCAGTTTGCCAATGTCGATGCGGCTTTGGTGGCCTCATTGGGAGGTAACGAGGAGGGAAAAGCTGTTCTCAAGGAACTGGAAAGGGAAGGCGTGAACACACAGTATTGCAAGATTTGGAAGGACGCCGGCGTTCCGAGTGCTTGGGTGCTACATTCCGGTGAGTTCTTACCTAGTCTTAGGCCATGAACTGACAATGACAATGGGTTCCAAGTGAACAACGGATCTCGTTCAGTAATAAACCATAATCCATTGCCGGATATCACCCACGAGGATTTCATTTCGCTCCTTGGTCCTCTGTTGGCCCCCGAGAACTACCCAAATCTGTTCTCTCCAAGCAATAGTCCTACCATCCCAGCTTACGGATCGACTTCCTCTCTGCAGGCCAACACACCCCGACCTTCCCAGACAGGTCCCCGACCAACACCGTTCCTTCACAATCCCAATAGCCCCGCCCCTTTCGATTGGTTACATTTCGAGGGTAGATCGGTCAAGACCACCTTGAGTAACATAACCGGACTGGATGGCCTTGCACGCGAAAAGAAATGGAGAAGCCACTGTGTCTTTAGTATCGATGTTGGCCGGAGGGGCAGGCAGGGTGTGGAGGCGGTAGGTCACTCTGCTAGGGTGTGCGGATTGTCGATTGACATTCTCTACCACAGTTGATTCCTTACGCTGACGTGGTATTCTTGAATAAACATTACGCGCAAGCCCATTCGCCTCACTACGCGTCCACGCCCCGAACTTTCTTGCTCTCCCTCACATCCATCGCACCACCTCACTGCTTGCTGGTGGCGCATTGGGGAACGGAAGGCTCAGCCGTGCTCTCCCTCCCGACGAAGGAATACTTCCAGAGCTCAGGGTGGGTAGAAGAAAAGCCCCCTTCCGATGCCTACGACACCAATGGAGACCATGGGGGAAGAAACGATCCGTCACTTCGATCCGTCAGGAGCGGAAGTGATTTCTGGGCTGGAGATAGGAGCAGGACACCGTCCACCACCGCATTCACCGCTGGGGACTTCCTTTCGGACAGCGGACACGGCCATTCGACTATGAACTCGTATTCTCATCGGCATATGGGACACAATCCAAACTCGAGCGGTCAATACACAACCACGGATTATTCGCGTGACCTCTACCGCGATGACATTTCACAGAGAACGGAGACAGATGATCGAGGGAATGACGGAGTGGTCGACGAGGTTGGTGCGCACGATGCGTTTATTGCGGGGATGATCTTTGCCTTGAGTCGAAAGCTGTGTCCTGGGCTACCGTACACGCCTGCATGGTCTGGAGAGGATCCCAGTTCGTTGTCCAGTGACAATGAACGCACTAGATGGAAGTTGGATGAATGCCTCAGGTATGTGTACTTTAGCAATTCTTTGGCTTCCCCTGACTGGCCTATTCATAGGTTTGCAACCGAGCTTTCTGGCAGAAAGGCACGTCGGAAAGACTGGGCCGGGTTGGCGGAGGAGATGGTACAAGCTGGTTGGTTCGATTCGCCCTGATTACTTCTGCTACACCTCTATGAACGTAATGATTACCGGATATCTTTCTGTCTTCTCTGCTGTATGGTTTACTGTAATACTCTATACTAATCACCTAGGTCCTGTCGCCTTCAGAATATGGCGTGTATTATTCCGCTCCCAACCGCATTTCCTGCAGAGTGGCTTAGCGGTTAATGTCATGCTGGTAACCTGACGTCACTGAAACTGACCTGCACCGAACCCTATTCCTCCCGCTGCTGCCTGTGCGAGCTACAGATGAACAGGTGTCAGCTACTTTCAGACAGACTAGGATGGAATTACAGTGTTGCCAAACGTTCCACCCAAGCTTTGTTTCTTAGGTTCATTGGGCTGCATTGGAGGTAGCTGCTGTTGACTTGGAAGTGGGGCAGGTGGTCCAGGATTGACATATGCGGGAGAATTATTGGGTGGGTTATAAGGAGGTTGGGCGGGAGGAGGGTATGGTGGCGCTGTGTAGGTCGGTGTGGCTGGGGGATAGGGTCGTATACCAGGTGGATATCTCGGTCCCCCCATGTGAGCGGGTGAATTACCGGGGACGACTGGAGGGCCATTCGGTACACGCGAGACGTACGCTGAGGGAAAGAGCCCTGTTTTCCCATTGTATCTCCCTGTCCACCAATCCGCATTGGTCTCTGAAATGATATCTACAATGTCACCTTCACGGAAGGATAGGTCGTTGGGTTCCTGAATTCCGATTTAGGAAGGTTTGCAGGGGTTCTCGCTTGGTAGACGGATCACCTTGTTATCTTCGTTATAGCCCCAGATGGCCTTGGCTCGGAATAAACAAGGCGTTGGAGGTGCGGGTACCGAGGGGCGGAGTCTACTTCCTTGTTCTGTTCCCCGTTCTTTCTTTTCTGACGAAAAACTGTTTCTTTCTCCTTGGAATGACGGTCCCCTGTTTTGAACTTCGTCTGTCGGAGCCATAGCGAGGGCTGACTGAGAGCAGGTCAATTTGAAAAGGATGTCTTCCCCGTCTTTCTCGCCCATGGCCTTCCGAGCGAGCAGGTACTGAACATTCTGCTTTGTCTGAGAAAGAATAAAGTCGAGAGCGGCGTCCGGCGGGCCTGTCATTGTTGCTGGAAATAGGAGTTTTCGAACCGAAAGGGGGTGGGGAGCGAGCTCGGGGGTTTTGATGGAATTTCCATTTTGGACTGAAAGCACGGGCCGTCGGACAGGCCTGGCCACGTGAGGCTGAGCGCGGTCAGACTTGCATTCGCCGCTTGCCTCGAGTCAACCAAGTCCACCATTTACTTCCGGGATTCAGCTATTCTCCTGTGCCCGTGGCCTCGACGATGAGCACGACACCTCTCGTTCGGCCTGCACAGTCCCAGGTCTCAATAGAGCCTACAGCAAAAAACCCTCTTTCAGATGGATTCAATGTAAGTTTGGAGTTGGAATTGGCGTTCGAGTTTGCTGAATACAGTTTCTTGTGAATAGTATCCGCAGTTTCGTCTTTTGAACAAGAAGGCTAGGATATCAGTTTCGAAAGCGTATGAAGCAACGCCTGAAACGAACTATCACCTTCTTGCTATTGCGAACTCGCGCGGATGGTTTGCTGCTGCTCGGTTTGACGGCTCTTCTTATGGTGCGTCTTTTCTGGACTATTTCAATAACGCGTCTGAACTTTCCTCCTTGTAGAAATTGTTCTCTCACCTGTATCCGACCTGAGGTCTGCCTTGAAGGAGGCAAAAGAGGACAGCGACAACGACTTTAGCCCCAAACGAAGGATAGCTCTACCCCAGGGAAAGCCTAACATCCTAACATTCGCCAATCACGATACAAGCCTCCTCGTCGGAATAGAAGGAGGATCAGTACTATCATTCAACTCGTCAACGATCCTTTCACCTGGAGAAGGTCCAGTTCAACCCGAACATACGGTTCAGCTTCAATCCGCACCACTGCGACAAATTCTCCCAAATCCCGGTACAGAGCCAAACCTTGTCGACAAGGTTGCGATTGTTGGAAATGGGACCATTCAGGTTTTCAATACAAAGTTGGAACCACAGGGAGGATGGACGGCGAGCGACGCGGATACCAACCCCATGGCAGGTGTGTACGCCCAATTCGGCTCTGCGCTGACAACTCATCGCGTTTGCAGTCGCATGGTCTCCCAAAGGAAAGCACATTGCAATCGGCCTGAAATCCGGTGACATTTTGACCTACGCATTGACGAATATGACCGCACCACATAAACACATTCCGCCCACATTCCAAGGCACACTCATGTCACTCAGCTGGACAGGTCCCGGTCATACCTTCCGCACCAGCTATACCGACCCGCAAGACTCGAGCAATCTCACACTTCACGTCGTTTCAATCGACACAAAGACATCCACTGGAGTGTATTACTCGTTGACGCATCCTTTCGCGTCCGGGGACCGCACATTTCAATCACCATACACCGTCCAGTTGCCCAAATGGGATGAAGATGCAGGTACCGCCGATCATTCCAAGTCTCTTGTTGTCTATGGAGATGCGACTTCAGTTGACATTGAGATATTGGCGCACGAAGGCCACTCATGGTATCAGCAATCGCAAGAGAACCCCGTCTCTTTGCCACTCAACAAGGATGACGAGGATACAATGATGCTGTCAATGGACGCAGACTTGACGGACACGTCCCTCTCGACGCCAACAATTTACGTCTACCTCAACGATGGAACTATCCAGGGATGGTACCTCGAGCATTCCAAACCGTATCCCTTGATGGTAACAGGGACCGTCCCAGCACCACCCGCCATTCAATCAGACACCTCGATGGCAGCCGAGTCGCCTGTAAAACCAACCACCACTTCCCCCTTCGGTGCCACATCAACTTCCACAAGTGCATTTGGCCAGCCTTCCTTTGGTCAACCTGCATTCGGGTCAACGGGCTTTGGACAAGCGCCTAAACCTGCTGCTGCCCCTACAACCGGTGGCTTTGCCAGCTTCGCTGGATCTACAACGGCATTTGGCGCGGGTGCTACGACTTCGGCCTTCGGGTCACAAGCGACCATTACTAGTTCACCGTTTGGGTCTCAGAACACCAGTTCACCATTTGGATCGCAGCCATCCACGGCCGCCACGACGTCGCCCTTTGGCAATGCAGGGACGACGTCGACTTCCGCCTTTGGTTCTACTGGAACCTCAGGCTTCGGGTCCTTTGCTAACACCGGGAACTCTGGATTCGGCAGCGGCACTTCAGCATTCAGTTCCCTTGCAAATTCCACAAGTACAACAAACGTGTTTGGTGGATCGTCATTTGGTGCATCGAACAACAATAACGCCGCTGCTTCCCCTCCATCTGTATTCGGCGGTGCAGCGCCTGCCTCCGATATGACTAGGGAGGCCTCCATGGCAGATGACACCCCATCGTTTGGAGGACTCTCGTTGGGCTCCAGTAATACCACATCAAATTCGTCTAAACCCAGTGCTGGAGGGATGTTTGGCTCGTTTGGGAACTCAAATAATTCGACAACTGGGAGTGCATTCGGCAATACGACTGGAGGTGGAATCTTGAAACCAGCTACCGGGTTTGGCGCAGCTTTCGGGGCTAATCCCGACAGTCCATTTAGCAAACCTAGCGCACCTGCTGTCAGTGCGTTTGGCGCGTCAGCGACTCCAGCAACAAGTGCCTTTGCAAAACCAGCAACAGCCCCGGCTTTTGGACAGACAGGGTTCGGTACCTCATCTGCAGCGCCAGCAACTAGCACGTTTGGAAAGCCAGCCAGCGCGCCAGCTTTTGGACAGACCGGCTTCGGCACGTCGGCCTTTGGTCAGCCTTCGTTTGGTCAACCTGCCTTTGGGCAAAGCGCATTTGGCACCAAAGCTGCTGCGCCAGCAACGAGTGCTTTCGGATCCAATGCAAGCGCAGCTGGTGGTTTTGGTGCATGGGCCAGCAAGCCTGTTTCACTCACAGATGTCAAGACAGAAACTAAGGACGAGACCCCTCAGGGTGCGTTTCGTGTGGCTCATACTAGTACAGGCGCTGATAATATTACAGCTGCGGTGACTACGGAAAAGAAGGAAGAAGCACCCAAGAGCACCTTTGGTGGAGGCGGCTTCTCTGCATTTGCCGGAAAACCAAGTTCGTTTGGCAGCACTGTTCAACCAGAGAAGAAGGAAGAACCCAAGAGTGTGTTTGGCGGTGGATTCTCTGCCTTTGCTGGGCAGCCCAGTGCTTTCGGAAGCTCTGCCGAGAAGAAGGAAGAGGCGCCCAAGAGCGTATTTGGTAACGGCGGTTTCTCCGCTTTTGTGGGGCAGCCCAGCGCGTTTGGCAGCTCCTCTCAGCAGGAGAAGAAGGAGGAAACAGCCAAGAGTCCTTTCGAGAAGCCGAAGGAACCATCGACTCCAGCGAAGCCAACGCCAGCTGGCCTGACGTCGCCACCCTCCTCTCCTGAACCTGTGCCTTCCTCGCCGCCATTCGGTTCCAAGGAAAGCACACCTGCGGTTGCATTTGGAACGACACAACCCCCCAAAACACCGCCTTCTTTTGGAACATCTTCGTCGTCCGTGCTCCGTCCTGCCACCGGCTTTGGAGCGTTTGGTTCAACGACCCCGGAATCTTCGCCCTTCTTCAAGAAAGATGACAAACCGCCTACAACCTCCGCGTTTGCGCTGTCTGGAACGCCTTCAACGCCTCCTTCAGTATTTGGCCAAAAACCTGCCGCAACTACTACACCGGCATTTGGTTCTCCTTCCGCATTAGGGAGTAAGCCAATGTTTGGCGCAACTTCGGCTTTGGGTAGCACGCCAGCATTCGGTGCCCCATCGCCCTTGGGAGGAAAATCGCCGTTCGGAACTGTCAATGCTGGCTCCTCTCCTACCCCCGCTTCGACTACCAAGCCAACAACCGGTGGATTCGGCGCCTTCAGTAGTGGCCCTACTGCTTTCAGCGCCTTTGCTGCTGGATCCGCCAAGTCGTTTAGCGACGTCTTGAAGGAGAAAGGTAGCGCTGATGAAGCCAAGGAATCTGACAAGGAGAAGGCAAAGGAAGTCAAAACGGGCAAAGTTGAGGAGACCACCGCTTCACCTCCTCCCGCCAAGGCTGATAAACATGTATTTACTTTCCCGAAGGTCAAAGATGAATCTACCACCAAGGACGAAGGAAAGACCGAGGAGAAGGAGGACGTCAAGAAGGAAGAGGACCGAGGAGAGAAGGCGGAGGATACAGAAAGTGAGGGTGGCACTGACAAGCCCTTACTTTCTCCATCCATTGTCGAAATCCTCTCTGCATCGAGTTCGTATGTTAATATCGCAGAGGAGGAAGGTATTGAAGACGACCGCTCAGATGATTATGTATCTGACGAGGAAGAAGAGGATGAAGACTATGTTCCATCTTCCGGGGACGAATCTGACGAGGAAGAAGGAAGTGAAGGGGAGTCGGAAGAAGAACTCAGTCCTCCAGGGTCACCCACAGCCACTTCACCGAAGAAGGAAGTCGAACGTTCTTCGAGCACGCCTCAACCGGAAGTTCCTGATGTCAAGGTCACCCCTGCCGAGTCAACGGTTTCTGAGAAGGGGAAGGAACGAGCAGCGAGCACCACACCACCAGACACTCCTGAGAAAGAGGTGATGCGCAAAAGCCCGTCTCCTTCTCCGTCGTCGCCATTCGGAATCGGTCTTGGACGTCCGAGCACCCGGCCTGTTCGCAGTTCTCCTTTGGCTGGTACGCCTCTATCGAGCGATGACGGTCAAGAGGATGAGGACGAGACCAAGAAGCTCACACCGCCACTTCCCTCGAAAGAAGAGCCCTCGAAGGAGTCCGCAGAACCAGCTACTAAACGACCAAAGACCCCGCCCCTCCTTTCCACTTTCAGTGCTCCCGCATCAATCTCTGTGCCTCCGACCCCCGTCTTGGCACCTGCTGTCGTTCCACCCCGTCCAGCTTCCACCTCTGACACTGCCGCGAAGGCAGAGAGCCCTTCGCCAGCGTCTGTGTTTTCGAAACCTCTGTTCGGGAATACGCAACCATCCCCGTTCGGCACTTTTGGTGCGGCAGCACCCACTGCTCAGCCGAGTTCCTTCGCCACTCCACCCTCCAGTAAAGAAGCAACGCCATTCGGTTTGCCGTCATTCAGCTTGAAGCCAACTTCGTCTCCGACACCCCCAGCCGCACCTGGAAGTCTCTTTGGCAGCACAGGCGCGTTTGGCGCTAAACCCGCTTCGCCTGCACCGTCGTCCGCCCCCGCTTCCAGCACATTCGGTAGCACTGGCTTTTTCGGTACCAAACCTTCATTGCCCGCGCCCTCCACTGCGCCAGCATCCACTCCCAGTGCGCTCAGCAGTACGGGGTTCTTTGGTGCGCAACCAACACCGCCTGCTGCCGGGTCTACCAGCCTCTTCGGCAGTACGGGGGCGTTTGGTACCAAACCAGCGCCGACTGCGGTCCCGGCTGCAGGCCAGGCAACCCCCTCCCCCTTTGGGGCCTCGCCATTTGGATCAGCATTTAAATCCACCCCACAACCCGCACCCGCAACGCCTTCAGCATTCGGCGCTCCTGCACCCAAATCTGCACCACCCCCTCCTGAACTCACCATGGAGGAGGGAATGCAGAAGGAATGTGCCTTGCTGATCATGAGTATCGACAAGGAACTGGCGGAGGTTTGTCACTCCTTTTTTTCCTCGCCACGTTCCGTTACTGATGTTTTGTTAGCTTCGAAAACGCGCTCAACAGGTGAACCAGAAACGAGAAGAGTTTGGAAAGTCGGCCGGTGGATCGTGGCAGAAAGCCGACCTTGGAGATAAATCCAAGTGGGCGCTTGGTGATTTGAAGCAGTTCGGCCAAGTGATGCTGAAACTTGGAGAAGACCTCGATGAGTTGGAGAAACAGAGGGAGGAGGTCAAGCAGGCAGTTCGTGAACTGAGGAGCAGCATGTTGAAGGGTATGATTGTAGATTCTATCTTTCTGATCGGTATTGATAAAATACATTGCAGCTAATACCCGACGCGAGGAGATAATTAGGTTCAACAAAGCTCAAAACGATGCCGACTTTGCCAAAATGCTCAAGATGAGGAGTTTGGGGCCTGAGCACAGCGAATCTCAAACCCACCTGCGGAAGACCGTGAGGGTAAGCTCAAAGCCAGATCCCTTTCGCAGCCCAGCCACTTATAATACTTTCCTGCTCAGAATGTCCGTGACCGTATAACCAAATTGGAGTCGCATCTCCAGAGCTCGAAGAAAAAGCTGGCACAGGCCACCACTGGAAAGGTTTCGATCAAGTGGGTATCATTTATCCCTTCGTCCAGATCTAAGTGGCCGACCGTTTTTCAGGGCCCCGACTTTGGACATCGTGAATAGGACCTTCCGCAACATCGAGCTAGCGATTTCGCAACAAGCCGACGATGTTTCCCAACTTGTGGCCCGTGCTGCCAAGCTCAACCTCGAAGATCAACCCAGCACTCCTTCAACCCCAGCTAGGGATGCTCGCTTGCCGGATCCCGTCCGAAGACAGCCGTACAACGTCACTCCCAACGTGGCGGCTGTGACAGCTGCTGCTCTGAATGCTGAGAGGTCAGCTCATAGGCTCAAGAAGGCACTGTTGTCTGCGCGGAAGGAGCCACTGCTAAACGTCAAGGTCAACTCGGCCACTCCGCCGCCTGTAGCATTCACCTCTACCAACACACCCGCCAAGAAGCCGCCCTCTGAAGCAGCCTTTGGGGGACCAGCGGTACCGATTGACCTATCTGGAGTCGTCTTTACCCCGCCGCCTCCGTCAACATCCAGTTGGAGCCTGCCCGCAAGCGACTCCACCCCGAGTTCGCCAGTCCCAACTGGACGGCGTGGGGCCACAGTTCCCAAGAAACACAGCACGGTGCAGTTGAAGAAGACTCCAGGGACGCCTCCTACGACACCGCCTGTCCCGTCTTTCGATTGGGGACCACTTCCATCTTTCCACAACTCGCCTAGGACTACGCTAGCAGCGAGCTTTACGAAAATAGACACGACGAAAAAAGCCTAGTCGGTCTTGACGCTCTCCAGCGGCTGTAATGTTACGATCATGCCCTAGTGTACCCCTTAACCTATTTGACGACATGTATGAATGTAGTAAATGATGTGCTTCTTAACCAAGTCGAAGGTCCGTTTTGGAAGATTCAGTTCAAGGCACCCGGCATTGTTTGCACCCCGCCAAACAAAGGGCCTATGACGCCCAACTGTGGACCTCGATGTTCTCACCTCAACCATGTATCCGCCTGTCCGGAAACACCGCGCTCGCCGTTTGCCAAGAAGCATAGGAGCGACTAACAGCGACTGGTGATAATCATGTGCCCTTCCATCCTTCGAATTCAGGACAAGAATCTCCAGTGATAGATCCTTACCAAAAAAATTCCCTGTTCTGCAAGGAAACTCTAATTCAAGTGCTGTTAGCGCGTCCCACATGGTGCTGAAAAGAAGCATCGCAGGTTGCAGTTGGGATATATCTGGAATAAATCCCCAAACTTGAAAACAACCCACCTCGGCCATTCCCATATCCCCGCTCCCCTCCTGCACTGGCTGCGCGTCCCACATCCAACCCCGTCTCGTCCCTGAATGCTCCAGCTCGTTCTTCTTGAATTATGGCAGAACGATTGGTGAACATAGACGACACTGACCCTAGTGTTGTCTACAGCCCTCCTGAAGCATGGACCCCGCAGTTTATTTGCCCTGACTGTCGTTCGGCAGATGAGGTTGGAATTGTAGAGGAATCAGCTTATAATGGTGAGTTGCGCGATCCGCTGCAAACGAGTATGATGCTAATTGTCGACTTCTTGACAAGGCACTTGGACGACTGTCCAACCGGTGAGATGCTTTGGCAGTCCTTGCCCCACGTAATGATAACCGTCGTCCCTTAGACGTTCCCTCAAGCCAATATCACCCTGGAGTTCGCCGGTACGAGCATCAGTTCATTGAGGGCAGTGAATAGACATCTAATCTCCCTGAGCAGGGATAGAAGCCACGGCATTCTTTACCTTGTTCACCAACGTGCATCAAATAACAAACAGCGACCTCCCTACGTGAGTGACAATTGATATGATTTGCACAACTAGTTGAGATTGAATTCTCATCAGCGAGAACGTTGCCAATATCGCATTTTATGTAAACGAAACTCGCGTCGATCCCGCTCCTTTGCCATACAACCATTGGTGGTATCCGGATATGCCCCAAGATCCATTCATTCCAGGGCTGATTTTAATGTGGAGAGAGAGGCTTCCCCCTTGGCGGCATACAATACGCGTTGAGTACACCATTGACGTGGATGCAGGAGAGCCCCAGGTCTGGCTAGCCTTCGATAGGCTCGAATACACGTACGTGAATTTCAGCACTCTTACTACGCCTTTGTTTAATCTGGGCACAATAGCCCCGTTCCAGGAGCGGTGCTACCGCCACCCACTTCACCTCGTCCGCCACCCGTACCCAGCGAAACATCCTCCTCTGCGTCTTCCTCCACGGGTCATAGACCGACTGAGAGCAATCGCCCAATCACGGACTTGGAACCGCCTTCAAACTCAAGAGACATCCCCATGATCCTTGGACTCTCAGTTGGTCTTTCTATCTTTTCCGTGCTTGTACTCGGAGCCTTTCTGTTCTGGTTCTATCGACGGCGAAAGTCCAGGCGCCAACCCCCGCCGCCCACTGCAAACTATGTCCATCCGGACAGCATAGACGCCGAAGATGTCCCGCCTCCACGGTACCGTGAGCCTCGTCTCACACAAGTCCCCACCGCCAGTACTACCACCGAGTTCGATCCTTTGAACTTGTACGGTGGGAGTAGTGCCGGTGACCCGACATTGTCGAGCTTGCATTCCCCAGGCTCAGCGACCACATCCTCCCCGGTGTACTACCAGAAATCTTCCTTGGGGCCACTATCCAGTGCTGTCCCATTATCTGCCTCCAATTACAGTCCGACGAGAAGCGGAACGGACTTAAGCTACGTGCCTCACACCCCTGCCCCGGTCTCGCCGTCGACATCATCCGGGCCAGCGTCTCAATATAGTAGCGGAAAGAACGAGAAAACGCCTTTGCGCTTCTTGGTTCCTTCAAACCCAAGCGAAGATGACAGGAGCAGTATTGCGTCGCGAGGAGCAGGAAGAGTTCAAGGGCCTCGTTCGATGGCAGCAAGTACCTCAATGCATGTGCCGAGGACGAGACCTCCCTCTTATACCAGTGAGGGCTACAGATCCTGACCTGATTTTGTTAATGTTGTACAATATTGTTCGTCTAAGTATACATCGAGTATGCCCGGACATGGGAGCTACATACCCCGGTGGAACCCAATAAGTAATCCCTGAACAAATTACTTGGACTTCTCTTCCTCCTTCCCCTCTGAAGATTCTGATTTTTTATCGAACGGATCGTCGATGATTGATTCGAGGTGGGCAAGGGCAGCCTGACCGAGAGGAGAGCGTGCGATGGAACCAGAAAGAAAAAAAAGTTGGTCTAGTATGGCGCATATCTATTATCATTGAGGAAATCACTGCGAACCTTGCCTACTTCGCTCAATTCCTGGTCTCCGTCTCCCGTAAACACTTCGAAGGTGGAATCGCTGGCGATGAATGCCGAGTCATCCATATCATCGTCCTCATCCATCTTGTCAGGGTGTAATGATGCACAATCTGACAAGGCTTCGAAGATGGGATCGACTATGTCCCTCGGTCAGTGTACGGATTTTGATAAGATGAAGAAGACACAGCACGCACGGGAATCCGATGAAGAGGGAATGATGCTCAGTTCACGAACATCAGTGTATTCCTGCTCTTCGGCAGCCTCTTCGTCGCCGTTGGCGCCAGCTCCATTTGTCGACGGTTCAGTAGCCACTACAAGATTTTCTTCATCAAGTTGACAGTAGATTGACGGTTTTGAACCGCTCTTGGAAACTGCGTGGAGTGTGATGGAAGGGTATTCGACTTGGAAAGCCTTTCCCGTAGAAGACACAAAGACAAGGACACTGCTCGGTGATCAATACAGTTCGACAGCTGATACAAGTGCGACATACCTTGTCAGAACCAACAGAGTTCCACTCGCCGCGTCTTGCTCGGTGAATCCTTCGACTGGAGGCTCCAAGACCACGGAAACGTTATCTCCCTTCCATTTCACGACCGGCGGGAGATCATTAAACGAGCTTGGTGTCGATTGAATCAGACTTTTGTATTCCTCTTCGCTCACGAAGGTGGGCACGGTCTCGATGAGCGTAACAGCCGGCATTTTGAAGTTGGAAGAGTGAGAAGGATAGAGTTGCAGAGTTTTGATCAATGATTGGAGGTGTCTTGTTATGGCATCCTCCGGCTTGGTAATTGACGTCCACCATCGCCCGTCGCGTCGCGCTCGCTGTTCTCGACGATGGACAAAGACAATCGCGACGACTTTACTTTCGCTAGGCTTTCTGACTTGAAGCTACCGGTTACCTTTCGAATGTAAGTCTTCAATGTCGATTCATCGTTCCCTGTGAAGTAATGACACGGGCGCTTCAGATCCCAATTAGAGGGAATCCGCAAACCCAAGTCGTTCACCGAAGTTCTAGAGAACCCAGACCTCAGGTTTCACGGCGTACAGCAAGCGTATGTGCGTCTTCTACCCCAAACTGGTCAAAGTGAATGACACGAATGCCCTGTTCCTTTCCAAGAACACTTTCAGACCTCTATGTCACCTGCCAGCTTATTGCCGACAACAAGCCACTTACAATCCCATATCGAACGCCATTCAAAGCCTTCAAGAACTCTTATACGTGCGATAACTTCCTTATGGGACAATGTGACTCTGAGCTGAAACGACATGAAGGTGGAATGAATGGATAACCTTTCCCGTTCGATACTGCGACCTACCGGCGAGCTCTCAGATCACCTTTACTGTCTGGGATATTGGAGGACCAAGAACCGCTGTTCCCGTAGGCGGCTCTACATTCCGATTGTTTGGCAAGAAATGGTGCGTGGCTCTACTGTCCAAGTTTCGCTGAATCATGACCGTTGCTTTAGGACGCTGCGAAGGGGGAAGCATCGGCTACTCCTTTGGCCAGGTGTCGAGGCCGACGGGTCCGTTGAAACGACAACGCCCAGCAAACTGGCGATCAGGGATGAAATGGGGAGGCTAGAGAAGGTGAGCAGATTCCGTCTTTCGATTGCACCGTCTCACAATCCGCACAGTTAGTCAAAAAGTACGAACGCGGGGATCTACCCAAGAACGACTGGTTGGATACCATGGCATTCAGGAAGATGGAGGAGATCCACGCAGTGCGCATTCTCTCCCTCCCTTTTTGGTCGTTGAACAGAGATCCTTACTCCGTCGAGTCACCAGGCTGAAACGGAGAAGTCAGAGAACCTGTTCCTGTACATCGACCTACCGAGGTTCGACTTTCCCGTAATCTTCTGTGAACCGGAGCCAGTTGCATCCACTTCGGCCGCTGCTACCACAACGACTACGACTTTGACGACTGTAACCCAGGCACCGTCTGCCCCTCAGATCTCCGCAACCTTTGTGAACGATCCTAGCCTCTGGGGTGTAGTTGATCCAGATATCACCAACGAGAACCCGGTGGAGGACAAGCACCGTCGACTGGTTCGAAGCCACAGAAGTAGCCCCTACGATCGTGAACTCAAACCCAATGCCAAGATTCGTGACGAACTAACAGTGCGTCTTTGGCCTGGCTTTTCCTTGGTTCATGCTAAATCTGGACTTTACAGCATATTCTCAACTATTCCCCAAGCCAGCAATTGACATCGGAAGAGAAGGATCTCATCTGGAAATTCCGTTTCTATCTCGCTAGGGACAAGCGTGGCCTGACCAAGTTCCTGAAATCTGTAACGTGGAGAGATTCTTCGGAAGTCAAGCAGGCCGTCGAGGAACTACTTCCCCAGTGGACAGAGATTGACACGGACGATGCATTAGAGCTACTTGGTCCGAGTACTGTAGACTCGCGAGTCCGAGCATTCGCTGTAAAGCAATTGAGCAGAGCAGACGACGACGTAAGTAACGCTCGCTTTACTCAAGCATGGATCTGATTTGATCTTTTTCCTTCAGGAACTGCTGGGATACCTATTGCAATTAGTTCAAGCGCTTAAGTTTGAAAGCGCAGCCAGTGAGCAGCGATCCTCTAGGACGACGACAAGTGCAATATCATATGACGACAGTGGTCTAACGGATTTCCTGATCGCTCGGGGAGTCAGGAATCCGATAATGGGCAACCGCCTGTATTGGTATTTGATGGTGGAGGTTGCACTGGAGGACCGTGTCATGGCTAAAATGTACGGTCGTGTCGTCTTCAAGTTCATGAATAAGATCCTGGAGGTTCGTGTCTTTCAGTGGCGTAGCTCGTCCGAGCCTGACGATTTGCACAGGCAGAGGGTGGTTCAGAACGCCGAGAACTCATGCGACGACAGGGTCTCTTGGTCGACACACTCGCCAAGCGTGCTCGTGAACTGCGGATATCCAAAGACCCCCGTCCAAAGAAGATCGAGAAACTCCGTGCACTCATCTCGGATTCCAAGAATAACCTCGCCTCTATGCCACCATTACCTCTGCCTCTAAACGCCAAGATCGAGGTGACGGGGATCATCCCAGAGAAGTCATCCGTGTTCAAATCGAACCTCTACCCTCTCCTTCTATATTTCCAATGTTCGGACGGCTCAGAGTACCCGGTTATTTTCAAGGACGGTGACGACATGCGGCAAGATCAGCTCGTTATTCAGCTCTTTACTCTCATGGATCAACTCCTGAGGAAGGAGAATCTGGACCTGAAACTGAGTCCGTATGACGTCCTGGCCACCGGTCCCCTTCAAGGAATGGTCCAATTCATACCGAGCAAGACCATCGCTGCAATTGTCAGCGAACATGGAAATGTGCTGAATTACCTCAGGGTCAACAATCCCGATGAGGGTAGCGTTGGGACGTCTGGTGTCGAACCAAGCGTGATTGACACATTTGTTCGCAGTTGTGGTACGTTGCTTCATTCTTGGATATCGAGTGCGTACTCATTGTCGATGTAGCTGGCTATTGCGTTGTAACATATATCCTTGGAGTTGGAGATCGCCATTTGGACAACCTTCTCATTGCACCTGATGGTAAGCCCTGACAGCCGGCCCCTGGCGCTCAGGACGCACGATTGACATGCCCATACAGGTCACTTCTTCCATGTCGACTTCGGCTACATCCTCGGACGAGATCCCAAACCTTTCCCACCAGCCGTTAAAGTTTGTAAAGAGATGGTCGATGGCATGGGCGGCGCGCAATCCCCTCACTACATGCGCTTCAAGAACTACTGCTTTACCGCCTTCAGCATTCTCCGGAAGAGCGCCAATCTCATCCTCAACTTGGTCGCCCTTATGGTCGACGCCAATATCCCAGACATCAAGCACCGAGACGTACATGAACAGATCCAGGAGAAGTTTAGGCTGGACTTGAGCGAGGAAGATGCCATCAAGCACTTTGAGACTCTGTTGAACGAGACGTCTTATTTCACCGTTGTGTTGGATAGGATTCATGATCTGGCACAGTATTGGCGAAGCTAGGCTGTATTCCCTTCTGTTATTTGTTTCTTGCCGTAGATGCTATAATATCTAATAGCCATGTATATTAGTTTGACAGGACTGACCATATCCTATCCTCTAGAGATCTAATAACGGCTGGAGTGGTGTTTAGGCTCGTCATAAAGTATCCAACATTGCCCAGGGTCCGGTAGTTGACTCCATAAGGTGCACCACCAGGTGCTGGTGATAAATTCCCTTTCTGCTCGGAAGGCCCCTTCAATGGTTGCAGTAGATTTTGGGCGAAGAAAGACGTGTAGCCTGAATTGGGAGGTGAACTGACCATTCAGCCGTCTTCGAGCACCAACAACTCACCTTTGGCAGGATCCTTGAAATCGATTGCCAATACGCTACCCAACGCCATCACCTCATTAACTGACGGAAGCTTGGAGATTTCAGTAACAAACTGAGGATCCCATAGACTCCAGACAGTGCTCTCCTCTCCCTCAGCAGGTGCCCACTTCTCCCTCGCCTTTTTCCACTCCTCGCTCTTCGCAAGTTTCTCGATCTGAATTAGCGTCTCGTTTGCCACTTCACACCCAATAGGATGAGCAGTGTACGAGTGACCATGCAGAAGGGCCTCGGCCTTCTTGTCGCTCAAGAACGCCTCGAAGATAGATTTAGACGCCAATGTGACGGAAAGAGGGATAAGTCCACCGGTGAGTACTTTGGCATTGACGGAGATGTCGGGGTTGACGCCAAGGAGTGGGCCAGCACTCGGGACGCCGATGCGATAGAGGCCGGTGAAGACTTCATCGAAGATGACGGGCATGCCAGACCACTGGGAGGAAGACCTGGAACGACGACCGCGGACGGTGTCGACCAAGATGCGCTGGAAGAGGGGATCCACGAAGATCATCCCACCTGCACCTAGGACGAGAGGCTCAATCACCAGTGCTGCCAGCTTGGTCCCCTTCTCCTGAAGGGTATCGAGGACGCGTCGAATCTGGAATGCATATGCTCTACCAAGAGGTGTGTTAATCCGCTCCTCGACGTTGTAAACCCAGGACAACGAGGGTGCTTTGGTAACGTGAGGTTTCTGGGAAGACGATAGGGAACCCGGGACTGTAATCGTTACTTCGCTGTTCTGAATGCCAATCTTGGGTGGTTCGAACCAGTATCCTTTCGCTTCATGCCATTCACAGGTGTACACACCCTCCTCGGATGCGTCCATTGCGCCAATAGTATCGCCGTGGTAGCTACCTTTGAGACCCAGGATCCCGAGGTGTTTCTTCTCCTGGCTTGTCAGCTCGGCACCGTTTCGTATCGACCATGCGCGCAATGCCATCTTGATGGCGACCTCCATTCCGGTGGAGCCATTGTCTGAGAAGAACACCCGGGACGCCCAGCCCTTTCCGGGTCCTGTGGTCAAGAGTCGCTCGGCAAGTTTGAGAGCCGGAAGGTGGGTTGCTTGAGGGAACATAACGTGGCCGTATCTCCCACTGGCGCGTGCGGCGGCCATGGTCAGGGCTGGGTGTGCATGGCCCAAAGTCTGTGTCCACCATGAAGCTGACCCATCGAATTCGGGATGCAACAAGCTTTTGGATGGAGGGGAGTCGGACTTGTTTTGTGCGACGCTAAAGTAGTCCTTGTACGCGCTGTCGATAACGGTGACGTCTTGCTTTCCCCTCACCGTTCCGTGTTGGACAAATGGCCACCAAATGCTGTTGAGTGTCCGCCCAGGCATAGATTCCAATTCCTGTACACGTATGGCGTGTCGCGCGTCAAGATAATCGACCAGTCGTGAAATGCTATTTTCTTCATTGGACGATGTGATTGCATCGTAGTATTCCTCCGTCGCGGTGCGGTCTGCAGCTGGATCCGAGTGCCGGGGAGGTGGAGGGTCCACCGCGGCGACGTGCACACCCTTTTCCTTGAAGTACTCGGTGAGATACTCCCAGTTCCTGTAGTATTCGTCTCTGAACATGACTACCGCGTCGACGATGAACCCTCTCATCAACAGCGACTCGTAGCCGGAGATAGTGGACGATATTCCTCCAAGTTTGGAATCGCCGACGAGAATGGTTGGCAAGAACAGAGGTCGATATGCGTCGGCTTGGGTTGTACCAGAAAGCGTAGGGCTGTGTACACCTGAAAGCCGTTCGACCGATTAATATAACGTGCTTCTTTGCAGTAAGAGGTCGCTCCCACCTCCTGCCGTTTCGATGTACATATGGCCCGGCCTCGAGCTTTTGGCTGCGTGTTCTCGGATACGGTTGGCGATGGAGCCAACCAGGGCATCGTCGGAGGGAATCTATACCCAAAACTATCAACAAACCACAAGTCGCGTAGCACCCGGAAACACACACCAGACTGTTATTCTCCGAAGTCTTCCTCTTTGCGGCCAGATGAGGACTGACCGGGTCATCGTATCGAAACAAGCATTCGGAATGAATCAAGTTGGACGCTTTTCCTCCATGTCGAACGATATGACTGCAGAATTTCGTCCCTCAGTCCTACCCCAAGAACACGAAAGGTACTACTCACTGGTCATCGGCATCCTCAATCGCGCCTGTGCTCACAGGCTTGAGGTAGAAAACAGGGAACTTTTTCTTGGTCGACGCCCTCGCAAGTGCTGTTGTCAGGACGGTCTTCCCAACCTCTGTGTTCGCACCAAAGATTTGGTGGATTCGTAGGTGCTTGTACAGGGAAGACATCGGACAGTTCACCGGCTGCAGAGATCATTTGCCCCAGCGTCTTTTACATCCTCCGGCTTTTGATGGCTGATCGTGACGCCGGCGGAACGAGGAAGCAAGGCGACAATGTCTTTCAGATGGGAGCATAGCTCAGTTGGGAGAGCAGTAGACTGAAGTTCTAAAGGTCCCGCGTTCGATCCGCGGTGGTCCCATTTTTTGTTTTCACGTTTTGCCATTGGTTCACGCGCATGTAGACTGTGATCCCCCTGTACCTGTAGAACATTCGATGACGAAGTCGTTCAAGAAAACAAGCCTGATCTACGCGTTTAACATGCCTCAATAAAACTGCAATGTTGCTCCAAGCCATAGACATCAATAATTAAAGCGAACTTGACCAAGATTAGTACTGCAGACCTGACTTGTATGACAAAGGTCCTTATGTGCTCCTAGACATTTAACTGAGGTAGTAGTGGTCGTTGTGAATGGTTAGGTTAGGACGGGCAAGACGGCAAGAATCCAAAAATTCTGCAAGACTCCAATTCCCCGATGGCCCAATTCATATGTCACAGTGCGGATGCGAATTCCCTTTAAGCTCGATTGACCTCACTGCTGCAACCTTCGGCGCGTGAAAGCCCTCGCATCTACAACGGGCGCCGAGCTTGCAGTCTGTTGCTTCTTCGCGCCAGCCGGTTTAGGCACTGAGCAATTCACGCCAGCCAAATAAGCCTCACTCCACCCCTCAAAGTCTCTCTCCGCAATTTCAAACGTTACCCCGCATTGAGTCAGATGGACGACGATATCGTGGAAAGTTAGTGATCGTTGGTCAAATGGCCTGTATGAGGGCCCTGCGTTGCCAGGAGTGTGGCCTTGATTCGAAGCGATCGTTAAACCCAGTTCTCGGACTCGCTGTTGGTACAATCCTGGCTGGGAGAACAACTCGGCCATGAGAGCCTTGAAAAGCGGTTTTGGGGGCTGGGGTTTGGCGATACCCTCAGCTTCCAAATCCATGACGACAGTACTAGAGCCGGCAGTGGGTTGCGAAGGAGGTTGAAGAGGAGGGGACCTTGGCTCCGTCGTCTCAGGAATGTAATCACTCCTTGGACACATTTTGGCCACAGCCCTATCTGCTCGTAGATCGGTTATCAGTGGGCCTCCCTGGGTGTCCTGTCGCACCCCTCGCGGCCAGGAAGCAAGGTTCGCTTTGTAGTACTTGTACCACACGGATACATCGTCGTCGAGGGTGGGGTTGGACATGCCAGAGTGCCGACGGTGGTGGCCAGACCCAGTGCCTCTGGCTGACGTCGGAGATGATGGACCTGCGTTTGGGGAGAGTTGTTGCTGTTGTTGTTGCTGCTGCTGCTGCTGAGAATGGCCACTGCGTCGTGGTGATGTCGCCGCTGCCGCTGTCGAGCGCTGATTTGACGCCCCTGTTTGGGTTTTAGGTGATGTCGGGAGGGCTGCCGAGAGCGCGGCGCATGTCCGGGTAGGCAACAACGGAGGGCGAGACGAATAGTATGTTTCGCGATCGATAGGGGATACAGCTCGAACGAATTCGTTGTCACGAGAGACCAGTTCGCAAGTTAGGTTCCTAGAAGATTGGGTGACTGCTGCATTTCCTTGGTTCACATCCGTGGAGACCTGTAGCGCGGGTGCGCTAGACCCACTTGATTTCAAGGTAGATGACAAGCCACTCCGATTCGCCTGGAGGATCATAATTTCCTTTTTGGCATTGTCGAGTTGGGCATTCAAAAGGGAGACCAAGGCCCTCAAGTGTTGATTGTCTTCGCTCCCTCGACGTAATCCTTCACCTAGGCCCTCTTCGCGAGCAGCGCTATAAATGAGGCTAAAGAGAAAAGGGATATCTAACCGACGCGTGTGGCCTTTATGTATGTGTGGCAAGAGATGCTGAATGTGTGCCCTACATTCACCGCAGGGGGAACTGTGCAAGAGACCGTAATCGAAGTCGTAAGCGACCTCGTTCAAGTTCCGTTCGAGGTGGTTGTTGTGGATGTCGACGGTGGGCCAGGATTGCATGTTGTAGTCTTGCAACCACCCAGGTTTGTCAGGAGGCCAATTTGAAGTACGCGACGTGTAAAGATTGCGGTTTATCCATGTAGTAGTGTCCATGAGTACTTTGGGATGGTTGGGAATTCTGCTCGTTCCTCTGGTATTTATACCTCAAGTGAGGTGAAGTGAAGCAATCGGGGACGCTGCCCAAAACAGGGCAAAAGGTCGCGACGAGACCCCAAGCCCGATTTCTTGATCGCCAAGACGACAACTAGCTTCTTCGCTCGAGTGACTCCAGTCAACCCTAGAGCACAGCAGCTCTATGATCTTCAAGGTTCACGACGCGAACTAAAGTCATTGTAGAAACCCGCATGCGATTAGTGATGTGAATATGTGCACCAGTAGGTACTTTTGCGAATTACAACAGAAAAGCGAGAAAGGAATGCTAGAAGAAACGAATACAACTACAGCTCAACCCCCAAATCCCCAATCCGCGCGTTTACTCAGACTCAGGCTTGTAGTCAGGTCGCAATGAGCGGACGACCTTGCCGGCACGCCAGATCTCTTGGTTGTCAATGACAGCAAGCTCCTTGGCGAGATCTTCACGGTACGTTGAGCGACCGTTGAATTCGAGGGATTTGCGGGTCTCAGTGCCGTTCCTCACGCTCTCGTAGAGCTGCTCGAAGATAGGAAGGTTGGCCTTCTCGAAGATGGGGGCCCAGTCGAGAGCACCTCGGCGTGCGGTGGTGGAGCAGGCGTTGTACATGTAGTCCATACTATTAAAAGCGTGAGAACGAGTTCACACGGAGGATGAGAGAAACATCACATACCCCTTCTGGCCAATCAAGGGGTACAGGGATTGAGTGGCCTCCTCAACGGTCTCGTTGAAAGCCTCTGAGGGGGTGTGGCCATTCTTGCGGAGGACCTGGTATTGAGCCAAGAAGAGACCTTGGATGGCACCCATGAGCTGTAAAAGAGTGATGGGTAAGAACGGAGACTTTCGGGTGAAATAAAAGGACACGTACGACACCACGTTCACCGTACAAGTCAGAGTAGACCTCCTTCTCGAAGGTGGTCTCGTACATGTAGCCGGAGCCAACGGCAACACCGAGGGCAATGGCCTTCTCCTTGGCCTTGCCGGTGACATCTTGCCAGACAGCGATGGAGGAGTTAATACCACGGCCCTCCTTGAAGAGAGTTCGGACGGTGCGGCCAGAGCCCTTGGGGGCGACGAGGATAACGTCGACGTCCTTGGGGGGAACAACCTTGGTATCCTCCTTGTAGACGACGGAGAAACCATGGGAGAAGTAGAGGGTCTTGCCCTTGGTAATAAGAGGGGCAAGCTCAGGCCAGGTCTGGGACTGAGCAGCATCAGAGAGCAAGTTCATGATGATAGTTCCCCGGTTAATGGCCTCCTCAATGGGGAAGAGAGTCTCTCCTGGCACCTGAAAGAACGAGTCAGAGGACGTGTCGCGTCGGGGACGTGGCAGGAAACACGCACCCATCCGTCACCAATGGCTTGCTTCCAGCTCTCACCACCCTCACGAACACCGACGATGACGTTCAAGCCGTTGTCGCGGGCGTTGAGACTTTGGCCGTGGCCTTGGGAGCCGTAGCCAATCATGGCGAGGGTGTCATTCTTGAAGTATTCCTGGAGTTTGGGAAGAGGCCAGTCGCTTCGCTCGTAGACGGTCTCCTTGGTGCCGGCAAAGTCAAGAGTCTTGACACCACGGGCTCCCTACATGGGATTAGACTGTGCTCGTTGTGTGAAACACGTTGGAGAACGTACCTGCACGGCAGAGACGCCAGCTGGTGTTGCGGCAGAGGCCCTGTTGACGGCGGCGCGGGCGAGCAAAGAGTATTTTGCAGACTGAGTCGCAGGGCGAACTGCAGCCTTTGCCAGAGAGCGGCGCAGGGACTGGGAGGCGGAGCGAGCAGCGATGGAGGCCATTTTGGATGAGGTGTCAGGTGAAGGAGCGTTTTCCGTCCGCCCGTCCTTAAGTTTTTAACCCATTTCCGCTTATGGAAATGACTCAACACTCGGCCGACACACGGTCCAGTCCCGAGAATCACCGAATTTCAGCCTTCTGCCCTCAATTTGTGTCGCTTGCGATCCTCGAGGCCGAAAATTCGAACAGGGTTCGTGCGCATAATTGAGCGAGCATGATTTGTCCGCCAACGAGAATCCCGAAACCTCGCCTTGGCGCTAAAAAATACCGTATAGCCCCGAATGTGCAACGTTAATATACAAAGTGTCTTCTCCACGTTGCTAAACGCCGTCGAGTGCCTTGGAGAAGCTCTGCAACTTATGGCCATGAATCCGACATTGAGGCCCAAAGCCGTGTTCCGTAGCGAGCAGTGTGGAGAGAACTGATCGAGACCCCGGAAGGCCATCAGCGCCATGCGTTCACATGAACAACGGCAAGCGCATAGGCGACATATCTTGGACGACGACGACGACCAGGCTTGCCCTGATCACTTCCAACGATGCTGCGAGCCTCACGTATTCTGCGAGGACCGTGCAGACCGCTGCTGCGGGGATGTGCACCCGTAATTCAGGGTTCATACGTATGTGCAGGCTGTTCGTTTACCGGCAAAACTTCATGCTCATCAAGGCCATCCGCCACAGCGATCAAGGCTGGTGTCACCCGTCCAGGCTAAGGGCAAGACTCCATCGCATAGCAGGCTCCTCGCTACTGTTGCACAAGCAGCAGCAGAAGCACAGCGGCCGCAACCCGAGGCTGCATCGGAGGAGCTCCCGATTGTGAGTAGCGATGAAAAGCAGGTCGCGGTCGGGTGGGATACCCGAACTTGGTCTCGGTTGTAAGTTGTCTCCTTGCAATCTGCATTCCGCGAAATCCATCTTGTTAATGATAACAGCCATAACATATGGCTCCGCGACCACTGCCGATGCCCGAAATGCTTCCATCACATCACAAAGCAGCGTCTCCAGAGCACATTCGAGGTGCGAGCCATACACCTTCTCTGTCGGCCCTCTGGCTTACCGACGTCTTCTAGATACCGGCAGACATTGCTCCTCTTCGCGTCGAACCAAAGGCTGAAGGTTTGGAAGTCGTATGTAAGTCCCCAAGTCTTCGATATCCCACCTTCAATCTCACACGGAGACGGATAGGGAACAGCTCCGATAACCACACATCACTATATCCCTGGACATGGCTTCGAGCCAATTCTTACGATCCTCCGTTGAAGGAGAAGAGACCGGATGAGACGGAGAAGATTCTATGGGGCTCCAAGATTGAGAAGGCGCCACCGACGGTTGCATACGAAGAAGTCATGCAATCGGACGCAGGCTTATTCAAATGGCTGTCCAATATCGTAAGTCCTGCTTTACTGCTATTATTCTGACGTTCTTAACATCCATATGCAGGACCGGTTCGGGTTCTCTTTCGTCTCCGGTGTCCCTGCGACCCCAGAAGCTACCGAAGAACTGAGTGAGAAGATTGGATTTATCCGCGAAACTCAATGTACGTAGCTTTTGGCCCTCCAATTCCATTCTGGATCTTATATTTGCCAACCAGATGGTAAATTCTGGGATTTCACCTCCGACCTCGCCAAAGGCGACACAGCATATACCACGCTCGCATTAGGCGCCCACACCGATAACACCTACTTTGTACGTCTCCCTTCCCACCACTTCCTATCTCACTAACCCAAAAGCACAGACCGACCCATGCGGCCTCCAACTCTTCCACCTCCTCTCACACACCGAAGGAACAGGTGGTTCCACCCTCCTCGTCGATGGCTTCTACGTCGCGTCCATCCTCAAAGAGCTCAACCCTTCCGCGTACCGTCTCCTCTCAACCATCCCTGTCCCCGCCCATGCCGCCGGCGAGCCAGATTGCTTGTACAGGCCCAGTCCGTTTGTCGGGTATCCGACCTTGGGACACGATCCCTGGACAAAGGAACTCGTGCAAGTTCGGTGGAACAACGATGATAGGTCTGTTATGAGCCATCTTGAACCCAGTCTCGTCGAGGAGTGGTACGAAGCTATCCGTCTTTGGAACCAATGTCTGAAGAGCCCGGATTCTGAGTATTGGGTGCAACTAACACCTGGCACCGCAGTCGGTGCGTAACGTCATCCTTCTCTCCCAACTGCCTAACTAATACTTTCGTACAGTCGTCGACAATCACCGTGTCCTCCATGGCCGCTCTTCATTCAGCGGCAAACGCCGCATGTGCGGAGCTTACATCGGTGTGGACGAGTACCGCAGTAAACTTGCTGTCCTCAGCGAGAAGTATGCTCCTGACACTGTGCTTCGTGCCACGGAGGCCCTGCCAGACACTGTAGTGAACGGTCGCAACATCTGGAACCTCGCGCTCTAAAGCCCGAGCCTTCCGAAGACGAATCTAACCTACCTTATATGTACTCACGAATTGTAATGTGTTCTTTACGAATGTACTCATGAACTATCTCGTCAATCGGAGAAAAATCCAAAATAATTTCCATTAGTTATGTGTAAAGAGTTGCTAGATGCAGGAAGCATAATGGAAGCCCCTTCCGATCTACGCAGAAGCAGCAGCCTCCTTTTGAATCTCCTTGAGGATATACCCCTCCAGACCACCGCACAACCACAACTCCTGCACGCTAGCGCCAACGGGCTTCACCTTGTACACCTTCTCCACACCACCCGTCGTAACAGTAACGTTCCCATTCTCCATATTCACAACAACCTGCAAGCCCTTGTCCACAGTCAACTCCCCGTCCTTGCCACCCGCGCCCCGCTTGCCATCTTTGGTATACGCAGCGGTGAGGTCCGCAACAAGCTCAGGGCTCTCGAGACACACCAACCCGTTGTTGATCGCGTTGCGCTTGAAGATGTCACCAAAGGAGCCAGCGATGACCAACGGGACACCAGCAGACTTCAATGCTGTCGCAGCTTGCTCGCGGGAGGACCCTGTACCAAAGTTGTACCCTGCAACCAACACCACGCCGGGCTTCACACTCGATCCTTCAGAGGTGCTGAATCCTTTGCGGAGCGAGGCGACGAGAGAAGCAAAGCCGGGATCGTAGTTTTCCATGACGACTTCGGCCTGTCGTTCGAGCGTGATATCATCTTGGTAGGTATACTTTCCGGGGTAGATGCCGTCGGTGTTCAAGTTGTCCTGCGGTGCGAAGAGGAGAGGGCCAGAAAAGGCAGGAGGGAACCCTTCGAGCAGGGGCTCGTTCTCTGCGGCGACAGATGAAGCCGCAGAAGCGGGTTGTTCGGAGATGGTATAAGTTGGGGCACCAGCAGGCGGGAGTTGGGCAGGGTCAAGCGAAGCAGGGCCAGAGATGAACCCATTGATCGCGCTAGCAGCTACAACCGCCGGGCTGGCGAGGTACGCCTGCGCATTGGGGCTACCCATCCGACCCTTGTAGTTTCGGTTCGTGGCGCTGATACCAATTTCGCCGTCCTCCAGGAGACCGGTTCCAAGACCAATACAGGGTCCACAGCCTGCAGGCAAAGTCTTAGCGCCAGCTTGGATGAGTGCGTCCCAGTCGCCCAAAGCTTCGGATTCTTGCTGTACGTTCGAGCTGGCAGCGGCGATGTAGAATTCGACGCCGGGAGCGATCTTGTGACCTCGCACGACAGCAGCGGCAGCGGCGATATCAGATACACGTGAGTTGGTGCAACTGACGAGGTAGGCTTTGTTGATAGGGATTTTCTGGGATTCGAGGGTGGGGAGGGGGGTGGACACCTTGACGCTGTTCGGTCCGGAGACGTGGGGTACAAGGGTGGAAAGATCGAAAACAAGGTGAGAAGAGTATTCAGCGCCAGAGTCAGATGAGAGGGGGGTCTGTCGCAAGGCCGAAAGTCGCTCACGGTTGAGACGGGGGTGGGTAGGTGGGGGGGGAATGGCGGAAGACGAAGGGGAAGCAAAGGTGCGGAGTTCGAGTTTGTTCAACACCCTGTCGTACCAACTGAGCAAAGTCTCGTCAACGGGGAACACGCCGGCTAGGGCCCCCCACTCGGTCGTCATGTTCGCAATCGTAAGTCGTTCGTCGACGCTGAGAGTCGATACACCCTCTCCGGTAAACTCGATGGCGGCGTTGAGCACTTCATCCTTGTTGAATGAGCCGCAGAGGGCGACGATAACGTCCTTTCCGGTTACACCGGGCGCAAGTTTGCCCTTGAGCTCGACCTTGACCATTCGGGGGACCTGCCACCAGGTTTTGCCGGTTGCCCAAAGTGCTGCAGCGTCGGTTCGGACAATGGGGGTTCCAACACAGCCAACACCACCGTACATATTGCTGTGGCTGTCACTGGCGACAGTCAGAGTATGTGGGAAGGCATAGCCCTCCTCCACGAGGACTTGGTGTCCAATTCCGCGTCCGGCAGGGTAGAAGTCGACTCCGTGTTGGCGAGCAAATGCCTCAATGTTGGCGTATTTCTGCAAGTTCTTGCTCGACCTGTTTTGCACGTCGTGGTCCAGGGTGAACACGGGCTGGGAAGGGTTATGGATCTTGGTTGCACCTATTGATTTGAACCTATCCACGATTTTAGTCAATCACCCAGATTTCTGCCTCGGAAACATATAACACACACTTGGAGATGACAGGGCCAGTGTTATCGTGGGTCATGACATGTTCAGGCTTGATCATGACATAGTCCCCAGCCTTGACGACCTTTCCTTCTGGCAGTCCGACTGCATACTTCTGGACGACCTTCTCAATGAAAGTCTGGGGCACACGACCTGCGGCTACCGACGCATAGAATCTGCGGGTAGCCATGGAACCATGGCGCAAGGACCAAATTGAAGCTAGTCGCATGGCGTCGCGACGTGCCTTGCGCGGTAAATTAAGGCGGAAGGATGGGTTGTGGAGGAGAAAAGGGTGAGAGCAACACAAGCCAATCACGGAAGACCAATTTCTTTCGGGAAATTTGCCGAACTTGATTTCGGCGGACAACATCCACAAATATTGCGCGATTCCGTCTTGCTCTTTGCCGCCATCCCCGTTCCCCGAATTGAGTCTTCTCCAATTCATTTCTACCGCCTGCGACCACATTGCTATGGGCAATATTCCTTCAACCCCAGATTCAACCTCGACGGCAGTCAGGGCACGATTGTGTGCAGGTCTAATTTGCCATTGACCTCCAAACGTGTATAGGTCTAGCTGTAAACACAACGCACACATTAACCAACGACATACTTTGCAGCCAGCAGTTCAATTGGGTGGCCTATCCGTCATTACCGCCAACCGCCTCTCGATTACGGATCCCCTGGCATCTGCTCCATTCCACAATTCACGCAGCTCTTGATCCTCATACTCCTCCTCATTCCAATCATTGGAATACCACTTTCTCGCATTCTTAGCAACGAAGTCCTCGAACGACCACAACTCGGGTTCGAGCTTTCGAACGTATTTGAATATGTACGTTTCCGCTTCGACGGGCGGGAGGAGCTCAGAGGTGTCTGGGAGAGGCGGAGGGTGGGTCGGGACGAGAGACGCTTCGTCGCTCCTGGACAGGGGGTGTGAGGTGAGGTCAAAGTCTTTGAGCTCACTTAGAGGGTGGACGGAGACGGCTTGTCGGGTGTATTCCTGGTGCCATGGGAAATAATAGATCAGGGTATACGAGAGCGAGTAATTTTGGAAATGACGCACAGATCCTTCGAAGAAATCAAGAAGGGCCATGTCTGAATCTGAAAGACCAGTTACGAGCGTACCTCGAACAGACCTCTCCTCCAGAGAAAGTTCACGAGAGAAAAGCTGCTTCCCTTCTGAATAGGAGACGACGCCTGGATAGTCTGCTCTCTGGACGAGCATATGAATAGACAGGTCGGGCTCAAGTCGTATATTGACGCACTCGGATTCTATGTCTAGTATGATCCTTTTTCGCTGTCTAATCAACACATTGTCGATTTCGAAAGGACCAAGGTCCACTTACCAGTAAAACAGCTGGACAGAAGCGCAGGTGAGCCCCCGTATTGTTTATGACGCGAGTCAATATTTTGGGATGCATGAGCGTGCCGTAGAAGAACGCGCTGTGCCCAGTGGATGCTTCACTAGCCATGATGCAAGGACGTCTATGTGAGGATAAAGGCAGAGCACTGACTCGGTGGGGAAAGATAACGCCCCTAAACCGCCGGATCAAGCTAGCTTTCTCGCGCTGCGGTATGTCAGCGTTCAACTGTTCACCGCACCCATCACCATGAACGTTGAATCGTAACAACTTCAAGGAGAGCAGCAACAGGCAGTTGCTGGCAGATGGAACGCAAGTTAACGACTTGAATTCAAAACCCGGAATTGACCTTCACTCAATCGCAAACTATTCAAATAACCGCCCGTGCCTGTCAATGGTGCGCTATTCGGTATGAAGACACGCCCAATCCCGTCCCTCGACTGATACAGTAGTATGTGCTCACCTTTCATTTTTTAAGCGACCCACAACAGATCCGATGCGTCGCTCAACGTCCAAGGTCCAGTGCCAACAGCCGGGAACCCAACACCAGCCTTCGACCGAAATACCTTTCAGAGTTCCTTTCTAGGAATAAGGACGGTCCCTGATCCTTTGTTGAAAAAGGTTTCTCCTCGTATCACCATCTCGCGCTTACTTACTGGGCATTGCAGTCGCGGGGTCTGGAGTCTGAATGGAAAAGGAGTAAACGCCGTCAGGATGCATAAAATGCCCCGTCCGACGGCGCAGTCCACTTTTGGTCAAGCTCCCTTTTTCGTGCGCAATCCGTCCCTTGCGATTGACGGCGTCGCTAACATCGAATTCTATTTATCAGTCACCTGAAACAGAACTTGGCTGGAAGGCCATGTGTGGTTTGTCGTACACTCTGCGACCATCGGGAGGTCTGGAGCCAAACCTGTCGGGAACCTCTGACTCAAAGCGCTGGCCTCCTACTCAATTCATGTGGAAGTGCGAATTCACCAGCCTAGTAACGCAGCCCTCACTATTACCCTCGGCTTTTTCTCATTCTTATCTCTAGAACCACAGCCTCTTTTCTGAATTGCGGCAACCCAGGTTCCCATCGTACCTGGTGGCCAGACACCCGTAAGCGGCGTATAGCACCCTGAAATGCCGTCACTTAAGCACGTTCAATTCACGGAAGCGTCCATAGGCCGACCATATCCTTGAAGCGAACGGACTGATCTTTGATTCAGTTGGCTATTGCCTGAACTAGCCTGGGGGTTTCTCATCCACCAACGTCACGCCTCAGCAATCCACTCATGATCCCTCCGATCGCGGCTGAAACCTCTCCTGTCACTTTCATATACTTACACCCTCCACCGCGTCCTCCAGCGACGCATGCGTCCGACTGACGCCAGGATGTTCGATGCCAGCGCATGCACCCCCGAAGTCGTGGAGAAACTTTCTTCAATCCGCCTGGTGTGGATAAAAGCGGCTACCGTGGCCTATATATGCTACGGCGCTGTGGTGGTACTTGCCATTACGTCTCTTCACCTCATTCTTCGCGGCATATCGAAATCAAGACTCGATGCTTCTCCTCAGTCAAATCACATCATCGTCAACGTCCGGATACCCATCATCCTTACCACCAGGAATGTTATTGCCCTCGTATACGTCCTGGCCATGACGACTCTATCAACTCTGGCGATGCTCTCGATGACAAGGACCGTGTCACAAGCGATCATCACCTCGGGTTGTTGGAATGGGTTGACGCATGAAAATTGGTATTCGGCTGTGGATAAGATGCATTACTACGTCTTCGTTTTGACAAACTGGGGCTCGGACGGGCTACTAGTGAGTTTCCCCTTGTTAATGACAAAAGAAGCCACTCTAACAGTGGAACGTACTAGGTGTGGCGCTGCTTCGTGATATATCGATCTTCAACTAGGATGCCTGTCTGGGTATCCCTCACTCTACCTATCGTCCTCTATCTTGCTGTCGTGGGTATGTCTTCTTTACCTTCCTACTTCGTTACGCTGATCACCCGCTCCAGGAATGGGACTGTGGTTCATGGTGCCCAAGGTACCGCATCCTCACGGCCCTCACCCACACAACAACACTGGCAGACTTTACGAAATCCTCTATTCTTCCCTCACTCTTTCCTTGAACATATTAGTGACTCTCATGATTGTCGCCCGCCTGCTAGTGTATCGCTGGCGACTAACTTCGATTTTGGGAAAGTCCCAAGGGTCTCACTACACCAGCTATGTCGCCATCCTGATTGAATCGGCTGTTCTTATCGTCCTTTCGAACATCTTTCTCATCGTCGTGATGCAAAGAAACTCCCCTCTAGAAGCGACTGCGTTCCAGGCTAGTATTCAGGTCCAGGTGAGGACTTCTGATAACTGAATTGAACTGCTCGTGTTTACTCACCGAATCTTCCTGTAGGCTATTGCACCGCTATTGATCATTGTACGGCTGTTACAAGGGAAGGCATGGTCTCCTGCCGTTGAGAAGGCAATATCCCTCCAGACTATTCAACTAAGTGCTGTGGACCCTTCCAATCTCGGAGAGACCGCACCGTCGGGTGGTCCCCTTCGCTCTCCATCGAGGGACACGAACAGAGGCACACCTATCATCCAAATCAATACAATACCTTCAAGTCCATTTCACCCCACCTTTAACACCGACCCCGAGTCGTCATACGACTCGATGAAAATGGACGACTACACCCAGAAAGCGGAGCTTGCAGAGCACGATCGATTAGAGAGCAGCCCATACGCTAAAGCCAATTAATCGATTAATCAGTCAAATTATTGTAAGATGATGGACCAAAAAGAGGTCTTGTAAATATTCGCATGATCTGCCTAACGATTTCTGACTCGATACACTTTCTTCTGCACTTTTCCGTTTCGACTCAACTCAGTAAAGTGGGCCACAAGGTGCCGACCATGCGGATCAAACAAGCGTTCCCACACACGGCGGAGTCGCGATGGCCGAATCCAAGCACAGCCCCGCAATTCAGAGCTTAACCCACAACGACGACCCTCGAAACCCAAGCCCCTTGCACAAACGATGGCCAATGAAGACAGAACCTCAGTTTTGGTCTCGACCTTTCCTCCTTTCCCAACTCTGAACCTGTTGGTGCCGTCGTCGACACCAGTTTCGTCGGTGTATTCTTTACTGGTCGACCGATATCCTTCCCTTCCTCATGAACTGGCTTCGACGTTGCTCATCACTACCCAGACTGGGTATGCCCCGGACGATGAAACCACACTATCCACGCTATGCTCTGAAGATAGCAACTTGGTGACCTTACGCCTGGCACCACGGATATTGGGAGGAAAAGGAGGTTTTGGTAGTCAACTGCGTGCTGCAGGCGGTCGGATGAGCAGCCAGAAGACCAACAATAATGATTCATGCCGTGACCTATCTGGAAGGCGATTGAGCACAATTCGGGAGGCAAAGAAGTGCGTACACCTTAGTATCTCTTTTGATTTTGTTGCTGACCCACCTTTATTTAGGCTTGCAGAGTACCTGGAATCTGAACCAGAGCGTTTGGCTGCAAAGGCGGAGGCACAAAAGGCTAAGCTTGAGGCTTTGGAACGCAAGCTCGGTATCGACCCGAATGCAAAGCCCGGAGAATCCAGCAACATCCCTCCCGAGATCTTGGCCGGCAAGAAGCACAAATTGGACAGTGAATACGTTGAACAAACCAAGGAGCTGTCTGAGAACGTCAAGAGTGCAGTCTCCGCTGCGTTCTTGAAGAAGAGGAAGAAGGCAAAGACGAGCCATAGCCCCTCCGAGGGTACCACTCCCAAACCAGACGCTGCAAAGAAGGATGCCAAGGCTGAAGAGGCCACTCCGGCAACAGCTACACCCACTTTGGAGGAGAAGGCGAAAGAGGTCCCTCCAGCGGTTGTGGCGACTCCTTTGGACGCCATCGGCGCTTAAATACCTCTGGTTAACATGCATGACCCCGTTTCCTGTATAATTATTGATTCCACCTGTATTCCAAGGCGTCAATTTCTTTATCTCGAGTTTCAACTTGTCCGATATGTCAACCTGGAAAGACCGGCCGCCTTTCGTTCAGGATCTGATAGGACTGACATTGACATTGCCGCGGGTGTTGACAACACACTATGAAGTGAGTCTGACTTGCGACATATCGGACTTCCCTGGATCTGATTCACACGCGGTAGACTGCCGCGATAGGTCCCCCTTGATTTGTCGATCTCCCCCAGCTGTCTGAAGCATCCAAAATAGACATCCATGAGGAGTGTTCTCTTGGAAATGTCATAAATGCCCACTTCATTCTGCCCTGCCCATTCCTCCCACCACATGCCTGAGTCCTATTATCGTCCCAGATGCCTAGCTCCCATGCCAGTTCCTGCACTCCAGAAATCCTCAAAGCGCTGGGCGAAAAGCGTTGGATATGGATGAAGGGTGCATTTATTGCGTACCTATGCTATGGGGTCGTCTTGACCCTCGCTTTCGTCTGCATACAGTCGGCACTGTGTGGGATATCCAAGACAAGACTGGACGCCACTCCCAGATCTTCAAAAACCTTCATCCTCAGTGTCCGGGTTCCCATTATCCTTTCTGTCAGAAACCTGGCGTCACTCCTATTCGTGTTGGTCATGATAACTTTCTCTAGCATCGCTATTGTGTCAATATCCGGGAAGATTTTTCGCACAGTGGTAATTGTGGACTGTTGGAGAGGGTCTCCAGCACATACATGGCTGGATCGGGCGTATAATTACATGTTCGTGGTGTCGAACTGGGGGGCCGATGCATTGCTGGTGCGTTTCCTGTCCTTTCCCTGGGGGAAACTCTTCTAAATTCCACTTGTTAGTAGGTATGGCGATGCTATGTGATCTATCGATGTTCGACTAGAGTGCCTGCTGCCATCTCGTTAGCCCTTCCATCTCTTTTGTATCTGACGACCATAGGTAGGCTCACTTCCCTGTCCATTGTGCCCTTCAATTAGTTCATTCCTTTCAATTGCTAGGAATGGGGCTCTCCCTGATGCTACCTAAACGCGAGGAATACCGAAAACGGACTGAAACATGGAGAACCCTGCGCATAACTTACACATCGCTGACAGTCGCATTAAACCTGCTGGTGACGGCAATGATTGCGATACGACTGTCGATTTACCGTTGGCGACTAGTGTCAGTGATGGGCAAGTCTCGAGGGAGGCATTACACCAGCTACCTCGCTATCCTAGTGGAGTCGGCCGCTCCCATTGTTGTTTCGAACCTGATCCTTGTCATTGCAATGAAGACGAGTTCAGAGTGCGAAATAATGGCATTTCAAGCCAGTATCCACATCCAGGTTCGCGCTTCCGTTCGCTCTCGTGTTTACTCCCTTAATGAAGCTGCGGTTAGGTCATCACTCCATTATTGATCGTACTACGCATTCTCAAAGGAAATGACTGGTCGCCTGCCCCTCCCAGCAGCAAAGATGTCGACCTCGAGAATGTACCACAGACATCCACCCCGTCGCCTCTGGAGCCATTCGACCAGTCCGCGCCCGACTATGCTGCAAAACCCCGAAACTCACTCTCTTCCATCGTTCGATTCACGTCCCATTTCCCGACGCCAACTTTTCATTCTGCCTTCGATACCAAAACCGGATCAGAAAACGATGTCACTAAAATGACTGAATACAGTAGCACGTCGGTCAACGAAGATCCTTGAACACACGTGTTCCCGCGGACAATGTATAAATTCCTGTTGCAAGTACTACACCATTGCCTACTGTCTGCTGTTATATGGGTTTGCAATGTACCCCATGTTAATCGGAGGACACCCGATCCATTGGGGTCCGGGACCGCCGGACCTGGTCCGCGGGCTGTGGGCAGGGCCGCGAGAGTCATCGCACACCTGTGAACCCAATCTATCTGGGGTCTGATGTACTGCACGAGTACTGCTTAGGCCAAAGATGAGTACGATGAATCTGTAGGTCTATACTAGGCTTTCTCGCTTCGGGACAAGGATAGGTAATGTCAAACCTCCCTCCACAAGCACGCTGCAAGTCGCACGACAGACACTGTCTTGCTAGGTCTGTAGGCATATTCAAAGACGAGATCAGTCTCCAAGAACACACTAGATATAAGGATATTTTGGTGTGTATAGATTGAGAACGATGACTACAAGGTCAGGGAAGATGCAAGGGAGAACGTCGGTACACTGGGGCTTAGGCCTAAGGCGTTCGATCGTGTTTGTTCGTGTTAGGATCAGACGCCCTGATGGCAACCTCAGGTTCGTCCGCTCTGAACCTCTTTATTTCTTTATTTACATACAGTTAAGCCCAAAAAAACCTACATATCTGTGTAATGTGACTCGAGAGTCCAGACCTTGCTTTTCTAACGGCTACACCCTTGCGGAAGACGAGCAAAAGCGATGTTCTTCGTCGCGCAGCCCAGCCCGCGGCCTTGGACCGGCGGTCCCGGACCCCGATAAATCGGGTATTCTGGTTAATCGCATGAAACGACTATCTAACGGTAATGCAGCAATGGGCGCTGGAACCATAATGATAATCTACTGTGGCTGATAATCGAACCACTTTCTAGCGTTGTTTTTCACGAAATCATCGAAAGACCACAGATCTGGTTCTAAGCCGGTTGGTACAGAATACACGTATGTCTCCGCTTTCAGTGAGCACGGCAAACATTCTGCGGTTGGCAATGGACTCGCATGGAGAAGGACGAGTTCCTGGTCCTCTCCTGGGTGGTCATTCACGGCGATTAAGGGTGTGAGCGGATGAATATCGACCGTAGCTTTGCGGTACTCCTGGGGATGCGAGTCAGTTACTGCATACCGCAGTGTGATAAGAGACGAGGAGTTCACAGGACTCACGTCGTCCTCAAATCCATCGAGTAAGATCATGTCCGCCGCGGTGAGGCCTGTGACAAAGGTCCCCCTCACTGTCCTCTCTGAAGGACTTAATTCCCTCCCGACAAGAGCTTCCGACTCTGAAGAAGGTAAAATCCCAGGGTAATCTTGATCCTTGAAATTCCTCAGACCATGTGGGACACAAGAAGACATTGAGACTCTGGCACCGTACCTTGACTTTATGTCTAGTGTATCCCTGACGGCGCTCGTTGAGTATGTGCGCACACACAGAACGAACGACGCTCACCAACAAGACCGCTGGGCAGCATTTGAGGTGCGAGCCGTCGTTCATTATGATCTGTTTAAGAATTCGTGGATGCATCAACGTTCCATAGAAAAATGCGTTGTAGGTCGACATGGGGAAATGGTAAGACTCTTGAACTCGATAAGAAGACGCCCAGTTATCAGAGCGTGCACAGATTCCGGCTCGGATAAGGAACTGGCGTTCCGGCGGCTGAGATGACGTCTTCTGAATCCGGTTAGGACGGTTTTGTTGGAGGTGATCACCATCTTCGACAGCCAGCATGCGGAAGAGGACTTCAAAGAGTAATCCAAAGACTTAGTGACTCTAATTTCTTTGCAGTTATTACGCATACACGTTACTGAGTCTGGTTCGAGCTGTGGGTCCATATGTACCCGACGATATTATTGATCGATCGCGATCAAGGGCATTGATGGGAAGACTTGATGAGTCAGTCACCAATTGCTGATTTTCTCCTTGTCCTCCTTCCACCATGTCGACATCGTGTGGAAACCCAGCAGTAGAGAAAGACGCTGAAATGACCCGTAAGCACGTCAGATGAATGAAATGAGGGAGATTTACAAAATATCGCGACAGGTCGACCAAAGTTCGACAGATCAAAACAATGCGTCAAGTGTAAAGAGCAACGAGGAAATATAGTCATTCGACATGCTGTTTATTGCAAGTTCGTTCAATATCCGATGTGCAAAGGCAAACTCTCAATAATTCTTCTCCTAGACAGTGCTTCTTTCCCCTCATCGTCACCCGATTCAAAAAGACGTTGGAGCCTGTCGTAAACCCAAAGCCGGATGGGCCACGGAAGAAAGCCCTCAAAGCGAATGGAAGTTTGGTCATTGGGTTCTCGGGAGGGCTGGGATCTTCAGTCCTGTTGGATCTTGTGTCGAAGACCTACTTTTCTGGACCTCCTACGACAACGAAAGAGAATGGACAAATGAGGGGTGGCGCCGCTCATCCAAAGAATCGGACAGGTGCTGACTCCGGGGTATGGAAAGGAAAGCCTGCAGTATGTTACGTCGAGCTTGCGAGCGTGATTCCCGAGGTGTGTATCCTGGTCCTCTTTATTTGTTTACATCTAATCTTGTTTCAGGGAAAGGACAAGACTGAAGAAGTCCGTAAAACTGTACAAAGGTACTCCGCGAGCGATGGGTTTGAATTCGAATTCGTCCCCCTTCGGATTGAAGACGCGTTCGATGATACTTGGTGGGCAAGATTCGGGGGCATTGATCTATCAACCGCAGCGCGATCGTACGGGGCTGACATTGCAGATGAATGTAAGCAACGGGATCCGCACTCTTTATGGGGTCACTGACACCGTTTGTTCCACAGTGCTACCATTGTCCGAGATACCCTCCAGTTCTTCAACTCCATACACCCCTGTTCAGGCCCTACAAACATACCTCAGCTATCTCCCGACCCCGACGGCCAAAGAGAGTGCCATTCAGACGTTGACCCGATTGCTACTGCTCCATGTTTCTGCTTCCCGTGATGCCTCGCATCTGTTGCTCGGGACCTCCCTGACAACGCTATCCGTTAACCTCATCGCAGGCATTTCCCAAGGGGCCGGCTTCTCTGTATCAGAGGAATCTTTCGAAGAATGGTCATACCCTACCATTCAGAGAGCAGACTCTCCTTCCATAGAGAAGACAAGACCCTCCAAAGTCCGGATAGTGAGGCCTCTTCGTGATATCGGAATCAAGGAGTGTGGATTCTGGATGTGGTGGTCCGGCCTACCCTTGGTTGGCGAGAAACGACTTTCTTCGGGCCGCCAGAGCATCGTGTCACTAACTCGGGACTTCATCATGGGTCTTGAGCAAGATTACCCATCCACTGTCAGTACGATTGCAAGGACATGCGCCAAAGTCACTCCCAAAGAGAAATCCACTTCGCCTTGTCTGTTGTGTCAAAGGCCAGTCTCAATTTCCAGTAATATGCCATATAAACCGACTGACGTGCCAATACAGACCTGCTCAACCTCAGGCACAGGAGTGGAAGGCGCAGATATCCATTCGCTCATATACCGACGAAACTTTCGCGGCTGCTGGTCACCCTCTTCCCCCACACCTTGAAGATTTCCCTCCTGCACCCACCTCATCTGTTGACCCCCCGCCTCACATCGCATCCAGGCTTTGTTACGCCTGTCATACCACACTCACGAGTCGGAGCAGCAGGGGAAATCCTGGGCGTGACGGCCTCTCAAACGTGGTACCGCTTCCTACATGGTCCCGGGCGAGTTTGGATGTCAGCGGGGTGTCGATCACCCGAAAGCTGGGGGAGAAAGAGATGATGTCACAGATTCAGGACTACCTGCTAGAGGAGTAGATAGGGTTAAGCGTAGAGTGACGCAGCGTAGCGTACCGTGTATCTCGGCCTTCTGGTGGTCTGAATATGTCGGGAACGTCGATTGGAACATATCCCGATCGGGACATCCCACTTCCCGATCGGGCAAGCGCTGTGACATCATCAGCGACGGTAAGTATTTGAAGAGATTCAATAAAAATCGCTCTCCCATTTCGTTCGAGACCATACACCGAACTTCTCCTTTTGACCTCTCTATACCGTATGGTTGGAATTCAGGATTGCCGATGTGTGTTGGTGACGGGAGCCACAGCTGGAATCGGTCGGGAGCTTGCGAGGAGCATCGCGCGGTTGAGCAGCAAGCTTACTGCTATTGCCGTGGGTCGCAGACAGGAGCGATTGGAGGAACTAGAAAAAGAGGGTCTGGAAATTATCCAGTTTGATAGTGACACAGACGAGAAGGGAATATCATCTTTCGTGGATAAAGCGATAGCACATTATCCCCAGGTAAGTCTCAAGATGGTAGACCATTCCCGTTCCGAGTCGTCTGACTAGTATCCCGCGCCCTCGAAGCTTGACGGCATCGTTCTCTGCGCTGGGGTGCAGAAAGATATGGACCTAAAGAAGGATGCAGATGTAAATGGTGGGCTTTGATTACATCCAACGCAAGCTACCTTGACCAATAGTGAACGGCAGGGATACGTCAGGAAATGAACGTAAATTATCTGTCTACGGTCACGATCATTGTGAAGTTCCTCCCTCACTTGTTAAAATTAAGCGTATGTTCTGATTCACTTAGTTTGTCCCTCTCTTTCTAATGTTCAAATTCAGGATCAAGGCACGCCCTCGGTCATAACGACTGTATCGTCGTCGTTGGGCATCGTTCCGGCTGCCTGCCAGTAAAGCCGCCTTGCATAGCTTCTCTGAGTCCCTTCGTCTCCAAATGAAAGGCACAAAAATCACGGTCATAGACATACTTCCACCGTAATCCTTTTCTTTGTTTCGTCTGCGACTGCTAAACTAGGAACTCTTCGCAGACTGGTCGAGTCTGAACTTCACGACGGTACGCTTGAATGTTCAACGTCAACGTCAAACCCCTCAGCAGTCATATTGCTTACACACACGCTTCCATAGAAGAAGGCACTACGGAAAAACTCAGCAGTTTCTGGGTTCCCCTCGACAAGTACATCGAGAGCACTAAGAAGGGACTTAAGGCAGGAGACGGCAGAATTTGCTACGACAATGAAGCAAGTAAGGGAAGTTTTGACAGATTTGAAAAGGGGAAGGAGAAAATAGCAGAGAATCGTTCGATTGGTTCACAAAAAATGTCATGCCCATGAACTAAAGTTCGATGCCTCGTATCTTGTATCTAGAGTAGGGAGGAGTGAAGTTGTAGATGGAGAATGTGGGTATGTGATTTGCCTGCGGAGGTAATCCTAGGTTTCGGCAACCATGCAGCTGACGAGGAAGTTGAGGGGAACCGAGCCTGTTAAAGAGCCGGTCAGATGGGGCCACTTTCAATTCCAGTGAACCTACCGGGATAAAACCAAAATGCAACCGCGATGATGATATACAGAGCTAGAAATTCTATGTTCTAGCCGTCCGTCGAAATTCCAGCGCGTGAAATGCACTTACAAATGAGAATCATGCCTTCCAACCAGTTAGACTTACCGTCCGCAACAACGTAACTTGTAGTTTGAACTTGAATTGAGGTTCACTTCAGAAAGTCTGTAATGACAATCGGACGGTGGAATGATGTCACCTGACAGATATAAAACCTGTATGTCCCAGTCACGACGGTTCCATTACAGATAAAAAAGGCAACAGAACTCACGAGAGATTGAAATGGGTCCATCAACAATGTCAGCGGTTTGTTGACCACCCAAGCCAACAATACCATGAACCTGCGCGCTGGAGTCATTTTGCGGATGCGCGGGCGCAGCCATGTCTTTACGTACGGGATTACAAACAATGCAGTTTGCTACTCGAAATGCGTTAGCTTTAGCCATGCACGCAGGTACAGCTGCTTACGATGGTAGACCCGATAGCCACAGCAACGCTGAAGCTTAGTTCGTCTTTCACAGACACTCTCATAGAAGTGATACATTCTGCGGAATTTCGTAGTTCAGTGCGTGTATTCCCGATCTGAACAGAAGATACTCACCTGCCACAGAGCTAATGAGGGGAAGGACGATCAAGGCGACCCAATCTTTGCTGACATGTGCTGAGATTCCGTCCATGGATTCCACGAACCAATCCGCAGTGATAGCTATGGCCTGTGAAAGACCGGGTCATGTCAAATAGGACGGTCTGACAAGGTCGTACAGCACTCACCATCGTCACAGTCAACAATAGAAAAACGGTCAAGAACCAGCTAAGTTTGGGCTGCTTGGGAGGCTTGACCATCTCGTCACGGGCCGTGCCTTCAGGCTGCTGATATGAAGGGAGAGATTCATACAACTCGGCAAGTGTCTCTCCCGAAGCGCTGGCGGAGACTAGGGTAGTGGGAGTCCCAGGCATACTTAACGGCAAAGTGGAGTCGGTGCTCTGTTCATTCGGTTGGTCAACCAATCGAAGTGTCGGTCTCCCGAACGCCATTCGAGACCCGGTATCATCCATTGAGGTGGTAGAAAAGCTGCGTTGTTGGCCATACATGGGCCTCGTTCCAGAAGATCCCCCGGATCGCGGAGGGGGATACGAGTTTATGGTCGGCGATTGGAATGAGCTTGACGTCGCCTCCTGTAACTTGGTATAGTTGCGAAAGTTGGTGCGTGATTTGTTCAAAAAAGCCGCCGCCTTCTCTGTCGTAATGTTCTGGGTCGCAGGGAGCCGTGCGCTTTTCTTGTTATGGCGGTCGCTGTACAAGTGGCTATGAGACCACAATTGGAACGCCATATATGAGATGTAAACTGTGAATTTTGAGAAACGAGTCTCTACTGGAATCGACGGCACTCACTGAATAGCAAAACGATAGAGACCTACTCCTTCAAGGTCAGCGAGCGTGATGATCAATATCAGGCAGCACTCACTCCGTGGCTCATTCTCAGTATGTCTCGCTTTTGATGCTCCGCATCCTCACCCTCAAGACTAAGGGTAAAATGGTATGCGGCAGGGAGGAGCAGAACCCCCACACTGATACTGAGCAACGAGGAATGGATTTGGGTCGCAGCTGCGTACAATTTGGAGCTTAGACCTACTGTCATATGAGAAATTCTAAGGATAGGCGCACTTGGATCAAAACCTTGTTCAGAGAACTTGATCCCGCCGGCGAAAAAGCATAGACCAAGGACAAGAACTACAAAGAGAGGAGTATAAGGTCAATACATGGACGCAACTTGGAGGCAGTTGACGCACGAAGTTTACTCAGGATCGATCCCACCACTAAATCTAAGGATTAAGCACCATAATCGGTATGGCAAGGGCTATCCACCACGTACACGATGATTGAACGACGCGCAATTCGCATTTTCGGAGAGCAGAAATCTAGTTGCACGACTTTGGTATCAACAGCCAAGACATTCACCCGAGTCGGACGTACCGCGACGACGATTTCGATGCTACAAGGCCATGAACGAATGTTGTTCAGAATTTGCACAAGGGTTGACGGCGGCTCGCCGCTACTCACAAGTTACTCTGTAGAAATGATACATGTTTTTCGAAAATTCCCAAGAGCGTGAAGAACGTACCATGCTCGCGTTCAAAAGGCCTGTCTTGGACCCTCCGACACGAAGGGCCAGCTCCGCGATCGAGAGGTCGTGAAGCTTCAAGGCGTACGTTAAACTTAAGGCGGGCCGGGTAAAAATGGAAGTGAAGCGACTCACCCTCACGAGGGGAATAAGGGCCAGGATGCAAACTGCAGACATGCCTAAGTAAGAGGGAGCGCAGTTAAGAAGACGGACACACGAGAGAAGACCAATGCATGAGCTTGGTCAAACACCAATCTGGACGTCCACTGTGCATGTGTCATATTAGCTTCGCCAGCACAAGTCGTTAACCGCATACCGCAAGGGGGATCAAGAATAGCAGTAAATTGAACCCTACAGGGGCAACAGGCTCAGCTAACGCATCGCCGCACAGTAGAACATCTCGCCACGTACATGATCCAAAAAGAATAATCCTCCATCCTTGGAAATGTCTGGACCAGTTCTTCTGAGACGGCCTACTGGGCGATTCGGAAGTGAGTCTTTCCGTCGACTCGGACGCATAAAGCGGTAGCCCGCCGTTGACGAATTGGCCTTCAGAAGACCCAGCCGAAGCCGCGTTGGGGGCAGTGGGAGGACTGCGAGTTTCTACTGGCTGACCATCGTGCTGGGCAGGCTCCGAAATGTCGAAGGGGACAAAGGGCCTTGGGGCGGTGTCGCTCGAAGACATCGAGCTGGTAAGTCTGACTGGAAGCGAGAACTGTAAGCGGATAGTAAGTCGATGGCGGCGAGCTCGTTGTCACGTTCAAAGGTGTCGTGATACTTAAAGTGGGAGGTTAACAGCGCTAGTCCGAGTGCGGAACCAATTTCACGCACTTTAACCAGTAAGCGGCTATCTATTTTTGGTGACCACTTCACGTGCACTCTGGGACGTCCTGTTTCATTAGGAACTCGCCACCAAAGCATGCGTGCAAGGGCGCCGCGGTTGCGACGATCAATGCAACATGCGTAGCTAATGGCAGAGATACGAGGGAAGCCTGGCGAGGCGCGTTTTGGTGACCGGCAGGGCCAACGGTATAGGTGGGTCCATGTCCTCTTCCTCCAGGCCTATCGTGGTGCATGTCGATAACTACCGGTTGTTGAGCCTCGCCCTTCAAACCCAACCAAATATATTTTGACATTCGTCCCCCAGTAGGTTTCCTTCATCGACATGGTACGCGTATGCCATGGTCTGCCAATCCACCTTGCCCTTCCAAAGCATGTTCATCCACTTTTTGTTTGCGGTTCCAAGGTATCTGTGGGCCAAAATGACTCCTGGAGGCGTTCCATATCTATTGCGCATGGTCACAACGCCAGTAGTGCGGGAAGTCCAGGGCAACTGCTTCATGTCGAATCGAAAATTACCGATGGCTCTGGCAACCAATTGTCCGTCGGGAGGTAGGCGGCTCTCTGTCGCCGGTCGCATGTGTCGTTCGAAGTGGATTTTCAGCGCAAGGACCTGCAGCCCGGGAAGTACTTCCGTTACCGATTGTAGAAGAGATGGCTGGAAAGGGAGCCACGCATTAATACCCAAAACGCTAAGGGAGGGATCAACTGCAACTCACCACCTCTTGGTCCAACTTGGTCCGATATGCTTGAATCGCCAGGTAAAGGTTATTCAAGCGAACAAACCCAGATAGACTGTTGAGGGGATGTCCTCTCCGATTCCATCCTAGTTCTTCGTTGAAGGACCATGTCCCTCCAATTACCGCGATGTGTTCCAGAGTTTGGGAATGGCCTAAGAAGATGGTATAGTCTGAGAGTACTGGAGTGTTGTCGGCCTGCTTCGTCCATCTCCAAGCGAGCATCTCCGCCTGTAGGCTAGTTGGATACGGTGATAGTCGAACCTTTTTCAGAGTCGAGGTATAGGATTGAACGTATGTCTGAAATGAAGTTGAATATGGCGCATGAATCTCTTCTAATTGGATACGTTCTGCGGTAAGAGCCTCCCAGAATTTGTCCAGTTCTGATTGGCTTGTGTCGACAGTTTCTGCACCGGTGAAATTTCTGATATGTAACGACCTGAGGTGGGGGAATCGCCACAAGTGTCGAAGACTTGCACAAGACCCATCGGTGGCACGTATGGATGTAAGTCGGAGGTTCGGTCGGTCGGCGCAAGCGTCAGGCTTGTGCCCTCGAGATTGCACATCATGAAGGTAGTCGAGGACTGCAGAGAGGGGGCCTACATGGTCCCATTCTGTCTTGAGCTGTTTCCGCGCGGCCAAGTCCAAGAGTTGGGGTAGATTTCTGAAGGTCAACATGTCGGATGACCCAATGCGAATTGTGCTCAGAGAATGGGAGGACGATATCCAGGCAGATAGGACCTCCCATGCTGGAGGGGACATGAACTGGCCACCATGGGACTGAAATCTGAGAAACAGGTGCTGAATTAGGGATGCCCTTGACCAGGAAAGCCAAGCAGGGAACTTACTCTGCCCTTTTCACGTTTCTTAGCAGGTTCAGGATTCTAGCCAACAGCGCGATCGGCTGTTCGGGGTCAAGGTCCGACGCCGATGGCCATTGCTGGGTTGTAACGGGTGCTGGGTTAACGGTCTTTATCAGTTTGGTCTTCTTCCAGAACAGTTTGTGGCGAGTTTCAGTAACGTTGGTGATTGTTGAGTATGTGGTCCAGAAGCCCCAGATGTACACTTTCCGAACGACAGAGAGATTCCTGTAAGTGCCGGATGCCAATGATATGAGTCTTTTCAAGGCCTTGTCAAAGTCATTCGGCGACTTGAAGATGTAGAGGCAGAGATTGGCTAAAGCCTTGGCCCTAACCGCCGTCTCCATGGTTTTGCACGTTAGACGAAGTGATTTCAATGTAATTACTGGTAGCTGGTGTGAATCAGTTGAGGCAAGACGGGCCTGACGTATTGAGACCCACAAAAGACCCAAGGTAGTCGATGATTTCAACAGGCAACTCGACCAACGATACCTTTGGCTGAGAAAGTGCTCTCATGGTGGCAGTGATTGGAAAGGCGAGTTGAACGCGGGGAACATCGCTTCCTCATTCGAGCGCCGAGCTCACCGAGTGGTTTCAGCGTGAGAGGTCTGCGTCCGACGTGCCAAGGTCCCCGTCGGCCATCAGATGTTTCACGTGATCTTCGCGCTCATCAAACGCGTTCAGCGCGGTTCGTGCTCGCGACGGTTTGCTCATCGAACGCAGAGTTCCGTTCGCTTGGAAGTGGCCATCGCCCCTGGCACTGTGTAACCAATTAAGATGCAGGGAGACCTTCTAAAAGGTCTCAATTCGGCTCAGCTCAAAGGTGAGTAGCCCACATATTTGGTTTCCCTCAACTGACCAAGTCGACCAGCTGCGACATACCCACCGAATACATCATTGCAGATTCTGGCTGGCCCTGGAAGCGGAAAGACCAGGGTAAAGCCAAAAAGACGTATTGAATGGCCTAGACTTACCACCTACACATAGGTATTAACAACTCGTATTGCCCACCTCATCACCAACTGCCATCTCCCACCAAACTCGATATGTGCAGTCACATTTACGAACAAAGCTGCAAATGAGATGAAAGAGCGATTAACGAAGCTTCTCGGGAAAGAAAGGACAGCGCAACTCAAGCTCGGAACGTTTCACTCTCTCTGTGCCCGATTCCTGAGGAAGTACTCGAAGCAAGTTTCGGTACCGGACAACTTTACCGTTTGCGATGCTGGTGAAAGGTGGGTTGTCATCGTCTCTCGCCGGGGAGGTCATTGACGTCCATGAAAGCAAAAAGATGATTACATCCATCTTGAAGGAATACTCAGACACTATGGCCCACCGTGGTCTCTCGCTCGAACCTTCGGCTTGCGCATCCATGATCTCCAAAGCCAAATCCAGAGGCCAATCCGCCAAAGACTATCTTTCCGACGCACTGATAAAGTCCAGCAGCAAAGAAACGGACGAGCCCGCGACACTGGAGGTTCTTGTCGGCAAAGTATATCAGGGCTACGAAGCGGCTCTGCGGAGAATTAATGCGCTGGATTTTGACGACCTTTTGATCTACGGTGTGAAGCTTTTCACCACCCACAAGGAATGTGTCCTATGGTGTAGACATATCCTTGTTGATGAATTTCAAGACACCAATGTCACACAGTACGAGCTAATGCTCGCCATTGGAACCGCTCGCTGCGTGACGATAGTTGGGGACCCAGATCAATCCAGTCAGTGCACTAGGTTTCAACAAGCTGGCGGCTACTGATAGGCTAGCAGTTTATGGCTGGAGGTCCGCAGAGGTAAAGAACCTGGAAAAAATGAGGACGGGTAATTTTATCACTTCTTTTGTATCGAGTGAACGCTAATGTCTGTGCTTAGATTTCCCCAACACTTTTCAAATCTTCTTGGAAGAGAATTATCGCTCAACAGCGTCTATATTGGAAGCCAGTCTGGCTATTGTATCTCAGGGCAGGTCCCTTTCGCGCTATTAAGTGCATATACTCATGAATTAACAGACTCTAAGCGCATAAATAAATCCCTGTACACTGCACATCCTTCGGGGATCACACCTATTCTTTATCAGGTCAACGATGAGAACGAGGAATCTCGCTTCATTGCAATCGAGATCAAGAGACTCGTTGCGAACATGGGCGGCATCCTTCGGTGGGGGGATTTTTCGATACTACGTGAGCCATATTCTAGACCCTTGGCTTACATGCATCCTAACCCTTCTCAGTACGATATAACGCCCTATCCAGAAATCTGGAAAAGGCCTTTCAGAACGAAAGAATCCCTTGCAGGATTCTCGGGGGCCACAAGTTCTTTGAACGGTTGGAGGTACGCTCTGGCAAACGTCAATCTACTGGTGTTACTGAGGATCCCGGATAGGTAAAAGATCTGCTTGCCTACCTTCAACTTATAGACAATCCAATTTTTGGCCCAGCGTTCATTCGTGTGGTGAACGTTCCTGGCCGCGGTATTGGTGAAAAGGTGCTGTCCTTTGTAGAGGCCCCGCAACTTGAGCTAATGGACATTAGACCCTGAACGATCTAACCAAGCGAGCCGAAGATTCGGGGAAATCATACCTAGAACTGCTGGAAGGCATTTACGACATGAGACTTACCGACCAGAAACCTTCAGTCCGCAAAAAGATTGCACCCTTCGTACATGTCATCCGAACTCTTCGGGCATGTGCCAACGAAGGGCATGGGGCCTTCGGACCTGCTTTGGAAATTAGTCGAACTAGTTCAGTACGAAGAACATCTGAAGAAGACCCAGCAAGACTGGGAAACGAGATGGGAGAACGTGAAGGAACTGATCTCTTTTGCGAAGGAAATCGAGGAGCAAATGGCGAAGGACCGGGAGGCGGCTCGGGCCTCGGGCGTGATAGACGAGTTGGAGGTCGAGGAGTGAGCGTTGATTATGAATCTGCTTACTTCGATGCTGACCCCTTTGCCTTAGTACAACGCCCTTGCGACAATTCCTCCAAGCGTCAATGCTTTCCTCCGAGGGGGATAACGAGAGCGAAGAGGATGCGAACGACGTAAGATACCTTATTTTGTTTCATTCCCCTATGCTGACCCCAGTTCAGAAAGTCACAATCACAACGTGCCATTCTGCGAAGGGCTTGGAATGGCCAGTCGTGTTCATCCCATCCGGTAGGTCATTCCTCTTCAGACGGCGCATGTGTTAACTAATACGCATCTAGCCGACTCCTCAACATACCCTTTCATTCGCAGTGAAGACGAGGACGAGGAGAGGTGGAACTTAATCCAGATATTGCAATTCCATTTACTCATCGCCCCGCCCTTCGTCTTTCTTTAGGCGCCTACTCTATGTGGCTTGCACACGAGCGAAATCTATGCTCTACTTGACCAGGACGACCTCCCGGAAGGTCGCTGGGGATGTGAAGCAGAAGCAACTCTCGAAATTCATCGCGAATATATTGGACAAGAACCACAAGGACGGAAAGCGGGTGAGAAATCTCATACATTGACATCGGCAGGCCGACCTAATAAGTGCGTCTTAGGCAACGTTTATCCAACACCTCCCCCATTTCGAGGAAGAAGACAGGGAGATTATATCCAGTGTCCTAGGGAGGCCCACTCCGGAAGACAATAAAGTACAAGAAATGTTGGGCGAGTTGTAAGTTGTTCAAGGCCAAGCCATTCCCCATTCACCTGACAAAGTCCAACCCGTTAGCTTGAGACTGGGACGAGAAGTGCCTTATAACATTGTTTGGCGACCTGCAAGCCAGAACGATCCCTCTCCACAACCTTCCGTCCAACATTCGCACATGCAATTCCCTCAGCAGACCTTCGACGCCACCTTTACTCGCCCTACTTTCAATCCCGAGCCTACCTTCTCCCGCCCCTCGTTCAACACTTCTATGCCATCGCTTTATCGACCAAATGTGGTCACTCCCTTCAGCACGAATGAACAGGGAAGGGCCACAAATAGCGCACCTGCACCTGCACCGAAACCAAAATCCTCTACCTCGAAACAGGGGCAGGAAACACAGAAGGCTCCCTCAAACATGATGACGAATTGGCTGGGTCAGAAGCCCAAGTCCAAAAACCAATCATCCACTGTCACGCCGTCTGTCGCTGGTCCGTCTAGGCAGTATCACACAAACAAACCCAAGTCGCATGCGTCATCCTTACCCTCCCATCCAGTCCAACCTCCCACAAGCATTCCACCGACATCTGTGAGCTCATCGAAACCAGAACGTCCACCCACTTCTACCTCTTCGAGTTTACGTACCAACGCAAGCCTGCCTTCGAATACTGTCACGACAATTTCCAAAACTCCTCTTCAAATGGTATCAAATCAACCTCGACCTACGGTGACTCCGGCCAACCCTCCACCAGCACTGAATATAACGAATTACCAGGCCTCCAACCGACCTACGGCTGTCGCTTCTGGTACGTTAGCGGCCACAGGAGTCAAGCGAAGGCTAGGAGTAGGCCGAGCTACGGCCGGATATTCGAACAAGAAGTTCAAACCTCCTGTAGCATCAACATCATGAAGCGGACTCTTCAAAGCTTCATCCTCGAACGTCTTTGCGCATACATTCTTTCCTGCATCATACACATCACTCACTGTATTATCAAGACCATTACTGATTAGAACGCATGCATTAATCGGATTAATTACCGCATTCCTGCGGAGGAGGCGCGCAGCCAGACATGTCCAGCCAAGTGGTATAGTAAGAACATTCGACTGGGTCCACTGGACCCCCGCTCTTGCAAAACGAGATGAGGGGACACGGACCGCAGGGGTTTTGCCATTGTCCGACCAAGGATGTCATCGTAGCGTGAGGTTGAGGTATCGCTCGATAGACATAATTTGACGATGTTGATTCTGGTTTCTTGTGACGTTTGTGAGTTCTTTGGGCGTCAGGATCATCGGTATCATCTGGTGAGCGATCCCGTTTCCGCTTGCCGTCGGCTGCGCTACCAAATGGTAATCCTCTTGGGCTTGGGCTTAGCGCCAGTTCGTCGTCCGACGTAGTAGTTGGATCCTCTAGCGGTCCGTTTGTTTCAAACGAGTTCTCTGTCCATGGGGAATCTATGGTTGATCCGCCAGAGTGAGATGAACTACAAGAAGTCAACGGAATCTTGGAAAGATAGAGGATCAGAAAACAACGTCCTGAATCAAAGGCAAGGAAGATCCACACCCGCTCCACGAGACCATCCAAAACGAGGACGTGCAGCAGCGCTTCCACCTCCCGCAAACTCAGTTCCACCAAGGTTATCTTGGTCCGTTTGATGGAATCGTGGATGCAGCTAGCACTTGGGTACCTCCAACTTTCCGAGGGTGGGTAGAATCTTTGGGTTTCCGGTGCAGAGTCGCATGGTTTCGGCAAAGTCTACATATTTACAAGATCGGCAAATGCGTCGGCATGTCGAACAAGGTGACATGAGGATGGTGTGTAACATACCCGGTCAACGATGTAACGAAGACAAAAAGACTTGACTTGGTCAATGAACTCGACGTCAATCTTCTTGTCGGTGTACCATGACCCGCCCGTAATCTCGACACCAGGCTCCAAGTCGTACAAGATGAACGTCCGCTGACGCGTGTTCTAAAAAACCAAGTCGATTAATATTGTTCTTTTTTTAGTCGCTGGGAAGGTAAACCGACTAGCCAAACACTTGGGACGAAGTATAACGAACGGGAGGCATGACAACTCACATGCAGAGAGCCTTTGATAACCTTGATTAATTTCCTGTTGACAAGAGTCTTGACGCTCTTCTCCATGGCCGCCTTGTGGAGTCCCGTGCTTGTTCTGAGTTTTCGAGAAGACATCCCTGTAAATGGTGCAAAGTGGCGCACGCCGCCTTGTCATTACACATTGCACTGTATTGGCATTGAAGGGTTGTGGCGGAAAGTTGAAGACAAGAAGAGGTGTGGAGAGCATAAGTATGTCAGACCACACACCTTGGTCGCCTGCTACCCGGATATAGTGCAAACATGATATCTCGTCGATGGTGAGGTCTTTGACACTGACATTTGCGGTACCGTGGTCAGCGGCCGATCAGGGCTCCAACACGGGGAGAACATATAGGAAACACACCTTTCCAATTCGTCCTGTTCCAACGCTCGGAAAGCCACTACTGCTCCCTTATCATCGCAAGACGCTCGAAAAAGGCCCTAGTGGATGCGAGGGTGTCGTCATGAGTTTCCAACGCGGGGCCAGTGCCCGTTTACAGCGTGTTTGAGGGATGGTGTACGTACCGCTGATAACAAGAAGTTGAGGGCGAGTATTCGTGTCTGTTCATCCGGAACTAGAGCTTTGACTTCGTCGATGGAGATAACCTGTTGGTCAAGGGTATGTTTTGGTGTTTTCAATAGACAGCCAGATGGACGCACACGAGTCGTTTTCGCCAATGCAGCCTGATGCAGTACCTTTTCCTGCTCGTTCAGCGCTCTCGCAGCCATGTCGCTTGCACAACCTTAGTACCCATCGTCGGATACATGTAGGCGCATGGGGCCCATGCATGAACAACGCTCGATGTCTTGCACGGACAACGTGCTTCAGAGACAAGCGCTCAACACTGATGGACGGATATAAGCAAGATTTAGCCTTGATTGGCGCCCAAGATTGGAAACGAACGATGCGCACCACTTGCTCGTTTCCACCATCCAGAAATGTAGCGGATGCTTCCTTGCTTCCTCTTTTCATTTCGCGCTTTCCACTGACTACTCCGAGGCAGATTGAATGGCTGTGTTGATTTTCTGAAAACAAGATCATGCCACAAGGGTAGGTCCACATAGACTAGAGACGTCCATGCACTAACCTCTTCTTGGACACGTCTTCTAGAGTTGGCGGCGCGCTTCCGTTTTCCAAGGATCCATACCCCAGCTAAGATCTTGTCATTGGCAGTCTACATCTGCCTTGTTCAGCAACTCCGCGATGCCGTTATGTCTGAGCATAGTTGACTGGGACCTTTACTGGATTACTGGTGTCGAACTGCTCTTCGCATCTTCGTGTGAACAAGAGTGAGCGACGCCGCACGGTAGGTCCTGTTTTACTCGATCTATTCGACATTCTAATGCTGGACAGCACTCGGGTAATATACATGCCCCCTCTGAGAAGATCCCAACAATCCAACGAAAATCTGGAGGACACGATTCTTGTCAGAACAAACTCAAGGAGGAATGATCCAGAAGAAAATTAGAGTCAGTAGTAAGAAGGTTTCCGCAGCTCCTTGAAGGGAGCATCGGTAGTCTAACATACTTTTGACAAAGCATCATGTAAAACATAGCAAGAACGAGCGCTACTCACCGTGAAAATGGTTGTCCTGGTTGTTCCTCTCGAAATCCGAACGGGTTGTTATAGTGGGACCCCGAATGCCGGGAATTGCCGGATCTGGTGTTCGGGGGCAAGTTTTGAGGAGAAAGAGAAGAGGATGGAAAGATTTTGCCTCGTGTTGAAGGTGAGGCAAGTTGTGAGGGAGTTGTTGATCCGGAATGACAGTGTTTTATCACTAATACGGTCCTTGGACGCATTTTTCAGACCCAGATTTACGCGATGTGAAAAGGGATATGTATAAGGACCAGGTTGACCGAGTGAACGGTTCGCTCATCTTCGATGTTTCCGACAACAACGACCTAAGTGCCATATCCCCGTTGGTCCTCTTCTCTTCCTTCAAAATAAGACGCCCTTACCCCGCCTCTTATCGTCCATCGCCCCCGTCCCCCTGTCCGAGCCGCCGTCTACCCTTTTGATGCCCCCTTACACTACCCATCAGCGCAGGGAGCATCTGACTGCCAATGATAGGCGAGAATCCCCTGTGACCCCTGCTGTCACAGGCATCGAGTACCCTTTCGACGACGCTTCCACCACAGACGTCGACTCTCGCCCACGCGGTCACCAGCCCCAGTTCTACACCCTGCCCAACATAGCAGCCTCAAGCCTCGACGACGCCATCGAGCCCCCCTCGACGTCGTCACTCGACCATGTCTGGAACTCAATCCGCAATGACAAGTCGAAACGCATGGCCAAGGAGAAGCCCAAAGTTCAGTCGCTCGAAGAAATAACCCAGGAGCTTCTCCACCTCGACACACACCCTGGTCCTCCCCTCCATATCCCTGTCATCGAGTCCCATAATGGGTCGGTACCGAAATCCCTCAAGAAGCATAGGTCAATGTACGCTTCTCTCTCTCCCGGCTGGCGGTACCTTGCCAGCTTACCCCTTCTGATGACAAGCCAATGCTAACCATGTTCTCTCTCGAATTCTCGTTCCGTTACAGATCTAATTTCCGAGAATCAACAGACGGCCGATCGATGGTGGCTACTTTTGAAATGCCCCCAGAGGTTGCGAAACAGGACATTCATATCAGCTTCCAACGAAACAGACTCGTCATAACCTGGAGCTATGCTGAGATTGTAGAGTGGAAGGAGGCAGGCGTGTTCAACAGAGAGAGAACGGAGAAGTACTACAACAGGACCTTGCCCCTTCCGGAGGGTACGAGGGTCAGTGCTTGTCCTTCCGGCCTGACATGACGGTTCGATGACGTGCTAATCGATAACTTTATCAGTTCGAGGAAATCCATGCTCAAATGACCAGCCGGGGGCTGATTCTGAGATACCCAAACCTGCGCTCTTACCGCGTCGACGGCCGCACTCGATCTGGAGACTCATAATGACCTCGTTGCAATCCTTGCAAAGCATGCTGCACATCTGCCTCGTTTTCTAAGTTTGCAAATCACAAGAATCAGTGTAACTAACTTATTGTATTACTAGTCCACGACCCTTCTCAGAGCACTCCATCATTGTAGGTCCACGTTTTTATGACATGCTTAGGACACTGCAGGTATCTCTCTCGCATTAGAATATTAACGGTAGTATCGAACTGTATTATTTGTTTCCTTCCAATCGACCTCATCGCTCACTCGGAGCCTGTCATCGAAGTTCGTCGAGCGAGGTAAGTTGCAAATGCCACGGATCTAGTGAGGCTGGCCAACAAGTGCTCTATGTATGATGGAAGCTCACCATCGCGAAGTTCTAGTTCTTCCGCGAAGCAAAAATATTGCCAAGTCAGGAACTGCCAGTGACACCTCGATTTCAAAAGGGAAGCTGTGGGGTAGCACTGGGGAAACACCTTCCGACCGAGGGTGCGGTGTCAGAGCCCAAGAGGAGAAAATCGCGGGAACGTCACCACCTTCCAACAAAAGGATATAGAACGCACCCTACTTGCACAATGGAATTTACTGAAGGAGGCTAAAGTGCCCAGGAAACTGGAAAGCTTACCACGGTAGAGCCCATATGTGACGTTATCGTGTGGCGACTGGAAGCAGTCTAAGAACGACCAAAGGTTGTGATTCTCGTGAATGAGTCGATGCGTGAAATGTTATACAAGTGGGCAACCGGTTGGCCAGTGAGGGCATATATCATTGTCGGGCCGATTGGAGCTTCAGTACGCCATACAGCGGTCAACGATGTCAAGTCAAACGACCAAACCCAGAATTGCAAAGTAGACCCAGCACAAGTCGTTATCACGCCCAGAGGGTGGTCGGGTGATTCGTCATTCTTGCTTTCTCCTCTTCTTGTCGTGACGAGTGGCGTTATTGTCGACAGTAAGAGGCACGAATTCCAAAGGAGGGTAGACCAAAGCACTTGTATGCATCTTGCTTGCCTTCCCTAGCTTACCTTGTCCGCTCCCACTCGCTCCTCCAACTCCACGCTTTTGTCCTATCTCTATTCTCTCTTCCTTGGCTTGACTAAAATCACCAGAATTGGGATGGTCCAGAGATGCAGCTGCTACCACAACGCGGGACTTCCAATTCGTTATCCTTCCGAATTCCTTCTCCCTTTCCTCGGAACCACATCGGGGCTGAGTGCGGGCTGCTGCTAGTGCCAACTGCGAAGTCGAACAAAACGAAGCTCTCGAAAACGGGGCAGCTTTGCGAGGGTCGACCAAGGTTGCCCTTCGATCGAGGGTGCGACTGCTGCCGTCTTGGTCCGACCTGTCATGGCTGAGTGGGACGAAATCGAGGGGTCTGCGTGTTGGAGCGACATTGTCTTCTGTTCCTCGTTTATTGCGCGGCGATCGAAGAACCAGGTTATCCTGGGGTCGTCCATAAGTTGACACTGATGCTTCAAACAACCGCGTGCCCAACGACTTGGTCAAGAGCTTCTTCCGAGACGCCTTCTTACTCTCTTTTTCTTTCTTTGCGTTTGCACCATTGGGAGGACTGGAGGATCCTGGATGGTACTCGGACGCGGTTGCTGATTCGCTCGAAGAAGACCCCTCTTGTTCCGAGTCATCTTCGTCCGAAATGACAAGTCTCCGGGCAGGACGTGCTCGAAGTCGAGGTCTCCGCTCCTTTGTGGAAGGACTCGACGAAGTTTCCAAGTTAAGCTTGATTCCGGTGTTCTCTTCGCTGCTTGCGTCCCGCGCGTCCGGGAAATCCCAGATTTCAAAAGCTGCTTCGAAGTGGGATGGGCCAGCGTTGTTGGCTGCAGCAGCGTAGCTGCTCGGCGAGGATAGAATCGTTCTTCTTTTCCTGGCCAAGTAGGATCGGAGCTTTGGTTTCTTGTGAGACTGTGCATCGCTGACATCCACGCCCGCATTGCGGGTCAAGAAATCGTGAACGGTAATCTGGGCTGTATCTTCATCCGTTTGCGGGATGTCGGGAAGGTATTTAGGGAGACTCCCTGGACTTATATGCGGGATCTCGGATATTCGAGACAGTGGTTTAGCAACCGTAGTGGAATCGGAGGTCCTCTTGTGAGTCTCCGCCTAATCAAACCGTCATTGGATTTACAAGGAAATAAGGAGATTCTCGGCAACCTTCGAGGTGAGATCTGTATCCTTGTCTCGAGATCCCTCCGGTTCAACATAGTAACCCAGACATGGATCTATAGCAGATCGCTTTCTTCTCCGTTGTACCTGAAATTGGTGAGCCCCTAGTTACCCCGCCATTATGCCGCGTTCAACAGACGAACCTGGAAATCCATTGAATCCCTCGTTGTTTCATCAGTTGGAGAAAGAGGAGCAAATGTCGAAAGTGGCTCGAATTCTGAACATAACGGCGTACGATGATGGGGGAAAACAGGAGACCGGAAGCGGCTGGGCGCTTGTCCTTTGTTTGGTTGCTTATTTGGCTCGTCGCGCGTGATGCGGATGCGACGCCGTCAGCCAGACAGGGGCGGTCTCATTCTTGAACTCACTGTCAGCAAGTTTTCCTCGTCCACGACAACGATGCTTAGACTCAGATCCCAGACAGGCCACATCTCATCCTGAACCTCAGGGAACACGTCTTGGGATAGCTGCTGCGGGGAGGAGATAGCAGAATTCTGAAACACACGAGCTGATAAAACCAGTTGGCCCGGGCGACCTTGCCAGCCCATGTCAGAGTTCCCATGGCTATTCCCGCAGAACCCGCCAGGAATATGGGGAGAGTCGACACCTAGGGAGGGGAGAGTGTTGTTTGAGCGGTAGTCCATCACTGGGACCCAGATATGTATGTGAGATCTTTCCCCGGCTTCATCTTCGAGCCTTCTAAATGTTATTTAAACGCCCTTAGGACCCCGTATTCATGCACCATGGCGGGGGCGGGCCCGTCAACCTCTATTCATGGTATATGGCCGCACGCGAACTCAGAGTACATCGCCTCGGAAGTTGGCTCACGGGGCTGTCGCGTTCTTGACGCGTCTTACCCTATTCCACCTGCCCCCGGAACGTCTACGAGTCGGAGCACTGCTCGACATCGTCTCCCACTCCAACACAAATAGTCTCAGTTCACTTACCCCAGGCTTTGACTCAAATGTATAAGGCAGTCTGGGATTGTCAACTCAGTTTGACGCAGTCGTCCAGGAACTTTGACTCCACTTCTCCTATTCTCCTGAATCTAGGGTGCAGGTGAGCCCATTCTTGACCCCGCCGTTTCTGTTCGTCGCACAATCTTCGACTTTTTCTACCCACGTCTCAACTCCATAGCCAAATCTAGAGAAACTAGGTGCGTCGAACAAAAACATAAGTGTTCGACGCACATCGTTTCACTGTGACCTCGTCACACTGTCACACCTGAACCCCTTCTTTCCAAAGTTTATAAGAACCCCCGGGTTTGCACTTAATCGGGCGTCGCAAATCGCACTTCCACCACTTGAACCATCACCACCGTAACAAAATCTTCTGAACCAACATGACTACCGTCTACCAGTCCACGGTCACCTTAACCTCCCCTTCCGGAGAACAATTTGTCTTCGAGGTCTCGTCTACGAAACCAAATCCAGAGCGCAGACTCGTCATCAACACCCGCGAGGAGAATGGGAAGACTATCATCAGGCCCATTGTCGACGAGCTCTCCTCTACGACCTCGCCCATCGTCTTCAACGAGGATGTCAACCATGCCGTGGACGAATCACTTGTTGACGTCAAAGAGCCCTGGTCATTACCTCAGCCACCTTCCATGCTCGAGGAACCCTCCACGTTCCTGAAGGGCTATGACTCTGACACTGATTCTGATGACGAAGAACAAGGTTGGTTATTTCTCACTCCTTCATTCGTTTTCCGGTAGTTGACTTTTATTCGTTCTTTCCAGCCATGGCCAGCTTCTGCAAACGCCTCAGGCGGGCTGCGAAATTCCCTCGTCTCTCCATCAAATCCCGCGATTCCTACTACAACTCTGATTCCGAGGACGTGGACGACGAAGAGACACCGTCATCCTACTGGAACTCTCACAAATCCAAAACCACATCCAAACCCAAATGTACTTTCGATCGCAAGGCTGTTCTGACATTCGGCTCGAGTACACCTCCGGTGAAGAGGCGCCTGAGAACACGGACGACGAAGAGTACGGCGAATGGCTCGATAACTATTTGCTGGAGCTCGCTGGATTGAAGACGCCCTCTTCTGAAGACTCAGACCAGGACGAATCTGTGCCAATCCGCTCTTTCGTCCGCGCCTCGCTCCCCATGCACCACCCCAAACCCGCACCCCTCGAGACAGTGTGCCGACCTGCTTTCCTCGACATCGGCTCTGATTACGGAGTCTAAATGCAAGACTGCCACGAGTCGGATCGCAGAAGTGGTTTTGCATGACAAAGGATAGTTGGCGCCGAGAGGGCACGTCCGGTCGGGTATGCAATCTGTTGCAGATGGTACCCTGCTGCTCGTCCGGCCAGGTTTATGTATTCAGTAGATAGTTCCATCTCAATCTCTACCTGTTTCGACATTCGGCTCTTCTTCCTTGCTGTGTATCTATCCTCTGTATAGAGTCCTTTCTTCCTCATCTTCTCCGCCCCTCACTGTGAGCATCACCCGGTTTGGTTGGTTTGAGGTAATTTTTCCTGCCATCTTTCTCTCTCTTCAGCGCGTAGTGGCATAGGGCCGAATATTGAGCATTCTAGATTTGCAGTATGAAACCATATCCCCATCCTATTGGTACAATATATAATTTAGTACAATAGTACACCTTTGCATGGACTTCTCCGTAAAACCCTCCACGATCCCCAGTCATCTAATTCTAATTCGCGGCGGTAGCTGAAGCAAGTCGCTGTAATTCAGCTTCCAAATCAGCCTTCAACTTCTTCAACAACTCCACATTCTCTTTAATCTTCTGGTCCAGCTCGGGCGTCTTGGGCATCTGCGCCTTCAACCCTCTAACGACATTGCCCTGCTCAGTAATCTTTGCCTCAAGGTCGAGGGCAACGTCAGATTTAGGTCCGGTATAAGCAGGAACAGCAGGCGCCTTCTTGCTCGCTCCCTTCTTCTTGGATCCAGGCGCGTTCTTCAAGGGGTCATTATGGGTTTCGGGTTTCTGTGACTCGTTACCGCCGAATTTAGCACGCCATTCCTCAATCTTGCTCTCTTCGATCTTCTTGAACAGATGCTCGGGTGTGCCGATAGTGTGACCCGCGAGGATATCGTTGGAGAACACGTCGGGGACAGCTCTTGGGGGTGCGTTGAGCTGCCTCTCGATGGCAGCACCCGTGGCGGGCATGAAGGGGTGGATGAGGACGGAGAGGAGGTAGATGAGGTTGGCAGCTCGGGAAACGACTTGAGCGCAGCGTTTGGGTTTCGAAGTCATAAGAGCCTTGTTGAGACCGGAGGACTGGAGGTAGTTGTTGCCTTGAGCGGAGATGAGCATGACTGTCTGCAAACCCAGGCGTAATTTGACAGCATCCATGGCGTCGATGTAGTCCTTGAGCAGCGAGTTTACGTGGGTGAAGAATTCACCGTCGACCTCATCGTTGGGGGAGTAAGGGCCAGGTGCGTCTTCCGAGTCGGGGATGACACCACCGTATTGAGAGGAAATGAATTTGAGGGCACGGTTCACGAAGTTGCCAAAGCTGTATCGGAACAAGTCAGTCGGTAAGCAACAGAGGACTCCGGAACACGCACTTGTTCAGGAGAACGTTGTTGTTGGCAGCGACCTGAGAGGATCCGGTTGAATACAGAGTCAAGCTGGTTCATGCTACAACTTACACAGTCACTCCAAGAGAACATGGCATCCGCCGTCTCGGGTCTAGTGGACAGCAAATAGTATCGCCAGACAGAGGCTGGAATTCCAGTGTCCTTGGCAGCAGGTCCGAACACACCACGGTTCTTGCTCTTGGAGAACTTGCCTCCTTCGTAGTTGAGGTACTCTGGCAACCCTGTCAGCTTTCAGCAGTGGAGGGAAGTTGAGGCAGTTATTCACCGGTGGTAGAAAGGTGGTGTAGTTTGGTCCAGTTACGACCGTCTCCAATCTGGACAGAAGGCCAATAGACAGTGTGGAAGTAAACATTGTCCTTGCCCATGAATTGGTAAAGGTCGACGTTCTCGGGGTTAAGCCACCATTGTTTCCATTCGGGCGTAAGGTTGGCCGTTATACTGGGGTACCCAATAGGTGCGTCGAACTAGTCCCAGAACTCAGTAGAAGTCAGGACACTCGAGGAGGCAATACATACCCAGACATCTTCGGATAATTGTATGAGCTTGAGTCACACGAGTAGGTGAAATGACCACTCACAAAGAACCTTATCTTTCATCCCATGAACATCTTCGCCTTCAATGGGAACGGGAACACCCCACTTCAAATCCCGAGTAAGAGGAGTAGGAAGGAGACCCATTTTCAGTCGAGCATCAATGATTTCTCCATCGCCGTTGATAACGGCGTTCGGGGACCATTTACCCTTCTTCCACGACGACTTGATCCACTCCTCAGTCTTGGGTTGGATCTCGTTGAGCTTCAGATACATGTGCGAAGAGAGCTTGGTGGTGACTTTGTGGGTCTTGTCAACAAGGCACCGAGGTTTAATGAGTTCGACGGCGTCCAGGGTTCTGCTGCAGCCATCGCACTGATCACCTCGGGCGTCTTCATAACCACAATGGGGACAGACACCTTCTACATATCGGTCGGCCAAGAACCTGTCGAGAGCAACGTTCGCAAATGAGCCGTAGCAAGAGGTATAGTAAACGTACTTGGGACATCCCTCGCAGTAAACCTGCTCTTTCTCCTGCTTCTCGAGGAAACCGTTTTTACCCAGGTTCAAGAAGATCTCTTGAGAGATACTGGAGGGAGATGTGAGAAGTAAGAGTGGAAATAATCACTGTAGGAACATACTCGGTGTGGTAAGGAGTCGAGGTCCGCCCGAAGTGGTCGAATCTATAGGCAGGTGTGGTGAGAGGCGAGTCTTTTGTAAAGGCGACCATGTTGCTAACCCGATGTCAAACCACTCGTAGGTAGCTTTGTGAAGGACATAGTATTTGTCGCAGAGTTCTCGAGGAGTGATGCCCTCTTTCAAGGCCTGAGTCTCGGTCGCAGTGCCGTATTCGTCTGTACCACAGACATAGAGGGTTCTCTGGTTGCGAGTGCCTGTTCCAACGTTGTCAGGGATGGTAGAGAAGTGGTTTCGTTCGACATACGGCTATATCTGCAGGACTATCAGCCACTGAGGATAACAACCTTGAAGTAAATCATACCGACTAAATACATCCGCGCTTAGCGTGCTCCCGATGATGTTTCCTTAGGGGACATAAACCAATGTTCACCAAGGAACTGAAGGGAATTTCTCACCAAGATGAGGAACGTTATTGCAATAAGGCAAGGCCGAAGTAATCAGGATGTTTTTCTCTCCGTCCTTTGGCAATCTATGGCTCGATTAATTGAAGATCAAAATCTCTGTAGATAGAAAACATACGGTGTCACGCTTCCTGGAGGGGGGATTTCTCTCAGAACGCCAGGATCTGCTCGTAACCGTTGTGCCATGTTGTTTAAGATGTTCTAGAGGTAAGGAAAGATGGGGAACAAGGTAGAGATTGGAGAGATGGACCAGCGGAAACTTGCTAATCTCCCCGGTCCATCAAATGACTCCGTCAAAACAAGCCCAAATAACGCGCCTTGCGCCGGGAGCGGAACTTGAACCCGGTCAGCGACTAATTGGGGATCGTCACATCATTGCCGTATCGCCTGGCGCCATTCACAACCGCCTGCCAATGCTCCCTCGTCGCCGCCATCTTCTCCACAGAACATGGCAATTCTCAGTTGGTTGAAGTAAGTCTAGACCGTCTGATACATTGGACGTCGCTGATACATTGTCGTCGAAAAGACTGTTGTCACCGCCTAGAGGTCACGGCCACCTCTCAGCTGCTCAGCCTGAGTTTACAGTCACCGCAGTTGTCATTGGCCTCGCTATTGGATGCCTAATATGCTTCACAAACTTGAGCCTGGGCTTGCAGTCAGGATGGATATCCATGTAAGTCTTTCGCCTTTGGCGAAGGGCGAATGCTCACATTGGTTTAGGATGTCCATACAGTCCGCCCTTATCGGTTTTCTAATTTCACGAATGCTGCCAACGCCATTGACACCCCAGGAGCTCATTGTAGTCCAAACCACAGCTGTCGCTACCGGAACAATGCCACTTGCTGCCGGCTTCGTTGGTATCCTGCCTGCATTGAGCCTGTTGGATGAAGAGCGGGATGGTTCACCAGCCATTCGCCTTGACTGGTGGTCAGCATTGTGGTGGTCCTGCGGGGTTGCGTTCTTTGGGTAAGGCTTTCACACCGCGTTGGTGATATTCTGAGGCTAATATCACTTAGTGTATTCCTCTCGCCGCCTTTGCGAAAGCAAGTTGTCAGTGAACCTTCGGTCTGCAATTCCCTTTCACTGACGCTGTTTCAACAGATTATCGAGGAGGAACTGCCATTTCCTTCAGGAACTGCAACTGCTCAGATGATATCCGTATTGCACAAGCTCCCTCCACCGGATACCCAAGTTCACCGTCGACGCGGATATCAACAGGTGGATGAAGACGAAGTAAACGTGGCCCCCGCAGAGGAGACAGAAGTTGCAGACCCACAGCGAGAAGAAAGTGACGGTCTAGAACGAGAAGCAGTACAACACGACGGATGGCACGATTTGATTTGGAGCTTCAGTGCTGCAGGTGGTCTGACTGTCAGTACCCCACCTTATCATTCCACTGCCGACACTGACACGTCCCATAGCTGTTCGCATACTTCTTCCCCGCTGTGTTCACTATCCCTATATTTGGAACTTATCTTGCCAAAGAATGGCTTTGGTATTTTACCCCCAGTCTGTCGTATGTTGGCCAAGGAATCATCATGGGGTTCCCAACCACCGTCAGTATGAATCTCGTGAGTGCATATTCTATTAGGAAGCCGTTCCGCCGATGCTTACATTGCGTAGGGTATGCTTGTTGGCTGGGCAGTCCTTTCGCCACTTGCGAAGCTATCTGGCTGGGCGCCTGGTCCTGTCGGTGACATGTCCAACGGTGCTCGCGGATGGATCCTCTGGGTTTCGCTGGGAATCATGTGCGTCGACAGTCTGGTGTCACTCCTCCCTGTCGTTGTAGAGTATGCAGCGGACTTGATCTGGCCCCTGAGGCGCCATTATTCGCGGATCGGGGATAATGGTGTTGCCAAACGGGAGGACCATGAAGTTGAGACCCCCAACCGGCTTGTACCTACTTCGTGGGTCCTAATTGGCCTTGTCTCAAGCATAACCGTAGGGACGTGCCTCGTCTGGTTAGTCTTTGGTCATGACGGCATTAAGCCCTGGGCGACTGTGGTGGGATTCATCTTTGGTGGCTTCTTGAGCGTGATAGGGTATGTCGACCTTAGCACGCATTTTCCGCGGAACTAACGATGTCCGTTGTTAGAGTCCGTGCTCTTGGAGAAACCGATTTGAATCCAGTCTCTGGTCTGGGCAAGGTATCCCAACTTCTCTTCGCTTGGATCCAGCCAGGGAACGTCGTTGCGAACATCATTGCCGGAGGAGTCGCGGAGGCAGGTGCCCAACAGTGAGCGACTTCTTTGATCTACACATATTCCCCCAACTCAAGTTATCTCGGCGTTTAGGGCGGGCGATCTGATGCAAGACCTAAAGACTGGGCACTTGTGCCGAGCTTCTCCTCGAGCCCAATTCTATGGGCAATTGGTTGGATCTGCAGTTTCGGTCGTGATAACCACCACCGCCTTTACGCTTTACAACCGAGCATATGAAATCCCCGGTCCTTCCTTCCCCGCACCAACTGCCTATGTATGGCTCGGTCTGGCTCGCCTCCTTCGTACGTGGTCTCTTTTATTAATCACTGTGCTGGTTATGAATATCCCTCAGGTGACGGTCAATTGCCGGAAAACAGTGCAACCTTTATGGTGGGTTTCAGTCTAATATTCGGCATTCTGTCGGGGGCAAAGACGTATGCTTCTCGAAACCAATTATGGTATGCCCAATGGATACCTTCCGGGGTCGCCTTTGCCATTGGTTTCCTCAATACGCCCTCTTTCTCGATCGCAAGATTGATCGGAGGGACTATCGAGTACATTTATCGCACCAGATATGCGAGGAAGGATGGGGGCGACATTCGGTTGGTGGTCGTTGCCAGTGGGTTTGTCTTGGGCGAAGGTGTCGTCAGCATTGTTTCTTTGATTCTCAAGATTATTGGTATCGGTGTTGTAAGCTGTATAGGATGCGGCCATGGGTTGTGCGGAGGCTGCCCCGCTACGACGTAGAGCCATTGTCTTAGACTTCAATTCAACCCATGCTTTTATGAGCGCTTAAGTCCGAATGGATTAGTCATCACAGGATTTGCCTGCCCTACGCGTCAAGGACGCTTGACTGACTCGACCTCCAACTGCGGAAACTTTGTCCACGTCGGCACCACGTAGACGCCTCCAAAGGCGGCAAACAATACTGTTCAGTGCACAAGCGACATGCAATAGGACCATTTTCTTATCCCCAACACCCATAATGTCTCGGGTAGAACTCGCTAAAATCCGCTCCTTGACCTTCTACAAAGATGAATTGACTGCAGCTCGCCGAACTTCGGCTATTCCCCAACTGAAGTGCGTTGGACGGCCTTGTAGGCTGTACCAGCCGGATGTTATCAGATGTGTGAACACTGGAGGGGATGGTGTGGATATCGATTGGCGGGTACGTGTTCTTGGTTCTCGGATACCTGGTTGTTGCTGACTGACCGTCATCTTTTCTCATTAGTGTGAAGCAGATTTACCGGAAGCATTGAGATTTGGAAAGGTGGAGGTCAGCTGCGAGGGTTGGTCCAGACCTGGGGATCCATACGTGCTGAAGGGTGCGTGAATGCCACTCCATACGGTTCCTGAGCTCGCCTCATCCTGTCCCAGGTTCTTGTGCATTAGAGTATAAACTCGTTCAAGTCCCGGATGCTTTGCGAGGTGGAAAGACCGACTCTCCAATACTTGGATCCTGGAAAGGTGAGTACCAATGCAATTCGAAGAGGATGGACCATATTCACATCAACTCTACAACAGAATGGGACACGTCTGAAATTATCTTCTGGGTCGTCTGGATATCCATCCTCCTCTTTATCGTCTATAACTTCCTGAAATCATGCTTTGGCAACGATAGACAGGTGGCGCGCACCGCAGGCAACAACCGACCAGGTCCAAGTCCCGGTGGTGGTTGGGGACGATGGTTCCCTCGCGACGACCACGACGACTACCGTCCACCACCCCCACCCTACTCCAAAGACCCGCCCGGAACATCGACGTGGGACAACTGGCGACCAGGTTTTTGGACAGGCGCTGCTCTAGGTGGACTCGCCAACCAGTGGTGGAATAACCGGAACCGTCGAGTCTACGAACCAGAACCAGAACCCATTCTGCGACCAGGGTGGTTTGGTAGTCGGCAGCAAAGCACTGGGTGGTCCCCATTTGCTTCACACAGTCAGCCGAGCTTCCGAAGAGCGAGACCAGTGTATGACGATTCTGATCGTGGAGAAGGCCCTTCGAATCTTGGGGCCATGAGAAGTAGCACTGGAATTGGTGGTACCAATGTCCGGTGATCAGGAGGCCGAATTTGATTCTTGGAGACGATGGTTTCCTCCCCTACTGAATCTTTGTAAGAGGTTCCGCTTGTATTTTTGTCGTCGTATTCATGCAACGCTCTTGTTAGTAGCTATGGTGAATGCTGAAACTAATTCAACCGGTTACAATGACTACTCTTTCTCCCTCTCTCTCTGTCGCTTCAAAAGTCGAATTATCGGAGCCCAGTGGATAAACGTCGGGATTAGTAGCAACTGGTATGGTTTCCTCGAATCTCATCGTCACGGGTCCATTCAGGGATCAGCATTTATTGCAAGTCCCCGCTATCAGTTTCACGACCCCAGCCAAATAGAAGCTCGCTCCAAACCATTCAGCTACCGTCGGGCTTGGTCATGCTTCCCTCTGAGAAAAAACACGGAGTGATTTCCAGCATTTTGATAGTTGGGCAAGTCAACCGAATTCCTTGGAACTTCTCGAACCCATCTCAACCTATCCCGCGCTGTGTTTAACGACTTTATTCTTTCCCGATTCTGCCCATCCATGCGCCCGCGGTGACTTTTTGTCGGCTAAATGACGGATGATAATTTTCTTGGATTTCGTTTATAACCGCGGCGTGGTTTGGTTCCTGAGCTGGCTAGGACGCGTTTCTCGTTCAGGATGAAGTCTGTGCTCTCCCCGCTGTCTGCAACTGTGATTGCTCTGTTGAGCACTGCGGCTGTTGCCGTTCCCCCCTACGGCCAGTGCGGTGTAAGTGTCGCACTCAATTGACGGTGGTGTGTTCTCTGACGCTTGCTTCTCTTAGGGCTCTGGATACACTGGACCTTCCGACTGTGACTCTGGCTATACCTGTGTCCCGGTGAACCAATGTACGGCACCTACTCCTACGGCCATTGTTCTCACAAGACTGACTGCCGTTTGAATTAGGGTACCACCAGTGCCAACCCGGTAGCTCCGCCCCCACCAACCCTCCCAATCCCCCTGTCGCTACTACCACTACCACTGCGCCCAGGCCCACCAACAGTGCTTGCCCAGGCGCCGTCACCAAGTTCCGCTACTTCGGTGTCAACCAAGCTGGTGCTGAGTTCGGCAGCAACATCATCCCCGTACGCTGCTCTCCTTCCACCATCCCCTGACAGTTGAACTTACGCCCGACGATGCTCGGTTTCAGGGAGAGCTCGGGACCCACTACATCTGGCCCGCCCCTAGTTCCATCGACTTCTTCGTTAACGAAGGTTTCAACACTTTCCGAATTCCCTTCCAATTGGAGCGACTGAACCCCCCTGCTCGTGGGTTGACCGGTTCCTTCGAGCAGCCCTACCTCCAGGACTTGAAGAGGACTGTCGACTACATCACCCGAAACAAGAACTCTTTCGCCATCATCGAACGTGTGTTATTTACTCTTTCTGACACTTGGTTTGTGGAGACTGAAGGGGACATGCAGCCCACAACTACATGCGATATGCCAACCAGACCATCACCAACGTTTCTCAGTGAGTTATTTACCTCTGAGAGGATATAAACTGTTGCTTACGCTTTGTCGTTATAGATTCAGCACCTGTAAGTTTCTCGCATCGCTTGAGACCTGTTCCAGAGATTTAACCGTGTTGCGTAGGGTGGAGGAACCTTGCAACTGAATTCGTAAGTTCGATTTTTCCATTGGAAACAAGTTCACCCTCTGACTTTGTTTCTAGAGGGATAATGACAAGGTTATCTTTGGTGTGTATCCATCGAAGCCAAGCGGGCAAGAAAGAGATCTAAACACTGTCTAATAGATGTCATGAACGAGCCCCACACTATGGATGCTCGTGTCGTTTTCGACCTCAACCAAGCGGCGGTCAATGCTATCCGTGAAGCTGGTGCTACCCGCCAATTGATCCTCGTTGAGGGAACCTCCTGGACCGGTGCCTGGAGTAAGCGATCCACCTTTTCCTCGATAGAGAATTACCTCATTGACATGTTGACGGAATTTAGCCTGGACTACCACCAGCGGAAACGGCAACGTCTTCCAGAATATCCGTGATCCCAACAACAATGTCGCCATTCGTACGTCTTGTTCATCGACATCTCCTTCTAACAATTCCTGATCAACGTTTTGGCACCACTCGTTACCACTTTCAGAGATGCACCAGTACCTCGACAGTGACGGTTCGGGTACCTCTCCCACTTGTGTTTCCAGCTCCATCGGTCGCGAGCGTCTCGCTGCTGCCACTGCCTGGTTGAAGCAACACAACCTCAAGGGCTTCCTCGGTGAACTCGGTGCTGGTTCCAACCCCACTTGCATTGAGGCCATCAAGGGTGCTCTCTGCTCCCTCCAGGAGTCTGATGTCTGGATTGGTTGGGCCTGGTGGGCTGCTGGTCCCTGGTGGGGCAACGTAAGTTGTTTCTGCCTTTCGTGTGGACGGGATGCTGATGCAATGTTTTATTTTCTTCCTTATAGTACTTCCAATCCATTGAGCCCCCCAATGGACCCGCTCTCGCTCAGATGTACCCTCAGGCCATCAAACCCTTCATCTAAAGTGCTGAAGGAAGGGAGAAAAGGAGCTCGAGCTTCTGCAAGGATGTAGGATATGTCGTCATTGCTTTGAAATAAACTATGACTTTGAATCTTCCGCTGTGCGTCTCGACTACCCCGGGTTGTAATTTCCTCAACGTGTCGGTTTCTTCAAGACTCGTTGACCATTGAAGCATGAACATGAGGTGGGGCAAGAATGCATCCCGAAATGGGGTACTACATCGGCCGATCCAGCAACGGACAAGCCTTGGAGTGTAAATTCGCTCTGTACCAGGAAGGAAAGAAGTGTGACGAGGGACCAAGAACTGTCAGGTGCAACCGTTGAATATAACGGGTTTCAGTTATTGGGTTCGCTCCTAACTTTTATAGACAGAGGCGTCTTCGTCCATTCGCCCATATATTCTCTCCGATGTGATAATCGGAGGGAACTGCGGAGTACTGGGCGAGCGCCCGTCACAATCTATCTGCCCGTATCCCGTATCATATCAGTGACTATGTCATGAATTGCGTAGGCTTCACTGCTTTCGGTAGGTGGGCGGCTGTAAAAGGCAGTTGCTGTGATCATCCCTTTGCTAGGGATTAGTTAGGTTGTGATTTGTTGAATTAGAGTGACGGGTATGTGATCATGGCAGCGGAGGGCCAGGAAAGCAGAGGAGAGCGTCGCGGGAGGTATACGCGCGGGTGAACACAGGTTGGAGGCATGGAATGAGCCTTACACCTGGTCCCAGGAGTTGTCCCTCCAGAGAGATTGATTCATAGGCATGTTACTACGAGGAGTGCCAACCATGGAAACATGGGAGATCCTAGTACACGCCACCCCATTTCGTCCCACAACTGAGTGTGAGCGGCAACCCAGACGGTACACGTTCCCAGTCGAACAAGCCTAGGAGAACTCCGCTACAAAAGGCAATAAATGTGACGAGGGGGCGTTGGTGGGTCCTTGATTGTGACACCGAAGCGTAGCGCAGTTCTCCCCTGCCGCAAACGTCAATCATGAAGGCGGCAACGCAGCCCGCATTCGGTATGTGCGACTCAGAATTGTGTTTTCATGGAGGCGGCGTTTGGTCGCATGACCGTGCACGGGACGGTTGTCTGAATCCCTTGGTGGCTATCATCGGGATTCAAGAACCCTGAGGACCATTTGAGGAGCGGAAAATAAGATAAACGGATGACAATAGCGAGCAAGATGGCTGTTGTTCGTACAGCCTTGTAGAATGATATCTGCACGCACTCGACACGTTTTCCGTGTCGAAAGACGCTCGATGTTGGGCACCGTGCGGGGTAATTTGATTGGGTCAATTATGGTCAGCCACCGCCAAGTCGGAAGCAGTTCCGATTCGAGTCACTTTGCCACGAAAGCTTCACAGAGAACGTTCTGGTTCTAAGTTTATCTGTACGCACCTCTTAAATGAAAGAAGGGTATTTCAAATCGTGGAGAGATGTAATAAAAGAGAGAAGAGGGTACAAAAGTGATAAGGCGGACATGACGATGCCGAGCTCCGGCTCGAGATCGTATGCTGCCCGTTTTGGGAAGAGGTCCTCATCAAACCGCATGTTGGGCCGTGACTCTTCTGTTTTACTTATAAACCTCCACCACCCAACATCTGCAGTCCTGGCCGTCCCCTTCCCTTTTGCGCTCTTGGACATCTGTCCCTTCTCCTCCAGAATATCTCGACATTTTCTAAGTCGTCGACAACGACCTCGACGATGACCTCGACTACCACCCATCGAGGTCACTGCGACGTCATGCAGGCCTCCTCGTCGCTACCAACCCCAGGCTCCAGCAGCGTTATGTCCCCTCGAAAGCCAACGCGTTATCCAGTGTATTCTCCAGACCACTTTGTGTCACGCTCGAAGATGACGCAGAGCGAGGACGTGTCTCACAAGCGCTGGAAGAAACCACCCAGCACACCACGTTGCTCGGTGGGGAAGACGACTGAAAGAACGCCTTTACTCAGTGCGTGTGGGGAAGGGCAGGAAAGCCACAGCCAGCAGCCTACGGAGACTCCCGTCGTAACGCTTCCACGACGGAAAAAACCCTTCTATCGAGCACGACCTCTGTGGTAAGCAAAGTGTATCGGTTTAGGCTTCGATGAATACCTAATCACAACCTATTTTCACTTTACAGGCTAGTTCCGTTTGCTGTTGTGGCAGCCCTCGTCGTCAGTATGCACTTCCTTTTCGAAGTTCGCAATCTAACCGAGTTCTATGACATCAGCGGGGGATGACATTGGCTCCCAGAGTCGAAGTGTACACTCAACTATCCTGCTACGCACTTCATGGCCAAAGTGAATATAATAGCACGTTAATCGACCTCAACATCCACCTCGACTCCATGGAATGGGAGCGATCATCGGCAATCTCATTATATTCTTCTCTCGATCCACTAGGCCCGTACCTTTTCACTTCGCCGAACTTGAACCCCAATCGGACATCACACCTCCCAATCCCTGAACCGCTGGAACCACCATCATCCTCCAAACATAAGCGAAGAAACTCACCTCATGTCGACGACGATAGCGATGAACCAAGTTCAGATCCTCGCCTTCCTTCACCTCGCTGCCTTTCAGATCCCGCAGTCCAGGCCAACGCCGCACGTTTGCAGACTATTATTCACCACTACCATGGGTCTGCTATCTGCTCTAACAACAGGGTGGTGGGGTCGCTTCGGCGAGCGATATGGACGGACGAAAGTCTTGGCCATTGCAACCTTTGGCCTATTCTGGACCGATCTTATCTTTGTCCTCGCATCCTCTCCCAGTCTCCCTTTCCCTCTATCATGGTTCTCTTACGCTTCCACACCCAATCGCGCAGCTCAACTCCTTCTACTCGCTCCACTCGTGGAAGGTTTGCTCGGCGGATGGTCGACTTTGCAATCAGCGACGTCAGCATACATCAGTGATTGTACCTCCCCGGGATCGAGGGCCCAAATCTTTTCCAGGTTTACAGGCGTGTTTTACCTCGGATTCAGCGCAGGCCCTGCGATTGCTGCATGGGTAATCCGCCACCCAGAACTCTTCCCCTTTCCGTCGTCATCGGACCCGGGTTCAGGTTCTGGCACGCTGGTTGACCTTGCCGGCAAAACCGCTCAACAGAGGCAGAAAGTCACTGCTGTTTTCTGTATCGCCGTAATCTGCTCTTTCATCAACTTCCTCCTCGTCCTCTTCGTCTTTCCCGAGTCGCTCTCGAGGGAAAGGAGAGAGCAAGCAACACGGGCTCATGACAATCAACATACGTCATCGACCTGCAGCACCAACTCCTCTGGATACAAGGGGAAGGGTAAAGAGAAGACCCTCGACCTTCCTGTAACTGGTGTCGAAGACGTCGAGGGTGTCGGTATTGGCGCTATCGTCGATCCCGATGAAATTTTGTCCCCCATTTCTGCCCAATCGTCCGGCGCACTATCAAGACGAGCTTCGTTCAACGCCACCGAAGGCAAGGGATCGACCGACCGTACACCAAGTGTCGGGTTGGCTTCTGACTTGGCCAGGGAGAGCATCGTGATTCGGTTCCTACGACCGCTCGCTATCTTCCTTCCCGTTTACGTGGACATGCCTACCCGCAATGGCTTGACTGTCAAGAGGCGGAAGGATTACAGTTTGACTTTGTTGGCAGCTGGTTTATTTGCTTGGATGTTGAGCACTGTGAGTTGAACCTTCAGTCTACCTGACCCTTTCTCGTTGCTAATCTCTCCGAATCAGGGTGTTTACCAAATCAAGTATCTGTATGCCGGGCATACGTACCGATGGGGAGCTGAACAGCTTAGCTACTACATCTCCTTCATGGGAGGAGCGCGAGCTACCTTCCTTCTTGTATTGCTACCTTGTGGGTGCCTTAGTCCATTTGCGATTAATTTGTGCTTACCGAGAGCTTGATAGTCCTCATCGCCACCTTCAGGTCGAAGCGCAAACCTGAGTCGCAAACTACAGCCTCCGGTTCCAGTAACGGTAAAGGGAAGGCTCGAGCAGAGCACCCTCACCACGTTGAAGACGGGGATGTTGAAGCCAACGATGGTGCCAAGGCGAGCAAGAAGCCTCCACCAACACGGCTTCAACTCGGCAAAGACATTCGCTTCGACCTCCGTCTCACCAGGTGCTCCCTTCTCATTGATATTATTGGAAACATGCTCGTGGCCATCGCACCTTCCCCGACCATGTCCGCAAACGCCCTCTTTTCTAGCACAAGCCATAAACACAGGGGTCACCCTTCTTGGTCGATGACCCGGGATCAAAGTCAGGCTCTCTTCATCCTCGCCAGCGGCTGCAACTCCTTTGCTAGTGGAATGGTTCCTGCCGTTCACAGCTTGGCCTTGTGCATTGTCCAGGCTAGAACCTTGGAACCCGACTTTGGAATTGAAAGTCACAGCTCTGAAGGCCAGCGAGGAGAATCCGCTGCCCCCACTGCCGCCCCTGTCGACACTGGAACCCTTTTTGGCGCATTCGCCGTTCTTCAAGCCGTGGGCCAAATGATCCTCGGCCCCATGCTGTTCGGTATCGTGTACAGCCAAACGGTTGCTTCTCACCCCAAAATTATTTTCGTGGTTGCCACTAGCCTGTTGGTCTTCGCCCTCGTCCTAATTTCGATCGTCAAAAACCCCGTCGGTGAAGTTAGGTTGGCGAGGAAGGACAAGAAGTTCAGGAGGCGGATGGAAGCTGGATACGGGGCGTTGGCTATCCCTTACTCTGGTCCCAATGGATCTGGCGCACGCTATATTGGTGGGGGAATTCGCAAAGCTAAAGGAAAGAATTGGGAGAGGGATATCGAGAGGAGGGGGAGGCCAAGGCAGAGCAAAGATTTACGGGGTGGTGCCATCGGTTGGTATTGCCATCCGGAGGGGAAGGATAGGAATGGCGGAGGCAACCAGCATCTTATAGCGCAATCCGCTTAGAAGCATTTCGGACAAGAACGATCAAGAAGCTTAGACTGGCGACCCATGACTGACTCTTCGGCCGCTTGAACCCCGACGACTTTTTTACGACTACGACTGACGCCCTTTTATAATACACCTTCTTACACACTTCAATCTTGCCGCCATTCGACGGCATATTTCCCTCATAATCACAACTCGTGTGCCATCGAGCTACCAGGCCACAATCTGACCTTGCTCTAGGCAGCGGCTTCACGCTGCAACCTAGATGGGGAAGACTGGTGCCAGCATCTCTTCCCTTCCTTGCACGCTCCAGGTCGCATGTTCATCATTGCTTTGTATTTTTAGCCCACAGTTTCCTCTGCTTTGCTTTGCATCTACATACATCATCGTCCTTCATTCATTCAAATTATCGTTATCACGTCCTCCATTCGTTCGATCACGACTGTACATCATATACTACCGGATTCTCATTATGCTCTACTTTACTTTGACTAGTCCAGCTTTCTCGCCTCGCGTAACCTACGTCATATTATTCCCCTGCACATATATATTTAACTGGCCCGGAATTTCATGGTTTTCTGTACAACAGTGGGAGAAACGATCGCACCTTTTGAGGACAAAGCGCGCTTTGGTGGGTGCGAAGCCGCCTGGCCGCCCTTTGTCTCGGACCGTGAACAAGAGTCTACAAGGACTGTTGAATCTGGACAATTACTCGGGCGATTTAGACTATCTGTGTCTTTCCCTGGATACCAAGGTCCCAAGAGTATACAGAGGGTCCTCTGGGACTGGAGGGGGAAGGGGCAGCATCGTTGTGCGGTGTCCGTCGCTCTTGAACCGGCGGTACGCCCTGGCCATTCCACAACCGCCCACAAACTCATCCACGCGCCTTTGAAGACCTGTGTCGATCTGCGACTTGGCTCTCATGCCCCACTTGACACTCGCCGTCATGGTTCGAGACAGGTTTGCTTGCCAGCATCGGAATAGGGGCCCCCAGGGCAGCCTCCCTCCACTGAACAGAAAGGGCCAACTGGCTCACAAGACGTGCCCTATCAACCAATTGCCAACGGAGATACTGGAATACATCTTTGTTACGACAACGACGCCCACAGCAGCCTTCCTTGCCGACCACTTCCAGACGCGTTTCTCGATATTACGCGTCTGCAAGTTGTGGAACGCCGTCGCTTTGTCGTGCCCTGCTCTATGGGCAGTATATTACCCAAACGCCGCACAGCTGCCACATAGCAAAGAAATCCTCTCGCGCAGTGTAAACCATCCACTCTCACTGAAACTCTTCTCTTTGGACCAGAAGGAGTGCCCTGGATTCGAGGAAACCTACCGCCTCTTCACCGACCTGGCTCCCCGATGGCACGACCTCGACATCTACCTCTACGACTGCATGTCCCTCGACTTCACCGCCGCATTACCTAAAACCGCTCCCGACTTTACCACCCTCAAACTTGACATGACCGAATGCCTCGAAACCGCCGTTGCAGAGGTGTGTGCGGGGATAGCGAGACACTGTTCATCGTTGCGACACTTGGAATTCCGTTCTGCCGGAATATACTTCAAGGCGTTCGTGCAGTTGCCGTGGTCCCAGTTGGCAAGTTTATCGCTCGTGACGTCCATTTCCGAGGACGAAGCAGGCCTTATCCTCTCAGTTTGCACCAATGCCAGTGAAGTCTCGCTATCAGTCGTCAAGCCCTCTCGAGGATCGTCCGCCATTCAGGAAAACATGGTCGCTGTCCATCCAAATCTCCTCCATCTCCGGATCGGCTTTCTGCATCTCGACCCCGCCGACTTTCTCTCTCACTTCACCACCCCCGCCCTCCGCACCCTCGACATCCAATGCTCAAAATCCACCCTCTCCAACCTCTCGCGCTTCAAGTCCTTCCTCCTCCGCTCGAAATGCCAATTGGAATCCTTTGGGCTAGGTGATAACGGTTACATGCGGGATCCAAGTCTGGCCGCTAGCATTGTTTTGTTGGAACCACTGCAAACAGCGACCGTGTTGAATTTGAAGTTGCAAAGGATACGATTTAGGGCCGTGGTTGAAGCGGTCCAAAAGTTGCGGATTGGACATCCGATTTTGCGTTTTTTGCGGTCACCCGGGCCTGGAGCAGGTGGGGTTTACGTTGATAGAAGATTGGATAAGACGCGAGCGATGTATTACTAGCAGATAGTACGCTTGTGCCTGGACCTTGTAGATAGAGCAAAGACTTTTTGCACACGGACTCTTCTGATTTTTCAATTCAATGGAAAAGACTTGTATAGATCCTGTCCATCGGTATATTGGTTACCTGAATCCAGGTGATTAGAATCTACCTGTACAGGTGGGGGAGCGAGTTACATGGGTGTATGTAAATGCAAGGCGTCTGAATCATGATGGGGTTGTGGAGGTGAATTTACTATATGCAATGTGAGGATAAGGTCAATGTAAAGGGACAGCGAGCGAATTATCCGATGTGCGGTAGGGAAAAGGTAAAGGGAAGAAAGATCAACAGCGAAAGGACGCAGTAAGATATGCCGATCAAGAAAATAATGTCGGTGGCGAAGGGCATGGGCACGGTCAGGGCCAGATAAAGCAGAGGGTTTGGGATGCATATTACACATGTGCGAAAGGTTCGGCGAGCCGTCCAGGAGCGGGGTACGCAAAGTTGATGAATGTGCGACGGAACCGGCGTTGGAATCTTGGATTGTTGATTGACGCTTGGGTCATTTGAGCGACGAGGGCGACGGTCCGCAAAGCACTCATCGTGGGGTAGAGAGCCGGAGTTTGCGAGGAGCCGAGTGCTGCGTTAGCTGAACAAAACTAAGATTCCGGGGTCGCCGCGCTAACACGGTGGGTGACATCCAGAATATTAGGCGAGGGACCTTCCCAACGTTCACAGGACCGTGAATTTCTTCGCGACTTCTTGTGATGGCAGCACTGTCGAAGTTCCTGCAAAGGTTCTCTACGCCGCCCGCGTGGTTTTGCCGCAGTGTTGTATAGTTGTTGAACGATGAGACAAATGAAACTGAGAAACCGATCCAATAATTTACACGCCTTGCGGGGTGGGCTGCTGCTGAATATTCGGGTTGGATTGGCCCGGCAGATCCTGGATCGCAACAATTCAACAAAACGGCTCGACGATTTACTGCGTCTCTGGACTAACCATTCTCGGCTTTTTAACTGGCCGTGGCCTGACCCCTGCGTTCCCTGCTTTGGCGTTGATGACGGGCCTGGGTTGAGGCGTACCGTTCCCATTCGGCACGCCATTGGATATGCCGTGCCCTTGCGAGCCATTCGTCTGAACGGCGTTGACTGCGCCCTCTTCGTGCGCGCGCTTTTTCCCGCGAGGTTCTCCACCAGAAAACCCGGATCCCGGAGGCGCAACTTGAGGCTTCGTTGATGCAGGTCGTGGAGGGAGACCTGCACCTGGAGGAGGAACCGTGGAACCCGGCCTCGGAACGGTCGACCCTGGTCTTGGGACTGTAGACCGCGGGGTCCCTGCCGTTGCTTGCTGAGCTTGCGTGTTTGGTGTCGAAACTCGTACAGGGGTGGACCCGGGCCTTGGTACCGTTGATGCAGGTCTGGGTGTTCCCCCGCTCGTTGTCCGCGTTCCTGAAGGATTCCGTTGCGGCGTTCCAACTCCTTGGGGCCTTGCTGCTGCAGGAGTGGGTACTGGCGCCTGTAACGAAGGTTGGGTAACCGGAAGACCTTGCTGTATTTGCTGTTGCTGCAGCTTGGCCAATCGCTTGAGTTCCTTCTGCAAACGCCAAACGAGGAGGGGAAACGACGGAGAATTGCCAAAAGGAAGACGAGAACATTAACGATCACGATATAGCCCTCTTTTCGGATGGCAACGTACCTTCTTCTTCCGGTCTTCTCGAGCTTGGGCCGATTCCAACACGAGGGCATGGATGTTCCACTGGAAGGTTGTGTAAGTGTGGAAAATTTGAGATACAGAACGCCGCAACGTACGCCTTTCAAGCCCTCGGGACTAACAGCAAAGGCATCTTCTTGCGTGTGAACGTCGAACGGCGTAATAGGGATTCGTTGTTTTGGTGGAATCAACATGATTGTCGTTAAATAGTCGTCTTTTTTCATCGAGTGTTTGCCTGTTGCATGTCCGAAAACATGAGTAATCGATTCATTTCATCGATATTGGCAGCTGGAAACCCCAAATCCCAGCGCGAAAATGACATGCAGGGCAAAAGAGCCCATCCTATCTCCACCCCCCAGAGTCGACGCAATATTGCATCGAGAAAAGAGAAACTCACCGGGCAGGCCCTTAATAAGATGCTTATAACTGTTTTTCTTCTTCTTCTCGCCCTTGCCTCCCGGTCCATCGTCGTCGTCAGCTTCGCCCGCGCCGCCGTGTGGATGACCACCTCCCAAGCCGGTATTCATCCCGCCTTCCGCCATATTCACATCGACCTCCTTGCCCTTTCCCTTGCTCCCCGGTGTCTGAGGTCCTCCTGCGCCCACTCCAGTTTCGTTTCCAGGTAAGACTGCTGGTCGAACATAGCGATCGTATGCCGAATGGAGGTTGAAGCGCGCTAGCAGGTCCTGAGTGCATTCGAGGTGAAGTTTTGGTGGCGGAGGCACTGGAGTATCGAACATTGCGCGTCGAGAAGGTCGAAGGAGACGGTGTCATGGAGAAAACAACATGTCAGTGGACTGCACGGACAAGGACCATAAAATAGGAATTGAAAGCGTGGCACCAATACCGGTTTGGCTAATTATGCGTTCTCCCGAGCATCGAAAGAGAGAGAATACCCACCTGGAGGGGGGAAAAACAACTCTGTTGCTGGGGGCGTTGGCGGACGATGTGTCGGCGATGACGAGGAGGCTAGGGCCGCACCACCGGTCGACGTTGGTGAGGCGGGGAGAATTGTGGAGAAGGATGTAGAATTTTGTTGGTGAATTGTGTTGTGGTTTGAAGGCCCGGCGACAGCGTTTGTTGAGCTCGCATTGTAATAGGAAAGTTGGCCGTTCATTAGGTATTGAGAACGGTTCGTATATTGAGAGCCAGCGAGCAACGACCCAAGGGTGATGATAACAATCCACTTGAAACTTCGGGTCCAATTCCGTCACCCTGTTTGTCCCTGCTTGCACACGCCCCTTGGTCCGTCTTTCTCTCAACAACGGAAAGTACAAAAAATACAATAGGGTATATATCGTACAGAACAACATGTCGTGAATTTCGTACATCATTAAAAAAAAATATATCATCGTCGGCTTCCGAGTGCAAGATTCGTCATGCTCCGGTTCGCCTCATAGCTTCGCCTACCGCCACCACCGCCAGCAAGCCACCCGTCTTCTTGAACGCGTTCGGCACCAGGAGATCGCATGAGACTCGTGGAACTGGCATTCTTCTTGCTATCCAGCGATAGGAGTCCCTTGCTGGACACCCCACTCCCAAGTGCGTAATTGGGACTTGATCCCGAAACACCGGCGTTCTGATGATGGTTCCGCTTCGAGTCAAGGCTGAACGCGTTGCTCAGCCCGCCAGGCATACTCAGCCGTCTCATCCACCCTCCCTTGGGCTTGTCAGAGTTGATAGGAGGTCGAAGGAGGTTTCCCGAGGACAGGGGCCGTGAGTCCGTTGTCGATGTTGATGGGGTCCTATATTTGGCGATAGAACAGGTCTCGCATCCACAGTACGGAGCATGGGGAGAAGAGCTTGTCGTGGGTGATTGCCTTTCATCGTTATATCTAACGTTACGGTGATCGTCACCATTCCGTGATTGCTGATGTGTAGCTTGCTGTGGAGGAGGGGTGTTATTATGCTGACTGTCGCCGTATCGCCCTTGATTTCCTGTGGATCGCAGACGAGTGGGACTGGGGGATTCCTCGTCATCCAGATCCATTTGCGACAGGGGCCGCTGGAGTTGTTTCCGCAAAGATATTCGCCGAGGTCGGAGCGGACTGATAGGCGCTCGAATGGGCTCGCCACGGTGCGGTTCCTCGGCAACTGTACTCATTTTGCCACCTGACTGGCTCGCGGACTCGACACTCCCGCGAAGGTTGGCTAAGCGAGCACGTTCCCGCTCCAGCTCTCTTGCTTCTGCTTCAATCGCGCGCTCCCGTTCAGCCAACTCCCGCTGCCTCTCTAGGAGCTGCCGTTCCGCATCCTCGTCGCCCATTCTCCGTCGACTATCCTCCTCTAGTGTAGGTGTTGACGTCGCAATGGAATGCTGTCCTGGGCGATGCGACATCCTAGGAACGTAGTGGGACGACTCCTGTTTCGTACGTACTTCCAGAGGAAGAGACTGTTGTCGTGCCATTGGCGGTGAACTTGCTCTCGCTCTCGCCGAAATCTGTCCATCGTTCCCTTCGTACTTTGACGCCAAATCCGTCACACTGAGTGGGATCTTGGGCAACGCTCGAGGAGGTGGAGAAGTCGATCCGGACTGCACAATATGTCAACACTCAATCCCAATAGGATACAGGACTGGACTCACGTTACTCGAATACCGATTCCGCATAGCGGCAACCACGCTCCCGCTACTCGCACCAGTATCAGTCCTCTCCGCTCCTCTCGTCCTCAACGCATCATAGCTACGCGTTTTGGCACTCTGCCCCGTCGACCTGTCCATTCCAAATTCCCGATCCGTAAACTCGTTCGCACCACCCTTGTTCGATGGTTCGTCTTCTGTCCATTCGCCCGGTATGGACCCTTTCCTCCCAGGCGAATACCCTGGATCTGAAAGCACTGCCGGATCCTCTTTCACCTCTTGAAGAGCCGGTTGGGTAGTAGCAGCCCGCACAGGCAGGGGACGGCGTACTTCCAAGGCAGGAGAATCAGGTTGAGATTGCATTGAAGCGTTCCGAGTGGTCAATCCAGAAGTCGGTTCATCTCCTTCGCGTCGATCATCTCCCGCCCAAAGAACTTGGCTCGCAGACATTGGTGATTCTGACAAAGGTTGCGGTGTAGTCAAAGTAGACAGGGACGATTGTTGACTTTGTTGTCGTGGTGGTGGAATAGGAAAGTGTGTCGGGGGTGCCGGGAATGCGGATAATGTACGAACTGACCCAGTCACGGGGTCAAAAAAGGGTTGCTTGAGCGTATCGAACGCAGATGGTGGTGGAGGTTTAGGTCCGGGAGGGGCAGTAGTACCTGCCTGAGGATTTGGGGAGGGTGGTTGAGGGGAACGACCGGGAGAAGGTAACGGCTGTCTCTGAACCGTCGGGGAAGGTTGACCACTGTCATGTTCGATGGGCGAGTATCGCGGTGGAGTGACCGAGGGACCTTCTCTCAACTCTGGGATATCCAACGTAACCCTCTTGGGCGAATGCTTGGCTAGTTGAGGTTGAGGCTCGCTCTGATGGTCCGAGGTCTCCCTGGGCGTGGCGGAGCCACTCGAAGGTTGCTGCTGTTGGTCTGGCTCCGGAAGACCTTGAGGAAGCGGTTGAGCCCACCCTCCTTCACACATCACTCGCCATTGTGCGAGTGTACCAATCGTAGGCGCAAAGCGACGCACTCCTTCGCATGCCTTCAGCCATTCCGCGTCTGCGATTCGGGCTAAGCATGCTGCGACATTAAAGGTTATTGTGGAGTGCTTCTGGGTTACGTTCATCGCGTGGTTGCTAGTTCATAGATAAATAACCTGAACGAACACACTCGAAACAGACAGACGTACTACTTGTCTTGAGAAATTTCCGGACCGAGGGTGCTAATAAGGTTGATATAGCGAGCATGTTCTTCTGAAGCATCGAACGATTTCTTCTTGGATTTCTTCTCGTATAGTTGGCCTACCAATTCACACATGTTCAATCTCCAACTTGCGAAATACACTGAATTGGACACACCAGCTTGCTTGATTTTAGCATTTGCACTCTCCAATCGCTCATCGTGCGCTTTCTCCTCTTTCTACCCCATCAAATCACGTTAGCTGCCTCAACATGAAGAGGAACATGGAACGTACCACCAACTTCTTGAACCATTTCTTGACCTCAGTGCTAATCCCATCGTACTCCTTATCCGCCACCTTCGTGTACTTTGCATCAATTTCGGAAAGCGCCTCAAAGATATTCGCACTAGCGCTAAACGCGTTCCCTATATATCCATAACCATGTCCTGTTCCTCAGCCAACGGAAGACCTTCCAAACCAACGCCCAGGATACCACGCACCAGCAACTTCCCCCGTAACTTTAAGCGCCGCAGTCTCCTTCAACACTTTGGCCAATTTCTTCTGGAGTGATACAACCACACTGACAGCTTCGCAGTATTCGTTGAGGATGTTGAGGAGGGACTCGAGGGACTTGCAGGACTTGTGGATGTCGGCTCGTTCAGCGATAGGGGGGTGCGCGGCGGATAGAGCGGTCGTCGCCATCGTGCATCGAGGGCGGGAGCGGCGACGACGGGGTGGGTGGTGGCGGGGATGGAAAGGAAGGAGGGCGAAGGTGAATGGTGAGATAACGCGGGGACAGTGTCCTGAGAGTGACAGGGCTTCCCCATCAGCGAATGAGCGAATGCGGGGTCGGTGCGCCCACGCTTCCTGATTAGGCAATCTCCTGCCAGCTCCTGTCTTTGGTCGCGTCAAGCGCGTTGAGGGACATGGACTTTGAGATTTAGTGAAATGTCTTAGTTTCCCTGCAGAGCTCGGTGATAATAATACAGTACGGATAATATGACCGGGGACGCGTACCTATCTCCTTGTCCGAGATAACTATCCACTTCAGTACCTTGGTCCCGATCATTCAATTGGGTGATATCACATCGTCTACTGAAGGCCAGGAAATATAGTACAGTACATTTACACGCGTCGAAAGTCCATTCTGTAAAGTCAATGCCTCGGGTATGCCCATAAATCACTGCATTTAGATGACACTCCATCCATTGTCAACAGGCAAAATTGCACCAGTGATACCAGTGCTAAGGTCAGAAGCGAGGAAGAGAATAGCTTGAGCACACCGTTCCGGCGGGGCAGATCCTTCATTAGTCTCCATGTTGACATGGGTATCAAGCACGGGTCTGTCCAGCGAGTCAGCAACGGCATTGAAAAAGAATGGATGGAACTCACTTCATTTTCAAGAACGATGGAATATCGAATTTACTTCGGTCGATATTGGCAACAATGTTCGTGGTCACAGCTGAGAAGAAGCTGGTCAGTGCTTCCCATCCATCCAGGGTCAGAAGTACACACCTCCAGGACAGACGGCATTACACCGAATACCCTCGTCTTTGTACAACCACGCTGTATTCTTGGTCACACCAAGCAACGCATGCTTGCTCGCAGTATACGCAACACCGGCAGCCGCACCACTCAATCCGGCCTTACTCGCTACATTCACAATACTCCCCCCTCCCTGCTCCTTCATCACATTCACAACCTCCCTCATCAACTTCACAGGTGCAGTCACGTTGACCGCGATAAGCTTGTCCCATGTTTCGTCAGTTACAGCGGCGACACCTGCGTTATAGTCCATGATTCCGGCGTTGTTAACGAGGATGTCGATGCGTTGGGTTTCGGGGAAGCTGGATCGGACAGCGGCGACGATGGCGGATGCAGCGGCGGGGAGGGTGAGATCTACTTGATGGAAAGCAAAGGCTTCGCTTGTGATGGATGAGGGTGCGGGGGAGAGGTCGACGCCTAGCACTGAAGCACCAGCGTCGAGGAAAGCTTTGGCGGTCGCGAGACCAATACCTGACGAAGCTCCAGTAATGATTGCAATCTGTAACGAGTTGTTGGGTTTCAGGTACGTCGGCAAAAGCAAACGGAAAGCCCACCTTGCCGTCCAGTATTTTGGCCATGGCAGCGTGTTGGACGTGGATCGGTCAATGATATGTGTGATAGAGAGCTGGGTAGACTCTTAAACGTTTCGCCTAGGTCGACTCGGAGAAGACAAAGGTCGTGTCGGGGAAGGATTTGAATATCGAACCGTTCAAATGGTGCCATGCTTTGGTATTTATAAGAAACGAACGGTCCGAGGTATGGATGACCCGCCGTAGCTTGGTCCACACAGATAGGAAACCATGAGATCAGTACCACGCACAGACACCGGAAAATCTGGTAAGATGTATGTCGCCGAGTCCTTCCTTTACCAATCCCCGTCCACATAACGAGTGCATTTCACGTAAGGTCCAGAGCATCCGGACAAGAGTCGAGCAATAGAATTCGGGAGGGTTGTTGGAGGGTTGGACTGAGACAGGTCTGTCGTGGAGGAGGGAGCGGCGCGTGAGCAAAAATGGACCCAGGCGGACGCGATCTGGGCAGAATCTCTTCAATGCTACCGGTCGAGTCCACGTTCGATGCTGGTGCTTCGAACTTGCCCAGAGACAAGTCAGAGAGACCATGAGCAGCCGACGGGGAAATCAGGGAAAGTGCGCCTTGAGGCCTTGAAACAACGGCCGCCGTCCTTCCGATTCAACGCTTCATGCATGGCTGAGAACCAGGCCGATTCCAAGTACCTCGTGGACGGAAGGATATTGGAGCGCAAATGACAATGTCGTGGAGTTTTCTTTGACCGTTTGTCTACTGCCAACCGGCTGGTCCCTAGGCTTTCTACTGTGCATAATTCGTCAATAAACAATCGTCCAGCACCATAGTGTCACTCACCAAAGAAGTAGCGTACACGAACACATTTCAGCTGAGGAAAGGAAAGACCTCTTGACTGTTGGAGTGTCAAGAGCCTCATGGAAGTCTACGCCCAAGTTGGTTTTGATGCCTTCCCAAACTTGTCCACGCCCTTCGATTGAGGCTATCTCGGATCCTGCAACCAATAGGTTTAGTTTCTGTCCTTCAGCAACCTCGAAATCTTCCTGCAGACACCCTTTCTTCAGCCCTCTTATACCTCGAAATTCGCGCTTCACTGGCAGCTTTTGATTGAAATCTAGCTGAACCACGCGGTCCGAACGATGGCACCGATTAGAGAGATCGTCATGGAGGATGACAGTGACCAAGTCGAGCTCAAGGTTACTTTCTACCCAGAACTATACTTACAACGAAGAATATGGATTCTGGACATCTTGAGACGGGATAACATTGCGAAGGTGAGCCTCAACCCCCTAGAGCAGTCTAGACGATGTTAACCCCTATCCCACGGTTAATTAACGGCCCATTCCTAAAGCTACTCGACATTGGTTGCGGAGAGGGAGAACTTCTAGGAACCCTATGCCAACCAGCACCTTGGCTCACGCCCCCACCTTACGATGTCCTACCACCGGAAACCCCAAAGACACCGATCGCATCACCAACGTTCAACTCAGAGGACGACATACCCAACCTACACGCAACCTTGATCCATGGCTTAGACATCTCCGAGGATGATTTGGCCTTTGCTATTAATACAACCCAACCTCCACAACCGATGGACCAGTTTAAGGACGCGGTCCCCTTGAGCCCTCACCCGCAGAAGAGGTTCAACACGACCCTCACAAGATTCGAGGACCTGGAGGTCAAGCTGTGGAAAGGAGGCCTGGAGATGATAAACGAGGAATTCGTCGGGATTGAGTGCATCGTCAGCACAGAAGTGTCAGTCCTCATCTTGTATTTCCTCCTCAAGACTGACAATGATTGACAACGGCAGAATCGAGCACCTCCCTCCTTCCATATTCCCTTTCTTCGCCCCGATCATCTTGGGCGTTTACCATCCAGAGCGCTTCTTGATGACGACACCTTCCTACACCTTCAATGCGCGCTTCACATCCCCAGACGCCCTCCCATCTGTCCGCAAAGGCTATCCGGATCCAACGAAGCGAACAGATCGGATATTCCGTCACTCAGACCACAAATTTGAGTGGACAACCGAGGAATTCGAATCATGGCGTGACGAGACAGCGAGCACGTGGGGGTACAGCGTTCATTGGTCTTCCATTGGCCATGCGCGAGAAGATGACCCTTATGGACGAGACGAGGAGCTCGGTGGTGCAACTTTTGTCGCTGAATTCCGCAAATTGGGCGCCGAAACGATGACCGATGCTCAGCGAGAAAAGCTTGGCCGGGAAACCGTTGAGAAATTGATGGCAACGGAAGACAGTGCGATCCACAGAACACCGCACGAACTGGTCGCTCATCATCGACACCTCGCCCATCCGTCTTCGCAGAAACCAAAACCCTTCGAGGAAATCGCCAAAATTGTGAAAGAGCGGATGGAGGAATACCGGGAGGCGTTCATGCGTCTGGATGAATTGTGGTTCGAGAGCGAGATTTCAACGGCCTGTGGCGGTTGGATCGAATTCTTGGTGAAGGCCGTGGAGGAGAGTCCTGTACTGCACCTGAAGAAAGAGGAAGATGGCATCAAGCGAAAGCGAGATATGTGGACTGTCGAAATAATCGGTGCAAAGTCGTTGAAGCTTTGGGGAGATCCCGATGACGTAGAGACGGAGACCAACCAGAGCACAGAATATGTGCCCCCCGATTGGACGCCGGGGGAGGGCTGGCTCGAATCAACTGACATGAGCGACCTGGGAGAATCCACCGGCGCGGAGGGAGACATATCCTTGTGTGGTTCAGAGGAAGATTCTGCTTGGTCGCCGAACGTCGTGCCAGGGAAGGGGTGGCCAATTCGAAAGCCGAAGAGGAGGAATACATGGCAGCCGTCGTCCACCTTGAAGAATTCAGACGAACAGGATTCGGATGATGCTTGGTCGAGAGGTTGGGGTAGCAGTCAGGCTTGGGTGGACAGCTCTGAAGACGAGAAACGCTATAAACGACCGGGTAATTCGTCAACTGCTACAGCCGCGGGGAAGAAAACGGAACGCGACGGCAATACTTCGACAGCTGGCTGGGATGGGGATGCCGACGATAGCGATACGGAATAATTATGAATACCCTTGCTTGACGATTGAGCAGTGTTGGGATCTCCATATTACACGAATGTTCTGGTTCGAGAGTGATGTCCGTGATATTAAGAGTAAAATACAAAGCAAGCTGAAGGAAACCGTCAATCAAGGCCTCTACGAGAGAGAGAAATCGACCGTACCTGGTATAAATAGGGGTGAAACTAGCAAGTGAAAGTCCTCAACGCCCCTCGTTGCCTCATTCGTGTACTTCCCTCACGATAGGCGCTATAAAGACATTAGACATTTGGGCCCCCGGAGTGTAGAGCACTGCATACCAATGATAGGGTTAAGCTGGGCCATATACGTGATCGCCCAGGTCAAGTAGCAAACAGCGAATGTAAGCATCAAGCTCGTGCGGATAAGACTGCGAGGTTCAGCCCGTCATTAGAAGAGTCGAACAATGCGTTTCAATGATATCCAGAATACTCACACTTGGTTGGGACCCTTTCTAGTGAATACAAATGAGGCTGCCATCAGCCCTAGTGTTACGGCCAGCATAAGAAAGACGGGGAATAGCCCAGACATGGCGCTTGTGGGTTGTGGTCGACGACAACGACTGAGCAGTGAGCTAGAAAGGGTCCGGCTGGCCAGACTTGTCGAGTGTGGGAACCATGATGGCAGCGCTTCCACAGTGCCGATGGTTGCCGAAGCTATAATTACTTCGACCTGCACACTGGTTTCCGACTCAAATCGCGCATGGCCAATAAAACTTCTAGATACACCCAGGAACCATGGATCCTCCGGTTTGGTTTCTTTCCTGACAACAAAAGCGAGCTAACACCGTTCATTTTCAGCCTCGCCTCGCTCCATGCTGACGCTTCACGACTGGCTTCCCTGATAAGCATGAGAAGATGTACGTGCACCCAACGTAAGTACTTGTCAAGAATTCGAACGCATTGCGGAGATCAAGGCCCGCGGAAGGGATGGTGTAGGATGGTGTGAACGCTGCTTATATCCCAACCTTTATGTGGCTCCTTTCACCGTCCAACAGTCCGGATTCAATACATTCACCAGATCGCCGCAAAAGACGTTACGACCCTTCGGCTTCCTGAATCCTGATCTTGGTTCCTTGACTGGGCAGAAGGGACATTGTGCTACAACCATCTACTGCCGCTGACGCGCCTAACCACAACATTGTGGGCAGGTCTTCTTTTTCTCGGTGGTGATCTCCGCTTACCATGCCTCAGAGGGATAAGCAGGCTCTATGGATTCCATTTGAATGCCAGGGCTTGTACAAGAAGTTTCGAACGGTGTCAATTCCCCAGAAGAAGCGAGTGTTCTGACATCGTCGGAGCCTTCGTGGGGAAATGGATACGTTATAAGGTCCTCCTCGGTTCTGTACCATCGAGATTATTCTCTTCCCCATCCCAGGCGAATTCGTCCAGCCCTCGCTAAGAAGATGGAATTCATAGCGTTTCCCCTACAGGCACTAGCTCTGTACTTCGTGACAAAGCTCGTGTGGGCCATCCTGAGCCGTGTTCTCCTGAACCATCCTCTGGATGTGCTGCCGGGACCGCCTTCCCCTTCGTATCTCACCGGTGAGCAACTATCCAGCGGCTTCATGTTTGAACATTCAACCCGCTTGTTTCTCCAAGGAAATTTGAAGAAAGTCTTCGATAGATCAAACGGGATTGTATATCACGAGGATATCTTGAAGAAATGTTAGTCTTTACTGCCAACGCGTATAATGCCATGTTTTCATGTCCTATCTTCCTGTCAGATGGCTCAGCGATGCAGATTGCTGGTCCACTTGGGGTTAGTCAACTGACACTGTTCTCATTTAATGACTCACCCTAACTTCCCTCAGATGAAAACTCTACTCACCTCTGACCCTAAAGCTCTGCACCACGTTTTCGTGAAGGTATTTTGTCCTCTTTGGCTGCAAAATCCCGCTTCCCTATTTATACTTCAACTTTCTATTTTAGGACCAAGATGTACATGAAGAGACCGACCTGTTCCTTGCGTCTGTCTACATTCAGTTATCCCATGACGAAAGTGTAACATCTCCTTCTGCAGGACCAACTCAATGGTGTTCGGTCCCAGCTTACTATCCACTCTTGGGGAGCCCCACCGAAAACAAAGGAAGATGCTCAACCCTGTGTTCTCTATCAATCATATGCGCCAGATGGGTAAGTACCTCTGTAAATCCGTATTTATAAGGTCAAGCAGTGTTCATCCCCAACGTTATAGTCCCTATCTTCATGGAAGTTTCGACCAAGGTCGGTTGACATAGCCCCTCTATCGGACGCCGCCTTGACGACATGATTTAGCTCGGGGATGCACTGAGCCGTCTGACCTCCACCGGTCCTAAGGAGGTATACAGGGTCTCGAATGACGGACTTGAAGAAGAATGCTGAGTATCTCACAGGTAGAAGTCCTCGGGTGGTTAACTCGGACTGCCCTGGAATTAATCGGACAGAGTGGGTTTGGCTACTCATTCGATCCCTTAACTGAACATCACGAGGAACATCCATATGTTACCTCGGTGAAGCTTCTCACGTAGGTGTCTCTATGAATTGCATGCTCCCATACTCAACGTTTTTGTAAAGTGCGATGTTGATGAAGACGATATGGGTCAGACTATTCTTCCTCCCCACGATCCACAAGTGGAACCTTGGTGGCAAGCGATTGCGACGCTTTGTAATGGACCGTTTCTCGTGGGGAGCCTCTCGGATGTTCAAGGACATCGTGGACACCATGCATAAGACATCTCTCGAAATTTACCACTCAAAGAAGAAGGCGCTAGAAGAAGGAGACGAGGTGGTGGCCAGGCAAATCGGCCAAGGGAAGGATCTGCTCAGCATCCTCAGTGCGCCTCTCACTGTTTTCTCTGTATACCTCGTCTCACAGCTGCGCTTATGACTAGTGCGGGCCAACATGGAGGCTGATTCAGACGACGAGCGTTTACATGAAGACGAGCTTATTGCACAGGTCACGTAAGTCGGGAATAACCCATTCTGTCGGGCGCCAATTCAGGTCAATCTTTAGCACCTTTACATTTGCAGCCATGGACACTACATCCAGTGCATTGTGCCGATTCTTTTATCTGCTCGCAAAGCACCAGGATGTGCAAGAGCGTTTGAGAAAGGAGATCAAAGAGGCAAAACAGCAATACGGCGAGATCAACTATGACCAGCTGACAGCCCTTCCGTACCTCGATGCCGTATGCCGGGAGACCCTTCGCCTGTGAGTAGCTTTCTGCCCCGCGTCGAAGGCGTGGCAAGCCTACTGATACCAATTTTCAGATATCCACCTGTTCCACTGATCAGTCGGGAGTAAGTATCACGCTTCAAGCCTTTCATCGAACAGTGCGTTAACGAATGAGCAAATGGACAGAGCACGACGGGATGCCATCCTCCCTCTCGGTATGCCTATTACAAGGAAGGACGGGCAAAGGATCGACGAGATTCACGTTCCAAAGGGCACGAAGATATGGGCCTCAATCCTCGGTATCAACCGCATGCCAGAGTTATGGGGTCCCGATGCCGACGAATGGAAGCCTGAGAGGTGGTTGTCCCCTCTTCCCGAAGCCCTGAGGGATGCCAAGGTCCCAGGAGTCTACTCCAACCTGTGAGTTCCTCCACCCTGTAACATGCCCTGTTATGACTGACCTAACTACCATCACCGATAGCATGACCTTTATTGGCGGAGGCAGAGCGTGCATTGGATTCAAGTTTTCTCAATTGGAAATGAGTGAGGACTATTATGCTGTGGCAGGAGACTTCTATCGATTCCACTAATAACCTGTTTTCAGAATGTGTGCTGTTCGTTCTGTTGGATCACTTGAGATTCTCGCTGCCGGAGAACAAGGACATCAAATGGGTGATGTCTGGAATCATCATGCCAGCAGTGGACGCAGAGAAACTGCGGCCAGAGCTGCCTCTGATTGTTGAGAGAATTCCCTGATCTTATTGCTGTCAGATACGCCGCAGCGTGGATCAAGTGAAGCTGGAGTAGTGATTTATCTGCAGGTGTATATGCGATTGGAATTAATACCGGCTTATGGTGGACCTCATCCAATGCTAGGTCGTTGCATAGTGCTTGGAGTTGAACGTGTTCGCTAGTAGTCCCCTTGTCTGGCTATCAGCTAGCTGGTCGCGGGTACCAAATCACTGACACGGCCTTCCTTTACACGACAGGCTAATCAAAAGTGTTAGGCCTGCAACTCGCACGTACAACCACCCACCCGTTCAGGTCTTTTCCTTCAGAAGTTATGCGATACTGAGCGGGACAACAAAATTAACATGGTCGCGAAACGAGCTAAAACCGAGAATAACCGAGATGTTACAGGTATCTGGTGAAGTTGTCACCTGGTACAATGGTGTGCACCCAAGAAAAGGGATCGGATGTGTGTCCAACAAATGCAGCCTATACAAGCCCACTACCCGCCATCTTGACTGTATCCACAACAGCTCTCAGCGAGCCTTTCCACAACCGGGTGACAAGGCTGGCGTCCGATGCACCGGCGACTTGAAGTCGGCGTCGCACAAGATCAACATTGCTAGGAGCCAAAGCTGCCGCAATAGCAGCTCTCCGTCGTCTATACCGTATTCGCCAGATCCATGATATTACGGGGAAAAGGACGAAGAGGATGATGAATGTTGTTACTTTTGACGTGGTGAGGTGGGGAGCCAGGGATGCTTTGACCAGTGAAAGGATAGTGGGGGGTGAGGTGGGCGTAGAGGACGTTTGGAGGATCGTTCGTGGGCCGGTGGAGGATACGGAGCTGGACGATGCTGCAGAGGAGTTCGTCCGACGCGTTTCCGACCGTGTATGTACATTGCCATTGGGTAAGGCCACATGCCTTCCTCTAGGGGTCGGTGTCGCAGTACCGTCTGAGGACGCTTTTGAGGACGATGACGAAGTGGCCAGGGCCGTCATTGCCTGAGGGGCGCTAGATGATTTACTACCCCTTGGCGTAGACGGAACGACCGTATGAGTGGATGTGGTGGAAAGCGAAGATGTAGAAGATGCTGATGGTGCTGGTGAATGCGTACGCGGTGTCGGAGAGGGAGATTCGGACGTAGGTGAGGATCGAGGAATTCGGGCGGCAAGTGTTTCCGCGTGCAGTGCGTTCAATTGCGATTTGAATAACTGAGGCGGGTGAACACATGATGAATGGAAGGTACACGGAAACATACCTCTCTTTGCGGTTCGTGCAGCTCTCCTTCGAACTGAAGGAACTCTTTGGCATACTGCCACTGTTCCAGTTTGGGCAGGATGTGGAGTACGTATATTTCCACCACCTTCTCGTAGCCGCCTTCCTCCGAGCCTGCCGACGCCTCAGATGCGTTAAGCAGTAAAGGCGACTCCCGACGAGACATCCATTGCTCTGCCATCATCCTCCCAACATCTGGACAGTCCAGCTTCAAGGTGGAATACAGGAGGGTGATCAACACCGCTGACGGTAGATATGCGGCATCCGGTGTCGCCGCCTCCGTAGTCCCATTGACAGGGGTAAACAATGCCAATGAACGTCCATAGATGTTCGACATAAGTATTTGTGGGGATTCTGTCAGAATGGAGCGAAGGTGCTCAGGTATGGAGTCTCTCGACGGTGGATCAGCGTAGATGGTTGTTTCCAGAGTTATTCTGAGGATATCCCACTTTCGGCGATGCTCGTCGAGTGCATCATGGGTCAAAGTTGGTGCCTTCAGCAGTTGAAATGCAGAGTCGATGAGGGTATGAGTGAGTCCAATGTTCTTGTGGAGGAATGCTCGAGCGGCCCTGTTATACAGAGAGCGCAGCGTCGTCGTCGTGGGGGAGTTATTTGTCGGCATCGGTATGGGCAGCACCGTCTTCAATGAGGTTTTGTGTGGCGCTTTGTGAGTGTATACCGTCGTGGTTATGGTGCTCGTCGCGGTGGGCATTGCGGACAGAAGCAAGAGCAGTTTGAATCCATTGACGGCCAATGTGTCCTCGGCTAACGGAATTCACATGTACCGATCAATCCCACGTGCCGGTAATGTCCCCATGGTTCAAACCCCGCAACTCCGGATTACACGGACTTTCCTCCTACCCCTCAGAAAGTCGCTGAAATGCCCCTGCTCAGTCACCTTAGGACACCGAGAGGGCTCTCTTTGGCTGTTTCTATATCTTGTTGTCCAATCACCTGCTCTCCGAGACTGCAAAGCAAATTGGACTGAGCTTAAACCGACCCGGAGAAGTTATCACAGTAAATAGCAGGTAAAGATGTTCAAATACATACGAAGCGTCCCCATTCAAGTTTACAAAGGAGGCGTGGGTATCGTTTAGTCTAACTACGGGAAACTAAATGCAGACTGAATACCTAGGGGTCAGGACTGCCGCTCTTAAGGATGTTCCACTATGGGGAAACATGGGATGAACGACCCATGCTCACATTTATAATAGCGGTCATAACTCAAAACACCGGTACAAGTATATCGGTATTTGGGACCCGTAGCTTGAGGGTATACCATGCTTGTGCTATATTGTCGTCCCGCGAAACGCCCATCTTCTTGAACTTGCAGTCACGATGCAGATGGGGCCCAGGGTGACTTTCCAGGCAGATTGGTTATAGCCTCACGACAACCTAATCTCCAAAGGCCAGCGTTCTCCACCACAGTTCAAGTCGCAACCAACCAGAGAATGGAGATTTCGATTCGCTCACAATGATATCGATTCAGATCGGAGTTCGAAATCTGTGATGGCGATTCGATGCTACAGGCGCTAATTCTCACTAGGCGGCAGGCCGGCACCTATGACCTTGCCCCAAGCCCTTGTTCTGGTCTCTGTTCAATAGAGAGTGCTTTTTCATACATATTCCATATCATATACATGTTCCGATGTACATAATTACTATTCCAGGGGAACCATACTGTCGATAGACTATAGTGTTGGGCATTTTGGGGAACAAGCGAGGTGGACAAGAGAAGAGAATCCTCGCATTGTAAGGGCGGGATACAAGTATGGGGGCGGTGTTGGGACCGTTAACCATGACGGTAAAGCAGCGGCGGGTTCCCAGCGGGCGTTTACCGTGCAATGACACCCCAGATCTACCAACTTTCCTGCCCGCGCGGATCCACCTTCGGAAAATCTGGCATGTTGGTTGGAACATTAGCGGAGTTCAAGGAGTGTTATCCACATTGTCTACCTTCCGGCCTCCCTGAATTATCGTCTGCCTCGATGCTGCTCTCCATCACGACGATAGACTCCAGGCAGCCGCCAGTATCCAGTCTAACTGCCACTCTGGAAGACTAGTCGGACTCGTGCATACTATTATTGTTCACGGAAGCGAACTGAACAGAGCACCGATGGGTTCAAATACCCCTGCTCTCTTGGTCCCACAACGACTACTGCCCCGCAACCTCTGCTACAACTATGGAAAGCCTTGTTGCCATCTTTCTGAAGTCTCTCGCCCTCTACGTGACAACCCGAGTCGTCTGGCCCTGTTTCAGGCGCCTCGTCCTCAAGCATCCCTTCGATGCGCTTCCAGGACCTGAAAGTGACTCGTTCTTTACAGGCAAGTCCTTCAGTGTCGGTTTGGGGCCTGTATTGGAACCTAAGAGCTCGTCTCCAGGGAATTTTGATGACTTCTTTGACAAGGAACACGGATCGGCCTATCACGAAGGAATTATTGCCAAGTGTGCGTTACCTCCTTCACGAGGGCGACAACTCCTTCAGACTCATGTCTTCTTACCAGACGGTTCGATGATGAGAATACATGGTACTCTTGGGGCCAGTTCAGTTCCTACACCGAAGCCTCTTCGCATTCTGACCCATTTCGTTCAGTCCAAAATGCTGCTAGTGTCCGATCCACAAGCATTGCATCATATCTTCGTGAAGGTTCTTTTTCGACGACCTTTGCTTTCCTGTCCTACAATCTGACATGTCCAATGTAGGATCAGGGTACCTTTCAACTGCCCAGAAATTTCCAGATGTATGTCATCTGATCCTGTCGTGTATATTAGAAGACGGTAATGACACTGCCGTACAGTTCGAATGGGCTAATTTTCGGCAATGGCTTGCTGGCCACCATCGGGGACCATCACAAGAAGCAACGAAAACTGGTCAATCCTGCGTTCTCCACTGGGCATCTACGGAACATGGGTCAGTCTAAGGTCCAAATTCCAATCTTGCCATTGTCTAACCCTTCTCTAGTTCCGATCTTCATCGGAGTAGCAAACAGAGTGAGGATAGTGTTGATGCACCCGAGTCCACCAGCGCTAATGTTGCCTGTTAGCTTAGGGACACATTGACAAGGGTTGCAACCAAGGGTCCCACTGAGGTACGGTTTCTGGTGCTAGCTGAAACTTGACGTTATCCTATGTGTTCTGCTAGGTTGAATTCCTGCACTGGGTAACCCGGAGCGCTCTTGAAATCATCGGCCAGAGCAGCTTTGGATACTCTTTCGACCAGCTCACTGAAGATTACAAGGAACACCCCTACGCTAAGTCCGTCAAAATGCTCACGTACGTATCTGTTTCCGTCCCGTCCCATAGAGCCTTATTGACCGTTTATCCAACAGTACCGAACAGATCAACAACATCCTCTTGATCATTTTCGTTTTCCCCATCGTAAGGCGATGGAACCTAGGTGGGAAACGGCTTCAGCGTTTCTTCGCGGACAACCTTACTTTTGGTGCACCGCGAAGGCTGCGCGATATCATCGACATCATGCACAGCACTTCAGTAGAGATCTTCCAATTGAAGCAGCGCGCATTGGCAGAAGGCGACGATGTTGTTTCATCCCGAATCGCAAAGGGCAGGGATGTGCTCAGTATCCTCAGTAAGTTCAGTGGACCCAAACTGCCACCTATTCATTGACATCCTCTGGATATAGTGAGGGCCAACATGGAGGCCGATTCCGAGGAAGACAAGTTACCGAATGACGAGCTTCTGGCCCAGATATCGTATGTTCCGTCCATTTGCCTTGTGGTGAATTGTATTCTAAAACTAACCTACCGCATGTGACTAGGACCTTCACATTTGGTGCTATGGACACGACTTCAGGGGTGCTCTCCCGCCTTTTCTATATGCTAGCCAAGATCCAGGATGCCCAGGATCGAGTGAGAAAGGAAGTCCAAGAAGCCAAAGCAGAGCACGGAGACGGTATAAGTTATGAAGTCCTGACTGAACTTCCCTATCTTGATTCTTTGTGCAGGGAGACTCTCCGACTGTACGTCATGGCACCCTTGTCACCCGGCGGAATACTTACTAACTTTTTTGCGACAGATGGCCCTCTATTCCGCTGCTATCTCGAGAGTATGTATATTTTCGTTGCTGGACGCTGTTCGTATCCACTAAACATCCACCAGTGTTTCCCAAAGCACTACTCTTCCTCTCTCTATCCCTGTCATCGGGAAGAGCGGCGAAGCAATAAAGGAGGTTGTCGTTCCCAAGGGTACAACTGTCTGGACATCTCTTCTTGGTGCGAACCGGCTCCCAGAGATATGGGGACCCGATGCTGCCGAATGGAAACCTGAACGATGGTTGTCCCCACTCCCCGAAACTGTCCTGAAGGCGAAGATGCCGGGGATCTACTCTCACCAGTCAGTCACACCCCATCTGTCGGTTTGAGGTCTGCTGACAACTGTGCAGGATGACATTCCTCGGTGGAGGAAGGGCGTGTCCAGGTTACAAGTTTGCTCAGCTTGAAATGAGTGAGGATTCAGACCTTTCTTTCAAACTGACCAGAATCATCGCTGATTCCATTGCATTTGCAGAAGCCATTGTTTACACTCTCATTCCCGTACTAAGATTTACGCTAATTGAGGGCAAAGACATCAAATGGACCTCCAATGGTATCCCCATGCCCACCACCGATCTCACGAAGGCGCAGCTGGAACTCCCACTCCTCGTCGAGAGACTCGCTTAGAGGCATCTTAGACATCAATGCAGGTGCGCCACACCGACATCGTGTTCGCATATTCCCACCGGCAAGCGAGGAGGAAAAATCAGATACGAGAATGGGGTATACAGCGTTGATAATGACACAATAAAGATAGTGGATAATACCAAGGCATTTAGTGCCCGACGTTGCGCGAAAGGGAACTAGCACAGCAGCAAGACAGCCGAAGAGTTACAGCGTAATCAACAAAGATGGACCAGTTGTTATTAGTACAAGCAGCATGGTGGGTAGAGACAAAGGAGTGAGGTGGAAAGGAGGGTTAAACCAGCTCAAACGTAATAACATATAGCATCATCCGCCTTGAGAACCCACTCTCCATCCCACAACTCGAGCCCACCAAACCGTCCCAATATCCTGCAAACAACCAGCAAACCAGCTGATAGCTCCGCTCCGCGAACAACAACGAAAAAGTTAAATCTCCTGAGATAAAATCACAACATTCATCGACACGGCAAAAAGATTTAAAAAAACAAACAGCAAATGAAATCCGCCTTAAAAGCATCGTAAACGAGGTTTAGAGGAGGGTTGTGGTGGCCAGCGTCCATGACTCAAGCAGAAGGGGATGCGGCGGGGATGGAGCCCCAAGCAGGAAAATACAAGTGTTGCCAAGAATGATCCAAGCCCGAGACCGCATCTCGCCCTGCAAGCATCACCTCCCACCCGTTGGCATGGACGTTTCGTGAAAAGAGAGGGGTATCTGGGTAACGTTGGGATGGGGTAGTGAACGCGCTTAGAGAGCCAGGGCGACCAAAGCGGCGACCGCACCGAGAGCCATGACTGGCTGGCTGAATTGACGAGGAGCGGCGCTGTCGCTGTCGAAGAGAGCGTTCTTTCCGGCGTTGGCGGCACCAACGGGGGCGATTCCGCTTGCCTTGGGAGGAGCGCTGCCGCTGTTTCCGCTGTTGGTGTTGCTGTCGTTTCCAGTGAGGCTGTTGGTGGCACTGGCGCCGGTTCTGTCAAAGGGGAACGTGAGTGGATCGCTTAAATGGAACTAAGCCGTTGGCCACGTACGGGCGAGGGGCGGCAGATGAAGAAGCGCCGCCAGGGAGGCAGGACCTGTTGGAGCCACCGGAGACAGTGATCTGAAGGACAAAATGAGCAAGCTGGAGACCAGATATGGAGCTGAGAGCGTACGTTGGCGGACCAAGCTTCGGTATCCTCAGCGTCGGCAACGCTGTATTGGATGACAGTGCCAGCAGGGATAGCTACCTCCCAGTCGACATAGGTGGTGGTGAAGTCGCCAATCTCGGCGCTGGGCAAAGTATCAACCACTGAGCGAATTCCTGTTGACAACGGTACTCACAGAGGCTCGCCGCAAGGCTCGTTGGCGTCAACGACGATGAGGTTGTAAGGGCCGGTGGTGGGCGGCCAGGAGATACGGGTGGTCTCGCACTGTCCACAAATGGGTTCGTTAGGGGTGTTCGAAATGGTCCTCGACGTCGGGAACGTACCTGGACAGACTCAGGGTTGTTGATCGCGAAGGAAGCGAGGGCGGGGAGAGCGAAGAGAGCGACGGAAACGAGTGTGGAGTACATTGTGTAGACGATAGTTGGAACGACGAGGAACGTGCTTTTTGCGTCGAGAAGGACGTTGAGGAGAGGGGGAGGAAGAAGACGAAGCACGCGGAAGAGGGAAAGAGATGGAGAAAGACTGAGAACGAGCGAACAAGTGGGCAACTGAAAAATGTAGGAGACTGAGAAATTCAACAACCCATCACATCTTCAATGTTGCCAGGCACGCCCAGCCATCATCTAGCCAAACAAATACTTTCCTTGGCTTTTGTTCCTCCAGTTCCATTCTTCCTTCAATAAATACATGACTACATGAATACTACGATACGCTGCTACAGTTTGGCTACAGCTTTGTTCTTGAACGAAGCTAGGTTTGTCCTCTTCGTGATTCTGCAGAGGACGGGCAGAGGGCAAGTGTGAGTTGCTATGGTAATTCGCCAAGACCACTTTGAAACTCACCCGGAATGCGCTATCTCGCTGGGCTCCTGCCTCGGTCCCTCAACAGCGACGCGCTTCTCCACGGGGACGTAGTCCCGTTTAGTCGGACCGACATAAATCTAACCCGGAGTGAGCAAGGCCAGTTTTTTTTTTACTCAGACCCTCTCGAGAAACCTACCTGTCGAGGTCTCCAAATCTTCACACCACCTTCCTGCAGCATCATCTATAGATCGGGAGCTGAGCATTGTATTCTCTTGGAATTGATGCCCGCACACCATACCTGCCGCCAGTGCGCTAACCACCCAACAACTCGCGGAACAGCGAATAGCACCGGGAAAAAGTCCAATGGGAAGCCTATTCAGACCGAATTAGTCGACTCTGAAATGTAGAAGACTCCATTCCACCGTACCCATAGCGCGATAGATTAAACCACTGATGTTGAATTAGCTCTCGTACAGCGGCCACTTGAATGTCGGAGCCTGCTTACCTCCTATTGAAACGGTCAATCTCCGTAACAGTTAATCCAGAAACATTAGCTTACCAGAAATCGACATTAGGAGCCAGCCTGCGCTTAATGAAATATTCATCCTTCATTGCAGCTTCGTGCAACGCCATGGCAGTCTCGAGGAGTTCATCCTTGCCCGTGCTATCCCCAAATCATTGAATCAATCACCTCACCACAGCACCACTCCTTGCTTGGCGACTTACACCTTGAATACTTCATCTGCAGTCTTGCGAACAATGAACGACCGGGGATCCGACTATATATGAAGACATCTCAATGATAGCACTGAGGAAAATGATAGCACTGAGGAATGATAGTCTGGTGGACTCACCGTCTTGTATACACGGTGACCAAAGCCAGAAAGGACCTTCTCTCGCTTCTTGACCGCCTCGATGAAAGCGGGAACATTCTCGGGTCTTGAATATCGACACCCGACATCGTCGCCATGTTACATGTTACAGCGCCAGCAAGAGAAGGTGATTCGTTCGCGATGAGAATCCACCAAATTCAAACCCGTCGACAGCGACAACACCGGGGTGTGACGGAATCGCAGGGGGAGCATCAAAGGATCACAGAGTCAAGATGTCAATGCTATGTTCAAAACAACTCGAGGGAAAATACACCCACTTTCCGATGGAGATGAGCATACGGATGACGGCCTCATTCGCACCGCCTGTCCAAAGTAACATGCATGAGATTCCTGAAGAAGCGAGTGCTTGTGATAAACATACCGTGCAATGGGCCACTTTAATTCCCAAGGCGGTTAGTCCTAAGTAGATCTGGATACCAAAGTGTTCAGGGAACTCACTAAAGTGATGCGCAGCCGGCTCTGTTAGGTTATGTCAGGTCTTGTAGGCCAGAATGGACTAGAGCAAAGAACTCACGCGATAGCAGAATAGGGATCGACGAGAGAACTTCCGGTCTGAAGCACGGTGGTCGAAGAGGCATTCAACTCGTGGTCAGCATGGAGGAGGAACAGGACATCGAGGGCTTTCTCCAAGACAGGGTTCGGAACATAGTTCTCTTGCCCAAGGCAATCCATTTGATACAGGAATCTGTCAAAGACGATTAGCCACCGCACGCCCAAAGAATCAACGGTAACATACGATCCGGTATAGCTCAAGCCGGTTGGAGGAGTAACGAATTCACGGCCCTGTCGAACTCGGTAAGCCATAGCAGCCAAGGTGGTAGCCTTCCCAATAAGGCGGTTAGGGTGTCCGAGAGGGACATGGATAAAACTTTCGCGCGCGAGCACTCCGCGACCACAGCCACCGATCCCAAGCCCCTATCTCGGGCCTCTCCCAATCGTACCGTTGCTTGTCGTACTTTACGCATTGCTCTAATTACAGCCACAAACTTTCTACAAGACTCATTCACCAAGAAATGTCAATACCCTAGATCGTAGAAACCAGGTTAACATGAATTGGAAATTGTTAGAACGGTAGGAAACGCCAAAAAAACAGATGATCTCCGACTTTTCACCCATCTCCAACTTCAATGGTAACATGGCCCTCTGGATTCGAATTTCAAGCTGATCTGTCATCGTGCTGGTGCGGAGGCTCGGTAGACTTCAGTAGCATACCTTACAAAAGGGTGAGTAAGCTCGGGGGACAGGCTAATCGTCAACGACACTTGTTGAATGATTGATTCATTGAGTAAGCGCCCGGTCCCAAGCCCAAGCCGCAGTGGTATTGAAGTACCTCGGCGGCGGTCGCGCTCAACAGTTCCATAAGAATGGAAGATGTAATTCATGAAATGATTCTTAATTCGAAGCTCAGCTACATGGGCGCTCGTAATTGTATTGAAAATTTTGTGAGGTATTTTAGCCCCTCCCTCCTCAGAAACTTCACTCCATGCTTCTTCATCTGCGTGCCTCACTTGACGAAAACTTGACCTCATATCAGAGGGCGCTATCGACATTCAAAACGCATGTATTGCACCGTAAATTTCTAGGATACACGAGGGAGATAGGCCATGACCATGCGTCGGAATACATCCCAACCTACAGTAGCATTGAGCGAAGGACTACCGATTGACATGTGAAGGTCAGTAAATAAATTCTCCAAGTCGTCGCTGACGAACTGGAAGAGCTGAGGACGGTCATACTGGGCCAAAAGTCTATCCATGTCCTCCGAAGGGACTTTGATCAGTTGGTCGTAACCACCGTACGTCTCGGGGTCGGTGAAAAGGTCGATACGCCGGGCATAAGTGGGCAGAAGACGGATGCGGTGGGTCTGGTGTTCAAGAAGAAGTTTGTCCAAACGAGCCTGAACTATGCGTGCCCTTGAAATCCATCGTGCTAGTGAACTGATTGTATGTCTAGTATTTGACATCTCACTCATGGGGAGAAAACACTTACACATGAAACTCGTCGTTATCGACATATCCACTGTGTTCCATGTATGATGTGAGTCTGGTAGAAGAACAATATATTAGAAAGGTCGTTGTGAGAATAAGCTTAAGTTCATCGTCGAGAAATTACCGTTTGCAAGTGGTGTTACAAAGAAGGCGCACAAGGTATGTAAAGTACTTATAGAACGACCTAACTACTACTTCAACTGCACAGGTTTTGATTCTGAAAGCCTTCCCATGTCGTCTCGCCAAGGGAGGGCAGCTGTTCACGCTCTTACGCTCTTCGATGTTGTGATCCACAGGTAAGTCAAGTGTACCATTGGCAAAAGCTGTGTTTGCTGACCTTACACCGAAATAACTCAGTGACGACGAGAGCTATGGGCTCGGGGGCCAGGGAACGTCTGGACTCGAAGAGTTAGCCGCCCGGCACCAATGCAACAACATCTGTAAAGCTCTGGGACTTCCGGATGCTAAAGAGTTTTGTAAGGACCTCACCGTGAAGGCTGGTGAATGGGAGGCGTTGTCTGTGTCTGTTCCCAACGTAGACCTGGACCCCAGGCGCTCACCATCCCCTGTAACATCGGATAATGGCTGTTCTGCTCTCACTAGTCTCAAACACTACGGGGAATCCGACAGTTCAGACTCGGAGGAAGATTGATCTGCAAGCAATCCCTTGTCGTCATGGATCTATTATCGCATCTCATATAACACATTTGTCCTTCATTGAGAGTACCTATCGAGTAGTATACATGGATGTACCTTACTCTACTCTCTTATATACGCTGGTTCGTCGACCGAATTCACGTCGTCTAGGTACTACGTCCGTGAGATAGGAGCCTGGGATCGGTGGCTGTGGTCGCGGAGTGCTCGCGCGCGAAAGTTTTATCCATGTCCCTCTCGGACACCCTAGGCGGTAGATCTGCTTGTCCATTATGGCAAGCGATGCTGCATCTCCCTTGGTATAGAGGGTTTGGCCTTGTAATGAAGGATTGGCCTCCCCGTAGTATGAACCAAGATAAGCAAAAGCACTGGTCAGGATAGCCATTGGATGGGCATCATAGCTATGATCACAGGCGGTTAACGAGCTGAATGGACACATGTTAAGGACGCTCTCACCGGAAGGAACGGCAGAATTGCTCAGCATCGGAGTGCATGACGCCGTGGTGCAGTACCTCCCTCTCCCAAGTGGCATACTGAGCTCTGGTAGGGAGCGACCCGTAAATGAGGAGGTAAGCTGTCAAGATAGAAAACACATGGGTCAGGGTTCATGAAATAGCATTGAACCGGAGTAACGTTCGCTCGTACCGGTCTCGAGATGGTTGGAGTGCACGGCCAGCTGTTCAATGGGATATCCTCTTCAAAGTTCAGAATTATCGGGTCAGCTTAAAGGCAGCGTCCAACCCAGTATGCGTGCTGACCGGTATCTTAGAACTATTGGTTGTAGTGTCAACGTAGATTCATCTTCCCGAGTCGAGACTGGCAGACATACCTCCGGCTTCACCGTCGATGTAAGTGATCTCGCTACGCATGACAGCAGTATTCAGGTAGCCCTTGTCCTGGACACGTAGGCCCTTGTCCGTTTCATTCTCCTTGCGTTCGCCTGGCTGGAATGGGGCCTTGATGTCTTTGAAAGCAGTAGCTGGGATGCTGTTGTTCTGGATCCTAGTTGGCGGATGGCCTTCAGCATAGACTCCAGTTCTTGTGGACATAGAAGACTCGGACGTACGGGATGGTGTACACCTTGCCAGTACGGTTATCCCTGACAGTCAAGCTCTGGTCTTGCGCTCCTGTAGTCTGCTGTCCCATAGTGATGATCGTTTCTGAGGAAGCTGGGTGAAGCGAGAGAGAGAATGCGGGGAAGAAATCACGAAAACCTGGGGACGATGAGCGGGCAAAAAAGGTTCAGCAGAACAAGTTCCGAGTTGTCACAAGGAGAGTGTTTCCTTAAGATTCCGGGAGACAAGACTCTGAATACCATTTGTGTGCGGCTACTACATAAGTAATGAACCCTGGTGAGAGCGACGTCACTGGGGAAGAGATTCACATGCCCAGCATCCTTGGGTGATTGTCGAGCGCTTTTGATGGGCGCAGTTGCCTTGTTGGGATAATCCCGACTGACGCGACGCTCGGTGGGCGCGATTGATACACATTGACCTAGACTGTCGTGACTGACAACTGAGACTTTTATCTAAGGCTCGCGCCTGAATGGAGCCTCTTTTCGTATACTTCAGCGGTCTTTGGGGAAGACATAGGAAAGACTCGGGTTCCTGGCTGGTCAACTTCATTCCGGGAATGGGTCACATTGGCACAAATCGGCAGGGCACAGACTTCAAAAGCCGCTGCTCCAAACCTTCGCGTTTTCGTTCGTGTCCAATCGCATCGTCGTTCACAGAGCAATGAATCACTTCAGCTCAGGCCCCAGGCGCCAATGGTCCACGCTCTCTGAGCGGCTAATTGACGTCACTCTTCATGAATCCATTTCTTGAACATTGACCACGACCATCCCACTCACTTTGGTTTGTGTAAAGTATCCCATGTCCGCTGTGGCTCACGCTTAATGAAATCTTAGACCATGTCAATACGGGATTCTGCAGAGGAAACTATGGATGTCGATGGTGCAACCAATGGTGCTGACCCGTCGACACGACCACCTCTTCGCGTTCGAGCCCTGACCCTTCTGCAGGAGCGCAGGCTGATCGCGTACCTTGATGACAGATGGCTGCAATTCACTCGAAACTTTAAGAAGCGGTGAGTCCATTGTCGGATCCACTGATGCAAACCATTGCTCAAAACATGCTACAGCTCAGAACAGTCCTCAACCTTACGGACGTTGGGTGATTATCTCGAGGAAGCCCGTCACCTCCTGGCGTTCATCCTACAAATACCGCCTGTCGATCCGTCGACGTCGCTAAGGATTGCGTACATGCTCCGACTTACTGCGGACGTCCTTGGAGGAATCCCGGGGTATAGCCTGACAAGGCGGGTTTCCGACCCTCTAGCGCCTGCAAATACCGAAGAACCGACGAACGTGTCTCCAAAGAGTATCAGAAATACTCTTCGAGATCTCCTCGACTTTCTGGATGATCTGGACCACGCGTGGCTTGCTGTCCTCCAGGGCCAGGTTTGGGACCCTGAGACAGCAGAGGGCGTCGACTTGACCAGCGCTCTCGAATTCATCACACACTCCCCTCATGATCCGACCACAAGCAACGGAGAGGAACACCAACCAGCCTCAGCACCTCCCAATGTTAAAACCTCACCTCCGAGCCAAACAGAACTCACACGGCTGCGAAGCCTCCTCGTCGGCGGCCAGTCGGCCCTCGAGGAATGGCTCCTGAACGAAAGGGTCGCGAAGCTGAGCAGTCCAAGTGCTGATGGCGACGATCTCACTGGCATGCTTGCTCGGATGGGGTTGCTGGACGAGTTCGACAACGTGTTCACTCGTACGATGGACGTCCTGGGCTATGGTAATCTCAGAGAAGATGATGATTTGGAGGAAGTTCCGATGTCTGCCCCTCTGACCGGTCCAGGAGAGGATTCAGGTAAGTATCACGTTCGTGGCTACACGTAGGCTATCTGACAGCACCGAACTATTTATAAAGTTTAAAGAAGGTGGAGTGCAGATGGAAGATGACGATTACCAGTGTATCTGTGGACACTTGGTGGACACGACATATGGCCCACCGAAAGAAGCTGTGAATAAATGATAACGACTGCCAATGACATGGACGGATTCTCGAGGTTCTTAACTCCTCCATCTATCGACACAGATTCTCGTACATGTCTCCTCGTACCACCACGAGGCTGAGAGCGCGCGACGTGCATCTGCTACCACAAAGTTCCGCAGCCCCATTCACCCAAACTTCTCGGCAGCACCACCCAGGTCCTAGTCTAATTTTAGCATCTTCGATCCCGGTGATGTAGATGGGGCTTCAGGAAACGAGCTAGAGTCTCCATCGAAGCTTAGTCGTATGCTCACATGCCCTCGGACGCTTGCCAAACCATGTGCTTCTTTACCTGACGGTAACATGTCCAGCATCGAACAGTTTTGGACGGTTCACTTATAGACCCGAAGTTTGAAGGCGCCATTTGTCCTTTTTTGCCACTTGCCCGCGTTTCTTCGTCTCTGGCATCTCGCCCCCCTTTCTTCCAACCTGCGTTGTCAGATCGAGGTTCGCAAGTGATAAATGACTGATAGGCCGACATTTGCGCAGAGGGTTAAGAGCGTTTCCTTAATCTTTGCGTGCGTAGCTCAAGCTTATCTTGGTATCCGTTTTTTGACCTGGGTTGACCATGATAGGTGTGGCACAGCGCTTTTCTCGGACGGTAAGCCCATCGACATGGCTCAATGAACACGACACTGAACGACGCGCAGGTTATGCTAATGGTGTTATCGGGACTGGTGCGATGCTTTCGTGAAATTAATTGATCACGGTCCACTGACTTTCTTTCAGTGAATACGCGTTCGTACCATGCCGCCTTTCCCGGAATCCACCCAATGACATTGGTCCCAAGTCTTGACGCGCATCTACGGTGCTGAGGCTTTGGCCAACCATGCATACAGCAGGACCCTCAGCAGTCTCGCTTTTGCTGGTACCATTGTGGGAATGCTACTGTTCGGTAAGAGGCGCCTACTTGTCATGATTGGCCACGAAACTGAAAGCTGGTGGTGCATAGGGTACCTCTCTGACAAGATCGGGAGGAAGTTCGGAATGGTAGGTCAATCATTTCATTTCCCCGCCACAGGCTCCTGACCTGCGGTAGATGTCGGCTACTGCAATTGTGACTCTCTTCTCAGGGCTTTCTGCCGCATCCGCTGGAGCGAACGGTAGCTTGGGCGGGATGTTGAGCATGCTTAGTGCCATGCGGTGGGCAGTTCTGGCTCCTCAAGATCAGTCCCTGAGCGGAGTGCTTACTTCTCTTCGTAGATTCTTGCTTGGAATTGGTGTTGGCGCCGAGTACCCATGTGGTTCAGTCTCGGCTTCAGAACAGTCAGAAGAACCCGGCATCAACAAGAAGGCCCAGCACCGATGGTTTACTTTGGCTACCAGTAGGCCGATATATGCTTTGCTCGTGAGCGCAAGACTGACTCTCGTTAGATTCGATGATCGACTTCGGTTTCGTCATCGCAGCCTTCGTGCCTTTCGTTTTGTTTAAAATGTACGACCAATCTCCCGACTCCAGGACTTTTACTTATGTAAGTTGCACTCACCTAGCTTTGGAAATGACCACCTCCGCGCTGTATGGAGGCTTTCGTTGGGACTGGGAATGGTACCAGCGGCAGCAGTTTTCATCTGGCGGCTGAGCATGGACGAGCCCGTGCGGTATAAGAAAGACTCGATGAAGCACGCGAAGATTCCCTATCTCTTGATCTTGAAGAGGTACTGGGTATCACTGGCAGCGATCTCGTTTGTGTGGTTCCTTTACGATGTCATTGTGTGAGTTCGTTTCGACCTCCCTCTTCCCCGCCGTTGCTGAGGCTCTGTCGCTAGGTATCCGGTAAGAGTCACTCTTCAGTCGATCCCATACCCGGCCTAACAACCAGGCAGTTTGGGCTCTACTCCTCCCTGATCGTCAACAAGTGAGATAACCTCCTCGAGTAAGAACCGCCGCCATTTCGAGACTGACCTCGATACCTTTAGTATCACCGGAGGAGACACCAATTTGACTGTCGTCCTTGGGTGGAATGTTGTAATCAAGTATGCATTTAAACTTCGATCATCGTGAACGACAGGGGCTCACCAGGTGTCTTCAGCTTGTTCTACATGCCAGGTCGGTGCGACAATCATATAAGGAGGTATCTTTACCAAATTCGGAAATCTAGGAACTCTCATTGGCGCCTTCACCGTAGACTTCCTTGGTCCAAAATATACCCTGGTAAAGATTTTAAAGGCTCGGATATGACAGACCCCATGGCCTGTGCTCACCGTGACTTTCCCGGAATTCTAGATCACTGGTCTCGTCCTTCAGGCCATCATTGGGTTCACCATGAGTGGTCTGTACAAACAGTGAGTCTTGAAACCTATCACCAACTTGGATGCTCCCTAAAACGGGCCAAAGACTCTCCGACAATGTCGCTGCCTTTGCCGTGCGTACGTTTCCCGCATCATGTCAACGAGATACTAATGAAATAGTATTCAAGGTTGTCTATGGGATCTTCCTCAGCTTCGGTGAATTCGGTAAGCACGGTTTTCTGTGAAGTGAATATACCCTCAGTCTGGACCAGGCCCCGGTAACTGCTTGGGTCTTCTTGCAAGCAAGACAAGTCCTACTGCCATTCGAGGGCAGTACTACGGAGCCGCTGCTGCCATCGGAAAAGTCGGTGCGTTTGTCGGTACTTGGAGTGAGCGTTCCCCGATTCAGGAACATACCGGATGCTCATTGCCTGACTTTAGTCTTCCCACCCATCATCGATGGTTAGTACAAGTTGAGCGTCTTGGTTGGCGATTGAATTAAGCGTCTTTCCCCCAGCTTTCGGAGGACCGGAGACTGCTCGAGGAAACACCGGCCCGTTTTGGATTGCAAGTGGTCAGTACATTCATCGCCTATGTTTATGCAACGTTGCTAACTCTTTCACAGGTCTAGCACTTGTTAGCGCACTGACCACTTTCTTCTTCATTGTACCTCTCACTCACGACGGTATGGAGAAAGAAGACGCGGAAGTGAGTATTGAACTATTGACATCCCAACCTCCGATGGGGTACTTATTCAACTCACAGTTCCGAGCTTACCTCGAGGCCAATGGATACGATACGTCTGCGATGGGTCTTCCTGATTTTGACTCGGAGAGAGGATCATTAGGTGAAAAAGTGGAAGGGCCAGAGAAGGCTGTAGATGTAAAGGTCGAACCTGCTTAATCTTTCGCCGTCAATGGTTCGATTGTACAACTTCACGACGCGACATGACTTCTTTACGACACTCTGTTTAGCTTGGCCAATTGTGAATATCAAGTTCATCTCCAAGATTCACACTCTTGCTACTGTTTCACTCCGTTCCGCAGAGTTGAGGGCAATACCTCTGGCTGAAGGCGCCCATCATGATCTTATCTCTTTCCCCTTTCGGAGTTGATCGCGTCTCAGCACACGTGCTTATCTTTTTTCTTCTGGACTTCCAGCGACGTCGAGAAAATCATAATACCAACGTTACCACTGCACCTTTTCTACCTCTTGTTACGAATGTTATAACGACCGCATTATTGACGCCCAAGCTCGACTGCACCAAAAAAGACCACTTTCAACGACCCAAAAGTAGCTTGCGACATGAGCAACCTCATCTCAGCGGTCTCATGGGTTCGCCGCGGTGTTGCCCAGCAACATCCAATAAAATACGTCTTGGACGACGGAGAGTTAGAGCGAGTGAGTAAGCTCGCTCGGATAGAACTCGAAGATGCGCGGAAAGAGCTCGAAAAGGCTCATAAAGCTGCTATGGAAATGGGCAAAGGGGACGAAGAAGACGACGATGAGGAGGAAAGCGAGGTTGTAGGCATGGATGCGGATGGAAAGGACGATGAAGGGGAGTGGGTCGAGTGAGTTGACGTTCTCGTCGATTATTATACTGGTACGAGAAGGAAGCTGATGTCTAGTCCTTTTTCTCGTGCAAAGTGAAGATAGCGATGCAATGGACGTGGATTCTGGGCCCAATGATGCTTCCAAGAAACCCTCCAAACCCAAAAATCCAGACGATCTTACCGAATATAACTTGGACAATTACGATGAAGAAGAGGGCGGAGAGATTGGTAAACCATGTCCCTTTTTGTTACTGTCTAGCCTACTGACATGGTCTTGCTGCTATAGGCGGTGTTTTCAGCAGTATCAAGGGCCTGACATACTACAAGGACAATAACGAAGACCCTTACATCACGTTGAAAGAGGTCAGAATGGTCCCAATATCCGTACTTCCTGTGAAGATATTGATTTTGCTTTTAGGATCCCGAGGACGACGAACGAGAAGAGCTCGAGGTGCTCCCCACGGATAACCTGATTGTGACCGCCAAAACAGAAGACGAGATTTCACAACTGGAGATCTATGTCTATGACGAATCCCAGGAAAATCTTTACGTCCATCACGACCTTATGCTCCCCAACTTTCCTCTCTGCCTCGAATGGCTCGACTACCACCCTGCCTCGTCTTCTACAAATTCTCATCCAACTCCTGCGACTGAATTCGGAAACTACATCGCGGTCGGAACCCTCGATCCTGAAATCGAAATCTGGTCCTTGGATATTGTCGAAGCGATGTACCCCGCAACTGTCCTTGGTCGACCCGATAAAACCAAGGCGCATGTGCCCGTACCACTAGGAACCGGCAAGAAGAAGAAAAAGAAGATGAAGGAACGACAGAAGGACGACAAATGCCATGTCGATGCTGTTCTTGGGCTCAGCTGGAACAAGCAGATCCGGAACATGCTTGCGAGCGCTAGTGCTGATCGGACAGTGAAGCTGTGGGATCTGAGTCGGGACCCGGTGGCGGGTGGTGAAGGAGCTGGTGCCATCCGAAGTTTCGACGTGCACAAGGACAAGGTTCAGGCCGTCCAATGGAATACGACGGAACCAAGTGTCCTCTTGACCGGAAGTTACGATCGAACTGTCAGAACATTCGACTCGAGATCTCCAGACACGGGCGTTGGGGCTGCAGTGGGCAGCGATGTTGAAGCTCTGCGATGGGATCCCTGGGATAGTTACGGCTTCTATGTGAGTATCGTGACGCCCTGGTTTGTTCACCCTGCTGATCCCCGGACAGGTCTCCTTGGAGAATGGCATGGTATTGAATTACGATGCCCGTACCCTGCCATCTAATCTCGAGACACCAAGCGCTGCAAGATTCACCCTTGCTGCACACGATGGAGCTGCCTCCTCCCTCGACGTTAACCCTCATCTCAAGGGATGCATCGTTACCGGCGGAACGGACAAGTTGGTCAAGGTCTGGAATGTCACGGAGGACGATAGCAACGGTAAACGACAAGTGAGCTTGGTCACATCTCGAGACCTCGGCGTTGTGAGTATCCTTTCTTTTGTCCGGGAATATTCCTTCTGACCGAAATGTCCAGGGCAAGGTGTTCTCTACCGTGTGGTCACCGGACGATCCTCTCACCCTTGCCGCTGCTGGTTCAAAAGCCAAATTGCAATTGTGGGATGTTGGGTCGAATTACGGCGCCCGCAAAGCTTTCAGCGCCAAATTGAAGGATGCAGGCAAGGTACTGAAGGAAAAGGCTGAGAGCGGCGGTGTCGTTGGTGTTGTCAGTGACGGTGAAGAGAGCGACAATGACGACGATTGATTACAATGTACCAAGCCACTTTTATCAGTGTTATTGTCGAATGAACTTCCTGTTTTCGTTGTACTCTCGACTCAAGTGGCCGTCTATTCGGAAGTTGCTTTAGCAACCGTGGCCATCAGCTGCCTTTTTAAGTCGCCGAGACCTAGAGCCGGCGCCATCGTGGCCAACAACGAGCAGCCAATTTTTCCCTTCTGCCATTCACATATAGTTTCTAGCTCATCGTCAACCGCAGCGTCGGCCGATACCCCTTTCTCTTTCTCATCTTTGCTTACTACCTTCGCTTTCACTCTTCTTCTATAGCTACTTCATTAGCCACTTAATCACTTCCATCTCTCTCGACGGCCACGAACATGTACGTTTCTGTCGACGCGTTGTCGACCTCGGTTCTTCTCCGTTGTTCAGAACGCTAACTCTAGGATAACAACAGGGGTCTTCCAGACGAATCTCCCCGTGGAAGTGTTGCAAATCTCATCGGTCGTTTCGAAATCCAGAGCAAACGCTCCGCACAATCGGCAGCCATCTCTGCCTCATCTCGCAGCTCCAGCGTTGTCTCCCAGACCAGCACGAATGGTGATTCTGCTACAGCGGAAATCAGAGAGAAGAGGGAATGGCCGCCCAGGTCCGCTACGCAACAGCAAGAGAAACCAGCGTTTGCTCTTCCCTCGTACTTGAGGCCCAACGTAGGATCCCTCGCCAATACGGTTGCCTCTTCCCTTGCGTCAGCTCAGTCGGGTGCTGCTGGAGGTCCAGGACGTAGCGGCCCCCCTCCCCCAAAGGACGAGGCGGATGCTGCGGCAACGAACGGCGGTGACGCCGCCACCCCCATGGCTCTCTCGAGATCAAACTCGCGTGCAACTCTGAACGCTGAGCCAAAGGCTAAATCAGACGCAGCACCTCTCGACACAGCGTCTGCTGCTTCGGCAAAAGTCGAAGACGACGCTGATCCTATTACGCCTAAACCCGGATCGGTGCAGAAGAAGGCCAGCACGTTGACCATCACCCCAGCCGATGCCAAAGTCCCTGACAAGACGCCAACCACCGCCAAACCACCAGCCACGAAACCTGCTACTACTGCCCCTTCAAGAATCTCTGCGCCTCCGAAAACACCCGCCAAAACCCCTGCAAAGGCCCCTGCAAGGACCCCTGCAAAGACTCCTTCGAAGACCCTCACCCCTGCGACTTCCATGCAACCTCTCAAACCCCAACACACCGGACAATCTGTTGGTTCAACTGGGACCACTCGTAGACAGGCCGCTAGGACACCAGTCCCAGCAACCCCGTCTCGCGCCAAAACACCTTCGAGAGCCACGCCTGCCAGAACGAAGTCCCCTGCTGTGACCCCAGCTCGGGCAAAGACGCCGTCCACCGGCCTGTACGCACCGACTGCAGCCTCCCTTGCTCGGTCGAGAACCGCACCGGAGGCTCCACCCCCACCAAGCACTAAGAAGGTGTTGAGCAGTGAGGTGGCTGATAGATTGACGAAGCCAACTGCAGCCTCTCTCTCCAAAGTCCGCACTCCCGTCCCGACAGCCTCACCACGTCCCAGTGTTGGTGCGACGCCGATCAAGAGAACGACCACGACACCTGCTGGAACGCCTTCAAAGGCCACACCAGCTACTCCCTCCAAGTCGGCGTTGAGAAAGCCTGCTCCTACATCCCCTGCGATCAAGAAAGCTGCTAGCACCACTGCCAGTAAGGCTAAATCTGCCACTGCTGCCGCCGCTTCCACTGTCGCAGCTGCTGCGCCTGTCGTCGAGCCCACGATTGAGGCCAAGGAGGAGCCCGTAGAAATACCACAGCCAGTCGCTGAACCTGTTGCAGAGCCCCCTGAGCTCGAGCCCGAAGCGCCTGTCGTTGAGCCGGAGGTTGTTAATCTCACCAATGGCCACACGGAGGAGCCAGCTCAGGATGTCGGTGCTGTCGCGACACCCACTCTGCCAGTTGAAGGTGAGCCTGAGGTCAATGGCAAGGCTGGCGACGACATCGAAGCCCTCGTCAATATGCTGGAAGCCAAACCCATCTTGGCCAATGCCGGGGTTGACGACAAGATCGCTGATATTCCCGACGAGGAATAGATACCTCCAGTTGGTACTGGAAGGATGGAATGGAGGGACGTTTAGAATTTAGGAATGTTTCGTTTTTCAATGGTCTCTTTTTTTGGTTCGTTTGCCCATCCTGTTTTGCAAACTGTGATGAATTGTCTGTGCCCGCCTGTTACGCTATCCGTGTCTGTCGTTCCGTTCCTCGTCCCGGTGTCTGTGGTACATCCCTTAACTTAGCTACAAACCGCTTTATTCTACCCCTTTTTCGACTCGCTCTCTTTTCGTTTTCCTCGCTCAGCTAAAGTCGCGTTTGGGTATATACATGACAGCCTCTTCCCAGTTGCACATCCTGCCTTTTTATTTTATTTGCTATGTACGTGTAGTTAGTTGAATAACGTCGACATAAACTTTTTGATAAGATGGGGGCCCCAGTGTCTGTTAGCGCCGATATCAGGCCTGTGATGAGCGCCTCTCAGATAGATAGATTTGCTGAGTAATCTGCTCTATGACAGGAGAGTCCGCCTGGCAATCTCTTGGAACCATTCCACCACCAACCCGACTGATCTATCGATGTCTATCACGGTAAAGAAGGAGGGAGGGATCGTTTCCAACGATTGGCATATAGTGTAAGCATTAATACGAGCATCTACCCTCGTCCTTGAGGTGATTTTTTTGCTGCGAGATAGCGACGTCTTGACGTTTTCGTGAAATCGCAGGACAATCTCTGTACCCTTCATCTCCGAAAAACACGCCACGATCGCGAAGCGAGCTATCGAAGTCGATGCCGAATTGCAACCTCAGGCTGTAAAACGGACCTTGAAAATAGAAGGGAACCAGCTGATAGGGTGCGTTGCCTTGATTCATGACTTGTGGCGAGGGCTATGAACTTCTCGCTATGTTTTGTCATCTCTAGAACGTTCGAAACCTTGACAGTTCGCCTCGCCCGATTAACTGTCAACGCCTTCCTGGAGAACGTGGATCTCGTCGTTCGGACGATAGAAAACTTTGGAGAAGATGCGGAGAAGAGACCCATTTCATAATCTACCGTCGCGCAGGCAACGTTAACAGCTAATCGATTGTATGATTCATTTCATTGTTTTGTCCATGTTCGTTGGATAAGTGAAGCAACAAAAACAGAGGGTACACCCGGAAGGTACGGAGCGTTTAGTCTGGTCCCTTTCTCAGACAACGTGCTGCTGCTCGAGATGCGCTTACTCCTTTTGCTCCTCGGTCTTCTCGCCCTCCTTCTTGGCTTTGTTCTTCTTCTTCTTGGACTCGCGCAAGTTTCTCGTGAGGAGGGTTTTAATCTCCTCATCCTGGAGGTCCTTCTCGGTCTTGACGACATCGGGAGAGTACCAGATGGGGGGTTGGGTGAGCAACAAAGGACCAGCGGGGAGTAATGCGATGGTGAAGTGGAAACCGGCGACAAAGGTATTTGCGGGGGTATAGCTATAGGAGGACAGAATCAGCTCGGCGAACGAGCCCAATGGCATGAAGAGAGTGCATACATCACTTCATAAGGTTTAACCAAGCTATGCTGAACGGCCTCTTGCAAACCCATTCGAGATCGCTTCTCGTCCTCAAGGATGCGGATGTTGAAGGGGAAGGCACCAGCCTTCTTCTGGACCTCAGAGAAAACGGCACGGGAGTTCTTCATTTTGAGCTGATAGGTGACGGCCGAATCGCGCTGGTAGATGGAGGTTCTTGTATCCTCGAGACGAGCCTAGAAATAGACGGCAAGATTTCATACATGTCAGGCACAGACAGAAAAAAAAAAGCCCTTACCTTGCCATCTTCACCGGTAGACACAAGAATGTCGATACCATAAACTTCACCTTCAGCAAAGGTAGCGGTCTCAAACTCGCGTTTCTGGCCTTCACTGGGGTTGAGGATGATGCGTTTCTTGCCGTCAATGACGTTCTGGGTCTGTTCGCAGGAGAGCATTCCTGGAAATTTAAGGACATCGCGTAAGATCGCGTTTTGCGAGGGGGGAAGGTGTGGTAACGACATACCTTCGACGGGTTTGCAATCCCACTGGGCGGCAGATCGACCGACAATCTCGGTGACACTCCAGTTCTTGTTTCCAACCTTGACGGTCCTCATGGCGGCCTCTGCAGCAGTCCAAGCGGCCCTAATCACATCTGCGCGACGACCAGTGACTGGATTGGAGGCATCGGCACCCACAACGATAGTTTCAGCGCTGATGGATGCGAAACCGTCGATATGAGCTCCAAGTTGGATTTTCACGACGTCATCCTTCTTCAAAACCTGGTCGGCCTGTGGGTCTGATCTAGAGGACGCGCGTCGGCAAACGAGCACTGTATCGTTAGCTCCACGAATCGTAGAATTTCAGGCCAAAAGACCTACGCGATGGGCGAGAAGTGGGAGACGCAGTTGTTTACGGATATCGAAGTTGGGAACGCGACGCCTGGGATAACGGGGGTGAAAAAAATGAGGGGGTTGTTCTGGAACGCTAGAAGTGAGATAGCGTACCTTTGCTGATCTTGACACCCTTGACAGACTTGTTGTAGACGGCGCCAGTGCCCTCTTCCACAAGCTTGTCGCCCTCGACACACAAATCGATCACTTTGGCTCCCTCGACGGCAAGCGCGATCAACTTTTTCGTTACTGAATGAACGATCTCGGCGGCGGTCTGCGGAGGCGGAAACAAATTAGCGATATGTTCATCCAACGTCCATAACCGACACAGGGTCATACAAGATTCCCTTTATGTCGACGGTGTGGAGAGATATCGCACCTTGTACTTGGTGAGATCGGCCTCAGAAATGCTGGGGCCAGTAGCCTGCTTTTTCTCAGCAGCGGCAGCCTGAACGGTGACTGGCTTGTTGTCGTCGGACATGGTGTCGTGGAGTTTGTAGGGTTCGGTGAGGAGATGGAAGAACGGTCAAGACTGAAACCAGCTTTTCTGCAGCCCAACCACAACCCAGAATTGATCTGCTTGCCTTTTTGGGATGGGAGCTTGGCGGTCGGAATCAACAATGACGACGAGGATTCGTGAAAAAACGTTATGTGCAATAAAACACCAGTAATAGGTGAGGTATACGTGTACGACTAGCAGGGACGAAAGCGATGGAAGTAGATGCGACAGAATGCGGAGGGGGGAAACCCATGGTACAGAACCAGAAGGATGAGGGAGGGTATCGTGATACAAGTGTAATCTACAACAATGCGAAGATGAAACGGTCCATTAGCATGCTTTCCTTGCGACCCAACTGCGCATCGAGCGGCAAAGATCTTCAGAATCGTAGTACATCTTCGGCAGAGGTCCCTTGTCAATGGAAGGGTTTTTTTGAGGCTCAAAATCGCTGCGCCATTTCCGGAAGTCTGGACGCTGGCCCGGAGTTTCTGGCCATGACAGGCGGATGCCTAAATGTTCTCGCATTGATAAACGGTCAGTCATATCACTGGGAAGAGAAGGCGCTTTAGTAAGATAGATTAAAAGACGTGGAATGACTCCCACCTTAGCCAGCTGTTCCAGTCCCGCTCGAAGACCTGTCGAACAGTGACCAGCTCGCTACTGACTTGGTGAAGGAGAAAGTCTTCGCTGTAAAGCCTTTCGTATTCCTTCCATATTGGGCCTTTGCAGGCGACTATAGTGTTCACCGTTTTCGCTAGGTGTATTGTTGCCCATTGGCTTGGGCCCACAAAATCCTTGACGGAGCACACGGCGCGAATCGAACACCCATCCGCTTTGGAAGTCGAGCGGGAGATGGTAGGGAGTTTCAAGTCAAACGGAGTATCGAGATTGCCGCGGCTTGACGGACGAAAGCTGTCTGCAGAGTGCCGTGAGCGAAGCGGCGGCGCAGAGCTGCTGTTGGGTGGCAGTGGAATTTTCAGTGGCGGATAAGGTTTTACTTCCTCGAAGAAGGTAGAGATATAAAATGGAAGGACAGCGAGGAGTTTTGGCGTGAGGAATCGAGAGGCCAGCATAGCATCCCACGAGGCTTTGATTCGTGAATGATCTTGAGGGTGTTTGTCTAGCGGAGCTTGTTGAACGCTGTTCTCCGAGCTGGCTTGAGAAGTGAAGGAGGACTCGGCGAGAAGCGAGGCAGCGTGTGCGAGATTACTTTTCGACGACGTTTTGGCTCTTGTCAACTCCTGGAATTTTGTCCTCAATGGGGATGCTGGGGGTTTCCGGTCGGGCAAGGAAGACAAGGTATTCAAATCCTGGGTCGAACCAGCGGGAGAGGCCGAACTAAAATTAAGCAGTGACAGGTCAAGATCCAGCTTGGGCGTCGCCGGGGGCTCGGGCGGTATCGTCGTGCAAGGGAAGATAAGATCCTCCTCTATGACCTGTATACGTATACTATCAGTCTTTTTCTCATTCTTTCTTCCGGAGAAGGCACCCGTACCTCTAATACTGCCCCCGGTTTCATTACTCTTGAGATTTCCTGGACACAAACGATTAAGCGTTATTAATCGTGACAGGCCCATATGGGGAGTAGAACATGCCTCCAAAACAAACTGCCACTGTGAGATCACAAAAGTAAAAATGATTAGGACGTTTCGATAGGGAAGACGAATCAAGGAGCTAACCTCATCCTCCGGTACTCCAAGACCGATGTAAGCTATCCTTACAAAGTCAAATTGAGACTCTGGAAAGGGAAGTCCATCCAACCTGCGAGAATGAGGGCGTGTTGAATAGCTTCTCACATTCATGGCTAGAAGGAGACCAACAGATTGCCATGGACCCATTTCACTCGCCGTGAGAGATGACGATAGTGTTCTAACCCATGGAGGTTTGGCTGGACGTCTGTGATGTCAAAGCCAATGATCGTGCTTGACTGTGGACATGCGGTTTGAGTGAGCTGGGAGGGGACGGTCAACAAATACGCCACACTCACCTTCCACTGTTTAGCGGCCTCCAACGTCCAGAAACCCCCTCCACAGCCCAGGTCCAGCACCACTTCAGGTGGACGTTCGAACCGGTGCATCGTCAGGCTTCGAAAGCTATTGACGAAGAACATATGGTCCCAAATGTCACTGGGATCCGTTTTAGCCACCCGACTGGGACACGGGGCAAAGGTGGACTCACAAGTCAACCATGCCATTGGAGTATTCAAATGGGTATGGGACCTCTCCAGGCTTCCTCCTGCACTTGCGGAAATTCAAGAGTTGGTCCTGGACATCCTTGGTGACGACGTGGGCGGGGGACGACATGAGTGTCGGAAGGGGGAGTCGAGGGGGAAAATGGATCACATAGGACTTTTGTAGGCTGATATAAATTCTGATCCAGGTGAATGGTTTATACGCTTACGGCGCACGGGGTCTTACAGCGAGTTCAGGGTCTCTTTGGCGCTAGATCTCGACGTCTTTTTGGGATCCTTCTCCATTTGGAAGGTGAGAGGAACCTGCCCCATTGGCTCCGAACTCCCACGCTCCTTCCTGCGTTCGCCGGCTTGCACCACGACGCCAACACCCAAGACCTTACCGAATCCGCTCGTTGTTCGTTCGTCCCACAGCTCCTTGTCGTCGTCGTCTGGCGCAATGAGCTCTACACATGCTTTGCGCAGAGCCTCGGCTCTCACACTCGCCTCTCGAAGACCCGTCGCCCAGGTCATCCCCGTTGCTCTGCGCGCCAGATCACGTTCAAACCTCCCAGAAGAACCCGACCCACAGCTGAATGGCTACCCGCAATTGCCCTGGGTCCCCAAAGGATCTCTCCCTGCTCGTGGATGGGATGATATGCTCGAGCGCAGGAACTTTGGAGAGCCAGTAAGCCCATAGTTCCATTCCGCATATATCACATTCACTCACGACTTTGTGTGAAAATGTAGCTGCATGAGCAAGAAGAGGTTCTCTCTATGTGGGGTCCTGATGTTCCCCCCGTGCCACCCCAGACTGCCCTCCGACACTTCCTCTTTGCCGTAACTGCCTTCATTGGCGCAGGATTCACCATAAAATACTATTTGACCCCCGACGCACCTGCCATTAAGCGCGAATATCCTTATAACGGTCTTATTAAGGAGCTTGGTGGATTGGAAGAGAACAAGGCAAGCATCTCTGACTTCTGCGCCGCCCCACGTTTGTGCAAGATTGCTGACCATTTTGACTTGTGTACTTCAGGCGAGAACGGAAAGTCTCGACGACTCGGAATGAACTTCGCTAGAGTTGGTTTAGATTTGCTGGTTGTCCGGTTCCCCCAATGAAATCATGCACGTTGTTCGAGAACAGGAGATACTTGCGTCGTCTTTTTATTTTGACCAGGCTACCCGAAGTGAGCGAGCTGGTTTTACCGTGCGTTTCGGAGGATGGTCGCTTGGTTGTTTTGGAAGAGTCTCGATCCCGCGAGGAAGAAGATCGCCAAGTTGTCAAGATGGCCTCCATGCTATATGTCATTTACTTTCCCGGACGCTCCTCCACGCATGGACCAGTTGTCACCAGCTCCGATTCGCGTCAAAGTTACGCTGCCTAACCAGACACGGCGAGAGAAGTTGTGGTTTTTCCTCCAACGATTAACCTGTTGATCGGGGAAGCAAGATCGACGAGATGCCCTCGGGCACCCAAGTCCGAGCCGTTGCACCAGGACATGACTGAGGAGTGAGGAAACGAGCCACTCCTGAATCGTTCGCCTGGATCTTTGGTACCACTTGCCATTCGCGATGCCAGGCTCCTTTATCCAGTTTTACCGTTCACCATTCATCAAAATCAAGGTACAACTCATTGAAAAAGGAGGTAAGGAGGGATGCAAATTTGCTTCCGCCACAGTCAAGATTTTTGGCAATTGGTGGGCGCACATCCACATCGTCCTGTGTCCAATCGTGATCCATTTATGTAACGGCGCCGAATGGTTTGATCTATGTGCGTCGAGTGCGTTTCTCCTAAGCTTGCTCTACAGTGCTTCGAGGGTCTCTGGGTGTCTTTAGTTGTATCTAGGTGCTTCCAAAAAGGTGGACCTTTATGCTGGAGGGTGCCAGAGGAACCAGCAAGATTGAGAGTTCAGGGTGCCAAGGCAGAGAGTCTCCGCAGTGTTCTAACCGTTCCCGAATGATGCACGCAGCTCTGGGCAGCGGGAACGAGTGCCTAAAAATACGCCCTTTCCACCACCTTCGGTACGAGTGGCCGCTTATGTTTCCGTAAGTGCCCTCTCGGTGAGAACTCGACAGGTTTGACCACATCATCCAATGAAGCGGGACCCGGTTTTCGGAGTGGTTTGGCCTTGAAGCTTGAAGCTTGACAGACGAGTCGCCCAGGATCCTGGGGCACAAGGAACGCACGCATCTCTCCGTCGAGCTGCCCCTTTCACCAAACCAGTAAAATGTAGATCTCTCGAACTTTGTGGATTCACCCACAGCGGTGTACTCTGGATCGCGTAGAGGGCCCTACAAACAGAATTAATTGATTCAGTTTCGGTTGGATATTTTGATAGTCGGCGCTAAGCTTTTTTACCCATTGGTGCACGCTCATCAGTTTCGGGCGGACGCTGTGGGATGAAGGCGGAGTGATAATTAAATGGAGAGGTTGTGGAGAGCAGAGATGTGGAGAGTTTGCCCGTAGATATGTATGTCCATACTGCCTTCCACACTGGAAGAATTGAGAACGAGCTTTCTTGGAACCATGCGACCCTGAACCGGCTCATGTTTGGAGCTTGAAGTGGGAACCAATGCTGGGTAGACGCGAGGAGACGCGAGGCCAATTCAGACACGTAAAAAGACTTGCTGTGGTCGTGGTTTAATTCATTTCAATTGGCTATGATTCTATGAATCGGGCTAGCGTCCGCTAGCGACGACTGAGCGATCGAATGACGAGTTCCAAGCGATTGAATTCAACGATGGTTGCCAGATATCTCCAGGGCCCCCTCTCCAGGAATAGAGTGGTAGTACGCAACCGAGACGCCACTGCGACGTGAACACCAGTCCACCGAGTACTAGGACGCGTAGGTTAGTATGTAGGTACCCCTAGCAAGCCCGTACACCTGGTTGCCGCCCATGCCGCGCAGGTGGTCAGAGTCGGCATCCATACGGACCAGACTGCCACGGAGGCGCTCTAGAAGCGCTCGGAAGTTCGGGATGTCGGGACGGAGAGGGCGATAGCAAAGTCGTACTCCGGCAAACGCATGGATTCGGTCCCCCATCTTCCAGGGCAAAGGTTGATCCTAAAAACCAGCGAGATTTGGAAGAAGTTCTGTTGGGAGATGCACTGTGGGTCCGTGGCTACTTCAGATCTGTTTGGCGTTTTGGCGTAAGGCTGAGAGGAGATAAGTATCCAGGGCATGGGTATCCTACACCACCACTTTTTTTTGATGTCTCTCTGAGCTTGGCCGAATGATCATCGAAGACCTCCTCCCGGATATCAGCGAAGGGCGGCCTGACATCGCCTGACATCAATCCATCGATCTCGATGATGTCGTTGACACCGAATGTCCGCCCGACATCCAGACTGAATCTCATGCTGATATTGAGGGATAAATTGTGTGGACCTGAAAAAATCCTTTTTTTGCTGGCCCGTTTCTCTTCTGAATTCTCGCGCTGTTCACTAGACATATGGAAGAACAAGGAAACCACATTTATTGAGACTGCATAGGGACATTGAGTCCTACATAATAGGATGTAATGTAAGCTATGTATATACACAGAAGCTACTCGACGGAAAGGTGTCTAGTTCAAAGCAAAAATTTCGGGGTGTCGCTGAACCCACCGACGTTGATCACAAGCGCACTCAACCAGAGGGAAGTTCTGCATGAACCTTCTCAGCAGGCAGTCAGACACGAGATTTCCTGAAACTCACCATAAGACCCTGCCCAACATCGTCGCGTCTACGCACTCTCTGCAATCCATATTGCACTGGACCGAATGGTGTTGCAAGTTCCTGAATGTGACGCAGTTAGCAGGAAGCACATCAGCAGAAGAGAGTGGGTTTACCTTGGGCAGACGGTAGCACAAAGGCGTTCCGTTTGTAACTGGGCCCGGGAGGTGGTGGGAGTAAGAAAGGAGGCAACGCTGGCAGGCATCGCAGCGCGCAATATGAACCATGGTCCACGTGACCGCGCACCCACGGCGGTCCCACGCGTTGGATTCCCGCGCGTTTACCATTTCGGGGAGGTGTGCGCCAACTTCTTCAAGTCGGTCTCCATGTTGTGTAGAGCTCGTTTACCTGCCCCGTACGACCCTGAAGCCACATCTCTAAATAGAGGCCTCCAATAGCTTGACATATATTAAGTTAATTCTGGAGACAGATTTGGCACCATTAACTAGCGACTTCTACATTGTCGCGGGAAAGGGGATATTTAAAAGATGTTTGACTGCGCATGTCAGGGCAACATCGAAAAAGACATTTCTACGATGTCGGCAAGGGTGAGCTCAAGCGGACGTCGCATGGCGACCCACCGGAGAAGGGGCGCTGAGCTCGCCTGACATCAAAAATTGATCTCAGACTGATGTCATCCAGAATTGGTGGTGTATGACGAAGCCCAGCGGCGGCTCTGCGCAAAGAGTGCAGAGGCCATGCGTCGCATGACAACTAGAGCCAAAAGGTCGTTCGACAGTTCCGCCGCTGTGCTTTGAATTCTGGATCAAACAATGTGATGGGATCCATGAACCGAATCGGCAGGGAGTTTACGACAACTGGTGAAAAAATGTGCCAAAAAGATGTACGGAATTCGTGATTCAGGATAGCGGTTACGGCGAGCCACGAGGATTCCGTCGATCTTTAATAAAGAGTGAATTGAATAGAAGTTCGTTTGCAAAACACATAGTAGATGTCGGGCGGAGGAAGCAACTGTGAGATTCCTCGAGTCAAAGTTCGAAAGTTTCTCGGAAAATAGAGAATGTAAAAGAGGCGGCGACGGCGGTATTCAAGGCGATGGAGACAGACTCACTGAACATCAGAAGCCGAAAAAGCGCGGACAAAATCAGCGTGCTAGGCGTTATTTTTCATCGCGCTGGAGCGACGACGAGGCTACTAGGCATCACAGAAGATGGTCGAAAGTTTTAGCATCTTCCTTTTGAATTATAAATCCCGCCCTAGGCGTTCGGCACGAAGGACGAGCTACAGGAACCCACGCTCGTGGTGTCGGGGTCGGTATTTGCAGCCACAATGCCGACGCAGTGTTAGTACGGAGACTCTGACCGAGTGCCTTGAGCCCTCAAGGCCTCATGAGCCTGTCTGCCTGGCAGCTGCCGTGCATCGTGGAACCAAGGGACCGGAGAGAGCAGCCTAGACGGGGCAGTCGCCTCGCTCTGCCGGCATGAATCCGCGGTCCACTTTGCGCTCTGAAGTAGAAGTTAAGGTTTCACTGTCCAACGTGGACTCTCCGTGACAAAGAGTAAAATTTATGCGGACATACCGCCAGATGGGGTGAAGGATGAGCAAGAGGATAACGTAGAATATTCCGCCAGGCTGGTTGAGTATCCTTGGGCCTGATGGATACTACGTTTCTGATGTTTTCAAGGTTAGACTGATAGATAGAAACCTTTGCTATCTCCGTGAGTGCATAGCAAGGAAGATGGTGGTCCGTTAGACGCCTGGCACTCTGAAACACACACGCAGAAGGATGACTTCCAAGTTCCAGGCAAAGTACCCAGCGAGATGTATACGCCTATTGCAACAATTTCAATCGAACGTCGGATAACAACAGGGCCATTGACAGAGATACGGCCTGCCGAGGGTAAAATCGAGTTATCGTTGGGACCCAGTTGCGATAGCCTTGAGATCTGAGTATAGAAAGCAAGGCTTGGACTAGCACCTGGATAAGCCTTTTTCATGAGTGATAAGCGCGATCGATGAGCGAGGCGACGACGGTGAAAGTGAACATTGACGGAGTTGGTTCAGGACAAGATGATGGGTTCGGTTGAGCTGTCAAGCGCCTGTTTGTACCTTCACGTGAAGCGAAAGCTAGTTTTGTTAAAGGCATTGTCAACGTCGTGGCAGGGTTGCTCAGTATTTATTTCGCGACTTGGATTGGATATAATGTCGAGCTCGGGACCTGTTGGTGGTGTTGGCTATGGCCAGAACCTAGAACAAACAGGCAGAAACCAGGTCGAGTTTCCTTCAAAGGAACCCTACCCACCTCAGCCAATGCCAGCATCATCAGCGCAATCCCATTCACGCACTCGTTCGGCCTCTTTCTTTTCTGCCTTTCGCTCGAACAAGACTCACCAAAGAAATGTTTCATCGCCACCACAGCAATCGATTGTAGCCACGACCCAGAGCCAGGGACAACAAACAATACATCAACTTCCTCCGTCCACCACCATGATCTCCCAGGGGCAGCAGCAACACTCACAGTACGCTGCTGCCAATACCACTACTTATCAGCAGCCTCTTCCTCCAATACCGCAACAACAACATCAACAACACCAGGGAGGCGTACAGCATCCGAATTCAGCTGTCAATATGTCACAACCACCACAAAACGGTCCTCCACCACCTGTTAAACCCCAGCAGCCCCAACCACCGCCTTTGCATCCAGAGATTCGCTCAGTCGTCGGGCTCAAGGCATCGCATGCCCACAAGATATATTTCTCAGGCCCATTGGTCAGGAGGATCGAGCGACAACCGGATGGACAGAAGCCGACTAAGGATGAGGGCTGGGTGGACGTCTGGGCTCAACTTGGCGGCACAATTCTCAGCATCTGGGACATGAACGAGGTTCAAGAGGCCAGTCGTCAGGGTAGGGAGGTTCCACCGACATACGTGAACGTTACCGATGCAGTATGTCCAACCTTCCTATGTCTCCCCGCGCTTCTGACATGTTCTGTCTAGTTTGTGCAAGTTCTGGGCTCTGTAACGGTACCTGCGACAGCGAGCGCCGGCCCTAGACGATATTCAAACGTCCTCACTCTCAATACAGCAGGTTCAAATCTGCTGCTGTTCTCGTGCCCGTCCACTGCCGCGCTCATATCTTGGGCGGCAGCCTTGCGCCTTGCTGCCTGGGAGAAGTCCAGATTAGAAGAGATATACACAGCCCATCTCATTCGAATTACCCTATCCTGTAAGTTGAATTTCAGTCATCGGAACATATGTGGTTCTCATCGTGCGTGTTCTACCCTTGCGCTTGTGCCTCATCGTGGCCGGGACCGAATCATCAATCACATTGGTGGGCGTCTATTGAAAATGCAGCACGGGATTCACCAACAACCCTCGTGCGCGGCAAACTCGAGGGATGGGCGCGGATACGCATTGCTGGTCAAACAGACTGGAAACGAGTCTGGGTATCCATTTCCCAAGGAGCCGAGATCTCGACTCCTGGCAATTCCAACCCAACAACTCCCAACCATCCTGATTCTCGCTTCGCCGCTTCTCCCATCCCAGGACAGCAACCTGGAGGGAAGAGGCGTTTGTCGAACTTGTTCTCGAGGGAGCACAGTCCGCAACGCCCTGCTTTACCGACGAAGCCCACCATCACCATGTACACGGGGATGAAGCCAAAGGAAAGGAAGAAGCCGTTGCTGACTGTGACGGATGTTTCACAGGCGTTTGCGGTGTATCCTGAACGTCCTGAGTTGATCAGTCGCAGCACCCTGATCAAGGTCGAAGGATTGCTTGGAGACGAAGAGTTGGCTGGATCAATGAAGAGTCGTGAGGGATGGGTGCTCCTGATGCCTGAGTTGGAGGGTGCAGCTGGACAGAATCTCCAACTGAGCAAAGAAATGCTGAAATGGCTTGTTGGTCAGTCTATTCTCCATGATTTCTTTGTGGAGAACCTGTCTGACCGTGTCGATTCATTTAGCGCTTCATGATGCCTTTGGGATGTACGGGCGACCAGCTGGATGGACATGGGATCCTCGGGATCCAGTCTCTTTGATGTTTGGCTACCCAGTGGGTCCCAACAAAGAGGTAAGGCCACCAAATCTACAGTGTGTGAAGACTGGTGCTAACCGGTATACAGCATCTGTTCCTTGACCGAGAAGTCGTTGAAAATATGGATCCAAGGGACGACCGAACCTCCGTCATTCGATCCCACTTGCGAGACTTGCTACTGGACTTCATGCGTTCGACCACTGTTCAAGTAGTTCCCCGACCTGGACAACTAGCTCCGCAGGTTCAGCAACAGCAACAGCAGCAACCCGTCAATAGCGATCTTCCTCCATCTTTGCCTCCCATTAACGGCTTGGGAGAGAATGGCACAAATCCGACCGGGCAAGGTTCACAACAACCAATACTTGACGGACAAGGCAGACCACTGACTCCTATCACTGAAGGTGGAAGCATCCTGACTCATACCAACACACTCAATACACTCCCCGGCGGGTCGATGGATTTGAACAACACTGTTCAGTCAAGCATCCCTCAAAGGAATGGGTCTGGGACAGACCAGCAATCTCAAATAGGACGGCCTCTTTCCCCCTTGAACCAGCAGCAACAGCCGTCAACCACGGTGCTGGGTCGCGAAGTCTCGAATAGCCCCACACCTCTTAGCCCAGTATCCTCGAACCCCGCCTCGACCAACGGACAAGCCCCCAGTCCTACCCCAGTCGATACTGGCTCCTACTTCCCTCCGATAGATCCTGTAGGACTACAATCCTCTCAAGGGACCACGCCTCCAACTCGACCCTCCACTGATAACGGTCTCATTGGGAGGATCGGGACCCCGCCAGTTTCTAATATCCGACCTCTCTCTCCCAATAGGAAAGGAACGCCCAACAGTAACTCCATCCACCAGACTTCCAATCCTTCGTCACCCTACCAATCCCCGCGACTCGTCCAACAAAGCACTATGTCAAAAGAAGATTCGGGGCTTCCGTTTACGCCCATCACTGATCAACTTTCGAGAACTCGCACAACCCAGTCTGCAACTACGTCAACCAAGTCAGATGGAACTTCAAATTTATCCTACGCCAAGGAGGCAGAAGTGCTCAATAACCAGCAGGCTTTGCAGCGACAACCGCAAGAGCGGCAAGAACCTTCTAAAGCCCCCGCCCCATCCAACGCGGCCGACGACAGTAACGATTTCACCAACGAGGCCGGTGCACTCTTCTTCATGGCTGTCAACAATTCCAACGGTAACCTCACAAACCCGACAGCAATTTCGCGGCAACGTATCCCCGCTGATGATAACGATGACGATTCGGACTCACAATCGTCGGCTGAAGCACTTGTGCAGAGGCCGGCAGTCCAAAAGCCTCTGAACACTGAAGATAGCGACAGGCCAGGATCGACGCAGCATGCGAGTACCGACAATGCAAGACATCAACCTGTTCGGCAGAGCACCCCTATGGCATTTTTCAACCGCCCATCAGCCATCAATTCCCCGGATGGCCAGTCATCAAACACAACGACTGAGGTGGCGAATGCCAACCAGCATCCACACTCAAGTTACGCCAGTTCGTCGTCTCCTTCACCTTCAGCGACATCTTTATCCGGGCAAGCGTCCCCGTCGTTACCTGGTGAACCCGTTACCGGAACTCGATTTGGAGATCGGTCCGGACGCAATTTGGCGGCGTTGGGACGTAAGCCTTCTGGAGCACGTGCTCCCCAGCCCGTGGTGAAAGGTTATAGCGGCGGCAGCCAGGTGGCTGGCTCTTCCTCATCTTTGCAACTTCACCAACAGCGTTTGGCTCACCACGTTGAAGCGTCCGACGAGACAGGTGACGACAGCGAAGCTAGTCATCTACCGCCACGAGATCGACAGCGACAGTTCCACCAGCAGCCGCAACAACCTTTGCCAAGCAGCGTGACGAGTGGTACTCCGATGGCCCGAGTTCAGCAACAACATCCCTCGCACGACGATGGAACGAGCAATGCAGAGGTTCTGGCTGCTCTGGCGTATTTGGATGTCAACGACGACGATCGTCAGCAATCAAGAACAGGGGTGGGATCAACATCGACACCTCCTACCTCTCCACCGATGATCCAGCAATCCGATTCCATGAAAGACGAAGGCTACACGTCGGCTTCGAATACCAACTTCCAGGAATCGTCTTCGGGTGGATCTACGACGTTCAAGTCTTCCTTCGCTCCATCCAAAAACGCAGAGGAAAGGAAGAAAAAGGCTCAAGCTCAGCAGGCCGCGCAACAAGCTGCTCTACAGCGGCCTGGTAGAGCTGGTGGGAAGAAGAAGAGGCCCCCTGTCGTGGCCGGCGGGTGGAATGATAGCTCGGATGAAGAAGAGGAGGAAGAAGAGGAAGAGGAAGAAGAGGATGACGATGTTGATTCGGATGGAGGAACCCCTGCCAATGCACCACCTAGGATGCAGCAACAGATGAGGAGCGTTTCTGGACAACAGCTGCCGCAGCAAGCGTTCGGAGCAGGAAGCCTGTACCCCAGTGTCGAACACCCGTCGGAAGGATATTCGCAGCTCCGTCCACCTAGAAATTTGCCTCAAATCCCTGGTGGTAGTCGTCCACTGAGTAAGTCCTTGTCCAGTGTTAGCGTGATGCACTGACGAATGAATTGCTTCAGCCACGACCGAGCTCCAGCAGCAAGCGATGGGCCCTCGTCGTCTAGTTTCAGACCAGTACGCCGAGAGCGTTCGCCAAACGTATTACGACGACGGTTCGAGGCCTCCGGGACCCAGCGAAATTCAGTATGGTGCTGCGCGACAGAATGTCTGGAGTCAGGTTTTGGATTCCAAGGCTGCGCCATTCCAAACACCCAACGAACAAACCGGCAACGGTCGCGACACCTTCGTACAACTTGAACCTTCGGAAACCATGACCAAAGCCTTTACGCCACAGGGTTTGCTCAGTGCCGGCCTCCAAGACAAGCAGGATCGATCGGCCAAGCGTCAAGAAGAGCTCGCCAGAGAGACTGGTGCATCGCTTATCAACGTCCCCAACAAGCCGCCTCCTCCACAGACTGGCCTTCTTGGAGCTATCACCGCGCACGAAAGAGAGAGGAAGAGGGAAGGAGGTGTCGGAGCTACGCTTACGGAGCGGGAGCGTGAAAAGAGAATGGCGGAGGAGAGGCAGAGGCGATTCGACGAGGCACAGAGGGCACAGTTGGACCAGATGCAGCAGGGTGGCTCGGTGTACGGTGCACCTGGACAGTTTGGGATGATGAACCCGATGATGAACCCTATGATGATGGGTGGTATGAACCCGATGATGGGTATGAACCCTATGATGACTGGAGGAGGGCTCAACCCGATGATGACAGGGGGAGGGATGAATCCCATGATGACTGGAGGCGGGCTGAACCCTATGATGACGGGAGGAGGAATGAACCCTATGATGGGCTACGGGATGATGGGTGGTTTCAATCCTCAACATCTCTTCGCTGCACAGCAAGCTGCACAAGCCTACCAGCAAGCCATGATGGCGTTCTCCGTTGCCGGCTCCCAGATCGGCGGCGAGGGAGGCAACGGCGGTGGAAGTCCTCAGCAGCAGCAACCTCTCAATCCCAACATGACTGGTGGAAACTTCGACCCTAGGATGTCGATGAACATGATGGGGATGCCTGGGATGATGAACCCTCAGATGACGGGTAATCCTCAGATGCAGATGCCACCGATGGGTATGCAAATGACCGGTGGTGGCATGTCACAAATGGATCCCAGGTTTAGCGTTGCTGGTGGTGGAATGGGCATGGGCATGGGCAATGGCAACTCGCCTGGAGGACTCGCTGAGCCGGTCCCGTTGGGTGCCTCGGCCATGAACCCTGCCAATCTCACACCAGGCAACTTCACACCCAACAGCGTTGGGAGGTCGTCGCCTCTGGGCAGAGGGTCACCGATGGGGAGAGGGTCTCCTTTGGCTCGCTCTCCTGTCACTGGAGACACTCCGAACGACAGTCGAGGTGCCTCGCGGCCTGCCAGTCCAAAACACTAGGCTAACCTAGGATAAGTTTCAGTGGCGTCTTAGGTTCTTTGACTTCCCTGCCCCAAACTTCTCCCTTCATCATGTATCAAACACGCCTTTGCGTCCAACGGACTGTTCACTTCCAATACCTTCCTTCACTCCCACTCCCGTCCCGTTTTCACATCATCTCCGCTTGGATCTGAAATGATTTTACGACGTGCACGTTCTCTTTTTTGGGTTTTATCATTCGCCTACCACCATCTACCTTTTTTCTGTGCCTCCTTGTTTCTCTTGTCTTCTTTATCTTTCCACGAAAATCTACCGAGTATCCTCCAACCTGCTGGTATGCGATGTCACTGCGACCTTGCTTCGTTTGTTCCTTGGCGCCCGACTTCATACTCGTTTCCGTATCTTTTCCCTTTTCATGACTCCCCATTTACTTTCTCTCCTGTTCCTTGTTTTGAGTGGACCCGGTATCTACGAATGGACTATAAGTATATTCTTCCTCTCGCCTATGATATAGATATTTTTCTTTACTCCAAGAGTGTGATCTCTTTCTCAAGTTCCTTGTCGCCGTCAGAGGGAAGATCGATGTGAAATTGACGAGGGAGATGCAAAAACCTGTCAAAGTTCAAGCAATGGACCAACTTACACGTGAAGATGGCAGGAAATTGAGAACATTTTGCAATTCGGCAAGGAAGAAAACATTTGTCGTTACATGCTGTCTATGTAGATGGAATGGCTGTTGGGGGAGAAAAATACACGTGCGGAGGAGTTGAAAGCCTTTGTGTAAACAGAAATCGAAACCGGGAGGGAAGTGGAAATAGTGAAGGCAGAGGAGAATAAATAGACGTTAATTCCACGAAAGCCGAAACGAGAACACACTTTAACATGCAAGAAAGTCTAGATTGTCATAAATATAAACAAAGCTGTTCCAGGCTGTGGAGGGATTGTTTGAAGCGGTCGGAGGGGCAAGAAAGGCGTGAAAGGTCGGGTGGTTGAAAATTGAATACAGTACAAATGTGGTTGTGAGATGTTCGAAGCTGGGTTGTAGCGATGTAGCGTGGTGATGACGGGAGCGGGGGCGGACGACCGTTGAAGGCCTCATGCACCGTCATTAAATATCATCCTTGTCGTGAATAACCGAACGTGAACGTTGCGCGAACACGGGAGGTAGAAGAGAGAACGCTGCCGTTAGAGAGTCACTTGAGAATCTTCTCCATCTTATCGAGCGCAACGTCAATCCCTCGAATCAAACGCATTACATTTCTAGGGAAGATCGCCCTATTGGCGTTGTTGTTGTTGTTGCTGTTCTCATCGAGAGCCCCGGATGACGACGGTGATGAGCCTCGTTGTCGAGACTCGGCGGAGCCCTTGTCCGAGATACTCTTCTCGAGCAAGGCGCGTTCAAGTGCAAGGGGGATCCCAACGGTTATTCGCGTTAGCTGGATTGTTACGCGCGTGCGGCCCATGATGTCAAAGTAGGACAGTTGGCTAAATGCATGTTGGGCTTCAAGTAGTCGAGTTAGTTCGGTGTGGAGTGCATACACACAGACACGGCAAGCTGAAAAAGTCAAAGAGTCAAGTTAGGGGTCTATTGACGCCGGTACAAGGATAGGAAGGGACGAACTGAGCGCACGTTCGCGGATTGAGTGTAAGGAGGCAAGAATGGAGTTAATTCCCTCGTCGCCCAGTTTGACGCCGGGGTTGACATCGTTCAGCGCGTCTAATGATTGCTATTTAGCACTCGGGCAAGGTGTCAATGTACGGGATGGAACTTACTTAGCAAGGTCCTGATAACCTCCAGATCCCCGTCCAAAAAGTCGTTAAATACACCAATGATGACACTCCGAAGTGTTTCCTCTGCATAATCTGTTGGCCGAGCGGCGAACACGTCGTAAGGACTTGTCGAAGACCGGCTATCATAACGACGTCGAAGTGCTGGGGTGGAGAGGACATCGTAGGCAACTGCTACGCGTTGAAAGGCTTCTGTTGCTCGTGGGTTTCCGGGGAACTTGCTGTTTGCGATAAAAGTTTATGGTTAGCGTTTCGGGGAAAGTTTGTTGTCGAGACAACTGAACGGCGTACTCTGGGTGACACGCTCTACTCCGCGACAGGTATGCCCTGCGTAATGTCATTTTGTCGAGGGTTGGAGAGTTGGGCACCCCAAGAATCGAATAGAGGTCGTTTTCATTGATAACTGTTGTTATAAACGTATCGTCCTGGCTAGGTGTGGACGATGAAGAGGTCGGTGAGGGCGGTGAAGACGGTGTTGTCTGAGAGTTTGCAGCGTCGAGCTCAGGTTTATTAAAATCGGATAATGTCGAGGATGAAGCTGAAGATGGGAGGGAGCTGAGGGACGCTGACGAAGAGCCCGAGGACAGAAAACCGTCTGAGAACGCGGGAGAAGGGGGTGACGACGTCGACGGGGACGTTATGGGCTTCTGACTGCACGGTGTGGGCTCTGAAACCCATGTCAGGTACTTTCGCTCGTAGTTTTCGATTGCTTCATCCTCTTCTTCGTCGAATGGCAGGTGGAAGTAGTTGGTTGCGATGCTTGTTCCAGTTGAAATCGCGTATGAGAGCATTGCCATGGGCGGAGGCGGTGGTTTGGTGGTCGTCGCAGATGGCGACGAGCTCGGGAGCTGAAAGGGCGGGACTGGAGTGCCCAGGAGGGTCTTAGAAGATAAGCATTATAGGGAACGGTGTGTTTAGGCGAAGGAAAAGACGAGGATTACAATTCACATTGAAAATGAGCAATTGGTCTAAAAACATCTCCATGTGATTCACGGCGACATTTCATAAATCACAGGTCCGAGTCGATAAGCTCAGAACCCTTAATGTCCTCTTAAACCCGTATGGCTCTTCGTTGTATTTATTATCGAGGTCGTTACAACGCATGGTAATCTGCTACTATCGCACCTCTGCCCCGAGTGCTTCTGCCAATTCTTTGGCGGCCTTTCGGAGAGTCGACCCACGTTCTCCCATGACCGTCAACCGAATGGTTTCGCTGATATTATCAGAAGGATTCGGGTATGGTGTGAAGTCCCATCGTCCAAAGGCCCAATTTAAAATCAGGTTCTCATCGATTGTGGTACCAGGCGCCTGCTTCGGAACAGAATCGCTCTCGGGAGTCGTTCCTTTGTCGTCGGGACCTCCTAATTCTTCGACGGGACCGATCCGCAAGAAGCCTTTGATTCTATAAACGGCCTCCTTCGAAACACCTTCGAGTACTTTCTCGACCGTTGATCTAGAGAGCGAGGTAGAGCCAGGCCGGCTGAGAATGGTGAGGGTTTGGACTTCATCGTGGTGATGGTGCCCATTCGAGCGGTTCTGTGCATGTTCCTCCTTTTCCTCCAGCCGGAAGAGCTGTGAGTCTAGTCCAAAAATCAGGGAGGGATCGACACCGGTCCGACCTTCACATCTAATTTTCGGGGTGAGGTCGTTCAAGGTGTGTAAATGATCCATGACGATGTCTAGTTGCCTGTCCGAGACGTGTTCCCATTTGTTCTGCAATTTGAATTAGACGGTGAATGGCGTTCTGGACTTCAATGAGCGGCTCACAATAAGAATGATGTCAGAGTAGCTGGCCTGCATTCTAGCGGTTGGAGAGGTATCTTCGTAGCCAGTGAAGTTCTCGGCGTCTATGACGGTGATGATTGAGTCGAGCTTGAAGCCTCCGTTGCTATCCTTTTCCAATTGGCGAATTTGGAAAGCAAGTGTTGCCGGAAAAGCTGATCCCCTATATCGGTACGGTCAGCGTGAATGGCAGGGTACTCGAGTTCTTCGGTAAATCGACATACGAGCATTCGATGATGATTCGATCCGGGTTGAACTTATCTAAAAGACTAAAGAGATCAGGCGAGGGTTCTCGAGAAAGATAGAAGACGGGCGAAGTACCTTTGATCTCAACAAGGGCCGACTGCATTTGCCCGACAAGGACACAACACCTACATATTCTCATTAACTCGAATTGGAATTGGATCGTCAAGTCGGACTCACATGCATCCATTGAGAATCTCGTTGACTCCAGACAAGTTGGATGACTCTGCAAGCTTACTGTCGACTTGAGGTGCCATTCAGCTCGGTGGTCTTCCGAAGAAAGGACGTTAGGACTTACCTTCGATGTCACCAAACTCGTTCTTCAGCAACACGACTTTGTAGTCCTTTGGAAGGCGAGGCAGCAAAGACAAGATGATGCTGGTCTTTCCTGCACCCAGGAATCCTGTGAACACGGTTATCGGTGTTGCGGACTGTTTGAGAATCGAGCCAGAGTCTGCGGTCATGGTCGTCGAAAGAACAGCGTCGAAGATGAGCCCCAGTCGGATATCATTAGGGTAGGACTTGGCATCAACACTCAGCGGTGATGACGAAGGTGGCCTTGGCACCGAATGTTTATGGAAAGAGTTGGCGTCCTCAAGACCGTCCCGAGCACTCTTGGACGCCTCCAGTTTTCCCTTGTCTTCCACCTTCATATTCACCGTGCACCGCTAATTCAGCTTTGCGCGCTGTCCACGACAACGATGGCGCGTTCAAGCGGTAGAAGTAACGTCAAGGTACCGCCAGTAGGCGCTTCCTCATCAACCCCGGAGAAGCCATCCAGTTCGAAACCTTTGGTCGTCAGCGCTGCCGCCATTGCCCGCGTTCAAACCGTCCTTTCTGCAGCTGCTTTCCTCAGTGCATTGGCCATAGGATGTGTACTTCACTACAAGAAGATTGTCAAGAACGGAGTCGCAAAGTATCCTGATGAATGGTTGCCCTCCGTATCTGCGACGTAAGTTATACATTTCGGGTGTTCACGCGTGGTATCTCTAACTTGGGGCATCAAAACAAAATAGAATAGGCGACTGGTTCCCTGAACGAAATGTATTCCAGATTCTTATTGCTCTAACTGCACGTAAGGGAAAGGAATACGACGTGCCTACCTCGAGTAAACTAACTTGCTTGTTTGACGTAGCACCGCGGATTGCGATTCTCTTCCTCACCTACTACCTCAACCGGTCGGAAGCTCTGTTTCTATTTGGCTTTCTGCGAACATTGGCATGTGGAGGTTGGGTATATGTCACTTCCAGTGACCATGGCCTCACTCACGACGTCTTGATGATTGGCTACATTATCTTGAACATTCCTTGGATGTGGGGCAACGTCAAGCTCAGCAGGAGTAGGGTTGTAAGACGCAAGAGGTGCGCATCTCTTTCAGAAGCGTGTTCAATGGAATTTAACCAGACACCGTAGGACTGGGATGACTATTGCATTCTTCGCGACACTTGTCCCGCTCGTGTACTTCTACATCCAACACAAGGTTCATCGCATTCCTGGGGGTGGGTTTACAGTGTCTCTTGCCCTTGCTTTTCGAATACCGACTTTCATTCGCAGCATATAGTATTTATGCCATCTTCGAATGGTCACTCATTGCCTTTGACGTTCTGTTCGATTCCATTTCTGAACTTGAACTGCGGGAATCGGGCACCTACGTGAGTAGTCTCGTTCCATCTGCTTTCGGAAACCTCATCTAACACGTATGCTTAGATCACGATAGGGCCCCAAACTCCCCAACTGACTTCTGAAACTGATCAAGATGCAGTGATGTACTACCAACAGCTCCGTCGCCTGGCTTAAATAAGGTTACTAATGGTATCCGTGATGTCTACTTCAGGGTGTCCTCTAAGACGAATGTACATGAAGAAGCTAAGAAGGCGTCCGACGGCGCTCTGAAAGATGCTTTGGATACAGCTCTCGCCCCGGCATCCAAAACTGTCACTGCAGCTGCTGGCTCCTCGAAAGACGCTTCACAACATCCAAAAAAGTCATGCAGGACGCTGCCTAGCTTCCTCTCTGATGTTTACCTTTGTGCGTTTGACTCTCGATTTCCGTTCCTGTAAATTTAACCCATCTTTAGCATATGTGTTCTGGTCGACATTCACCGCTCTCATTCCCTCTCTGTTCTACTTCTCTGTATGGGAACTCGGCATTGCCGGTCAAGAACTGGCCCTTCTCAGTCTCCTCTCGCCCGCCTTCCTCACCCTTTCACCCCTTTTCTTCCCTGTTCCCAGCACTGCTACTTTCCTCTCGAGTAGGAAAGGCCAGGTCATCGCTTATCTCGCTCAGTTCTCGGCTTTGTTAGCGTACTTGAGCAAGAGTCCGTTGGTCAGGTTGGCCATTGTAACTCCTAGCTGCGCAATCATGATGCAGAGGGAGGTGGTATTGCTTTCTGGACTTGTCAGCGGGGATGGAACTAAGAGTGGCAAAGGCCTGGGTTATTGGGGAACCAGTGCGTTTTTGCTTCTTTCCTCCATCAAGGCGAAGACCTAACCCGCAACTTACAGTCACAACTCTCGGTTTCATCGTTGCTTCCCTTTCGAAGCATGCGAACCACGGAAACAACCCAATCTGGCCGTTCATTGATCCCAAGAATGGAGGCTACAATGAACTGGGTTTGGGTCTCGCCCTTCTCGCCCTCATCGAATTCGCCACCCGTCCAACTCCTGCGTCTTCTGCATCTACCGCCCCCGCGCCTAAGCACTCCAAATCTACCAAACCTTCCTTCTGGAGCACCTTCTTCACCGCCTCTGTCCCCCTCGGCAGTCTCGTTTTCTCCCTTCACAACCTCCTAGCCGATCCGAGTTCGCTCGTCGCTGCTTCGTGGACTGGTTGGGAGAACGGTGCTCCACGGGGACCTCTCCCTCATGTCCATGGATGTGTCACCATGGTTGTAGTCTCCCTTGGACTTGCCCTGGGCGTCTGGAGTGTGAGGTATTCGACATTGAAAGAGGGAAGGACGAATCCGCTTTTGAGCATTCCTTGGTTCGTGGTGGGTTGTGCCGGAACGTACGGCATGTACAAGGAGCGCAATTGGGAGGGATATGCTTCAAGCCTGGTTCTGGCCCTTGTTTTGGTCTCCGTTGCTCCTGCTATCTTCGTGAGGGCTGCTCAGGCTGCTAGAAGTGTTGGGGTCGTCGAGGATGATCGGGTAAGTTGGCATAAATTTGAAGCTGGTGGGGGTCGGTTTCTGACTCTACGTCCCTATGTAACAGGAGGGTGCCGAGATTACGAAGGAATGCGCTGGACAGGTTGCAAAGACTTTCAGCAGCGCGATGCTTGTTTACATCCTGTTGAACTTGGCCAGCATCTTTACGGTTGCTTATGCCTTTGTTCCTGGAGGCTGGGTTTTCCGTGAGAGAACGGATGCGTGAGTTTGGTTTTCCTTCGCCCCGCTCACCTGTATGTGACCTTTCAATCCACAGCGTTTTGACAGCCCAACTCGCCTGCCTTGCATTCGCCTTCAGCTGGCCCGCCATCTCCTCTTCTGCTCCCACCCCCCGTGCCGCTGCGGGCATCTCAGCTCCAGCCAGGAAGTTCACCTTCACTTCTCTGGCCGTTATCTCGATTGCTTCTCTTTTGACGACAATTTATCGCCACCCGATGGTTCCTCCCAAGCCTCACAAACCTGGTTCGAAGCTTGTCAATGCGGGTATCTGGACTGTTCACTTTGGTATCAACAACGAAGGGCACGATAGTCAGAGGGGCATGAGGGATCTCATCAAGTACGTAGGTTGATTCTTTGCTAGATTTGATGCTAATTAAGTCCTCTTGTAGGGATATGCAATTGGATATCGTTGGCTTGTTGGAGACTGATCTGCATGTACGTGGATGTTTGGCTATGTATCTCAACTGGGAAGAGTTGCTGATTTCCTCGGTAGCGGACTGCGTTCGGCCACCGCGATCTGTACGTTTTTTGAGTAGGTTCTGCCTTGGAGGCAACGCTCGCTAATGGGCTACTAGGACTCGAGTGATGGTGGAGGAGCTTGGATTCGTATGTTTCTTTCTGTATCCGTGGACATCCTGATTAACGTCCTCTTCAGAACGTAGACCTTGGGCCTGGACCAAACTCGCACACCTGGGGCGCTGTCCTTCTCACCAAGTACCCCATTATCAACACAACTCACCACTTGCTGCCTTCCCCTCGCGGCGAGCTCGCTCCAGCAATCGAGGCCGTACTCGACATTTATGGTACCGAAGTTACTGTCGTTGTTGCACATAACGGACAAGGTGCGTATTCGTCCGTTGCAATGTCCTACACTTTCCGACTGACATGACGGTCACAGAGGAGGATCCGTTGGACCGTGAACTGCAAAGTACCGAACTGGCAAGGATCATGAGGGAGTCGCCGAGACCCGTTATCTTTTTGGGTTACGTCGTTACCAAGCCCCATAAGCCTCGACGTGAGTGGTGATGTGTTTAGAATGCTGTCGTACGTTTGGTGCTAACAGCACTACAGCCCACCCTTACCAGATTATGGTTGAAGACGGCAACGTCCACGACATTGATGCTACCGACAAGGATAGATGGTGCGCGTCTCATCTCCCACTTTCCTCGAGGCACCCCCTCATCCACGATTTAGGTGTGAATATATCTTCTACCGAGGGCTGTATCGCACGGCGTACGCCAGAGTCTCTCGCGGCATTATCACGGATACCGAGCTGCAGATCGGACAATTCGTTGTGCCAAGTCCCGCAGTCAAGACTATTAACGACAGTGAAGAATCACGATACATTCGCACGACAAAAGAAAATATGCCTCAAGACCATTGGTTCCCTCAAGAGTACCACGGTAATAAGAAGAGGGGAGGCAAGAACGGACATTACTATCATGTGTTCAAGACGGTGAGTAACTTGTGTGCTGAGTGGGGATGACGCCTGATTTGTGCTCTGTACACCAGCCTCGGTATTACCAACTCCCTGAGGATGCGGTGGTTTAATGTATTGTATGTTGACTTTGATATCTTGTCTAGTGTGATTTGTATGTATGAATGGACAACGGTAGTCGCTTTCGGTCGTTTTGTCCTCTACTCCGAGTATGGCTTGCGAAATGGGGGAGGTGATCGACGCGTTAAGAGCTCGACAGCGCCTCGCCTGTGGTAGGGTCTACTTGCCACCTGTAGCCTTTTGGAGGTCTTTAAGGATCTTGTCCACTTCACCAATATATCGATCAGTGAGCTTCTGGAACTGAAGGAGGGGTCAATATATCAGCCACATAGCGGGATATTGAAACACATTACCTCTTCGATCTCAATAGAATGCTTTTCGAATTTGCCTCGCTTGAGACTCGTGGAGTGTTGTCTGCGGACTTGTACACGAATCTCCTCGGCTTTCTTCTTAGCGGCCGCGTACAAGCTGAGCCGGGACTCTACGGTGGGTCTGAGAGGAAATGAGCTGTCAATTTGAGGCGTCATGGGGATAGGGACCGCGTACTTGGGAATAGGGACTTTGATGGTTCTGTTGTCTTGTCTGTGGGGCACGACGCCTGGGATGCCGCATGTGTGAAGAGCAGATTCAATGTGTTTCATGTTCTGCAGACCGGACATTTGCATTAGCCTCCGCCACAAGCCGCTTCCAATTGGTCAAGTGCATTTCGAAAGTATACGTTTGTGCGAAAGTTGAAAGAATTCCAAAACGAAACAAGTACCTTACATGTTCATCGAATAGTGTAATGAGCAGGGTGCTACCCTCTCGCACGCCAACCGTGGCCAGTTCCTCCAGTCGGTAATCCTTGGGGTCGCTTCCCAACTTGACACGAACGGGTGAGAGGATGGCGGGTGTGATGCGACCGCTGGCACGGGTTTCATAGCCAGCGCATTCCTTCTTGAACCAGTCGACTGCGTTCTTCATAGTCGTTTCGGCTTTGGCATACTCCTGTTGGGCAGCTTCGTCCGTGATTTTTTGTTTGGAACCCGGGACTATGTTCTGCGTTGACTTGGCTTTGCCTTTGCCTTTGGTCGCATACTGTCGGTGCTGGGTTACTGGCGCTATTGAGGACAATCTTGGAGAAGTTGTCGTCGTTAGGGCATTCAGCTGTTGTGAGCGTCCCAGGCGCGTTGCAAGCAGGTGTCGCTGAGCAAGTGAGCGAAGCAGAGACATGGAGGACGGTGATCGCTGTCCAAGTCGCGAGAACGAGGAACCAATGGTCCGGAATCCCGGTGGCGATGCTAATCATTTCCGTGGGAATATGCTCGGCAATTGCCGAATTACCCACCTCTTGCGCTTGGAAACTTCAATGAACTGTTTCTCAAAGATGCATCGCTCTAAGCAAATTCGCTGTCTCAGTTTTACTTGAAGCGCTGAACCACCCCTGAAAAGCATCAGGCCCAACCCAGCAATACCCCGAGTCAAGAGGCGATGAAACCCTGCGCTTTACCTCCAAATGGATAGGTGAGGCAAGACCTTGGTCGACATGCCTTGGCTATCCTCCATGACCTCACATAAAGAGTCAATCCTGAGAATGTCATCTTCTTCCGTGTCGCCAGTTGGCTCCAATATACCTTTTTGATGAAACCGATATCGCTCATTTGCCACCCGTCTGCCTTGCCTCGCCCGGGCTCGTTCTGAAGTTGCGGTGCTCTCCGCTCAGATGCCACAACAGCCAGGCGTCTATCGACTGATGACTCGACCTCGAAAAGGAAGCCTGGCCACGTTCCTCTTAAAGCAACACGTCTATCATCTCGCTGAACCTCGCCAGCGATAGCCCCTCATCATCCACCACCTTTTACTTACCCTTATGATTCAGTGGTCCAGGATCAAAAGCTACGCAGACCTCTTGTGGTATATCTCCAAGTAAGGCTCTCATTCAGTGCATTCCCTGCAGCCAACTCATTAAACCTTTAGTGAACCCGATGCCAACGATAGATCTGCTACAGTCTCTGCTTCCTCGTCCTGGTATGTGGCATTTATCCCTTCATTGTTCGCTCCCCTGATCGCCAGCGATAGGGTTCCTTGGTCCAGGCGTACTAGAACATCTGTGGCAAAGGCAGAGAAACAAGCACCTCAAACTCAGTCACCAATACTTTCGTCGTATGTGGCAGGCAGCGAATCCCCACTCAGAGCTGTTTCACATCTCGATCCCTTCCCAGCGGACCTCCTCTCTTTGCCGTTATCATTGGTATTAACAACTACGTTCACCATTCATTGAAGAAACTTCAAGGGGCGGTTGCCGATGCCGAAGCTGTCCAAGAGTATCTCGAAAATGACCTCAAGGTTGCGAGGGACCACATCACCTTTCTGCGTAACCAGCAAGCCTCGTGCTTGGCAATCATCGACTCGTTTAGGCGGCTGGAGAATGACACGCGAATCAAGAGAAACGACCCTATTCTCATTTACTATGCTGGCCATGGGGGCGAAACAACCCGAGAGGCGGAAACTATCCAAACAATCTTCCCTCAGGATTACAATCCCGACGGAAACCCCCAGAAAGTTCGCCCCATACCCGATCGGACAAATAGTCGACCGGCATGGTAATAACATAGTAATTAAGACCCTTTTCCATGTTGAATTGAAAATAACCATCGCTAGACGGTTATCTTTGATTGCTGTCATTCGGGTTCTGGAACACGAGGAGGTGATACACGAGAGGACCCCCCGGCAACCGTTCGGGGAGCGGAATTGACTGACAACGACGTTACCCCCGACCTCGACATCAACATCATTGGGTCAACTTGCGGAATAAGGATTCCACATGGATTCGCTCATTGGGACATGCGCTCGCATGTGTTGCTCGCGGCTTGCAGCGCTAACGAACTTGCTCGGGAGGACCACAATGGGGTACGAGGACGCGGTCGATTTACTTCCGCCCTGCTTAAGCTTCTGAGAACAGTGGGTCCAGAGAAGCTTACTTACGCGGAAGTGTTGAATAGGATAGGTCCAATAACCGGGTGTGATCCCTATTCCATTACCTTTTCGATGAAATCTTACTGACCCTGGCCATTCTTCAAGCCAAAACCCTCAATGTGAAGGTTTCCATCGTGATCGCATTTTCTTTGATGCCAAGGCCCCCTCCCATATACGAGCCTGTTACGACATTAAACTTGAAGGTGGAAAATATGTTCTACAAGCTGGTTCCGCCCACAGGGTAACGCCCGGGGCAGAGTTCACCATCTACGAAAGCAAGGCAGTCATTTCGACCAAGCCCGCTATCGGAGTAATGACAACCGTATGTCAGGGGCTCGTGCAACCGCCGGGTCTTGATACGTACAACTACACTCTACCTTCACCCTCAACACCATTCGATATTATTATTTATATTTTCTCTTATACATTTTATTCGTTACACCCACTTCATTTCAGCCCGCCGGTTCCTCTCTTGACTTTGACGCGCGACGTTCTCGGAGCGTGGGAAAGGTCACGAGAATTCGAGCCAGAAATTGTCCAGTTTCTCGTGACTTGCAATCACGTGATCTGGCGCGCGCGCGCGGCCTCGCGGCTGTGCCGGAACCTTCGGATCCGCCGGATAATCCTGTGGACTTTAGACGCGCGCTTGGCGAGCTGTCAAACGGGTTCTTGTTATTGCTGTATTCGAAGTACGTCTTATCCTGTTATTCTTCTATTTCTTAATTCCGCCGTGTCGTTATTCTCCTTGCTTCTATTTCTTTACACTTGATTTCCAGTTTGCTCAGATGACCTCTTCGTACGAACGTTCTTGTTTGGATTTTATCCGCCGGGTTACGATTGGTCGTTGTAGTCGTTCTCGAGTACTCTAGATTTTCTTGTGTACGATTTCGTCTTTCTTGTTCTGGTTCTCGACTTATTCTTTCCCTCTTGGACTTCGTCATTTTGTCTTGATTCGCCCGTAGATTCCCCGCCGGTAGTTACTATAAGTACTATCTCAATTTGTAGTAGGTACCCCATCCGGAATCTCGACTAGGTTCATACGCATCGAATCTCTCAGTCTAAGTTCCTCAGTAAAACTCTCTCCCTCATCGCCTTCGACCGTCGAGCCTTAAGCTCCAGTCGTCCTTCACTCTCGTCGCTCCGCCGGAAGGCGTTTCTGTCTGGTCCTTCGGCCTAGCCAGCCTTTGGAGCCGTGACGAAGGGTACACGTTCTTATAACGTGAGACCAAGGCTAACCTCCTTCCTCTCTACGTCCATCTCTCTCTCTCTCTCTGTATCCGACCCCTGACAGCTAGATTCCGGATGCGACTTCGTCACGTCGTTCCTCGTCTACACTTATGACAGAACTGGGCAATCCTTACAACCTACGCCGTCCTCGCCCTCCTCCTTCTGCCTCTACGCTCGGTCGACCCCTCTCTCACTCTCGACACGAGTCTCTCATCGACCCCTTCTACGTCTCGAACGCGACATCTCCCGCCGTAGCAGCTACTGCGATTTGGCAACCTCCAACCTCGTTCCTTGGCCAACCTACCATTCGACGTGATATGTCTAACGACGGTCGTGAAGAAGAGTTCGTGGCCTCTCACCTCGGTTTCCCTGGTGGTCTGACCACTAGTGCGTTTGGTGGAGTTCGCACCTCAACCTCCGGGTTTGGCAACCCCGGCGGGTCCTCAGGTCGAGCTCCCAACCCTCTTCGTGACGGTCTACCCTCCTCTGGCAAAGGAGACGAAGACCCCCTACCTTTTGGCTCCCCACGCACACCTCCTGGCGATCCGCCGGACCCTCTGGGCGGTGGAGGTGGTGGTGGTGGCCCCTCAGGTGGTGGCTCTGGTGGTCCCCCGCCGTCTGGCAACGGTGGTGGTGACCCTTCCCCTCATGGTGGTGGTGGTGGATCTGGTGGCCCTCCTGGAGGCCCGCCGGGTGGTGATTCAGGCAACCAAGGGCAAGAGGAACCCGAAGACGACTTCAATGGAGTCCTTCGACGCATCCTCGAGCACCTCATCGATGGCCAGCGCGACAGTTCTCGCACTCTCGCCAAAGCCCTTGAAAAACTCGAATCCCAATCCGCCAGTGCCCCTCGACTTCGCGCTCCCGATCCCTTCGATGGTTCCGATCCCGAACTACTCGACGCCTTCATCGCTCAGCTCACGGTCTACCTTGGGCGCTACAAGCATACCTTCAAGCACCCAAAGGACGCCGTGGCCACTGCCCTCTCATACCTCAAGGGCAAGGCGTACACGTACTTCGCGTCTCGTATCAACGTTGCTCGTACTACGGACGCGACGTTACCTTGGTTTGATGATCTGGACCTCTTCATCGAGGAGCTCACTCTCGTTTTCGGACCCAAGAACCCCGTCGGTGACGCTGAACGTAAAATTCGCGCAGTTAATCGATGACTGGTCGTGCCTACCAGTACACCCTCGACTTCAACGAGCTCGCAGCACGCATCACCTGGAACGAAGCTCCCTTGCGTTCCCAGTACTACGCCGGCCTCTCAGATCGTATCAAGAACGAGCTGGCTAAGCGTGCTCGCCCCTCTTCGCTCTTGGAGTTGCAAAACGTCGTCTTTGATATGGACGAACGTTGGCACGAACGCCAAGAGGAGATTCGTCGTGACCAGGCTCTCCTGCAAGGCACTCCAAGCCAAGCTCTCTGGCAAAGGTTCATCGTCCACTCCTTCTCTCTCGTCTGGCTCTCTAGCCACCCCGGCGTCGACTTCCTCCAACAACTCATCGTCTACCAAGTCTTCGTCTCAGTCCGCCGGGAACCCCTCGTCTTCGTCGACCTCTTCCTCTGCCAAGGGAAAGTCAAACAAGACCTCGTCTACCTCGTCTACGCCTTCTTCGTCGACACCCTCGTCGTCCTCTGCCCCTCCTCGTCCTTACGCCGACAAGCTTGATGCTAACGGGAAAGCTCAAGCCTGAGGAGCGTGCCCGCCGTATCAAAGAGAACCTTTGTATGGTGTGCGGCAGCGCAGAGCATAAGGCGTTTGACTGCCCTAAAACCCGTCATCGTGCTCGCTTCGCTTCCGCCGGTCAGCCTGCCACTGACTCGTCTGCGGGAAAAGCTTGAGCAGTCCTCTGACCTCGCCTCCTCCAGTCGACTGCAGCCTCACAGCAGGAGTGCCTGAGGTCCGACTTAACGCTGCAGCTCTATCCGACCCTCATGCTCTCTCGTTCTCGGTCTCCATTCTCTCTTCGACGATTTCTTCGCCTATCGACCTCAACTCCCTGGTGGATTCGGGTTGTACGGACTGTTTTCTCGACTCTGATTTTGTATACTCTCATCCGTCTCTGCAATTTTATGAAATTCCGCCAGTACCACTCAAACTCCTCGATGGATCAGTTCGTACATGGCTCACGTCGCGCCGCGGACATCATCCTCCGTTTTCCGTCTGGTGATGAGTTCTATCTCAAGTGCTTCATCACCAAGCTGGATGCTCCGTATCCCCTGGTTCTAGGACACAACTGGCTCCGCCGTTACAATCCGTTGATTGACTGGCGTCGTGGTCAGATACTTTCGTTCGAATCGGCCGATAACCCCTCCTCCTTGAGCTCACTCGTCGCAGCAAACGTCGAGACCTCCGTTTCATCATCCAGCCTTCCGTCCAAACCATCCGTGGTCCCTTCATCGACCTGTCCTCTCGTTTCTTCTTCCCCTATCGACTTCGACTCACTCGACTCCGACAAATTATCCCACGCGGGAACCGATTGTTCCCTTACCTCAAGATCCGCCTCAAGACTCGTCGTCGTCGATCCCCTCTCCTTCTTCCTCTTCTTTTACTTCTAACCCTGTGCCAATCGCTTTTGTGAACGCCTCTGCTTACCGCCGGGCTGTTCGCATGAGTGGTTCGCAGGCCTTTTCACTTTCCATTTCTTCATCGGACAACGTCTCTCGGGCTTGTGCTGCTTCAACCAGCCGCGACAACACTCCAGATCTCTCCAACGTTCCAGAAGAGTATCACGAATTCGCTGACGTCTTCAGTAACGCGAAGGCTTATTCGCTTGCGCCACATCGCCCCTATGATTTGCGCATTGATCTGGATGAGTCACAGCCCCTTCCTCCGAGTCGGCTTTACTCCCTCTCCCCGGCGGAAACCACAGCGCTACGCGAGTTCTTGGACGAGAATTTGCGCGCAGGTTTCATTCGCTCGTCGAACTCCCCGCTTGGTGCACCCATTCTCTTCGTCAAGAAGAAGGATGGTTCCCTTCGCCTCTGTGTGGATTATCGGGCTCTCAACCGCATCTCAAAGAAGGATCGCTATCCGTTACCTCTCATTTCGGACCTTCTTGCGGCCCCGGCGCGTGCTAAGATCTACTCCAAGATCGACCTCAAGCACGCGTACCACCTTGTGCGCATCGCGGATGGGGATGAGTGGAAGACAGCTTTTCGTACTCGTTATGGGTCTTTCGAGTGGTTGGTGATGCCTTTTGGCCTCACTAACGCACCATCGGCTTTCCAGCGCTTCATGAACGACATCTTCGCAGACATGACGGACGTCTCAGTCATTGTCTACCTCGACGACATCCTCGTGTTCTCGGACGATATCACTCAGCATCGTCAGCACGTCAAGGAGGTACTCCGTCGACTTCGCAAACATGGTCTTTTCGCTTCCCCAAAGAAGTGCGAATTCCATGTCGATCGCGTTGAGTATCTCGGGTACATTCTGTCCCCCGACGGGCTCACCATGTCGTCTGAGAAGGTCCAAGTCATCCAGGACTGGCCCGAACCCCGTTCAGTGAAGGACATCCAGTCTTTCCTTGGGTTCGCGAACTTCTACCGCCGGTTCATCCATGGCTACTCGGACATCGTCGTTCCCCTTACGCGCCTCACTCGCAAGGACGTTCCCTTCGAGTTCTCCGCCGCCGCTCGAAAATCCTTCGAGACCCTCAAGTCCGCTTTTATTTCTGCTCCCATTCTCGTTCATTGGCGACCCGATCGACCGCTCATCGTTGAAACAGACGCATCCGATTACGCTTTGGCCGCCATTCTCTCGATTCAGCTCGAGTCGGGAGAAGTACACCCTGTCGCTTTCCACTCTCGCACATTCCAAGCTGCCGAAACTCAACTATGATGTCCACGACAAAGAACTCCTCGCCATCTTTCGAGGCGTTCAAAGTCTGGCGTCATTATTTGGAAGGTGCAGGCGACCCGGTCAACGTCGTCACAGACCACAAGAACTTGGAGTATTTCTCCACTACCAAGGTTCTTACCCGCCGGCAGGCGCGTTGGTCTGAATACCTCTCCCAGTTTAACCTCGTCGTTCGTTTTCGTCCTGGCAAATTGGGCACTAAGCCTGATGCGCTAACACGACGGTGGGACGTCTACCTTAAACAGGGGGGTAGTGACTTCGCCAGCGTTAATCCAGTCAACTTCCGTCCAATTCTTCGCGTCTGAACAACTGGCTTCGTCATTAAGGGCTACCTCAGTCTATACCCCAGCCCTTCGAGCCTCGTTCGTGGTCGATTCCGCCGGTCTTCATGCAGACATCAAGGCTTCTTATTCTTCGGACACCCTCGCCTCTTCACAACTTCCTATTCCTTCAGACCCTCGTTGGGAGCTTCCATCCGACGGTCTTCTTCGACTTGATGGGCGTATCTACGTTCCAGATAGTCCTGGCCTTCGTCTTCGAGTCCTGCAGCTCAAGCACGATCACCCCCTTGCTGGTCACTTTGGTCGTAACAAAACGATCGAACTGGTCCGCCGTGATTATGTTTGGCCCAAACTGCGTTTGTTCGTCGCAGACTACGTCAACTCATGCACGACTTGTCGCCGTACGAAGACTCCTCGTCACAAGCCCTACGGTCTTTTGAAGCAGCTTCCCATTCCCCTTCGTCCTTGGGAGTCCATCTCCATGGACCTCATCGAGCAACTCCCCTCCTCTGGTGAGGTTCACCGACATTCTCGTTATTGTCGACCGCCTGTCCCAAGCAAGCCATCTTCATCCCGACGGACTCTCACCTCACGTCCGCCGAGCTTGCTCGCCCTCTTCGTTATCCATGTCTTCTCCAAGCACGGCGTACCCTCAAACATAACTTCTGATCGAGGTTCAGAGTTCGTTTCGCATTTTTTCCGTGCATTGGGTGAGGCCTTGGACATGAAGCTTCACTTCACGTCAGGATACCATCCTGAAGGCGACGGACAGACCGAACGGGTGAACCAGACCCTGGAGCAGTACCTTCGGGCTTACTGTTCTTACCAGCAGGACGATTGGCATCGACTTCTTCCCCTCGCAGAATTCGCGTATAACAACGCACCGTCGGCTACTACTGGCGTCTCCCCCTTCTTCGCGAACAAGGGTTATCATCCAGCTCTCAACATCCACCCTGAGCGCGACCTCGCCAGCTCTGCCGCACAAGAATTCGCCGTCGATCTCGCCTCGTTGCACGAACACCTCCGGGAATCTCATTGCTATCGCCCAGAAGTCCTATCAGCACTACGCTGATCGCAAGCGTCTACCTCCGCCGGGACTTCAAGGTTGGCGATCGCGTCTTCGTCAAGGCTGCCTTCTTCCGCATCACTCGTCCTACCAAGAAGTTGTCTGAACGGTATCTCGGTCCATACGAGATTATCGCTCAGGTTGGCACCCACTCCTTCACCCTTCGACTCCCTGACTCTATGCGTTCCGTCCATCCTGTTTTCCACGTCTCCATGCTCGAGCCACACCACGAGTCTAAAATTCCTCTTCGTCATGATCCCCCTCCCCCGCCGGTGGAAGTGGATGGCGAATTGGAGTACGAGATAGCTGAAATTCTCGACTCGAAAGTGGATCGTCGCCGCCGTACCTGCAAACTTCTCTACGAAGTGCGCTGGTTGGGCTACGAGAACACGGATGAAGAGCGTTCTTGGCTGCTTGCTACCGAGCTAGCCCATGCTCAGGAGTTGGTCCAGGACTTCCATCGTCGCTATCCCGATAAACCTGGCCCCGATTGGTGATACTGTTCCTCTTCAGCCTTGTCTCCCCGGCCTGCCTCTCCTCTTTTTTCTGTTCGACCTCCTTCACTATTTCTCATTTTTCTATGCTTCAATTTTTCCATAATTTTCAAGTCACAACTTTTCTTTCACCTCATCGTTTGGCTTCGAGGGCTCAGCCGTAACAGGGGGGTACTGTCAGGGCTCGTGCAACCGCCGGGTCTTGATACGTACAACTACACTCTACCTTCACCCTCAACACCATTCGATATTATTATTTATATTTTCTCTTATACATTTTATTCGTTACACCCACTTCATTTCAGCCCGCCGGTTCCTCTCTTGACTTTGACGCGCGACGTTTCTCGGAGCGTGGGAAAGGTCACGAGAATTCGAGCCAGAAATTGTCCAGTTTCTCGTGACTTGCAATCACGTGATCTGGCGCGCGCGCGCGGCCTCGCGGCTGTGCCGGAACCTTCGGATCCGCCGGATAATCCTGTGGACTTTAGACGCGCGCTTGGCGAGCTGTCAAACGGGTTCTTGTTATTGTGTATTCGAAGTACGTCTTATCCTGTTATTCTTCTATTTCTTATTCCGCCGTGTCGTTATTCTCCTTGCTTCTATTTCTTTACACTTGATTTCCAGTTTGCTCAGATGACCTCTTCGTACGAACGTTCTTGTTTGGATTTTATCCGCCGGGTTACGATTGGTCGTTGTAGTCGTTCTCGAGTACTCTAGATTTTCTTGTGTACGATTTCGTCTTTCTTGTTCTGGTTCTCGACTTATTCTTTCCCTCTTGGACTTCGTCATTTTGTCTTGATTCGCCCGTAGATTCCCGCGCCGGTAGTTACTATAAGTACTATCTCAATTTGTAGTAGGTACCCCATCCGGAATCTCGACTAGGTTCATACGCATCGAATCTCTCAGTCTAAGTTCCTCAGTAAAACTCTCTCCCTCATCGCCTTCGACCGTCGAGCCTTAAGCTCCAGTCGTCCTTCACTCTCGTCGCTCCGCCGGAAGGCGTTTCTGTCTGGTCCTTCGGCCTAGCCAGCCTTTGGAGCCGTGACGAAGGGTACACGTTCTTATAACGTGAGACCAAGGCTAACCTCCTTCCTCCTACGTCCATCTCTCTCTCTCTCTCTGTATCCGACCCTGACAACCGAGTCTATTAATGCTTTCACCACCGAACTCAAATTGGTCCCTGGAAGTCGTCGCCCTCGAGCGTTCAAGACGGATGGAAATCCCGTCGCCCTGCAGACAAAGGCGGGCAAAGCTGAAGACTTTCTTCTCCACGTCCCGTTCGATCCCGAGTCGCTCCCAATATTCAGGGCCATATCTTGATGAACTGAAGGGAACAGGTCCTACCCCTTGTCGCATCACACTTGTAGAGCGTTCCAATGCCCAACTCGAAATGTACATGGACTCGGACGGCGCCCTGTGCTTTAAAATACTGGACCAGCGCCTCGTCAAGTACGGCATTACGCGCATCCCCCAAAGTCTGCAGCCCAATTTACCACCCGACAAGTTGAAGGAGATCCTCCGCGCTGCGGCACACTACACCTTCCACCTGAACCACAACCAAGAAAACAACCATATCCAAGATAGAATCACAATCAAGTTCATGTGATTGTTGGAATCGGACAGTCTTTACGACGAGGATGGCTGGCCGATTGTAAAACCGGATATGGTCAATCTCGTTCGGGGAAGTATGATTGATTTCGTTCCCAAGGAAGAAGCAATCTATGGGTTCGAGATCAGAAATGGTACTCCGTGGAACCTGCACTTTCACTGCTTGTACTTCGACAGCATGGATTTGAGCATCAGTGAGTGTTGCTGTTAAACACTATGCTGCTGCTCGGACTCAAAACCTTTTTACAGCGCCATTCACGGAAGTTATCAACACGGGCAGATTTGTGAAAGACTACATGATTAATGCAAACACGGGTATCGCGACCATGGGATATGGATCTCTAGGCATTCCCCCGGCGAAGGTGGACTTTCCAGATGGTGTGGACATCTGCGGCGGGTTCTTCAAGTTCTATTTCAGCACTGAACCTATCGACCTCTCTCACGTCCCACAGCACTCTCCTTTCGGAGATACTCGTGGGATGATGCAAGTCAAAAGGAAGCAAACACGTACCTGGGGAACTATCCTGATACCTGTCATCCAACGTCGAGGATAAAAGGTCTTGGCTGTGACCAATTGACCACCGCTCGGGGAGCAAGTATTGGCTATTATGCTATGGGCTGTACTGAGCCATCAGAGCTTCAATGAATCGATGTATGTGTTCTGGCTAACTGTGGGCTACTGTCAGTAATAGTTTGCGGTGCTTTCTGTGCTGAAGAGATCGGAATGATGATATCCAGTGTTTTCGAGCTAATGTTAGTTCCAAGACCCAGTGGCCAGAACCTCGCAGTGCTCCCGGGGGAAAGTGTTGTAAATGGGAAGCAGCGAGATGAGGCTATTTACAAGTACGGGACTTAGTTAAATACATGGTTTCTTCTATTAGTAGGGAAGTTGAGCTCACATCCCAGTTACACGCTGACGATCACTGAGCACTCACACCTGCAGCGATGGTGCTTTTGTCATCACAGTGCATGAGGTGTACTCCTGTAATGCAGCTCAAGATATTGTTGCGAGGTAATATGCCCAATATCGTCTTCTGCTGTAGAGGATCGTCGCGAGTCCTCGGATATAATACAGGCCGGTAGCAGCAGTACTACTCAGTGCTCAACTCCCCCAAGTGATCTCCCCTCCCCGGCTTCTCATATTCTAGCTGCAGCCCCTTGACTCGAATGCTCGAACTATCCCAACACCATATGCATGCTACGCACAGGGTTCGGAGGTGAGCCAAATAATAGCGTCGACCGATGGGAGTTGTCCTCTAATTTCTCTACAAGTTGTGACAGCAAAGTGATTGATCAGGGGCCTAATATAACGCTGCAACGAGTCAGAAAGAGCCCTTGGAAATGGTTGTGTCGAGTCCTCGACTTTGCAGTCGCACTCTTCCGAGTTGTCAACTTGAGAGCCCGGACCGGAACAGATGGGTGAGCGCAACGCAACGATTTGTAAATTTCTACAGTGTCCGACACATAAACGTGACGTCTCTGCGCTTGGCGCATTTTTGCGAATTTCAACATGATTTTTTCACTTTTGTAACCTAACTTGGGCCAATTAGCGTAAATATGAGGTTTCCGAAAAACACGGAAATTACGTAATCTGTTCACATTTTCGACAAGAACCCAGTGACCGAGTTGAGTGCCGATTTCGTCTCTGCTTCGCATGATCCTTCGCCATGCCTCGTAACAGTGGGCGGTCTGCAAGGGCAAAGCGTCAGCGCGCCGCTGGGGGTGGACAATTTGGCAAAGACCATATCCCGGACAGTCCATCCGAGCTCAAGAACGATCCCGACTTTGTTCCCAACTCGGAAGATGATGAAAGTGATAACGATGAGATTACGGAAGGGATGACAGAGAGCGTAAATCCGAGGATTGGAGACAGTGTGGATGAAGGGAATGGCTCGGTATTGGGAGAAGAGCAAACCAGAGTTGAGAAGAAAGAGACACACAGCTTCTTTAAGCTGAATTTCAGAAAATCGAACCAAACTGAACAGTCGGTAAGCACTCTCAGCTCATAAATCAAGTGAAGCATAGTTTCTCACACAAAGCACATCATAAGGCATCGAAAAAGAAGGGAAAGGAGAAGAAGGCACCTCTGGGTGCTATGCCTAGCTACAGTGGTACTGGGAAAACGACTTTATGGAAGAATAAGAAGAAATATATGCAAGCAGCCATCGGAACGAGTGCGATTTCAGGATTCTTCTCGCGTGCTAAACAGTTGGCCTCCGAATTTAAAGCGCCCACGCCAGATTTGGCTAGTGGCAGTGGATCTGCTTTGGCGCCCATCGATGTCGACACCGATTCTGATCCAGAAATCATTTCGGTCGATGCAGCGCCAAGCACGAGCTCAATCGAGCCGGACACGAGCCATCCAGGCCCCGAAACGGTCGTTACGGCGCCTATGTCTGTGCCAGACTGTCAGTCCCAGGCTGTCATCGAAGGTGAGTTAACCATTTATGTCATCGATGGGAAGATTCTGATGGTTCTCAGAATTGCCTGCACCCAGCGCCGAGCCTGCGCCTCTTCCAGTCGAAGAACCGTCTTCAGCCGAGACTATTGCAGTCCGGGAGTTGCTCGACATATCGATGGAGTGGGAGCCAGCCCCAGCGCGACCGCCCTTGAGGGTAATCTTGATGAAGCTGATTGCGGCTGCGAAAAAACACGGCGCTTATTCCTCGCTTATCAAGCTCAACAGTGTCAAAGATTATCTCAGCCTCGTTTACACCTACGAAATGAACCCGCGCATTAAGAATCCTCGCACGAAAGCGAGTCTGGCAATTGCAGCGAGGATTGGGAAGGGGCCGGCCTTTGCACGTAAAATCCGCGAACTTGCCATTTACATCGATCGGTTCCACACCCTCCCACCACGTAACCGAGGCAAGCACCATGCCCACCCATCACTGTTGAACGATGAACAAGTTTTTCATGCGGTACGAAGATATTTGAGCGTTACGGCTGCAGGAGAGGTGAGTCCTGAATAAAATTGTTAAGCGCCGTCACTTAACGTAAACACTATGATAGATTACCCCACGCGAACTTGCCAACCAAGTAAACCATGTCATTATCCCTGGCATTGGTTTCGACCTTGATGGAAAGACCATTTCGGAACGTGGAGCTATCCGTTGGTTGATTAAGTTGGGTTACACCCTCTCAAACGTCAAGAAAGGCGTCTATATTGATGGCCACGAGCACCCAGATGTGGTCAAGTCACGGAAAACCTTGCTTGACAGGCTTGCTGAAGATGAACAGTACGTGACTTCACATCTATTTTCACTCAATCTAATCATTCCGATTTAACAGTTTACGATACACTTTTGACGACAAGACCCTTGAACCCATACCACCAAAGCTCGGCCCTGGCGAGAAATGTCACATCCCTGTTTTTCAGGATGAAAGTATTTTTCGCACCAACGATCTCCGTCAACGGGTTTGGGTAAAGACCAAGGGGCTCAATGGCAACGCGCCAGCCCTGCCGCTCCGTAAAAAGGGTGCTGGGCGTTCCCAAATGGTCTCGGATTTTATTGTCGAGCTAACTGGACATTTAAAGCTCACCAATGAGCTTATTGAAGCTCAACGTCACTTACCTGAAGGCCAACGCATCCCCGAACAAGCACGGAAGATTATTTACCCAGGGAAGAATGCAGATGGATGGTGGGATGCGAAACAGTTTGATTAAACAGGTGCGCTTTAATGAAACTTGAATACATTTATCGAAGTCTAATCGAGCCGTGTGTCAGGTTGAAACGAAGGCCATCCCGATCTTCGAGGCACTTTTCCCAAATGCCGTGGGCGAGTTCTTCTTTGATCAGTCAACAGCCCATGCCGCCCTTGCTCCAGATGCACTCCGCGCTCACGATATGAATGTCAAACCAGGGGGAAAGCAACCGAAAATGCACGACACCATTATTCCCCACAGTAATCCCAATCCGGCACTCCGCGGTATCGTACAGTCAATGGTATTTGACGAAGATTTACCCCCATCACATCCAGACTATGAACATTGCGGGAAACCAAAGGGAATGCGGCGGGTTTTGGAAGAGCGAGGGCTTTGGGACATTTTGACAGAGAAAAACGGTGGTAAGGAGATTCCCGGTACTTGCCAGACTTGCAAACTCTCGCAGAAAGAGCGCGAGAAGCGCGAAAAGGAAGCTGCAGAGGTTATGGCAGGTCTGGACGAGCCCGAGGAAGCCGATTCTGATGACATCGAGCTCGGTTCTGGTGCTGAACTGACAGGGGCAACATGCTGCATGCGGAAAGTCCTGTCGGAACAGGAGGACTTTCTCAATGAAAAGCCGTTGCTCCAGGTCATCATCGAGAGAGCCGGTCACAAGTGTTATTTCCTTCCCAAGTTCCACTGTGAACTGAATCCGATCGAGATGCAGTGGGGTTGGGTTAAAGGCCGTAAGTCATCACTTCCTTCTCACATCGACTAACTCACTTCACACATTTATTTTTAGGTTATCGTGCACTGGCAGATGGCAGCTGGCAACGCGCTAAAGAGCTCGTTCCCGCGCTCTTGGATTCTATCGAAATTAAGACCATTCGGGCGTTCTTCCGCAAGACCTGGAGGTACATGGATGCTTACCGGTGAGTATTGGGCTGATTACAACTTCATTAACCTGGATTCTAATGGAACTCTTCGCAGACAAGGACTTAATGCTGCTCAAGCCGAGTACGCTGTTAAGAAATACAAATCCCATCGTAAGATTGGGAAAAAGATCTATAAGAACGTCAATATGCTGCTCAATTAACTTCTTTCGGTCTTTCGGTCTTGTAGATGTTCTCGTTATCTTATCTACTGATAAGACCTTCCTTATATGGAAAGTCTTGGCGACGTTCACATTTACAAATGCTCAATTTTTTTAAAAGTCTACAGGAGGGAAAAGGGTCGAGTAGACTCTAAAGTACTTTCGATTTCGAGTTGATTCCGATGGTTTTCGGAGGTTTCTAAAGTGATGGGGAAGACTAGTTAAGGAAGGTGGTTTTGCCGCGCCAAGAGGTCACTTTTGAGCGTCGGACACTGTACAACCTTCCGCTAACGGGCCTACGTGATAAATTGACAACCTAGCGGACTCCCCATTCATTACATTGACGAAAGGTTAAACCATTTCTCCGACGAGAAAGCAGTCATTCCATATTCCAGGAAGGATCCCATTAGATTATCTATGTCTGAATTCGAAATGGACAAGAGCCTACGGGTCAACGTTATAGACGAGCGGGTCAATGTCCATGGTTTTCAAACCGTCCCGTTTGCCTTGGCGATTCAAAACGCGGATTCGATCCCACAGTTCCTTGACAGAACTGCTCATTTTTACCGCCACCTGAATGCCTTGCATCCCAGATGTTCAGCTGAAAGCATCGATCTGAAGCTTTTCAAGCTGGAAGAGTCAACAACGCAGTTCGGCGATGCCGGTTATCCGGTCCTATACCCTACGAGCGACAATCTTTTCGAGGACGGTGTTGCGTATTTGAGAGTTCACTCAAATGCGCTTGATTCACCCACGATGTATGGGTTCGAAATCACGAACCAATCCCCATTCGACCTCCACGCCACGATTCTTTACTTTGATAACAGTGACTTCAGCATTAGTAAGTCACCTCCGCTGGCAGCGTATCAATGAGAACCACAACTCAATCGCGACATAGCACGATATTACCCAGACAGTGGCTCCGGTGAAGTCATCCCTAAGCACGGGGGAGTGGCGCACATTGGCTACAACCACGATGCGGCAACACCTTTTACCTACTTCCTGCGGGAGAATCAAGACGTCGATGTGGGATTCCTGCAGGTCCTTCTCACAGAAGCGCCAATGGAAGTGGACCATATCCTGCAATTCTCTGCATTTACTCAGGACACAGGTCCTGGGTTTCTGTCCCGGAGTCCACCCTCAGGTGGCCAGGCAAGTGATATATGGGGCAGCATGGTCTTTAGCATTATCCAGAAGCGGAGCATGTAGAACTCTCAATGACTGAATGACCTAGACATTATCTCCACCACCCTACACGCCTTCGAAGTCTTCTTCTGTAATTTATGCTGTAGCTTGAACCGGTCTCGAGCCTGTGTCACCCGTAAGTTCCTCCGCCTTTCATTCTAGTATTTCTTCCGAAACGTCTCCGAGTCCTCTCTGGAACGCTTCAACTCCCTTTTTAGGTGTTCTATTTCGGTTTGTTCAGTGTCCTGGATGGGCGAGGTGCTTCCCTTTCCAATGAACTGTTGGGCACAGAGGGCATTAGCCTTCTGGCGTCTGGATGCCCCTTTACAGTGATTTTTCCGACTTCGTGCCATCTGACATGTATTAGCACACTTCTAATTTTAATATGAGCCCTCAAAAATTAATTGGTGCTGCGGGAGATGACGGTCGACGTGGCTTGACACGACTTAGGGGTCATTTACATAAGCTAAATGGGCACGTTTGGCCCTCAAGCTCACGAACAATTTTCTCGCCGCAGATTTGGGTCAGATCCTTCGATTTTAGTACCAAAATGACTCTATAATCACGCTCTGTGGTTTTTATAGACTGTCTTTCCTCATACTTGACGGTTTGTATTGACTCTAAGGCTAAACTTGTTACCTACGGGCTACGTCCCAAATCTGGTCTATAGCATCCCCGCCCATTTCCGTTCTGGACCGCCTGGGCATCAAACCGAAACCATATCTGGCCAGATTCCCTTCCAAAATTGACTTTCCTCCTCCACTGGCCAAAGGCCCTTACATATGTAATGTGCGTTGCCCCTTCCCACAAGCTATGAATGCATCCGAGTCGATATAACCTGGACGCACTATGTGATAGTCTGCTTTGACGCGACATGTTTGGAAATGAAATGACAGACCTCCCCGTTCGCAGTCGGCGGCTTTCGACTGCACTACCAGATGTGCTAGTGGGTAATGGGACATTTAAGCTGACTCCGAGCGGAGAGTAATGTCTGCATAATTCGCTGTTCAAGATTTTCGGCCGTCGTCTGACTTCTCGTGGTCCTTGAACTTCATCAGGACCGGAGTCCAAAATTGGGTATTTTACCCGCGGGCCTGGCATGGGCGCTCAAACAAGTGCGATTGACACCCTGCGTTGAGACCAATCTCTGGGAATTCAAACAGATGTCTTTACCGCCAAAATTCTATCACTCGAATGAGGGTCACGCGCGACCACCTCGTGTCACCGGCGCCAGAGGAGTCACCAAGTATTAGTCCTAATTCAGACACCAGGGTTCAGGGGACAGTGAGCGATTAGACTACTACACCGTCCAGAGCTTCGATTGAACTCACTTCGCATTTGTCATATGTCCTTTTATGATCTTCCACGTCTTCGTGGCAGGTTTGCCTTCTAAACATCATTAACCCAGCCTCGGTAATACTGGGAGCAAGCGAATATAAACAGTGTTGCAGATTACCGTCCAGTAGCGCTACCTTTGTTCGTACCGGACAATTCTCCACGTAGAACCGTTGCCCTCCTTGCTCAGCGGCGACAACAGACTCCTGTGCTTAACCATATTTTGGTCAGCTCCTTCGGCTGACCATATCAAAAGTAGACTTCCGATCACCGATTATACACATTCTACCTCGTTGCTTACCCTTGTGCCACAGATGCAAAACTCAAATTCTACTCATCTACCACTTAGTAGCACACCTACTGTTAGGGTCTCGAACATCCACCCACATCTACCCACAACCCACCAGCCTTGACCCACACTCCCCGCACAATCTCACATGATCCCGCATGACCCCGCACATCCCCGCACTCGCCATCACCTTTCCGCATCCCACATTCCCATATCTCCGCAACCCTTCCCTCCGCACTCCCGCATGCTCCGCAGTCGATCCGCATGCGGAGTCTACGGGCGCTAGACACTCCGCTCCGCATTTATGCGGAGCACCGCCGGTACGACACGGCCCACAACTGAGGGGCCGGTGCGGACCGTGCGGAGAAACCTCGTAACCGCCCTCTAGGCGCCCAGACTCTGCATGTGACCTCTTATACTTCTTTATGACTTCATTCTCTGCTTTACTATTGTTCTTTAGAATCGACTTACTCATCCTTTTCGCATTCCGCGGTATTCCGCATTTCCTATGACTCAGTTTCTCTTCTTGTCCCAGACTTATCCCAGAGTATATCCAGAGTATCTACAGATATATAAGCTAGCTAGATTTCTGTAGTAGATACTCATCCGGAATCTCGAATCAGACTTATACAGAACTTCTCCTCTGTCCAGTCTTGAGCCTTCAGGCTTGCTAGAGCTTTTCCGCATACTCCGCATTTCCGCACAGTGCTCCTGATTCCGCTCCGCAAGGCTCTCTCTTCTCTCTCCTCGTCTTCCGCCGCAAGGCGCGTCTCTCTCCCCCTCTCCTCCCCTCTCCTTTCGGGTTGGACCATATACCACCAGCGTGGGCACAACGCAATACGTTGAGGCCAAGGTCCCTTCGACTCCGCAGACTCCGCAGTTCCGTAGAGTCTAACACCTACTAAGGATACTCTACCGTATGTTTGCCGGATCGCTGTTCCACTGAGACTACCTTGGCTGAATTTGACCTCAGATCGTCTCTGTTATTGAACTTGTTTGTTAGACTCTACGGAACTGCGGAGTCTGCGGAGTCGAAGGGACCTTGGCCTCAACGTATTGCGTTGTGCCCACGCTGGTGGTATATGGTCCAACCCGAAAGGAGAGGGGAGGAGAGGGAGAGAGAGACGCGCCTTACGGCGGAAGACGAAGGGAGAGAGGAGAGAGCCTTGCGGAGCGGAATCAGGAGCACTGTGCGGAAATGCGGAGTGTGCGGAAAGCTCTAGCAAGCCTGAAAGGCTCAAGACTGGACAGAGGGGAAGTTCTGTATAAGTCTGAATCGAGATTCCGGATGAGTATCTACTACAGAAATCTAGCTAGCTTATATATCTGTAGATACTCTGGATATACTCTGGGATAAGTCTGGGACAAGAGAAGAAACTGAGTCATAAGAAATGCGGAATACTGCGGAATGCGAAAGGGATGAATAAGACAATTCCAAAGAACAATAGAAAAGCAAAGGATGAAGTCATAGAGAAGCACAGAGGGTCACATGCAGAATCTGGGCGCCTAGAGGGCGGTTACGAGGTTTCTCCGCACGGTCCGCACCGGCCCTCAGTTGCGGGCCGTGTCGTACCGGCGGCTCTCCGCATGGATGCGGAGCGGAGCGCGTAGCGCATGTAACTCCGCATGCGGGTCGACTGCGGAGCATGCGGGAGTGCGGGGGAAACGGTTGCGGAGTTATGCGGACTTAAGGGGGCTTGGTGGCGCTTCTGGAAGGTTCCGCGGAATAATGAGGACCCTAACAGTACCTCCCTGTTAAGGCCGAGCCCCCGAGGCCTGATGTCCGCATTTCACATATAGCTGGGGTCCGGTGGAAAAATTTTCCCACCCAAAGTTGTTCCCCAACTACAACATGTCTCCCTCTGCCAACACTCTAAACAACACTGTCCCCAAAAGCGACGAGGCCCCGGCCTCACCAACCAATGTAGCAGCCCCTCTTCCCCCAGCAACACCCCAGGAGGAGATAGAGGACTCTCCGCGCGCGCCTCGCCGCGGAGGTTGCGGAAAAACAGCGGCTTTTGCAGGAGGTGGAGAAGAAGCGTGCGGAAGCGGCGGCGGACGCGGAGAAGTCGGGTGGTGCGGCGGAGAAGGAGCAGGAGAAGGATGAGAAGGGGAAGGAGAGGGAGGAGGAAAAGGAGGTGGAGGAGGAGGGGGGAGACGAGGATAACCCTGACGACGACGTGGAGATGCAGGGGACGTCGTCTTCTGAGGAAGGGGACGTCCCGCGTGCTCGGGCTACGCCCCGCAAGCATGGTGTCCCGTCCGCTACGGTGAGCGTTCTACTTCCGCCCCTCCGCATGGTCACGAGCGAGCGCGCGCAGCCTCCCCGCGAGAAGCGCAAGCGGGCGGAGGCGTACGGGTGTTGGTCTTGCCTTTGGCGGAACATCGACTGCGAACCGAGTGCGGGCAGCGGAGGATCGTGCGCCGCCTGCGCCACCGCTCGTTGCAAGTGCGCCTCGACCGATAGTCCGCCCCCGGACCCAAAGCACCGCTACTATCCCCGCGACGGGTGGCAGTGGGACTGCGCCTTCCCGTTCTGGAACGGCAGGAAGGGCTCCGCCCATGCGGAGGACTTCCGCGACAGCTCCGCGTCGGCCCCGCGCAGCAGCACGCGCGCGCTCCCGCGCGCCCGTCCCGCCATCTCCGCGGGCGCTGCTCCGCAACCTGCCGGTCTTCAAGATTTCCTCACCAAGGCAGGCAAGTTCATGAAGTTCGTCGGCGACTTTGCGGAGAGGGTGGACGCCCGCGATGCGGAGCTTTTGGAGGAGATGCGGGCGGCGCGGGTCGCTGCGGAGTCGGGCGCCAACGACTTGCGCCGCTTGGTGGAGTTGATGGAGGCGCAGCAGGGGCCTGGCCGCTACTGGCAACCTGGCCCACCTGCTTCGGAGGCGAGCACCAGCGACTATTTTGGGAGTGGCAGGGGAAGGAAGAGCAGGAGCGGAGGGCGGAAGGGTGCGGGAGGTGGCGGAGCGGGTGCGGAGGACTCGTCGGGAAGGGGGTTCTGAATGCGGAGCGGTCCGCAACTTCGTCGTCGTTGCCCTCCTTTGATTTGTGTATTCCGGTCGGCCCTTAGGGGCAAAATTTCTTGCATGTATGATCCTGTGGCCCCTTGGGCAAAGAAAAAATTAAACTTGTTGTCTTGGTCTCTTTTTTTGAGTGAGAGTGCGGAGAACCAAGATGCGGAAACGAAAGAAGGTATGCGGAAAAATGCGGAAGATTGCGGAAGGCGGAAAGAGGAAGATGGAACTTAAGAAAATAATAGAATGCAAAAGAACAAAGAATGCGGAGTCAACTGCGGAATGCGGGGGAATGCGGGGAATCACCAATGAGGACCAGGCTTGTCTGGGTACCTCTTGTGGAACTCTCCAACGATCTCTTGGGCATGTTCAAGCTCTGTGGCAGGGAGCCAGCTGCGTTCCTCGTCCGTATTCTCGTATCCGCGCCACCGCACTTCGTAGAGGAGCTTGCAATGTTTGCGGCGACGATCCAGCTTGGAGTCGAGGATCTCCGCAATCTCGTATTCAAGTTCCCCATCCACCTCGATTGGAGGCGGAGGCGGTTCGTGACGTTGCGGAATCTGAGAGGTGTAATGCGGTTCGAGCATAGAGACGTGGAAGACAGGGTGGACAGCGCGGAGAGAGTCGGGGAGGCGGAGAGTGTAGGAAACCGTTCCAACTTGGGCAATGATCTCGTAAGGGCCAAAGTATCGTTCCGAGAGCTTCTTGGTAGGTCTGGTTGTGCGGAAGAACTGGGCCTTGACGAAAACTCGGTCGCCCACCTTGAAGTCTGGCGGAGGTAAGCGCTTTTGGTCCGCATAGCGGCGTGCGGACTCCTGCGCGCTGGCGATACTAGTGCGGAGGTGTTCGTGGAGCTCCTGCAAGTCGACCGCAAAGTCGCGGGCTGCGGAACTCGCAAGGTCGCGTTCAGGGTGAACAGAGATGTTCGGATGATAACCCTTATTGGCGAAGAATGGCGAAACACCAGTTGTGGCACTAGGCGCATTGTTGTACGCGAACTCCGCAAGTGGGAGGAGTTCGTGCCAGTTGTCCTGCTGGTAGTTGCAGTAGGTCCGCAAATATTGCTCAAGCGTCTGGTTGACCCGCTCTGTCTGTCCGTCTCCTTCTGGGTGGTAGCCGGATGTGAAGTGGAGCTTCATGTCCAAGGCTTCCCCCAGACTGCGGAAGAAGTGGGAGACGAATTCGGAGCCGCGGTCGGAGGTTACATGGCTAGGAACGCCATGTTTGGAGAAGACGTGGAGCACGAACAGTCGCGCAAGCTCTGCGGAGGTGAGGCGGGAGTCTGTCGGAACAAAAATGGCTTGTTTGGACAGTCTATCCACCACCACCAAGATATCCGTGTATCCGCCGGATGCGGGGAGCTGTTCGATGAGATCCATCGAAATGGAGTCCCAGGGGCGGAGCGGAATAGGCAGGGGTTTCAGCAAACCATAAGGCTTGTGACGCGGAGACTTGTTGCGCTTGCAGACTGTGCAGGAGCGGACGTAGTCCGCAACAAACAGTGCGGAGTTCCGGCCAGACGTAGTCGCGGCGCACCAGCTCAATTGTCTTGTTCTTGCCGTAGTGTCCCGCAAGCGGGTGGTCGTGTGTGAGCTGAAGTACGCGGAGGCGGAGTGCGGAGTCGTCCGGAACGTAGATGCGTCCGTCCTGGCGGAGTATACCATCTGCGGAAAGAGTCCAGCGAGGGTTGGAAGGTGTGGGGAGGTGTTTGGAAGCGATTTCGTCCATGGAGTAAGCAGCCTTGATGTCCTTGAGGAGCGCTCCCTCATCAACTACGACCGATGCGCGGAGTGCGGGGAGCATGAATCGTGTTTGAGCTGAAGTACGCGGAGGCGGAGTGCGGAGTCGTCCGGAACGTAGATGCGTCCGTCCTGGCGGAGTATACCATCTGCGGAAAGAGTCCAGCGAGGGTTGGAAGGTGTGGGGAGGTGTTTGGAAGCGATTTCGTCCATGGAGTAAGCAGCCTTGATGTCCTTGAGGAGCGCTCCCTCATCAACTACGACCGATGCGCGGAGTGCGGGGAGCATGATCGAAGTTGCGCGGAGCGATGCGGAGAGCTGCTCATTGGTGAAGATGGGTCTGAAGTTGTGGGGATTGACTGACGCGTAGTCACTACCTCCCTGTTTAAGGTAGACGTCCCAACGTCTAGTGAGGGCATCGGGCTTCGTCCCCAGCTTTCCAGGGCGAAAGCGGATGACAAGGTTGACACTGGGAGAGATACTCCGACCAGCGCGCTTGCCTGCGGGTGAGGACCTTGGAAGTGGCGAAATATTCCAAGTTCTTGTGGTCCGTCATCACATTCACAGGCTCCGCAGATCCCTCGAGGTAATGCCTCCAAATCTTGTAAGGCCTCGAAGATAGCCAGGAGCTCCTTGTCGTGGACGTCGTAGTTGAGCTCCGCAGCTTGGAAAGTGCGGGAATGGAATGCGACGGGGTGGATTTCGCCAGAGTCGAGTTGTTGGGACAGGATGGCGGCAAGGGCGTAGTCAGAGGCGTCAGTTTCCACAATCAGAGGTCGGTCGGGTTGCCAGTGCACCAGGATGGGTGCGGAAGTGAATGCGGACTTGAGGGTTTCAAATGCGGAACGTGCGGAGTCACCGAACACGAAAGGGGTGTCTTTGCTGGGTGAGGCGGGTAAGCGGAACAGTGATGTCGGAGTAGTTATGGATGAAACGTCGATAGAAGTTGGCAAAACCGAGGAAGGACTGTATATCCTTCACAGAGCGCGGTTCCGGCCAGTTCCCTGGATGGTCTTGGTCTTGTCCGCAGACATAGTGAGGCCTGCAGGCGACAAGATGTAACCCAAGTATTCCACGCGCTCCGCATGAAATTCGCATTTCTTTGCGGAGGCGAAGAGACCATGCTTCCGCAAGCGGCGGAGGACTTCCTTGACGTGCTTGCGATGATCCTCCATGTTGTCGGAATAGATGAGGATATCATCCAGGTAGACGATGACACTGACATCAACCATGTCCGCAAAGATATCGTTCATGAATCGCTGGAATGCGGAGGGCGCATTGGTCAGCCCAAAAGGCATCACCAGCCATTCATACGACCCATAACGTGTGCGGAATGCGGTCTTCCACTCGTCCCCGTCCCGCAATGCGGACTAAGTGATAGGCATGCTTCAGGTCAATCTTGGTGTAGACCTTCGCGCGGCCGGGTGCGTCGAGGAGATCGGAGATCAGCGGAAGCGGATAACGATCTTTCTTGGAGATGCGGTTGAGTCCGCGATAATCGACGCAAAGGCGGAGCGATCCATCCTTCTTCTTGACAAAAAGGATGGGAGCGCCTAGGGGAGAGTTGGAGGAGCGGATGAAACCAGCCCGCAAGTTCTCTTCGAGGAACTCGCGGAGTGCGGAGGTCTCCGCAGGAGACAGGGAATAGAGACGACTCGGTGGAAGCGGAGCGGCGGCGTCCAGCTCGATCTTGAGGTCGTAAGGTCGATGCGGAGGCAAGGTGTAGGCCTTAGCATTGCTGAACACGTCGGCAAACTCGTGGTATTCCTCTGGAACAGAGGAGAGGTCGACGGGTTCCGCATCGACTGCTGCGGCGCATGCCCGCACCACGTTGTCGCTCTGGGAAAGGGAAATGGAAAAGGAGTGTGAGCCACGCATCGCGGATGCGCGGCGGAAAGCGGCTGCATTGACAAAGGAAATCGGAACTGGATTGCTGGTGAACGCGCAAGAAGGAGGAGTGGGCGGAGCGCTAGGCTCCGGTGCGGAGAGAGGCGGAGGGATGCTGGAAGTTGCGGAGGTCTCGACGTTTGCGGCGGCGAGTGAGCTCAATGCGGAGGAGTTATCGGATGATTCGAACGAGAGTATCTGGCCTCTGCGCCAATCAATCAACGGATTGTAACGGGCAAGCCAGTTGTGTCCTAGAACCAACGGATACAGGGCATCCAGGGTTGTGATGAAGCACTTGATATGGAATTCCTCGCCTGAGGAGATGCGGAGCGTGATGTCCGCAGCTTGCGATAACCAGGCGCGAAACGGTTCCATCGAGGAGTTTAAGCGGAACAGGCGGAATGATCATAGAATTCAATATCGTGCTTGGATACAAATGCGGAGTCGATAAAACAGTCCGTACAACCCGAATCAATCAAGGCGCGGAGTTCAGCAGAGTCCAGGGAGGAGGAATGAGTTGGGGTGCGGAGAATCGAAAAGAAGATGGAAAGAGCATTGGGATCAGAGAGGGCTGCCGCATTTAGTCGGACCTCAAGCCTTTCTGCGGCGGAGACGCAGCCCTGAGGGAAAGGCGAGGTCACAGGGCTGCTCAGTAATTTCCCGACTGAGAGGAGTCGGAAACCTGCGGAGCGGACGCGTTGGCCCTGCGGGCACGGCGGGTGCGCGGGCAGTCCGCTGCGCGGTGTCCTGAGGCAGCGCAGACAAGGCAAAGGTTGTTCCGCATGCGACGTTCGCGCTCCTCAGGGCGGAGGCGACCATTAGCGTCCAGGTTGTTGTTCCAAGGGCGCTGCTGGCCACCGCCCTGACGGTTGTTGCGGTTGCCGCCTCCAGAGGAGTTAGCGGAGGAGGCGGAGGGCGCGGACGTGGAAACGTGCGGAGCGGAGGGTTGCCGTTCTTGCGGACGGCGGAAGTTGTTGCGGGAATGAGGGTGACGAGAGTGGTTGTTGCGGAAGTGTGAGGGGGCGGAATGATGCGGAGTGGAGCTGGAAGAGGAAGGACCAGGGCCACCGGAGGAGTGATTGTTGCGGGGGTGCGGAGCAGGGTTGGATCCGCGGTTGGTGGAGCGGAGTGCGGCCTGCTCCTTTTTGATCTCCTCCTGGCGATCCAGGTAGCGCTCGTCGATCTTGAACACCTCAACCTGGAGGTCCGCAAGGGTTGCGGGGTTCTCCCGCTTGGAGAGCTCGTTCTTGATGCGGTCGAGGAGTCCATTGTAGTACTGGTCGCGGAGCGGCTCCTCATTCCAGTTGATTCTTCGCCGCAAGCTGATTGAAGGCCAAGTTGTACTGGTAGGCGCGTCCGGTCATCTTGAGCGCCTTCAGCTTGCGGGTTGCGTCCTTGATGGGGTCCTTGGGTCCAAACACGCGGATCAGTTCGTCCTTCCATGCGCGGAAGCTCTGGAACCAATCCGGGACTCGAGCGTCTCCGCGCGCGCGGGCGGCCGCAATCTTGTCGCCAAAGTAGGCATAGGCGTCGCCCTTGAGATAGGTGAGGGCTGTTGCGACGCGGTCCGCATCGTCGCGGAAACCGTCCTGGTACCTCCCGAAGTAGAGGGTGAGCTGGGTGATGAAGTTGTCGAGTTTGTCTGGGTCCTCCCCATCGAAGGGTTCAGGGGGTCGTGCCTTGGGGCCCTCGTGCGGCCTTGTGAGTGCGGCCTCCATGGTCCGCGCGAGGCGGCGGTTGGTCCGCGTGAGGCCGGCGAGGAGCCGACTGAGGAGTTGCGGAACGTCCCGTTCGTCGTCCGCATCGGAGTCAGATGAATCCGAGCTGTCATCTCCATCGTCCGCAGGACCGCCGGGGTGGACCGCCGGGTGGGGGCCCTCGATGCGGCTGAGGAGGGCGACTCGGGCCCTGAGGTGGTCCGTCTCCGCCCTGCGGAGCGTCTGCGGGCGGCTGCCCGTCATCCGAGCCTGGAGGGTCTCCACCCCCGACAGGCGGAACAGCAGGGGGTTCGTACGGCGGAGCGGGGTCGTTGGAGCCTCCCGCAACCGCGTTTGAAGCGGTGCGGAGGGGTGCGGGCGTGACATAGGATAGGTCCGACGATGCGGGCGGTTCATCGACTGTTCTCCCCTCGCCGGAAAACGGGAGTAAGGCGGCGGTGACAGTGGCCTCCTCTCCGCGTTCCTGCGCTGACTGTGAGGAGAGTCCGCCTGGGAATTGCGGAGTGTTTGCGGGTGTGGTCCGCGTCTGGACCTGTGTCGCCATTGGGTTTCGGTAGGCAGAGGCCGATGTAGCGGGCCCAAGGAAGGATGCGGGCGGACCCCAGATTGGCTGCTCCTGGGGCCGCGGGACGTCAGGTTGGCGGAAGTTGGGTGAAAAGGGATTGTGGAGGGGGTCGTCGATGACAGGCGGATGTCGACGATGATGTGTGGAGATTGAGTAGGAAAACTCCGGAGGGGTTTGCGGACGTTGGAACACAATAGAGTAGTTAGTGCTCCTGGTGCGCATACCACAGCGTGCGGATCCGGAATCTACTGTTAGACTCTACGGAACTGCGGAGTCTGCGGAGTCGAAGGGACCTTGGCCCTCACGTATTGCGTTGTGCCCACGCTGGTGGTATATGGTCCAACCCGAAAGGAGAGGGGAGGAGAGGGAGAGAGAGACGCGCCTTACGGCGGAAGACGAAGGGAGAGAGGAGAGAGCCTTGCGGAGCGGAATCAGGAGCACTGTGCGGAAATGCGGAGTGTGCGGAAAGCTCTAGCAAGCCTGAAAGGCTCAAGACTGGACAGAGGGGAAGTTCTGTATAAGTCTGAATCGAGATTCCGGATGAGTATCTACTACAGAAATCTAGCTAGCTTATATATCTGTAGATACTCTGGATATACTCTGGGATAAGTCTGGGACAAGAGAAGAAACTGAGTCATAAGAAATGCGGAATACTGCGGAATGCGAAAGGGATGAATAAGACAATTCCAAAGAACAATAGAAAAGCAAAGGATGAAGTCATAGAGAAGCACAGAGGGTCACATGCAGAATCTGGGCGCCTAGAGGGCGGTTACGAGGTTTCTCCGCACGGTCCGCACCGGCCCTCAGTTGCGGGCCGTGTCGTACCGGCGGCTCTCCGCATGGATGCGGAGCGGAGCGCGTAGCGCATGTAACTCCGCATGCGGGTCGACTGCGGAGCATGCGGGAGTGCGGGGGAAACGGTTGCGGAGTTATGCGGACTTAAGGGGGCTTGGTGGCGCTTCTGGAAGGTTCCGCGGAATAATGAGGACCCTAACATTGTTTCCCAATATGTTCACCATCATCATAGGGATTAACAAGTATCGTCCAGAGTGTGGCTTCAAAGAACTGCATGGAGCGGTCAATGACGCGAGAGAAGTCTACAAGTTCCTTGTCGCTGAGCTCGGGGTCCCAAAGGAACAAATCATATTTCTGACAGACGAACAGGCGTCACGGGACAATATCAGAAAAGCATTCAGGCGGCTCAGGGACGATAAAAGAGTCGAGCGGGACGATCCTATCCTTGTCTACTTTGCGGGCCATGGTGCAGAGATAGTGTGCACGAGCGGGGCCAGAATACAGGCAATTGTACCTCAGGATTACAAGTGTGATGGGCCCAATCCCGTACCTCCCGTTCTGGATCTGGATCTTGCGGCGTACCTCAACTCCTTGTCTGGGAAGCACGGAAACAACATTGTGAGTCACGTTGGCCATTCAATTGATAGTCCAATGTATCTGAGATACCTCGTCTCAGACAGTGATATTCGACTGCTGCCATTCGGGATCGGGGACACGAGGAGCGGAATCAGGAGGTGATCCTCTCGCGCAAGTGCGAGGGGGAGAAGTCCTTCATGGCCTCCCTTTTGATTTCGTACAAGGCGATACCACTGAAGCCTCACGTGGTATGAGCATTGCGAAGGGGTTCACAGATCGTGACACCCGTTCGCATGTTCTATTAGCCGCGTGCAGCGCAAGTGAGGAGGCCAAAGAAGACCAAGACGACGCCGGCTACTACTGTGGCCGTTTTACCAGGGCACTCCTGGCACCTGCGCCTCCTCCGCCGTGTGTCACTGGGACAGCTCTCCTACTCCAGGGTTCTGAGTCATATGGAACCCATCATCAAGTAAGCTTATAGTATCTCCCATGCTCGTTGCTATTCCTGATTTCAGCTGCAATTTAGTCAAAACCCTCAATGTGAAGGCTTTTACCGCGATCGCATTTTGTTCACTACGAGCGAAACAGCCTCTTCGCAGGAACCCTGGTATATCGCCGAGAAGCTAGGTGATTTGGGCGGATATCTCCTGCAAGTGGGCTCAGCTGGCCAGGGCTTCACGCACGAAACCAAGTTTCTAGTTTTTGAGTCCGAAGAAGCCGTCGTGGCGAGACAGCCCTTGACCGTGATGACACCTGGCAAGATCGATGCTTTCCAGGCAACCCTCGAGCAACTCCCAGGAGACCCAATCACACTCAGCCTCCCTATGCTATACGCTATCCCGCAGGTCAGTGAGAGTAGGAAGCTCCTTCTCCATGTCCCGACAGACGATGGATGTCGCCCTATACTCGAGTGCTTTGCAAAGGACTTAGGGTGTGTGCCTGAAGGCCACTGTCTCGTCGATTTGGTCAGCGCGACCGAGTCGGACCAGGTTCAGATGGGAGTGCACGCGGAAGCCGATGGCTGTCTCGTATTCGACATTCTAGACGCTCGCCTCACTCGCCATGGAATCACCCACCTACCTCACACCCTCCGACCAGTTCCCAACCTTGTCGACCAAGTTTTCCCAGTAAAGCTCAAAGAAGTCCTCCGCGCTGCAGCTCATTTCCTATACCATCTCAATCATACGCAGGAGAACAATTACATTCCAGATCGCATTTCAATCAGATTCATGCGTCTGGCGGAGTCTTCGACTCAATTCGATGAAGAGGGCAAGGCTATATTGGAGCCTTTCGACGAAAACCTTGTCAACGAGGAGGGCATTATCGACTTCTCGCCTGAGGTTGAGCGGGTCTATGGGTTCGAACTTGAAAATGGAACACCGTGGGGACTTTTCTTCCATTGCCTCTATTTCAACAGCATGGATCTCAGCATCAGTATGTCTGAGAACCTTGCATATTCTCGAAACGATGCTGACTATCCAGGAATTCTCCAGCCTCGTTCACCTCCGCCGGAAACAACAATAATCATCCGTATGATCTTGATGACATGTTAGGAAAGAAAGGCTCGGGGAACAGTGTCGCGGGAATTGGATATGGTCCTTTGGGACTTGCACCAATCCAACCAAACTTTGACGAAAAGGAGAAAGTCCTCACTGCTGGGTTTTTCAAGTTTTATTTCTCAACGAAACCCATCGATTTATCCCATATCCCATGTCCCTCGCCGTTTGAAGGGGGTCGTGGCATGGACAAGGCCGTCCGCAAGGTACCTCATGTGTGGGGTACGCTGGAAATCCCGGTGATTCAGCGCCGGACCTGTGCACACAATTAGCGGTCCCTCGCGTTCGAATTGAGATCGATGAGACTCAAACTTCCATTTTGCGACTTCATTTCTACTAATAAACAATCGTAATTCCGATCTTCTCAGCATCGAACGTCGTGCCGCCTTAAGATACAATCGATACTATCTCATGATATAGCCTTGTTTTGCAAGGGTTGTCCCGTATTACTGTTCTAACATGCCAAATATGCGTGGCAGGCAGCATTTAAGGGCTGGCATCAGCCTGGCCCTTCTAGTGCTCGAGTCGCTGCAGCCCCGCGTCGGTCTCCATGCCCCCTCCACCGACAGATATTTCTACTGCCATTTGGCGCCTCTACCAGCAGAACCAGTGCGTCCATGTCTCGTGGATTGGTCTGAAAGATTGACTAACTCTATCCTTTGTCTAAGAGCATCTCAGCACCATGGGGCGCAGAATCGACGGCTCGGTTTCAGATGGTTGAAACCAAGGATATCGATAATGTAGGTGTAAAACGTTGGAACTAGTTGCCTATACTTGACGAGGCCGTGAATAACACGCAGGGCTATTTCCCGCCTGTATATGCGCTGTATCAAGCGAAACAGCGTAGACGACAAGCAAAAGGTGCCCAGACCGCTTCGCCCTGTGTGAGTTGTTCGAAGTAGCAGTTTCATAAAGAAAGCCCATCTGACACGATATTGCCCTCGTAGGCCCGCAACTCAAAGGCAGTTATTCGCCCTGGTAATAGGAATCGACAATTACTCGAACCTCGAAAAGCTGTCCGGTGCATGCGAAGATGCGGATGCATTCGCCGCATATTTGCAAACCGTTCTTAGGGTCTCCCCCAACAACATCAATAGACTGAGAAACGAACAGGCCAATCACTCTGGCATCGTCAACGGTCTTACGTTTTTAGCCTCAAATGAACGAATCAAACCGGGTGACCCAATCGTGATATACTTTGCAGGGTTCGTGGACAACCGACAAGACAACCAGTTACCGGCCTTTGTCCCTCAGAACTGGAGCAATGCGAGGCAACAGGCTGTCACCTCGATTCCCTCGCACGACCTTCTAGCATTTGCGGCAGAGATCAAGAAAACGAAGTCCAGCAGCGTGGTACGGCCTCGAGCACGTTTACCGTTCTGCAGTGTTATACCTCTTACCCTCCATGTTAGACATTCATCGTCGACGGCAAGGATCTTGTATCCAGCTCGAGAGGAAGCAAAGCCTCGAGGTCTCGAAAGTCCAGCGCAGGTACTGCATCAAGTGGTGAATCCCCTTCGATTATCGCTGCGTGTTCGAACGGGGAGGTCGCCAGGGAAGACGGAAAGCGAGGCAGGTTCACCACTGCGTTTCTCAAGATGCTGAGCAGGAATGGAACCACGCCAATTTCCTGGCATAGATTCATCCATGGGATTGCTCAAATCGTCGGGTATGCCAAAGACACCACCGCGGTCCAGCTAGCTGATTTTTGTGCAGCCAGAATCCCTGCACCTCCCATACGGAAACCGACCGGTATCTCTTCGACTTGGTCGCAAACCCGACAAATTCCGACAGATTTTCAGTAGCTTACAACGGGGATAAGCTCACCGTTCAAGTTGGTTCAGTCGCAGGGGTTACAGTTGGCTCCCGATTTGCTATACACCAGGGTACTGGGTCTGATGTCAACCGTCCTCTGATGACCTGCGTCGCGGAAGAGGTCGCTCCGTTTGAATCCGTTTTGCGGCCTGAAGGCACGGGCCCAGTCTCCTCCCTCACCAGATCCTCCTTCGCTATCCTCGTCGAGAAGGGACTCCCACACGACCTCGTCATCTGGGTTCCGTCCGAGGATCAGTTCCGACCACTCCATGAAGCTCTCCACACTACACTCATTCAACCAAGCCCAGGCTCCTACCGACTCCTCCCAACAGATAATCTTTTGATCGCAGATTTGCAGCTTCTCCCGGGACCAAACAACGAGAAGACGCTGCGGCTCAACGTTTTAGACGAACGTGTGACTGTCCATGGCTACAGTACATCGCCGTTCACCTTAGAGTTGGAGTCAGACTCCATCTCCCGTCTCCTCCACAAGGCTGCCCACTTCTACCGCCATCTCAACCGATCCTACCTCAACCACACCATCGGGGATAAACTCACTGTCAAGCTCTTCCGACTGGAAGAATCGGACACCCAGTTCGACGACGATGGATACGGGGTGCTGTATCCCGTCGGAGACAACCTCTTCAAAGGAGGTGTTGCACAGTTGAAAGTGAAGGCTGAATCGGACGGAACTGATTCCCCGGATATGTACGGGTTCCAAGTCCTCAACCATACCGGCTTCGACCTCTATGCGACCGTTTTCTACTTTGACTGTAGTGAGCTCAGCATCTGTCAGTCATTTCATCCCCCTCGAACGCTTCTCTGGCACTTGATTAAATGTCATTCACAGCCCAATATTACCCCAAGCCTGGTGGTGGAGAAGTCATTACCAAGGAGGGAGGGGTCATGGCCATCGGATACAACGCCACCGGGGCCTCCCCCTTCACGTATTTCCTTCGAGACGGACAAGATCTAGACGTCGGGTTCCTGAAAGTGCTGTTTGCCACGGAGCCCGTGGAACTTGAGGGTATCGCTCAAGCATCAGCCTTTGAGGCAGACGAAGGTGAAGTCTTTCCAAGAGCAAAGGAGATCCAGGGGGTATGGGGCAGCCAACTGTACACCATCGTTCAACGACGCGCCAAGGAAGGGTGTGAGTAGATGAGGCACCCCATTCAGCCAGTATGATATGTGCTCTATCATTACGTCTACATAGTATGCTCGTAATACTATACAAGTGCTTGCCTTTGCCATTTCTCACCGTGGATTCCACTTCTGATGGTCAAACGTCAGGACATGTCAAAGGCTTTCTGCTCGAAGAAGAAACGAAATATCTATGTATAGCCAAATGCATTAATGGGGCATAACAGCGACAAAGAGCTACATGAGCAATGCTAAAGGGGATGAACACGATCAACAGGTACAAATTGGAAAACAAGCAAGGTCTAACAAAGGAGGCCTAGGAGGGTGACAGCGTAGCTCGAGAAAATGAAATGCATTAACTACTGGTCGTGAATGGGGAAGAAGCGTACAAGTACAAGACCATAGGGGTTTTAATAAAGTTAAGGTTTCGTTTCGGAACGAAACCCATGTATAACGTTTTCTGTACGTGTTGAGAAAACAAAGTGCCAGTGTTGACAAGTGCCGCCCAGCAACGCAAGACGGGGATGTGCATAGGACTGACCAAAACCAATGCAAGAGTTCATGACGCATAGAAAATGAACATGCAGGCAAAGACAAGTCTTAAGCAAACCTCATTAAAAGTCTAAGGATGTGATGATGGAACGGAGTAAACTGGCTGCATAGGCGGGCGGGGTGGAGCACCAGGAGGAGCACCAGGAGGAACTTGCACTTGCTGTTGCTGAAAGAACAAGGAGTTCAGTCAGCAAAGCAAGGAACTTGTCTTGGATATACTTCAAGAACCACTAACCACGTTCATCCACATCGCCACTGAGGGCTGTTGTGGGGTTTGAGGAGCCCCGTGACCTGGGTGAGGCGCGGCAGGTGCGATGTCGCGTTCCTCTGACATATACGAATCATGCGAAGGCTGGCATCCGTAGCTGCTCGCATGAGCCGATCCAGCTTGTGCGAGTATATGCGTGTATCCCTGTTGGTCAGTCCCGTTGGTGTTCGCTGCGTTTCCCGACGCGTTCTCAGGGTAGAAAGGGTAAAACAAGTTGGTCGGGACGTCAACCAGCGCCTTCTCTTGAGGCGTCGAGCCTCCGCTACTACTGTGGCTGCCACCGCCCATTCCTTGGTTACCGTTTCCCGTACCAGGAGCCAGGGTGCGAGGCTGTGGCCCGTAAATGGGAGGACCGCTCGCCTGCGGCGCATATCCAGGTCCAGCAGCCGCGAGGGTGGGAGTTGTTTGTTGAGATTTGGGAATGGGCGAAATGTTGGAGTCCTCGTCCCATTCTGGTTCACACATGAGGACAGGGTTTCCTGTAGGCGTGTAGGTACGAAGGTTGACGTTCATCACGCGCTCAGCGAGGCGTGAAATGAGAGGATGGGCTCCACCAAAGTCTTTTCGTTCCCATCGCCATCGGAAACGAGGGAGCATGTCCAGTGCAAGCCAGAGGTCTTCCAATGCGGTATTGAAAGGAAGACAGTCCACTTTGGACATTTGGCCGTATAGTATGACCATGGCCGCGATGTGCAATGGGATAGGCGACGTGAAGAAGGCGATGTCTGGGAAACGGATGAGCTGATTGTGAATGACGATCGTGTTGTGAGATGTGATGATAGCTGTCATCGGAGGCGTGTGAGCGAAGTCACCTCGGTAAGAGATAAGCTTACCATCAACCAAGGCCTTGCGGCGATGGACATAGGAAAGTTCCTTCGAGCTAAAGAGAGCTCTGAGAAGTAGAATCCTAGCAATGCCTATCTTCAGCAGCGTCAAGCCCTCATCTTCTGTGATCTTCTGGACCAGTTGAATTCGATCATCTACTGGCCACTCTTCTGTACCACTAAAGTAGTAGCGGTATCTCTCTGGCAAACTCCGTCGGAACTCGGACATGCTCTTGATAATTCTCGTCGCGTTCCGCATGATGGTGTCTGGCGCTTGCTTGTTCGGCGTGTAGAGTGAGTTGATGATATCTGCCTGGATCTCCGCGACAGGATGTGAAAGATCGAAGTGTTCCGAAAAGTCGGTAAGCCTGGCTTTCAGAGGGCGAGTTGGGCGTGGAGTGTTCGTGTCCGATGGAGAGATCGCCAATGGGCGTCCAAGCAGGATAGATGTTCCACGATCGTGGATTAAGACGATGCCCCACAGCCGAATTCGAAGTTGACATTCCTCTTCCGTGAAAACATTCTGCTCTGTTGTTGTTCCATCTGGCATATCGTTGGAAGTGTTCAATTGAGTAGTGGGGTCGTGGTGCAAACCCAATTCAATGGACAGCCGAACGAGGCTGCCAACCAGTCTCCAAAGCGTCCGGCCTTGTCGCTGAAACGAGGGTGAGCCAAAGTACGAGTGAATGACACGAGGATACATACTTCAGTATAGAGATACCAATGAAGCAAGATCAAAGCCTGCAGACTCGATATGGTGACACGAAGGTCTGGCTTGACCGCCAACGCTCTTTGGAAGAACTCATCATGCTGAGGCCAGGTGGGCGGCATGAGCTTCTTCGCCATAGCAGATCCCAGATGCTGCGTGACTTCGGCGGTCAAGTCGACGTCAGCCTTGACTGCGCGATGATTAAGATCACTCAGAGTACCCAGCGCAAAAATGAGATAGAGGCTACAGATATAGCCTGGATCATATGACGACACCCCATCGTACAGGTCGTCCATGATCTTTTGGAGGTCCTTCCGGGAAAACACTGGCCGATGAAGATTGAGATGGGTGAAGTAGACGTCGACGATGTGGTTGGCCATCTCGCGGTCCTTGGGTAACCAAACATTCGCAGTCGGGCCCGTTGCGACAGGACGCGAGAGTGCAATAGTATTGGGGACCGAGCCAGACATCGAATTGCGTCGGGCTGTAACCTGAATCCACTGGGCGCTGTCACGCGGGGGGACATCCAGCTCTGAACGATCACGGCCAGAAGATAGGCCATTCGAGCCAACGGCGAGATCTTCCCTGTCGGTTGGGGCACTTCCCAGGATGTTGTTGACGATTGCCGCCGAGACACCAAAGTTCTTTGCGAGAGCCTCGGTGTTGGACATATCGTTGCCGTTTGGATCTGTGCCTTTGGAAGGGGGCGGTGGCCTCTGGGGAGGTGGAGGTGGAGGCGGAGCGGGCGGAGGAGCTTGTTGGGCGGGGGGCGGCAATGCAGGGGGCGGAGCAGCGCCAATTGGAACGCCTGGGGGCGGCGGGTACGGGGGTGGATAGCCTGGGTGAATGTGGGGACCAGGATAGGGACCTGGAGGGGGCATTTGTGGGTGGTAAGGGCCATATGGAGGCGCAGGCATCATTGGGTGGTAAGGAGGATAGCCAGGGTGAGGAGGAGGTTGGAACATGGGTGGATAACCCTTTGGCGGCTGCTGGTTTGGGTCAGGGCGTCCGACTCGCATGCCAGCAGGGTCCATCTGGAAAACTGGGTTGATCGCTGGCGTCGTCGAAATTGTGCTGGGGTCGATATTTTCCCTTGCGATGTATTCGTCGAGGTTGTCGAGACTGAAACCAGGGTAGCGCAGCTTGAGCAGAGCCTCACACTGGGCCAACTGGTGCTCGACATGCTCTGTGTGACCTCTTGGGGTCAGTGTCTGACGATGTCTGTCTTCCTGGTTGCATATTGTGCCCGCTGTCGCACACGCTGTGCATCTTGGATGCTTTGAATCGCACTGTTGTGGCAAAAAAAGGTCAGAACAGAATTGACGGTAAAAGCTGGAAATTGCCGTCGGTGTCGCCCGTCGGCACTTGCCTTTATTTTCTTACTCCTGCATCTCGCGCACGCCTCATGAGATCGCCGTAATCGTCGCGGTTCAGATGGCGCTGGCGCGTCTTCGCCGTTGTCTGTCCCCTTTCTTCGCCGCTTACCCGTCGTCGGTGCAGGCTGCGCAGGAGGAAGGGCCTGGGGAGGAGCCATCTGCATGTGTTGCTGGTTTGGATCCATGGAGAGAGCCGATTGCAACGATGATGGCGCTGGAAGCGTGTTTGGGGGTCCAAGCGGCGTAGGAAGCATGTTCAGAGGGAACTTGCACTCGTCGCCGCTGGTATCAGGTCTTTTTGTGCTGTTGTCGACGCTGTGGACGATGAGCAATAGAGTTTTTCGGGCGTTAGGCTCGTTAGGGCAATTGTTTGTCTTTGTAGTCCCCGCACTGCTGAGCTAATTCCTTTGACTAAGTTGCACGCCTTTTGTCGGACTCCTCTGACCAACCGCTCACATTCTCCTGAACACAGCGTACTCTCCTTCCACCGTCACCATGGCCCATTCAAGTCGCAGGGATGTTGCCTCAGAGTCCCAGCGCTCAAACGAATCCATATACACCCTCCAAACCGTTAATTACCCTGACCAAGACGATAGATCCCCCCTCCTTGCTCCAGAAACTCCAAATTATGGCGCTACCTATCCCCGCTCACCATCAACAACTTCTTCCAGCAGAATCATCCTTAATGCGACCCTAAAGATGGCCTGTATATTCGTCGTCAGCTCCGCCTTCTTGGGAGGCGTTCTTTGGCTTGCACTACCTACCCTCGATGAGTAAGCTAAACCTTACACCACACTCTTCCCAGTTCATCTGATTTTATTTCAAGAATCGACCGACCTCTCCTCAAGATTCCAAAGTCATTCGCAGAACTCCAGGCCCTCAACCAGCTTCTCAAGAAGTATAGAGACATCTACCCTTACCGGATAGTTATCTGCTATGTGACAACTTACCTCTTGTTAGTTCCTTTCCTTCCTCCGCCACAACTCTGCTCATCGCGATTCTATATCCGTTATCAGTCTCCAGGCCTTTTCACTACCAGGGTCCATGTACCTGTCCATCCTCGGTGGCGCAGTCTGGGGCGTCGCGCGAGCCCTTCCTCTTGCATGCTGCTGCGTCGCAACGGGCGCAACCCTCTGCTACTTCATCTCCGCAGCTCTTGGCCCGGCTCTTCTCGCCATTCCAAAATGGAAATCCCTCATGGAGAAGTGGTCCGACAAGATTCGAAACAACAAGGAGAACATGATCTCTTTCCTCATCGTCCTGCGGATAGCGCCCCTCCCGCCTCACTGGGTGGTCAACGTTATTTGCCCCCACGTTGGTATTGGTATCGTCCCCTTCTGGATCAGCACAGCTCTCGGTATCCTTGGTGTAACTGTCATTCATACGACCATCGGTGGCGGCCTGGACGAGATGACAAGCGCTGATGATTTCCACCTGATCAGCTGGCGCAACTTTTTCGGGCTTGCCGCAGTAGTTGTCGGCGTCATGATCCCCGTCGGCCTCAGGTATTGGTTTAGAAGAGAAGTAGAGGACGTCTCCGAGGAGGAGGGTAGCGAAGATTTGGAAGAAGACCGCATCATTGCCGTGGGGCCACCTCCCGCGCCCAAGTTCTCCAATAACCGACCGCTTCTCGAACGGGACAATACTACGACTTACAGCTCTGAAGAGGACGACGACGACGACGACGTAATATTGGCAACTGGCCCAGCCATCGACATTCCATCCAGTAAAGATGCCAAGCCAGAACCGCCTCTGATCGTGTTGGACCCGTCGCCGAGTACGTCGGTCCAAGGCCGCGTATAACTCTCCTCAATATCCGCTCGCATTGCATCCCACTTTATCATTCCCAGCATCAAGATTTTCTAGCATCCTACAGCTTTTGGATTCTCATCCTTTTATTTATTGAAACGAGATGTTCGCCCAACTCTTTCTCCTCCCTTGCTAACGGATTGCAGAAATCCACTTTGCCCTCCGTCCACTCCACCTCGCCAGCATTCTTTTTTGCCGACTTGTACATTGTTCGTACTTGATAACCGGGCTCTTTTGGATGGAGTCGTTCCTTTACGACCTGTTACGACGTCACGCCCGCAGCACTTTTCAATTCCAACGTGCTGGTGTTGTAATCTTTCTCGTTGGACGTACGTCCCTCTTTTGTTGTCCCTCCCTGTACCATTATTTTTAATTGTACGACCAACATTCGTGGATGGAAGTCTGGTACTCAAACTGTTTTCCCCTGACGGTTCCAGCTCGTGGGGTCACCTCGGGCTTCAAACGTGCGTTGGGTGTGACCTCGAAAACCATCTTTGGAATCAGGTGCTCCACGACGACGACGAGTTATTCAAATGCCCCCAATCCACATATTGTCGGGAGCCCCCAATACTACTCTATACTACTCTGCCCTTTTTTTTTTTTTTATTATTTTTTTTTTTTTTTCGTAGCGGTCCTGTGCGTTGTTCGCCAAATCAAGAAGGCGGTGAGCATGATCATGATCTCCAGGGTGTCCTGTCCGAGTTGGGGGGTTCAGCGCCTCGGAATTCTATCCACAGAGGATCCACTCTGTGATGTCAGTCCATAACTTCATTCAGCTCGCTGGTGTAGTGTCAACCGGTATGTACTCGCGTGCAATCTCGGACTACTGCATTCACGACCTGAAATCACTCACTCGCTGCAACAGCAACTCGACTGCGGTTCCTTAGTATGTCTCAGCAAGAATGAAGTAATCTCTTTTCTGAGACTTAGCCTTTGGGACGTGCTTGTCGGCGGTATGTAGAGGCGATAGAGCCCGCGATGGAGATGGGCGGGGAATGATACTGAGTCTCGATGGATAGTGATTGAAACTGGGATGCTTCTTCTGTAGGATCTTATGCAGCACTCCCGGACGTTTGATCGCCGTCTCCCGCTAGGATTGTCGACCCCTTTCAACCAGGTCGCATGATGGACTCATCTTGCCAAGTTTTACCTCGAGATGGAGTTCAAGGAAGCTCGAGGACTCGGACGGAGGACTACATGTTCGGTGGTCCCTGTCATTATTGTAATATGGAATTTTGTCCAAAGTGTTGAATTAATGTCTGCGGGTATATGGTAAAAGTTTAAGTCATAGCAACATTTACACAATGTCATAGAGACTCAGGCGAAGGCCCGGCGAAAGCATCGGATGCCCAATTGAATATTCAGAACGGACAATCGTTGGAATCGGAAAGTTTTGACTGGGTGGTCTTTCGTTTCCGAAGGGTCATGACCGTATCAGGATGAGAATAGAACTTTTATGCCTAGCCCTTCGGGTACTTGTCTACGGTCAGCGCCCAGCACCCGGGTCTAAGATGCAAGGTATCTGCTGAGAGACTACGGGCGCTTATTCTTTAGCCCCCGCCCTCTCATGGGCTGATAGCAGCCTCGGATCTGAGCTCGATTCTTCCGAAGTAGGGTGGATAGTTACCTATATGGAATCGGGCCTTCCGAGGATGCGGGAGTAGAATTCACCTTGTAATCTTACCTGTAATGGTCCCGTCCATGGCCATCATACTCGAGTAGTTCCGACGGTCAAGCTTGTGAAGGCATGTTTTTCTGTTTGAATGGCGCCCATAACGATGGGTAAGTAGCACATTCCAATAGCACGACACGATGCTTGGGATGAATGTGGAAAGGCGAATTCCCCCAATGATTTGGAAGGACAAACATGTCGTTACTGTGCAGTCGACTAGCGCTCTGGGTTGAAAGCAAGCACAAAAAGCAAACAGCTATTATTTCCCCGGGAAGGGCGAATTCACAGGTCCTACTTAAACAAGGATCCGGCGCCTGGACCCTGATTTTTTTTTTTCTCCGGCGACATCCCAACATACTCAGCGTAGATTTATGGACGCCTCTCATCCGTACATGAGGGGCGGTCTCCGTAGAAGCTTCCAATCGTCGCGGCGTAGGCTCCGAAATCCGAAGTGACGACCGGTTTCGAATGCTTGGGAGGAAGATACTAGATCCAGCTTGCTCATTAGTGGGGTGAGTCTTACGTATGGGGACACACCCCTCTCATAATCCCCATAGTAGATGAGAATCCGAAGGCATGGTGAAGGAGGTCAGTATTCCAGACTTCAAAGTATGCGTAGAAGACGATAGATGGTTCCTATCCTTCGGAGTGAATGGCTTCCCTACGACCCATTATTCTCGTTGAAGAGAATTGCCCTACCTTGGATATCTCGAGATACTTGTATACATGTGATGAATTCATGACCGCAGCCCACTACAGCCCGGCGTCTTAAACAGAGTAGCCTGAAACAGAAGTGTGATAGTGTGACAGGCTGAAGAGAGGTGAAGTGCAAGTGTAGATTTCCTTGTTCTGAGGATGTGAATTGGGGACACGAGGGAAAGGTGTACTGGCTAGATCATAGATGGCCATGCTACAGGTTTGACAGGTTGGAGATTCTGATACTGATAAGGTTCCGGAAAGGCATACTCGGATGTCGGCATCGATTCGGAAGTATAAAGCCAATTGTCCCGGCGTTCATTGGCTGCAAAATCAAGAAAAAAATAGGAGAGCATTGGCAATTTGCATCAATGGGCGATGATTCCGAGGTTTCACGGGCAAAGATGGATATTTCCCAGTAGGCAGGCCTTTCCAATGCCATTGTTGGCGGCGCAGGCTGATTCTCCGCGAGAGCGACCCTCGATGACGAGACACTGTACACTGAGTTCCACGGGCAGGCCTTCAACGTTGGAGTAGTCGACGTCAATGTGTAGGGGTCATGGATTTTTTTTTTTTCGCTTTCAGTCGTCCAGAAGCAGTACAGATGCCGAGCGAAGTAGACCACCTCGGCTACCTCAGGGAGTACTTACTTGGGCCAGGACACAGCAGTGCCGACGGCAATCACAATACCATCGCTCTCCGAACGTGCCGAAGTTGGTGGAATAGGGGTGCGAACCCCCTGCCCCAACCTTCTTCGCCCGGTAAGGTTCTCCACCTTGCCTCCAGCTCCTTTAAATCCAAACCTTAAGTTATTCCATTTCCTCCATCGTACATCCACGAATCTCCCGATCGATCCGATTTAACTAGTCCTCGATTTGGCGTACCTAGTACATACAAAAGAGGGTGTCCCATTGGATATTCACTCTGGTGACTTGTCTCTTGTTCCCGTTCGCACCAAACCGAGGATCATAGGACACACCACCGGAGTTGGTTTTCTTCGCCAAGTAAGTATTGCTTTTGGTTGAGGCGCGGAGCGATCACGAGAGGCCACGAGGGGGCTGTTGAATCGTGCGCGCATGCAGTTGACGTCGTCAGCTTGAGCAACGCTCGCTCGGATCGATTGCGGGATGTGATCCCAACTCCTTATCCGTATGTACCGCGGTACCGCCCTGCCGGGAGCAACTCCATTCGATGTGCAGCATCCGCGTCAATGGAAAGACGATGCTAATGGGTGCCACTAGGAATCCTTTTGAATGTGGTAAAATGAAAGACGTTCTAATTGCTGTTGTCGTGTGGGATTCTTTTATGGACTTTGAGTGGGTTGCCTCAAGGTTGCCTGGTGCGGTTTGGCGGTCACTTCGAGTCCGCGATACGGAAAACCGCATTTGCCTCTCCATCCATCGGTAACCAGAGTGGAATTACTCCCCCAGCATTGGGTGCACTACCGCATGATCCAAATGTACAAACAGGAGTTTTCAGTGACCAACGGGACGACATCGTAAAGAGTCGACTGGTTGGGGAGAATCAAAGGATCTTGCTCGGCGCTTTATTAGCCATGAGATCGGGGGTAAGTGGAATTGGGTGAATGGGCTTTGGAGCCTTGCTCGTGACACTTGGTAGTTCCGATTCTCCGAAACTTCATCATAGCGCACATTCTCTTGGGTTACAAGATCAGCACTAGCCACCAGTGTGAGTTATTGTAATCTCATACGAGCTCGGAGCTCGTAGGTGGAACCGACGCTTGGTTATCTTCAGCACTCATCTTTGCCATAGAGGTTCAGGGTACTGTTCTCTCAAGATGTATTTTATCAACAATGTTTCCTGCTACTTGAAGGCTCGCGCGCCTCAACTGCACATATTCATTTTCGGCGTCCAGACCTGTGGACATGGCATGGCGGTTAATGCATACGACACGGCGCGGAAAATGTCAGTTGCCAAAGGGCCCACTAGCATTCCTTTGAAATCGAAGTGCAGTGCGCATTGTTCATTACTTTGAAGGATTCGTGTATGGCCCATTCAGTGATAATATCACAGCGCCCTCAGACGTTCGAGCCTGCCCTCGAATGTGATACGTATGTATGGAAGCGACTGAAGCAACTGGGAATTATATTCAGAAAAATCTAGGCGGAAAAGGTCGATGCGATCGTGTGCCTGGATTCGAGTTTTCGGTCGTCACCTCAATAGGGCCTCCCTCATTTCGAAGGAAAAGGCAGGGTGCAATTCTACTTGCATCCCACTGACGAAGGGCTCAGCGAGGGAGGTGGCGGACAAGGAGCAAGTCGGTAATTGGTCCCGATTGGATAACTTGGTCCTGCACGATAAGATTTGGGAACAAATCCAGCATCCAGGTAGTTTACCCAAGTAACGAATATGGAGCCGATATATTGATCTCCGTTAGACGAATGTCCGGGGTGTGTGTTTGAAGATGAGCGGCAGTGTTCGAGAGAAGAGTCAACCAGAGCAGGCGAGTATGACTTGTTTGGTGGCAACTGGACAGTGGGAGCGGCGTTGTCTGGAAATGTTGGTTGCGTTGGTATCGTCGCAGAAACGATCTGCGCTTGCGACGATATCAAATTCCAGTTAGGACCGACGGATTAGCAGTACAGGGCAGGAGGAGTTCCCGCGGCGGTGGTTGGGAAGCTGTATCAAATGATGAGCAGGTACGAAAAGGGAATCGCTGGGTGTCTTCATCGTGGGCCCTTTCCCTTTTACTTTGTGCTTCGTGTGCCCGGGAGGTGCCGAAAGCAGGAGAATTGGACATGGGGAGCGACGTAAAACAAGAGTATCTGATTTTCGCACAGGACAACCCGGGCAAAGCAAGCCATGGCCCACGGGGTGCAGAATCCGCTGTATGAGGGTGGCAGAGAGGTAGACACATCCGAAGAAGGCCCGGAAAGTAGGAGGGACAGGGTTGGAATTGAAAAAAAAAAAAAAAAAAAAAAAAGAGAGTTGTGGAGGACGATATTTGCAGAAAGATTAGAATAATGGGTAGACTAGAAGAATGGAAGGAATTGAAGCAAAGACTCGTTGGTCTCGAAGATTCAAAAAATTGATGCCAAAACAACTGAAGCAAACAGTCAGCCCAAACAGAGTTCTCCCAGGACGATCATTCTCCTTCCTCCGCTCGACGTTGCTCCCGGCCAAGTGCTCCCCTCTTCCTCATCGTCCTCAACGTCGAACTGACCTCGAACCACACCGCCGTCGTCGTTCGACTCGTCCCAGTCGCCACTCAATCGCGCTCCCGCCCTGCGCGGCACACCAAGCGCCCTCTCTATCCCCACGCACCGACCACCTAGCGAGCGGATAATGGCCGATCGTCCTCCTCAGGGCTACCCTCTTCTACCACCCGGCTTCAACGGTATCAACCCAGCGAGTACCGTTCTCCAGGCCCAGCAACAGTACCAGCAGCAACAACAGCAGCAACAGCAGCACCCTCAGCATCAGGGCGACTCGCACCCCGGCCCATCGTTTCCCGCCGCCATCTGGCAGCAACAGATGTCCCAGCAGCAATTTCGCCCTCGCAGCGGCGCTGGAATGACCCCACAGCAGGCCCAGGTTGGTCCATCTTTACCGTCGTCGCTTCTCAGTTTAGCTAGGACACAGGCGTCCTCTGGAGGCTCCGCTTCGCACACCTTCCCACCATTGTCCCCCTCAATCGCACGGCTGCCTCCATTTTTCTTCTTCACTTGCCTCCTTTCGTACTTCAGTCCTTGCCACAGTGCGATCGCGCACGGCTCTCAGAGCCCCTCGGCTCAATTCGCTGCTATGCTTATCAATGATTCGTCCCATCGTCTCGTACAACATCATCAGCTTCCATACTGATTCTCCTTCCTCTCCTCTAGCAAATGAACGACCTCATGAGGAGCCAAAACATGGCTCGTGTGGCTAGCGGGCAGCAGCAAGGAATGTCGTTTCCGATGGGTGTCGGCATGCCAAATATGGGGGGACAACAGCCGTTTCATGACCAGCCATCAAACCAGCCTAATATGCCAGGTGGCGCGTTTGGGGGAATGCCCAACGCCATGACCCAAGCGGCCCTTCAGCAGCGCATGCAAAACCAACCTGGTGCACTCCGCAACTTTGAGGCCATGATGCAACACAATCTCCGGCTCGGTCCTGGGCAGCAGTTAAGCCAACGCCCCGATCAACAACAGCAGCAACCATCGCAACAACCACCCTTTGTGAACTCGAGCGTCAATCACCCTGGCCCAAGCGACATATTCTCCTCGCCCGCCATGTCCAATGAAGCCATTCGCCGACCATCGCCCTCCCATTCGTCCAACATGATGCCTGTCATGTCGTCGAACATTGTGAACGGAGGGCCCATGAACCAGCAACCTCAACCACGCCGCGTTCTGTCCAATAGTGAGCTCAATGAGCGTGCAAATCAGCTTAGGCACATGATACAGAACGGTGAAAATGCCATCAACTCTATCAACATGCAGTCTCAAATGCGCGGTCAACCCCTCACTCCCGAATTACAACAACGAGTCAAACAGCTCACGGAGGACGTTATGGTGAAGAAAGGCTACCTGCAAAGAATAGTCGCGACTTTATCCGGACAAAATCCGCAAGGCCTGTGAGTTTATTCGAGGTCTGCTTTCACATAAAAGAGTCATTAATTCGAGAAATTAGGCCGCAACAGGGCGGTGGCGGAGGTGCGGGCCCTTCAGGGAGCCCCTGGATGCACCCTCCCAATCAACCTCAAGGATTTGACAGCCCAGGTTCCGTTGGGCGACCAGGTCCAGGACCCAGCACGCCTGTGCAGCACCAGCAATCCCCTCACCCTCCGGGCATTCAAGGTAGCCCGTCGATAGGAAAGCCACAAGGAACTGGTAACCATATGCCGAACCAGGCCACACTCCCTCAGCGGACCGACTCAGTACAACCCGGTGCTTCTCAGGGCCCACAGCCACCCCAACTCCCCCAACAGCAACAGCAGCAGCTACAACAAGGGGACGCCTCTGCCAGTGGTGCTGGGCCTTTTCAGCTTGGTCCTATGGGTGCAAACACGAATGGTCAACATCCCTTCCAACCCCAACCAAACGGCAATAATGGTCCCGGCCCAGGGATGCAGCAGGGTGGTCCTAGCGGAATCGCCTCTCAGGCGGGACCCATTGGTTTGGGTGACATGCAAAATGTGACCGGGATTGCACAACTTGTCGCTAACATTCCGCCGATGGACCGGTTGAAGTTTGAACAAACGTACAGAAATTTCTGTCAGAAGAAGAATATAAATCCCAGCATGCAGACCCAGATCGAGAATAAACCAATCGACCTACATCTTCTCCACGCCTCTGTCATGCACGAGGGTGGTGCTGCAAAGGTACGCAGCGCAGTAGTGTTCTCCCATTCGCTGTCTGACTTCAATTATTTAGGTGGACCAGCGCGGGTCATGGGACGTCATCGGCGGTCGGCTGGGCTTCGTGCAATTCCCTGGGAACGATACGGAACCGTCGAAGTCAGGCCCCATGGTCGCTCACCAGATTTCGAGGATTTACAAGGAATATCTGCAAAGTTTCGACACTTTCTATCTTGCTTCTGCTCTTGATTCTCGCAACAAGGCTGGAGCAGGGCCCCAATTCCCGAACCCCGCGCTTGTGGCTGCAGCGATCACCGGTAATAACCAGATAACCAAAAGTGCTATTCCAAGCGCTCTGGCGGCAGGTGCTGCGCAACTGAGACTCAGTGCAGCCCAGATGACGCAACTCATGGCCTACGCGAACCGATCCTCGGCCGAGCTCAAGAGCATTGGACTCCCCGACCATGTCTTGCAGTATATTGAAAATAATCGAATTCTCCTTCAGCGCGCGTATAACGAGCAAGACAATCGTTCTCGCAATGGACAGGCCCTTGGAATGATGGGGAACGGGGGCCAGGCCCCGCCGATGAACGCAGACCAACCTCAACAGAACGGCTCTCAGGGCGGCCTACCAGCGAACGGAATGGGACCGCCGGGCATTCAGCCGCCCTCGTTTGGTCCTATGGCTGTTGGACAGAGCCAAATGCCCGACAGAAGGATCATGACGTCGTCGCTCAGCCAGGGCGGTATGCCAAATCCTGGCGGTAATTTCATGGAGCGACCGCAAGGCCCGCAGATGATTCCTCCGCCACCTCTTCCGCAGATGCAACCGGCTGGCCAGCAGCTCGGACCGATGGTAGCCCTTTCTAATGCTGGACGTCCTAATCAGGAGCACCTGCGCCTGGCAATGGCCTATGTTAACAAGGCTAAAAACGAGTTTACGTCGACAAGTAAGGAGTGCTTTAATCTGGAAGTGTGCGCTTATTGATCTCATGCTTTCGTAGCCCTGCCCGCGATGCCTCATCGCGATATTCCACCCGACCAACGCGCTCAATATAATCAACTTCTAGAACAACTCTTCCGGTATACCTCGGAAAATGAGCCCAACCTACCCATGTGCTTCGTTTTGGTGAAGGATGAGAATGCCATAAAGCGGATGGTTGCCATTGTAAGTGCTTTTTTGTTCCTTTCCGAAGACTTGTTGATTCTCCTTCTATAGACGTGCACCGTGGCCTATCAACGTCACCTCGTGAGCTCTGGGCAGCATCGCACTGTTCTAACGATAGACTCTTTACGAGGAATGCTTCAAGAAGTCGCGAGGTTTCAAGAAGTCTTCCAAAACGCCTTACGCAATGTGCAGCAAAACTCTGCGCAACAGCAGCATATTCAGCGAGCTCCCCAGCATCCGATGCTCCAGAACCAACAGATGCTCCATATGCAGCATGGCCCATCGCCTATGAACATGTCATCTCCAGCTTCTCATCCTGGACCAGATATGCCGCGAAACCAAATGCCTAATATCCAACCTTCTCCACCGAATATCCCTCCTCCTCCAGCCGCTCAGCAACACACTCCTCAACTTTCCTCCCAGTCGCTTCGCCTTCAAAACCCTCCAGCCCGTCGCACCCAGAAGCCCGCCAACGCAGCCACTCCCACAGCCGGCATCTCGAGCCCTTCTCCAGCTCCAATGACTGCCTCCACCCCAACCCACAGCGCGGCAACGCCAAGTGCTGTCACAGGTTCACCGCAACTGCCCAAGTCTCCCAAGGTGAAAATACCTGCTACTAAGAAGCCTGCCGGTCAGACGCGCCGTCGCCCTTCAACTTCCACCAACAAAGGAGCAACTTCTTCCCCCTCAGTCCCTAACGCACCGACGCCGCAGTCCCATGCTTCCCCGGAAACCGCTTCCACACCTACACAAAGCAGTTCGAGTAAACGCCCAAGAGATGACGAGGGCAGCAATGTGAATGGGCCAAGCCCGGGACCTTCTGGCGATTCGGAAGTGGCGAACGGACCTTCTCCTCCTAAGCGCGTCAAGAGGGACGAAATGACACCTTCTGCATCCTCCTCCACATCGTCTACTCAAGCAACTGTACCGCAACCACCGCCTGAAAAGCCGATTGAACCGGCAAAGAAGGCTCCTGAGGTTGCATCTGAAGCCCCGAACGCGACTGAAGAGAGCAGCGCCAATTTCCTCGATCAGATGACGGAACTCATCAAACTTGCTGCGGGACAAAATGAGGGGCAGGAAAGTGTAATGCCAGACATCTCAGAGACGTTGGAGATGCTACTGAAGGGCTACAATCCTGATGGGGAGAGTAGTAATGGATTTGGGTCCGACTTCAATGCTGGTGGTTCAGGATCAGGCAACACTCAAAAGGAGAGCTCGCCCGGACCTAGCCTCTCGTTCGACGAGATCTTCGACTTTTCAACCATGCCGGACGAAGAAGACTCAAAGGATACCCCGGATCTCGTTCAGTCCTCGACAAATCCAAGCCCCGAATCCAACGCCTCTGAAACGGATCCAGGGCATACCGGTGGTTCTGGCGGAATGGTACAAGGAGATGGGGCAGGTGGTTCGGGTGCTGCAGGAGTCAAACTCGAACCCAAGACGGAATCTTCATCGGATGTACTACCTGCTGGATTATGGAAAGAGATGGATGGAGGAGAGGCAGCCTACTATCAGTCTTCAGAGTGGAAGTGGGATGGACATATGCCAGACCTCGATCAACCCTGGGCCATTTTCAATTGAACATTGGATTTTTTGCTTTCCTTTTCTAATGTATCTCGCTTTTCTTTCCCTTTCTTCGAGGTTCGTTTCGTTTATTTTATTGCTGTCCTATGTTGCTTTTTCTCTTCGCTTTTCCTTCGCTTTATCTGTCTTTATTCATTATTCCCCTTTCAGCCATAACGTTGCGTTTCGTTCCCAAAAGTTTCCTTAACTTCGACGTTAACGTCATGTTGGTGTCCTTTTCCCCTCTTATTAAAGCACCTTCCCTAATTTTACCACCAGTCACTCCGTCCAATCTTAGTAGGCTATCTTCTTTCTTTATTTCCGCTATATCTTCTGGAACAGCAACACCTCAAGCCACGACCAAGACCCAAGATTCTTCCCATGTCCCCTTTTTTGCTTATTCGGTTCGGCAGTGTCACAGATTCTCTTACCCCTTCAACCTTTCTATTTCTTTCTTTATTTGCTCTTCTTTCTGTCCCTCTCGTTGAATGTCTCGAATCTCTGTGCTACACTTAAACTGCTGTGTTGTATTTGTTACATACGTATACTCTCCGTGTCCACGATCTCGATTATTTTTGTTGTACTCTTTGTCTCTGCTATCGATCTCTCTTTCTCCTTGGCTTTTCAGAATGGGATAAAGGGATGCCAATCCGGATGCCGGACCAGGTACGAGGGCCAGACGACGATTCGGAGAGCTTACAAAGTCATCAATTAGCAGTAGTGTGGGCGATGCACGACGTATGGGAGAGACAACGTTAACGCGTTGAGAGTAGGACAATGTGTCGTGTCCATACCCCTCGATCCATCTGGGTTTATACAAACAGGGGGCCCGCGGTCCTCACTGGCGACCGACGGTATTGCTTAAATTTATCTGCTTTAAGGCATCGCCAGACATCATCCAGACCCTCCAACGCGTTGATCACAGGTGCAGTCAGCCTGGTCGTCATACCCCTGCTTCCGTCTTGCCTCCAATAGACCAGGAAAACCCCAGAAAGTGTGGCTGAAGTGTAAAGTCCGAGCCAACATGCAGTTTGAGCAGGAAATGCGAGCTAGCGGGGCGAAGGAGACATACTACTCTTCGTGAATCTCAGGACACCTCGCTTGAGAGACCTCATGTCCACAGTACCAGTGGCGAAAGTGATATCATCTCTTGGTTACCATTTGTGCCTTCATCACTGACCCAGGCTATGTACGTGCCGCCAGGCATGTGTGGTCTCCCGGGGACTCCCACATTTGTCCACGTCTTGGTTCTAACGTGCCGGCGCTTAATCGTCTCAACCGGGGAGGCCCAGCAACAGGAATGTACAAATGGATAGACTCCGACGAGGGCTCACTAGGCGATTGTGTCGTTCGGTACTAGAGACAAGCATAACATTCAGTCAATACACACAAGGACACCGCAAGGGACTAGTTATCCAGGTATATACCACTGCTTCGGCTGCTTCATTATTCCTTCGAAATACCGCTGACCTCAATCCCGTTCCTTCCGTTCTTCGTGGCTGTGGTAGTGGTGTGCGCACTCCCAGAAGATCCGAGTGATTGTCGAGATCGACTCGCCGTATTTTGAAGTATGCGGGCTTTGAGAGAGTTCAACGAATCTGCCTTGGGCTTGGATGATGCCGACGATGGGCGAGAAGACCCCATCAGTGAGGACGACGATATGCGTGACAGGGAGGAAGAAAAGGATGACCTAGACGACGAGGAAGGGGAGAGTAATGATGTTGAAGAGGAGCTGGGAAGACCGTCCACGGTGAGTCTCCTCCTCTTAACATCTCCAGCTTTCCTCTCTTCCAGCTCCCGTTTGGCCTTGGTCCACAAAGCTTTGGCGTCTTCTTTCATCTCGTTGTTATCGTCTAACAACTTGAGCTCTTCTGGCAGCCCGTACTGGCCTTTCAGCGAGTCGTCAGCCTTTCTCTTTTCTTTTTCGATCTTCTTTTCCTCGCGAAACCGTCTACGGACTTTCGAGGAGAGGGTATAAGGGTCGGCATTGTAGCGGTCCGATACAGTTTGGAGTGCCTCTATTCGTGGCTTCTGGACTTCGTTGATGAGCTTCTCGGTGGTAGTGGTCTTTTCAAGAGCGGCGAGCGGGTCAAGTGGGACGCCTTCCTTGTCCGTGTCTAGATCCGTTGAACGTGTGCAAGGAGGACAGTTGGGGAAAGGTTTGAGCGCATAAGAAGGAAGCCAGAGAATTCACAGACGTGGCGTGGGGCCGTGACAATACGCAGAGTACCCGACGAGAACACGCAATAAGTGGTTAGCGCGACAAACGAAAAACGGTATGGAATGTGTACTGGCCATGTATTGCGAAACCTCCGTGCTCTTCTGGGTCCCAATCTTCTTCTTTTCGTCTTGCTCCTGAGGTCACAACATAACGTGTGTTCTAAAACCAAAAGTCATATCAGCCATGAGGATACAGCATCATGAGATCCTACCTTGGGATCCGTCTGAATCTCAAACCACCCGTCACACAGATGGCATTTACATCGAAAGGAGTAAATTGGAGTCGAGTAGTAGTTGCCAATTTTCTTCTTCTCGGCGTTGTATCGGACGCCCATGCCAATGTGGTTGTTGCATGTTCCGCTGGGGATCGAAATAAGTACCCTTGGATGAGCAGAGGCGGAGCAAGGTAGGATACAGACCACCAGATGTTGAAAGGTAATTCAAAGCGTGTTATGAGAATACCCTGGTCAAGTTTTCGGGCTCTGTCGCCAAGTGCATGGGTCCCTATGTCGTCGAAAGCAGTCAGCTGCTGGATTGGACATAACTAGCGGGATCCCCTCACCTCTGTATTTGTTCAGGCTGCCCTTTGAAGGGTCCCAGTCAGGAGGATAATACCTGAATGGCTATCATTAATCCTGAAACGGAACCATACGCCTTTATAAGACGAACTTGTTGAATCCTTGCATTTCGAGGCAAGTTAATTGTGGTGGTCAATGAGCAACAGACGTTGGCTTGGCGTGCATCATATTTTGATCGCAATCTGCCGCCTTATTTAAATGAGTCGCCTCTATCAGGGGCCAGGTGTCCTGGAGTCCTCCCACCACCCAGCTGAACGGCCTTGAATATTCCAGACTGCGGCTAAAAGAGATGCTAAAAAATGTATAATGGGTGACTTCCTTCACCCATATGACAAAGTGACTCTCAGGGAGTTCCTTTCGCCAACTTGAAAGTCTTCATGTTACGACTCGGTTGTGCTTGTTGTGATTTCCTTCGGAGGCCTCCTTCACACGACCGAGAGAGAATTGGTATCTCCTCTGGGTTATTATGCTATCCACCACTTTTCCGCCACGCTAGAAAATATATACAAGGTGGCGCAGGTTCGCCGAAGTAGTTCGTGTGAGATTAATCATACTAAGCATAAGCACATGGAATAAGAAAAGTCTCTGGGATCAGAACGTACAAGTAAGATATCCAGGATAGAAGTGCTGCACAAGCCATACATTGCAACGGTGAATTTGACTTGTGTGTCTGAACCTGGAAAGCCCCTATCAAGATGACAACCCGAGCTGAAATTGACGGAGAAAAAAGGGTGTTGCCTGTTGGAAGGCACGAAGCGAGTTAAGAAAGCGGGGTCCTATCGAGTAGGCTAGGATGAGAGTGGGGCACGGCAGAAGCCTGGCTGTCCCCCCGGTTATTGGCCCCAAGTTCTGGCAATGGTGTCGAGCTTGCCGTTGTATCATCCTGAAATTCCGGAGATCCTGGCGGGATTGGCCAAGGAAGCGGGGTGGCAAGAAGCCCCGCCGTGACGCCCACCTCAGGATGATTATGTGAACTACTGTCTGGGCCCGACTTCTCAGGATCTTGATGAAGGGCAATGCTAGCAGGATTGTTCCAGTGCGCTTCACAGTAGTTGGCTATCACAGTCCTCAGCAAAGAACACATCCACACATCAAGCGCTGGAAGGCGAGCACGCACCTTCAGGAGAAGACCACTTTTCTATGTAGGTTGCGATAAACATGAAAACGGTCCACATTGTTGCAAACATCGAAAAGGTGCCCGCCATGACCGCGACAAAAATGAACCCTGGTGATTTCAGCCTTTGCGCTTTGCATTCGAAGGTGCCTTCGAATATCGCTGGGGTCGAGAATGATCCCCTCGGAGGTAGGACCATTGTCGTTGTGTCGTTCCACGCCATGTTCATGCTCACCTTTGCTGATTGGCTTACTCGATACTCTAATCCGGATGACGTAGATCCAAGGCCAGATCCGAGGTCTGGGTGTGCGAAGTCGTGTACCAACGTATCTGGTCCAACCCAAGGTTTTGCGAGGAAGTTCCGCTGTTCGAAATTACCAAGGTCCAACCTAGTGGCATAGTGAAGTAGCCAAAACATGTTGAAGAGCGGGTTGTAGAACGTCGCATTTGCTAGTTCTCGTAGGTTCGATGGGAGGCCAAAACCCGTGTTCGTGACCTGGTTCATCGCGAACAGCTCCAATTCCGGGACTTCATCCACCTGGTCCGTATAGTTGTTGTGTAGGAGCCAAAGGGGACGTTGCTTAGCCCTTGCCTTGGCGGTGATGGCGAATGGGGATGTGAAGTTGGAAGCGTGGTAGGTTGTATTGGCGATGTCGATGATGTCAAAAAAGGCGCTCGTGAACCTGGGTGACATACGCGAGTCAGCGGGCAGAATAATGCAATCGAGGAAGGCTCACAGAGATTGAAAGGAGTACTGGTGGCCCACCGGGGACTGGTCATGAATGTCTATTATTATCAGTGGTACAAATTCCATCTGCAAGGAGGTAGTGGCAATCAAACTCGTCAAGGCCCCGGCTTTACGCCTTCGTTCATGTTCAGCAAGAGAGAAGATCTTATCGGCGTGACAGTGTATCTCCATCTCCGCTTCGAGCTTGTGGGTTCGCAGGTCCCAAGTGAGGGTAATGAATCGATTGTCGCAACTGTCGAGCTGCACCCCCTTGTAGATCAGCTCGGTCGCGTTGGGACTGGGAACGGGTATTTGCGTCACTCTCCATTCGAATAATCCGTTGTTGGTCTTCAGCGTGTCGCCCACTGATATAACGCGGGGATTGCAAGAGTACGACACCTTGCCAACGAGCGGAAGGAGTGGTTTGTTCCAGGCCGTCTTAGTGGTGTCATTGATGGGATAAGTGTTCGCAAACTCGGTGACCTCGTCGTAGCCGACCAGAGCGACTGGACAATGTATATGAACTACTAGTGCATGATCGTGATCATGGAGGCGACGAACGCACCATTGATGACGACAAGGCCCGCGATCATGAGAAGAGATAAGCCAAAGGTCAAGGGTGCTAGCACTCTTGACCGCCGAAACGTCCGGGTAACCGGGTATTCCAGAGGGAGTATGTTCAGTAGCATCGCCGCGAGAGAAGAGAGCCGCGAATAATCGAGGTTAGAGTAACACAGGTGAAAGAGAGAAAGGGTGCTCGGGATTTAAATACCCGCTGGGACACGCCACCCAATACGAGCAGGAGTGGCTTCCATATACGTTGCGTTGCGGAGGGGTTTTATTTGAGCCCCGGAATGTCCTTGATGTCCACAATGAAGGTTTGAAAGGAAAGCGAGCTAAGGTTTAGGTGGAAAGGCAGGTACCATCAATTTCGTGAAGACTCGAGACCAGTGTACACCATGTAGAAGGGGCGAAGCAAGCAGGTCTCGGGCGCTCGACGGCAGCTTAGACAAGAAGTCTGAGAGTGTAACTGCTGGAGCTAGGGAGACACAAGTAATAATATATTCAGTAGAAATACAATCATGGTGCAACCATGAGTTTGAACCAATCATAGACCAGATAGTAATGGACAAGAACGCACAGCGCAAGCGCAAAGATGAAATCCAATGGTCATAATACAGTGTCGATATCACCCGTACGGCTCTGAGCCCGAGTCAGAATCGTCTAGAAACGCGATTTCCCATCTAGGAATAGCAGCCCAGTCAGGTACATAGTCGACGTCCAACGAAAAAGGATACACACTCGACAATCAACCTCCCTCGCCCTTTCGCCCCTGATCTTGGCATCCCTCCGCCATGGAACTTCACCGTCCCGTGAATCATCTTCGTCAATTGGTAATCCACTTCCAACCAGTATTCTTCCCCGTGGATTCCCTTAACGTTGAAGAAACAGGGGACGTCGTTGAGCCTGTCAATCCAAGGAAGCCAGACATGGGCGACGAGATCGTCACCGTCCTGTTCAAAGGGGAATGTACCGGGATTCTTGGGTATAGAACGGATACTCGTGGGGCGTGTCGGTCGTTCGCTAAAGCTTGGTGCACGATCCCGTGGGTGCTAGCAAAATCATTGTGTTCAAGAAACAGCTGTAAAGGAAGTGATTTTCAGATACGCACGATGTATGGTGTCCCTTGGTGTGGTGTAAGTTGATTCGCGCTGAGTACGCTTGTCGGTCTTGATGATCGTTCACTGATTATACTGGGCTGGCTTCTAGCATGCTGCAGCAATCGGTCAATGACATACTGAGTAAAGACGTTATGTCCCACACACCAGGTAAGGGGTACCTCGAGCAGGGGAGCTTTCGTGGAACGAAGGTTCTTTGGGCGGTTTTCTTCGCACTGAGAAGCCGGATCTCTTGGTAAGCTGGGACACTGTCAGTACGTCCGGCTTGCCCTCGAAGACCACAGTTCAACATGTACCTTCGAACTTCGAGAAAGCTTTGATCCTGTGGTAAGGAAGCTGGACTTGTGCATATCGTGCTACGGTATAGTTAGACCTTGTGGCGGAAACTGCTGATACCAGTGTCGGGAAACCTCACTGTCGTAGATGCAGGGGTCTGATCCTGGTAGGGAGCCCCATAGAGACTTCCGTATCGTACACTGTTCTCATCGTCTTCAGGGACACGGGAATGTAGCGGCATCGCGTGGTTCTGAAATGAGTACGGTGAACTTGTCTGTAAATTCAAGAGTTAAGCAGAACATACCATCTCCGTCATGCCGAGGCTGGGGGAAGCACCACCATGACTTCGATTTAGAGGGATCCCTTGAAGAGGGCCATGTGGCGTCTGAGCACTACCTTGCTGGAAGTCGCCGTGGTCAGAGAAAACGTCATCTGGGTGCTGCAAATGCAACGCAAGTCAGCTGTGCGCCATTAAGCAATGTCAAGGAGTCGGAGACACCGAACGCACCGGAAGCGAGCGTCCGACGGGAGGGTCGACGTAGAAACTCTCCATGCTATTTTTGCGAGTCAGGGTTTGATCGATACCCTGACAGAGCGGGATATTACTGTGAGAATATCATGATAACAGGGCAGGGTGGTCTCGTACCCTGTGTACAGGGGTCGCGTGGGCGACGCTGGTATGGAGACTGCCAGGTCGTACACCATGGAGGAAGGGACTAGGAGCCTGTAAGGTTGCATCGAGGGAAACGTGAGGATTCCAGGGTAATTCATACTCTTTAGTCCAACTCACCATTTGCCTTGTAGCTGCATTGAATTCATGAACGGATCCAAACGGTGAAAAGTCATCCGCTACTCTGGTGTCCCGGAAACTCCCTTTCGAAACAGAGCCTGCTACAGGTGGTGGTCCGTGCAGTGCCATTGAAAGCGATTAGAATAGCACAAACTGCTGGACAAGGGCAAAGCGCGAGGGTCAAAGGATGAGAACTATAGATGAGAAATGACAATGATCGCTTCTATTATGAACCAGTACGATACCTTTTTATATCAACAAGTTAACGTCAAAGTCGGGAATGATTCAGGAAACGCGAATACAGCCCATCAACACATGTTCCCTTGTTCGAGAAAAAGAGATTAGCGCAAGAGGACCGGGCTGTCCAAAGCTGAGCGCTGAGCGCTGAGCATTGGTGGATCTTCAGACGCAAATTGTTGGGAAATCAGTATCGCAGAAATTGAGAGATATCAGACAACGCTGCTTCCAGAACTCGGTCGCTGTGGGTGGCAAGGCGAACTGTAACATGAGGCACACCGTGGGTTTCGTGGCATTGTTCTCGGCTTACAAACGGGATTGCTTCCGCTGATAAGACAAGATCGTCACGCAAGGGCGCGTATCCACTAACGATGGTACAGGCAGTACATACATACAAAACGGCGACATCGTCCAAAGTCCCATCAAACTAGCCATACAGTTCCAGTATCAATCCCAACCGCCCATCTCCGCTTCAAACTTCGCTTTCCTCAGATCCCTCCTTTCCATATCGCTCATGGCAGCCCACACCTCGATCCCGCCCAAGCTGTCAATCAACTCTTCTTCCCATTTCTCTTCTCTCTCCAGCTCTTTCTTTGTCTTTTTCTTCGGTGGGGGTGGAGGTGGTGGAGGTGGTGGAGTCCGTCTGTTTGGATGCAAAGGAGCGATCTTCGACAAAGCGGTCCTCGACGATTTAAGGTAGGGGGAATAGGCAGTCGCCCTGCTGATTCCAGGCACCCGGGCACTCGAGGCCACAGGGAAAGGCGAGTTGGGAAGGGAGTTGACACGCTTTATGAGTTCGGTCATTGGTGTCGACTTGCGAGGTGCGATCGAGGGGCGTCTGTGGAATGGCTTGGCAACTGGGGCACTCATCTCACTAGGTTTAGGGGACGAAAGAGGCTGAATGTTCTCCTAAGATTGAGTTGGCATAAAGATACGGAGTAAGCTGCGAATGTCATCATACCTTAGACAGATCAGGATGTGGTGGTTCTCGATGATCTGCCCCTTTTTTCGAGCCAGGAGTCTTGGTCAGGATGTTCCAGGCTTCACCCTCGTCCTCCTCGTCGGAAACGACAACCCCAGTCTTCCGTTTCTTCGACTGAACCTTCGACGGTGCCATGCTTTGCTCATGATCGACTCTTCCGTGTTCGTTCGCCTCGAGTCTAGCTTCGACCTCGCGGGATTTCGTCCTGTTGTCGTTCTTTTCCGCTGACGACTTGGTTACCTTCTGTCGCTTGCTTGGACTTGCTGCAGTGGAAGAGACCCCATTGCCCTGGTCGCCTTTATCATCAGGGATGGCCATTGACTTTCTCTTTTTTGCGGCCTTCGGCCTCGTTGGAGGCTCTAGATCAGTGTCCATATCGATGTCAGAGAGAGGGCTAAGGGGCCGCGAAGGAGGCCGGGGGTCTGGTGCTGGTTCTAGAGGACTGGGAATGACCGGTGCTTTGGCGGGGTCGGAAGGCGCAGAATTGGGCTGTGCCAGAGGATCTTCATCAGAGTCCTCAATGAACTCGTTGCTCTTGAATACCTCTTGAGTCTCGTTCCCTTTCTTCCCATTGGTTTCCTTGGACTTCTCTTTGGACTTCGACTTTTTCTTCTTCTTGTCCTTTCCATCCTGGACTAGCCTCATCGAGTCGTCCCCATGACCTTCTGTGATTGCGTTTGACCCTGTCCTCGACGTGATAACGACCTCCACTTGACCAGTTTTCTTCTTGGAGGATTTCTTCTTCTTGGGAGGATGATCATTTGCATCAAAATCAGGATCGTACCCGTCCTCGTCGTCCCTCGCCTTCTTGGACTTCTTTCGCTTTGGCTTGTCAGCCAGAGGGAGGTTCCCCTCGGGATGCGGGAGAGTCGGAAACATGGTCAGATCCACCACGTCCCTTTCAGCATGGCTTAGGACTTCCCGCTGGTCGACGCCCTTTGCAGTTGTTGGCAGAGATGATGATGCAGCGAAGAAAGTGGGTGGCGGGCCGTTCTTGGGGTCGATGGGAGGTAAGTCAATGTCATCGCCAAGAAGCTCATCGAAGTCTGACTGGTCTTTCTGGGAGGAACTACTCCCATTGGCAGTCGCAGCGAGCGTCTCAATCCGAGGAACGTCCAGATGTTCGCCGGCGGGAGGTTGGGATGTGAGCGGAAAGTCGGAGGGAGGGAGGGAGGATGGGATCGCAGGGTTCTGAGCGGGTTGGTTTGGGAAGGATGAAGGAATGTCGGTAACGGGAGGTCCTGGTGGGTCTGAAAGTGTTTTGTCGTCTGTGGTCGTCAATCTCTTTGCTCTAGGGCGCGGGCGAGGACGGGGAGGTTTCGTCTGCTCCAATGGGCCCGATGGCAGTAATTGGTCAGATGGCGAGTGATTTGGAGCGGAACTCCTGGCCGCTTTCTTCTTCTGTTTCTTATTGGTAAGGTTGAGCTCGTCGCCTGAATCGTCGGTCAACTCAATGACTTCGGCGGACGGGTCTGGGGCTGCTTTCGCTTTGCCCTTGGATCTCTTCGAAGCAGAAGGTTTGGCCAGGGTCGACTTTGTAGATGCGAGAATTCTCTCCTTGCCATTCCCCCCTAATTCTCTTGTGCTGTCGTGGCCAATCGCCTGCGTCGCGGTCGTTCCTCGTTGACGTGTCTTTGCTCGGTCTGCTATGCTGAGCATGTCAGGAAAATCAAAGGCAGGAGCTTCAGACGAGGTTGGTAATTCGATTTCCCTGCTGCCAGTGTTCACTATCTGATCCAAGAAATTAAATGTGGAGCGCCCGGAGGAATCCGCTGTTACAGTGGGGTCGTCGTCGGACAGCGTTTTCTTCTTCGCCTGCAGAGGCCTAGGTCTTGGTCTTGGTCTTGGTCTTGTAAGCGAAGGTGTCGTCAAGGTAGATATAGACGAGGAAACGCCGTCATTGCCATCCTGTCGCTTCGACGGAGAGCTGAAAGGGTTGATCGAAGAAACCGCCTTTGACGGTCCGGCTTGGGCGTCTACTGTCGAAAATGTTGAGATGTGCGACGTTTCCTCAATCGCCTTAGCTTTTTTCCTCGTTAGATGTCTACAGGTAAAGGGAGCTCCTATACGCACCTCGAGACGCCTGCAACTCGAGTTCCATCGAAATTTGACTCAGACTTCGACCCTCATGGCCCATGGTGGTCATCGCGAATTCGTCCTCGTTCTCGCTATCGCCAACCCAATCGCCTTCGTGTTCCATAGTATAAAGCAAGTTGTGGTTCTGCACCGTGCGGGGGCTTGTTGTTGGTGGTGGCCGTCGTGGTTGTCGTTGATCAACAGAGGCGAGCGGTGGCATTCGGTACGGAGCCGAGACGCGTGGGTCCTGGACACGTGATCGCGTCTTGCGTTTGATTTCCCATTTGGAGTGACTCTTGCCAAACTGAGCACCGTACTGGAGAGAGGGGCAAGTGGGGGTTTCGGGGCGTTGTCCATGTAACAACGGCTGCTGTACCACAGTAAAGACGAGACAAGCTCGTTGGCTGATACTAATCTGCGTCGTCTAACATGAGTCCTCGATGCCATTCAAGACAGCTGAGGTCAAATAAGTTCCCCACTGGAAAATCGGGGAGAAGCCTGACTTGGCGCGGTATACATATAAGGTAGTACAGTGACTATCCGGAGCCCCTCTGATTTCATAAGTTTCATAAGCTAGTGCGTCGCTCGAAGGTATTCTGTGTGCAAGGCCCTTAATATATATCTCAGTCAAAAAATTCTAGCTCTGGGATAACAGACCCCGAAGCAGTCGACTCTGGCACCTAAATTGACGAAACTTGCACACATGCGTCAGTGAGAGAATGGGGACGGCAGCTCATATATGCTCACAGCCTAAGATAGGGGGCCTCCCATTGGCGCAGTCTGAGGATAGCTCCGTCTTCAAACTGAATCCCTCATCTGAATGATGTTGAATGTGAATCCATAACCAAGACCTCACCTACTGGAAGATCCGTGCCATCAATTGTTGTGGTCACCTTCAGACATTGGAAAGTGTCCCTTTTAGGGTGACGTAAATTGATACTAAGAAGATTGGGATGGCCCCTGCACAAGGATGACACTCTTTTCCGGGGTGATGACCCTAGGGTCTCAAAATTTTATTCTTTATTCTTTCCTCAGATTTTCTTTCTTTTCCTTCATCTGCACAACTAGCAGCTCCCTCATGATCACGAAAGGCATCGTCGTGCTTTCTGGCCATTAAACCCCTCGCATTGTTCACAGTAGTATGATTGCATAGAAGCACCGACGGCGACGGATTATTATCTCGAGTATCTGGACTTCCCTTGGCTCCCAATAGTCACCAATCAAGGATCTCTTCAGGGGTGCATGGTCTTGTATGAAATGTATTGACAGCGACTGACGCTAAATAGAATATGCTGGGTGCCATTGTTCCCCGCATTTCACTCGGTGCCTTGGGCCTTGGGACGGCCGAAGCTTAGCCTGGTATAGGCTTACAGTACTACCCCTGCGGAGACGCCTAAGATGCCGTCAATTCCATTCATAGAGCGGGGATAAATAGCGCACATGGGTCCAACTCCTTCATCACCGTCGAGCTCGGGGGCTCGGGGATTTTGCGATCTCAATCAGCTCCAAAATGAGCTACATAAGTATATACTTCGCGGTACCTTGCCCTTGGGCCTGACGAGTCGGAGCCTGGGCATCCGATATGATACCAAGTGGGATGTCAATCTAGCCATGGATAGGCTCTCGCCCTTTCGGAAAGGCCCATTCAGGTATTCCAAGTACTGGCTACCTACAGCTTGTCGTCTCAACCACGGCTGTACAGCTCAAGTTTAACTGGATTGAAAATCCTTTACGGATGATCCCTACTGACTAATCGGTGCAGCTGGCAGCTAATATAAGTCCTTTGAACAATCCCTGGAGGCCTGAAATTGAGCACTCCCAAACATCCCGCACCCGGCACTGTAGCAGGCCCAGGCGCGGACGTGTTAAATTTCCCACCAGTGGAGATCGTCACGCGCTTGGGTAGCTATCCTCCAGCGCCAGTGATACAGTAGGCACTTATGTCAAATTTGTCAGTCAGCTCGGGCAATAACCATCTATTAATTTTTCTGATCTATTCGTATATCTATTGTGATTCGGCTTTCAATCGAGTTGCTAGAACGCAGTGTCTGCAGAGAGCGTCTAGAGGTATCATCCTCGGTATGCAGTGCACAATCGAGCTCATTAAACTGGAGGAACGTCCAACGAAGCCTACGTAGTACCATAATCTTAGATCAGCACTCGTGGTGCTGGAAGTGGAAGCCCCCTCGTGCTGGACCGTCCACACATGCGACGTCGGTCGGCGGGGAGGTAAGAAGGCCGAGGGACACCCTATCCATTTCGAAAAGGGGCGTGACGATATGTATCAGTCGTTCGATTTTTCCGCAACTTCAAGAATAGAACGCCGGTTATAATGGGGTCATTCGAAGTTTTACGGGGCACAGGGCGTGGCCAAAGGAAGACAAGATTCGTTGTCGTCCCGACAAAATTCCATGGTCGTCGTGTCCGTATCTGGGCCCATGCCGACTACACGTCGGAGAGGATGACATTGCTTCTAGGCGGCAATGGGTTGCGATACGTCCGAGTCTCGTGGGTGGTTCACTAAGCTCCAGGAGAAGCTTCCTTCCGCCCAGCATGCATTGGCTACTGGCGTTGGTCCGTTAGATTGGCTTGGCAAGATTCAGCATATTCGTCGGGAAGTGGTAGATTCCCCGCGTCAGCGTTGAATCCCTGCCCTTTCCGCTAGTCATGCCTTCTAATCAATGCCGGGAAAAATGAAGACTTAATAGGGAAGGTGGACGCGATTATCCGAGGATCTTGTCCTTCCAGAGATAGACAAGGGCGACGGAGAGCACCATGGTGACGGAGAGGTCGAAAAGGGGAATGCAAGAGCCTGTGGACGATGGTCTCTCTACCCAGAGATTGTGCCAATGCTCACAAAGAGATGCGTGCTACGGAATTCCACTTTAGTGTGAGACTGAGTCAAATGAGAAGCGCTCACTCACCTTGATTCTTTCTAATTGGACTTCGCCCTTTTCCTTGATCCATTCCTCCAACTTCCCTTCCTTGGCTGAAATCAAGCTTGAAACCTCCGCAAGGTATTGTTTGGCGACCGGGCTGAAATAGAGTGCCGTCGCAGGTAGCCTGAGATTGAATTCTGATTGTGCGGAGGATTGGTATCAACGCTCAGAACTTGCACCGAGGGAAATCATCGCCAAGGACGGCAAGTACTTACGATTTATCACGGCGTATGGGAATACTGAAGCAGGTTTTTGCACATACAACTCCTCGGGGATCCAGCAATCCAATTCGTCTTGGGTAATGAATCTAAATGGAGCCAGCGCAACATACGCTTGTCAGACATAAGGATGAAGCAAGTGAACATCGTTCTTCTACGCACTGTTGCTTGATACATCGGGAACAACAGCGGACCCGACAAGTCCAGTATACTTCCTTGATGTTGCGCGCCAGGCAAAACTAAACATAAGAGCAAATTAGCATTGAGTTTCATCATCGCGATGAAGGGAGGGTTAAGAAGAGAAGATCGCGATTGGATTGGATCCACGTCACTGCGAGCGGGGCGCCATTATCGCCCACAACGAGATGTGATATAGGGAGAGAAAGAAGGGGTTGCGGAGAGAATCGTGCTGAGATCAGGTACTCACGTGGCAGGATTCGTCGAAGATAAGCCTTGTGTATTGTGGCTCGTTCAAGTCGGACGGGCAGGAAGGCAGACCCTCAATTCTTCCTAATGCAGATCGCCAAATCGAACGCGTCTTTTCGCGCGACAAAAGTAACGCTCGAAGACAGCGGCTGGTGCGCGAAAGGTTGAGAAGGTCCATTGGTCCTAAGTGCATAAAGATCTTGGAAGGGGCTGGGATCGAGTAGGGGTCAGAGGCATCCAGACTTACTTCGCAGATGATATCCAATGGCATATCCATAATTTGTTCCAAGCCACCTTCACGGTACACAACATTGCGATTTTCGAGGGCATGGGGCTTTGTTGAGGGGTCTATACTGTGGGAGTACTGCGACGGCTTCGAAGAAGGGGATTGGATTGGATGGGTGGCTTTGGTGGAGGGGGTGTGTTGGTTGAGCAATAGCCAGGAGGACATCGACTCGGGGTCGGAGGTCCAAGGGGACGGGAGGCACATAGGGGAAACAATATAGGAGGCCATATCGAGGGCGGCACGGCAGTAGCAAGCAGCGGAGCAGATATACGTAGGTGGGGAAGTTGACGAGGTGTTTCACAGGACACATCGTGCCTTATGTATTCCTCCGACAAGAAGCTGTGATCTTATAGGGGAGCAAGGAAGCATAGCACCAAAGAATAGAACGACGCAGAGCAGAGCGTTATGGCATATTTTTGGCATTCGTGCCATCAAGGGTTGGAAGGGGATATTGGGCGACATACAAGTAACCCAAAACGGACGGGAGATCAACGATTGGATCCAGGGAAGAGATGATAGTCACTCAAAGGTGGACCAATGTATCCAAGCACATGACAGCACTGAGCAATTCGATACACGGCATCTTGATGCACCTTCGTTAGTAAGAGTTCCATATTCGCGTGTCATCCCACCTGCACTCTTCTCGCGTCAGTGATGCACGGGGTGAGTGGATGGGGTATGAATGGAACTGGACTCGAGTGCCTACTATCAGTGGTGTCGGTTCAGTGGTTCCGTAAGGACCTCCAGTAAAATCTATGATCCATGTTTTCCGAGGGGTTGAAGCGACATACCGCGAAACATTTTTCGTGACTTCCTCGGAGGATCAATCCCCATGAGAAAACGGAAGGCATTCGTCTTCCCAGAAGGGCCGCTGTGACAGGGGAGTAAAACGTACCTGGCTCATCGGAGACTGTTGGGGCCAGTAAAGGGACGCAATGCGGTAGTATGAACTGAGAGCAAACGGCCAATTGGAAACAGAGACTGACCCGGGTCATAGGGTCATCGAGGAAGGGGATCGGAATTCACAAGGAGTTTGAACTTTTCAAAGGGAGCGCAATACTCCGCCACAGCATGTCTGGGCAGTGGGAAGAAGAAACGCTGCTCAATACATATTTACTGTTAATTTCTCCTCCCGCCACAAGCATTGATGGTGTAGCGGTAACATTGGGTCTTCCCATGGCCTAGCTCCGGGTTCGACTCCCGGTCAATGCATTTTCGTTTTTCCGTCAGAGGTTCGCCTGAAACATACACTTTTGTGCCTCACCGAAATCTTCGTACTTACACGCAGTCGAAGGGAGCCAGGAGAAACAGATTCAACATGGTTTTACATGCAAACGATCCCCCGAGGTTCACACTAATCAGCGTGGCTCTCTGGCGATGACGCCCTACCAGTCTGGTCGAGAGAAGGTAATAAAACATAATGATAAGTTAGCAAAGATGCCAATAGATCCGTCCTTTCACGAAGAACAACGTCTAATTTACGCTAACGATTGAAGAACTCGATCCGTCAATTCAATAACCTGGAGACATCGAGTTCAATTGTAGAGAAGCAAACATCAATTTGATAGACCTACCTGATTGATATCCGGTCGTTCTTGAGGATTTGGCTTCAACATGGCATCGATGAGGCTCCGCAGCCCCTGCGAATAAGCCGATTGCGGGTGCTTGTACTGCGCGTTTAGCACTGCCATCGCAATCGAGCCGCCCTGTTCCGTCGTCTGGGTGTTTTCGAACGGCGAATGAGAGTAAGCCAATGCGTATAGCGTGCACCCAAGAGACTGCAAGGAATATGAGAGAAGTACATTGCCATGGAACAGAAGGCTCACCCAGATGTCGACCTTTTCGTCAAGGGTAATGCCTGTTTTGACGTCGAAAAGTTCCGGTGCGCGGTAGGCCATCGTGCTTTGCTCAGCGGCGATGTCCTTGGTGGGGTTTAAGGTTAGAGGGCACATCGAGGCTAAGAACCGCGGCTTGGGCTAACCTGTTGCAGCAAGGCCTGTTGCCGGTTTTCTATGGGTATTTTGGCTTTCATTGTACTTCCAAAGTCCATGAGAATAGGTGTTTTTCCGTCATCTGCAATCATGATATTTCTGAAAAACATGAGTCCATGGAGACCTGAAAGGACAGAGTTCACAAACCCAGGTTTCAGATCCCGATGTGCGTAGGGGACCACGTCCAGCGGGGTACCCTCTTGTGGTTGCGGCAATTCGGACTCCTCGTCGCCGTCGAATACGACGTCATTCTGCACCAGTTCTCGTTGTTTGCCCATGAGAGGAACAGATGGTGTATCATAGGAGTAGCCTCCCTCTGCGTCACCTTCTGGCCGAGGGAAGCGCGTATCATCGTCGTCGTCAGCAGGCCCAGAATTAGTGGAATTCGACCGCTGAGGATCGGTGCGGATAGCGGAACGAGCGGACGTTGGTCGGTATTCGTGCATGGCCCGTACTGCGAGACATGTTCCACGGAACAGGCGGAGCATGTCTTGTTCGGAGAAGTGTCGATTGTTCACCAAGTTGGCGTTTATGGCGTCTTGGAGGTTGCCACGCTATCAAGGACTGAGGATATGTGATGCCTGAGCTGGTCATACGAATCGGACGAACCTTGTACAACGGTAGGAAGAGATACACGATCTGTCCCTCGCCCTCGGGATCCTGGACTACTGCGGAGTCCTAACATTTTGGTGAGAAATGGTCCTTGTACCATTGAGAATCGGTCAACTAACCAGAATGCGGATGATGTTGGGGTGCCTGGAGGGCGTTCAGTGAGGCGGTCGCTCAATAAAGTAATGACCCACTTGAATCTACGATAAGCTTCAACTTCTCGCATCGCTTCTTTCACCCCTTCAGAGCCAGTTGGGCAACGAATCTTCTTGAGCGCGAATTGTCGCTAGAGACCACAATTACACCCTGCGGCCTGGTTGTACCATGGAGCGACGTACCCCACTGTGTTCATCCTGAGCTAGATACACAAAGGAGAAGCCTCCTTCCCCTAGCACCTTGATTATTTGGACTACAATCGGAGGATGAGCTGACAACCACTCGAATACACTGGTTACTGACATGTCCGTCCGTTGATCTTGAGTTTCGGTTGCTGCTGGCACAAACACGACGACACGGCCCAAAGTGCATCCTTGGCCTGATCTTTGAGCGTTTCGAGAGCGCGAAATAGTTGCGGAGGTAGAGCCATTGATAACAGGTGTTCGTGGTTGAAATGGTAGGCTGTTCATCGCGGCGGTCGTAGCGGAAGCATAGCTGTCGTGGGAGATTCCTTCCGTACTATGACCAATGCCCACCGCTTTTGAGGGCTCGGGAGTTCCAGCGCTCAGCATCTATCCAGTTCTCATGCAATCTGTGAATATCGTCTTGCGTTCGAAAAACACACTTTCAGGAAGACTCTTTGTTGCAAGGCACAAAAAGGGCCCAACCGGGAATTGAACCCGGGACCACTCACAATCTACGTAACGAATACGCGGGAAAACTCCCGAAGCGAGTATCATACTACTAGACCATTGGGCCGCGTTAGTCCATTGACTACATTTATTCAAGGCAATCGATAACGAGCATCTCGTCGCTCCCACCTCCGGCAAGTTTGATTGGCTTTTGCAAATGTTCTTCCACCACACATTACTCCAAGACGATGAAGAAAGGAAAGAAGACTGGCATCCGGCTTCCTGAGAGCCTACAGGATCAAATCAACGAACGAGGTATGCATTGATTCTTATTTTACGCCTCGACAGAGAATTAAAGTCGCGTGTATTGGGGTAGAAAGTGACGACCGCCATTACCATCGCGGTGTCGGACGAAACAAAAACCTCAGCAGGAAGGAACTGAGGAAGCAAGAACGCGCCTCCAAAAAGCAAAAGAGAGCTGAATACTTCTCCCATTCGAGACCGTCAGTCCAAGAGGCGCATCCAGGCAAACGGCCAGCTGAAGAGAGTGCGGAATCTCCTATCCGGAAGCGACCCAGAAAGGACAACGCACTAGATGAAAAACTGTCGACAGAAGTTGTCGCGGAGAATCCTGTTCAACCATCGAATGAAAAGCAGTCCAAAGGATCTTCTTCCAGCTCACACAAACCGGCCAAGAAACCGGTTTCCGTCCCACCCAAACCCAAGAGCCAGATTGAAGAGAACGAAGATCGGTATATTCGCTTTCTTGAAAAGCAACTTGGATATTCCAAAGGAAAGCCAAAGAAGAAGAGTGCAGACGAAGATGATGGACTGGATGGTGTGTTTTTTGATTTCCTAGCGCCAGCAACTGCTGAGGGAATACTCTAGATCTCCTGGACTTTGCGGATAACTTGACCATGTCCTTGGGAGAAGTGCGTACCCATTTTTCACTGACACTCTTCCACTCAACGTATCTTCAGGGGGGAAATGAAGGTGACTTCGACGACGAGGACAACTTCAGCGAAGGGTCGGACACGCTCGACGACTACGACATGGATGCAGAGGAGGGAGGCTCAGAGGACAGTGAAGATGACGGTTTAGAAGACGAGGAAGAGGAAGAGGAATGGGGAGGCATTGAAAGCGATTCAGGTTCAACGGAATCTGAAGCAGAAGAGTCATCAGAAGCAGGAAAGGCAGGAAAAGCAGCCGAAACGACGACGAAACCTGCTGCTGGTGCGTTTCACTTGGAGTCGGTCACAAAGCTTTCCGGTTGGGCTGAACACATCGAAGGTTCTGTCTATGTTCCACCCCATCTGAGGAAGGCTCCTGCAACGCAATCCGAAGCTCTGCTGAAACTAACCCGCCAACTCAAGGGTCTTCTCAACAGGTAAGTGAAGCATAAGTTATCCCTGCCCCGTTTTATTGAAGGATTTGCCAGGATGTCAGAGCAAAACATTGGAAGCATCGTTGGCAGTATTGAAGACATCTATCGGGATAATTCGCGCAATGGTACGTCTGCAAGTTTTATTTTGCCAACACGACATTGAGCCTGTCCACCAGACGTTACCTCGACTTTGACGAACTTGGTCATTGAAGGCGTCGCCTCGCATTCGGTACTCCTGGACTCCTACGTCGTACTTCACGCCGCCTTTGTTTCGAGTTTACACAAGCTCGTTGGCATCGAATTCGGTGTGTATCCATCTAGATTTCCTACAACCCCAGTTCCGCCCTAACCAGCCATAGCGGCTCACTTTGTCCAACAGGTGGTCTCCAACTACGAAAAATATTACGAAGCCCTATCCACCCCATCCTCGTCAGATGCCCCCCAACAGGAAGACGACGACAAAGGAAAGGAATGCTCGAATTTGATTGTGCTTCTTTCCGAATTGTACAACTTCCAGGTTATCTCATCCATACTCATGTTCGACATCATTCGGGCATTGTTAAAGGATGAGATTTCCGAGTTCAACGTTGAGCTATTGCTCAAGATTCTACGCAGTACGTGATTCAGGGTTTGTTCGGGGGGCGATATATATCAACGAGTGTTTCAGACTCTGGCCAACAGCTGCGAGCCGACGATCCTCTGGCCCTGAAGGATATCGTTCAGATTGTTCAGGACAAGGTCGAGGGGAAGGAGAGCGCCGTCAGGTAATCTACATCCAGCTTGATCTCGAAGCAATCCCTAACTCTGTCTCCAGTTCAAGGACGCGGTTCATGATCGAAACTTTGACCAACCTCAAAAACAACAAAATAAAAAAGTTGGGGGAACAAAATCAAGGCGGTGCAGCCGTCGAACGGATGAAGAAGTTCCTAGCAGGTCTGAGCAAAACGAAGCACGTTCTCGCCCATGAACCTCTACGGATCTCCTTGGAAGACCTCCATTCTGCGAATACCAAGGGCAAGTGGTGGTTGGTCGGAGCTGCATGGGGTGGAGACCCACTTGTGGATAGGCAAGCACATATGGAAGAGATCGCGGCGACACAAAAGGCTGCAAGAGATGAAGAGAGTAGCCTGCTTAAGCTCGCGAGGAAGCAGGGTATGAACTCCGATATTCGAAGGAGTATATTTGTTGTTCTTATGAGCAGCGAGGTAGGCCTCCTAACGGATGGGATGTGCAAGGAGCATACTGAACCTTTTCTGCAGGACTATGTCGATGCTTGCGATAGACTTTCTCAATTAAACTTGACTGAGGTCCAACAGCGCGAAATCGTTCGCGTGCTATTGCACTGCTGTGGCAACGTGGGTTCTTCTCGCCTCAGTTTAGCGCTCTGCTAACTCTCCCTCAGGAAAAATCATACAATCCTTACTACGCCCTCGTCTGCGAACAACTCTGTAAAAAGTCCCATTCCTACAAAATCACCGTCCAATTCTGCTTATGGGACTTCCTTCGTGACCTCGGGGAGACGAAAGTGGGCGGGGCCGAGCTCGTGAAGAATGCGACGGATGATGGGTTTGATGTCAAGAGTATCTCTCGGACAAGGATGAACAATGTTGCCCGATGTTACGCGTGGTGGGTGGCCAAGGATGCTGTTTCGTTGAGTATCCTCAAGGTGCGTTCCAGCATATCGTATCTGGTTCCTGTGGAGAAGTATCTAATCTGGCGCTTTGCCCAAATCGCAACACCGAACCCCGAACCGAAACACTCCTGGAACACCAATTCCAATTCGAATCGATGCCCGATAGCCGGTCGACTTCACCATGCTCAAACCACAAACGAGAGGCTTCCTTAAGGAATTCTTGACGCATCTTCTTCTCAACAGCCAACTTACCACTCCGGTGGTGACGAACGATCTAGGGAGCGTAGCGGCGACATTGCCGACGAGGAACCGGGGTGCAGTGGAGGAGATCTTCATCAAGGCGTCTAGGATTGATACAGTGGCGATGGGCCTGGTATATTTCATGAATGAGGCATTCAAGGAGGAGGTGAAGAAGGGTAAGGCGGAGAAGGAGAGTAGGGAGGGAGGGAAGGAAGACAAACTGAGAAGCTTCTTGGTCTGGGGAGTCGAACTTGCGAAGGACACTTTGCAGACTGGTTTGGACGTTATTCCAGACCTGTAGCAGACAGAGGAGGAACCACCGGACCATGGAGCATACCCAAAAGACGGTGGCGCAATTAAATACTCGACCACGAATGCTTTTAGATCCGATGTAGAAGGAGCCTCAGAACTCGGAATGAGCGTGCCGTCATGGTGACATTGGGGGCCAGTATAAAATCCTTCCAGCGCATCTGCTCCAGATTCGACTAGGGGATTTTAAGTATTCGCAAAAGCTACTAGAGGGAAGTTACATCAGACATCATACCGCCGTGACAAAGAAAACGAAGACCACAAACAGATGTCCCCGGAAAAGATATCTACATAGGTACGTAAGGTACAACACGGATGTGGATGCGGACGACAACTAGAAGACAACAAAATGCAGAACAAAACGACCAACGAATGGGAGATAGAGATGAATGTGCGTGCAGACAGAAATAAAATGCAGAACTTGTTTATAGCGACCCCTTCCCTGTCTCATTCCTCATACCCCTCGTCAACATCAGCAACAGATTCTCTATCCTCGCTTGCCGATCCTGGTGTGCAAAGTCGTTAAGGCCCATCTCAACCAAAGAATAGAAAAAAGACAAGAGATATCACTAACCTGCAACTCCTTCATCTCCTCTTTCAACTTGTTAACCGGCAAACTCTTCGCATCTTCCATCAAACCCTCCAATTTCTTCACGCTCGTCTCCATGTGCATCTGGGCTTCACGGAAGACCGGTGCAGTGTGGGGGTATTGCAATCCTCCGTAACCAGCACTGGTACTTCCTTGCCCGCTCGAATATCCAAAGATGTTGTGGTCATTGTACCCTCCACCGTGACGCCCATCATACCCGCCACGCCCGTACCCGTGCATATGGTGCTGTGGAGGCGGGTATCCGGGCACTCCAGCAGTCAAAGCACCATAGCTTGGGGTGCCCCTGATAGGAGATGCCCCTCGCCCAGAGTAAAGACGTGCAAGTGGGCTCCTGGTTGTTTCTTTAGTAACAACTTCAGGGGAAGAAACATCAAGAGGAGACAGCACGCTCCACAGGCGTTGCCTTGGTTGACGCCGTGGCGAGCCTCCCGAACCTAAACCGCCTAAACCATTCCCATGTCCTTGTCCACCGCCGTTGCTGTGTGCATAAGGGTAATTGGTACCATGTGCGCCAGAAGTCGACAATTGTGCCGACGACCCGGACGGGAAGGCGTACATGGTCGCGGAGGGCGGGTGGGACATGGGGTCGGGCGAGGGCGCCAGGGGGATCGATTGGGTTGCTTGATCCGGATTCTCGTCGTCGCTTATCTCGAGGATAGGACTTGCTTCGGTCAGATCCATACGTATAGACGACGGCCGTTTCTTCAGTCCTGCACCACCATTCCCATCCCTCACAGGCGACCTAGAAGGCGTTGCGTCCCTCCTTGTCGACCTGCTCCCCCTTCTCGACTTCCTGCTCTGCCCACCGCTCCTCTCCTCCTTGTTCACACTGCTCTTACTCTTCATTGTCTCCCTCGAATGCACGGACTTGAGCGCCGGGCCATCCTCATCTTCTTCTTCACTAGACCACAGATCACCGACAACCTCATCATCCTCGCAGACTTCAAATATCGCCTCCCACAACTCACTTTCCACACTTCCCACCACAGCTTCGACAAGCGGCATATGCCTTAGATGCCTCGGCAAGCTGTTGTAAAACCCCTGCGCGACATCTTTGAACGCTTCGCGTAGTTTCCCGATGGATGGCGCACCGGAGGAAGTGTAGAATCCCGAGGCGAGGTAACGCTCGTAGAGAGCGATGACAATGAGTTGGGGCAGGGAAGTGACGCGGATGAGGAATACGTTGAAGGTGTGGAGCTGGCGTGGCGTGAGGAAAAAGGATGAGGGTTTGAGGAGGAGGAAAGCAAGTAGGTTGAAGGGCGGTTGATAAGAGAAGAGGGCGTCGGATTTGACACTGCAATCTGGATGAGGGCCTGAAGGGAGGATATGGTCCGGACTTTGACGTACCCTTCGACGGTAGAGATCGTGTACTGGAACAGGCACTCTTTGGTAGCATTCTGCATGGAGCGTGTCAAGAAACCCCGATTGTGCGACAAGAGATGCGAGAACTCACTGCATCAATCCTTGCCACCGTATTCGACAAAATAGAAATCAGAACTGCGACACCGCTTAGTTCCCTGATGTACCCAAGTGCAACTCGGTCACTTACTAGTTAACAAAAGCGTATTGGAAAGGGCCGCAAACGCAGTCATGAGAATAGGTCCCCATAGTGGATGGAAACTTGAAGCCTGGTCGAAGCTGAGTGACGTGTTACCGAACCAGATTTGGACCATGAGCCAAGCGATAGAGGCTGCGGACCAATCCTTGCCTTCGGGGTTGTCGGCGGCTGCAAAGATTTAGGTTAGGAGACTGTCGCGTGCAGGAAGAGGCGCTGACATACCAAGGGTCCATAGAGTGAACAACAATCCGGAGAAGCAGATAGCAGCGATGGTGATGAAGAATGCGAATTGAACTATCATTGCTCGTAGAGACCTGCCTCACTGTCAGTGTTTGATGCTCTGGTACATGTGAAGGGCCTACAGGATGACAAGATTGTCCGAGACGAAGAAGAATGCCAATCTGGCGTGCCTCCGGTTATCATGGGTGTTATACAGTCAACGATGTCCCCATACCGAGGGAAGAGGATGCATGCCCCACAAGCAAGTACATCAAACGCCATTGCAGACGTTTCCACTGCAGCACAGATGGTTTTGTAAGGCGGGACGTAGGACGAAAGAATAAGGAGCGTACAGTTGCCATTGGATAGACCCTGGATTCTCAACACGACATACGCGAGGAAGATGAGGATGAACGTAAAATCGAACGCGTTCCAGATCTACAGTAGATCCCAATACAGTTCAACTTGACGTCGAGGTAACAAGGGGACGAGATACCTACATTCGCGATGTAAACTGCAGATTGGGGGTCATTTAGTTTTAGCCGCCCGGCCAATATGCGAGGAACAAAACACGCACTGATCCATCCATGTCCAGTCGAAGCCGTGTATTCCTCGAGTGTGAAAGCTGCCGCAAACACGATGAATACTAGTTCGTAGGGTGTCACTTGGGACTTGTCCTGATCTGTCGGCACGGAATAAAGTTATTTTTCTGCAAATGAAAGGTTCCGTGACGTGACATGACACGAGGAATACGGGAACAAGGACAGGAAGCACCGCTCAAGGGGAAAAACTGAAGACGGGCGGAGATGAACGAGACATGTAGGCGTGGAGTGGGTGTAGTGATAGCGGTAAAATAGGGTCAGGAGTGGAGATTGGGCAAGTGTCAAGGAAGAAGAAACACCCAAAACGGTTGAACGTACTGGAGAGACATAGCATGAACATGACCAGTAGAATGGCGAAATTAATGAACTCGAGGTAGTTGCCATATTGCGGGACCCGAAGACTATCGGGGTTGACGGTGAGCATGAAAACGTGCATGTCACGTTGCAGGATAGGAGTAGGAAATGCCAGAGAAATTATATCAGCGTCAGAGTATTGCGCGGACGGGAGAATGGGACGTACCGATAATGGTCCAGCCAGGAAGAGCGCTTAGGGTCGTAGATCTCTATAGCTCTCGACTTGTAATTGTCTGCCAGGAGTGAACGATTTGCTGCAACCGTGAAGACAACCCGCCCAGCATAGATATCATTGACTACTTTCTGGGTAACAGTTGAAGCCAAAAAGTCTTTGGCTTCAGTCGCAATCGCCATCTAGTAAAACGCGTTCGGTTATGATCATTGTGCTTGGTAACGAGTGACGACATACCTCGATGGCACTGTGAACGGCAGGCCCAATATCGTTGTCCTTGCTGCCCATATTCATCTTCACTTCTTCTACGACCTGTTGGCTAGCCCCAGCCAGTGGGTTCCAGCTTGTTGTCAAGACAGCCACGAGTTGGATGTAATGAGTCGCGAAACGACCGAGGAGCTTAATCGCCAGGATCTCGCAGAGTGAAGCCCTCGAGACCATGACACCCGCGTACGCGAGCTCTGCTTCAGATTCTGTGAGGAAGTACTGGCGGACGACGAGACACGCATAAACGACGGATATGTTGCGCAGACGAGCATATTTGTTGACCAGTGGACGAACGATTGAAAAGTTGATATCTGCCGCTGTTAGTTGCCTGGATAGGTGCTCAGTTGTATTCCAACAGGGGTATTCGGTACGTACTCCCAGCTCAGGGCGCTGTCTGTACAGCAGGAGGTGATGAGGATAAAGCAAGGGCGGAGCAAGAGTCTTCTCGTTACGCACCAATTGTTTTCTGGGAAAGGAAATGTCAAAAAGCTTATCCACAGGTAAGATACTTCGAATGACGCATAACTTACGGTTACATCCTTCCTCAGAGCAGGAATGAGGGGAAAGACCTTGACTTTAGCAAGATTCTCTGCTGTTGGTGCCAACAAAGGCGTTGTCTGTTGCTCGGGGTCCATGGGACATGGGTGAGCAGAAAGAAGGTTAGGCTACATAGCCGCATGGGTTGTGACGAGATTGATATGGTCGGTGATGCAGGAACCGGGAAGAGATCCTGGCCATTCGGATGCCCATTTTGGCTTCCCACTGTGACAAAAGACGACAAAAAGCCCCAGCGGCGCTGGTTGTGGTCTTTTTGTGCTGCAATGATTCTATTCCCTTGCTATTGTTGTGGGTGCGGCGGGAATAGAGGGGATCAGCCCAAATGGGATCAAGGCAAGATTCGCCGCCTGTCCAAATCCGAAGTGCCTTGTACTTTTTCCACCTCCAATCCTTATCCTTAAATTAAACTACTTATACCAATCGCCCGCTCTTTTCCATACCCACACCTTACAGTCTCTTTTTTCTCTTCTCTCTTTTCCTCTTATCTTTACTTCTCCTAATTCACGAAGCATGGGATGCTGTTTCTCTGAGCCAGTAGATTTCGACGGCGAGGTCAACCTCTATCACTTTGACCTCCACCGCGCTGTGGGGAAGGGCGCTTTTGGAAAGGTCCGTTCTGCTTCGATTTGCCAGAACCGACATGACCACTAATCTCGCTGTCCAGGTCCGCGTTGTTGAACACAAGCGATCCAAGAAGCTCTATGCCCTCAAGTACATCGACAAGACACGCTGCATAAAACAGAAGGCTGTCGCGAACATCATCCAAGAACGGAGATTGCTCGAAGAAGTACGCACATTCCAGCATGTTCTTCCCACTTCTTGTCCCTGACGATCCTACCCTGCCCACATTCAGATCGACCACCCTTTCGTCGTCAACCTGCGCTATGCATTCCAGGACGACGAGAACTGCTTTTTCGTCCTCGACTTGATGTTGGGTGGCGACCTCCGATGTTCGTCCGCCGTTTGCTTGCATTTTCTTACATTCCACTCAACGTCCAACCAACAGTCCACTTGGAACGCAAAGGCCACATCCCGGAGAACGTCGTGCGATTCTGGGTAGCTGAGCTCTCCAGCGCGGTTGACTACCTGCACCGACAGCGGATAATCCATCGGTACGCGCCATCTCACCATTCCACCTCTTCACATGTTCGCTAACGACCGCCTTGATCCTAACAATCATAATCATATGGCTCCCCTGTCCCCCTGACTCTATCCCCGGCCTCCTACACCGCCCCTCGCCCCTCTGATTCACATTACACAGTGATATCAAGCCCGACAACATCCTCCTCGACTCGGAAGGTCATGCCCACCTCACCGACTTCAACGTCGCAATCCACTACTCCTCGTCACGTCTACATTCCTCCGTGGCTGGCTCCATGGCCTACATGGCACCCCAGGTGGTGTCACGGAAGGGATACAGTTGGCAGATTGATTGGTGGAGTTTGGGAGTCACAGCCTACGAGCTGATCTACCACAGGCGACCGTTTGATGGTCGGAATGCAGAGAAGATGACACAGAGTATCATGAAGGATACATTGAAGTTCCCTGGAAGGGAAAGCGGAGAGGACGAGAAAGAGAGGGAAAAGGAGTCGTGGTGCAGTGACGATGGGGTTAGCGCTTTGAGAGCGGTGAGTGACATCGGATGATCTCCTTTGGCGAATCTAATTGGCTATCGGTTTACAGTTCATCGAACGAGACCCTCATCAGCGCCTAGGTTGCAAACCGGACGCACGCGGTTTGGAAGATGTGAAACGACATCCGTGGTTTAGAAAAATCGACTGGGACGCGCTCGAGAGCAAGACGATCCAGCCACCGTTTGTACCTGACGTGCGTCTCGTTCCTGTCTTCTTTGGCCACCATCTTTTCCCCCATACATTTGGCGCCCACATACCCACTGTCGGAGTTGCCACACCCGTGCATCAATCATTCTTCCCTGCTTCCACTTTCCCATATAGACGTTTATCGAGAGCGATCGTACTGACGCGAAGCTCGCGTATGAACAGATGAAGCAAGCCAACTTTGACGTCTCACACGAACTGGACGAGTTCCTCATGGTCGAAAAGCCGCTTACCCACTCCAAACGAAAGGCCAACCCCGATCTCGAGAAAATGAAGCCTGAACTGCGTCAACTGGAGGAGCAGTACGTCCTGGTCTTCATTTCTTCTACTAACACTAATGCACTACCTCAGATTCACCGTGTATGACTTTACATCTTCCAAACGCCTGTCTTATTACCCCCACAACCAGCCCATAGTTGCACTCACAGGGACCGAGTCTGGTGACACCGACCGGACGCTGGCGGGTACGATTATTGCAACGCAGACTATGGTTGAGCGGAGTCAGGCAGGATCGCCTATCCAGGGCTTGGAGAGCCAAGGAGGGTATGACGGAGGTTACCAGAGGCATCAAATGTCGATTGATCAGCAGAGAGGGTACACTGGGAGTGTAGGTGTGGGTAGTACGAATGGGCATGCAAGGAGCGGGAGTACAAGGACATACGAAGGAAGTCAACACCAGCAAAGAAGACAGTCGATCCAGTATTCAAGGCCGCAGAGGCCGCAACATGCGCATATTCAACACCAACAATATCAGCATCCGTCACAACCACGGCCGTCCTCGTAAACGCATTATATCTCAAGTCCCTGAGAACTTGTTATGATCTGGCTATGATATTCACTCACATTTGCGGTTATGGCTTTGGGTGAGTATCTTGTTCCTTTTGCGCCTGGGGATGGGAAGCTGATGTGTTCCTGGGCGCTATAGGTTGTGTTATGCGCTCCGGGCGGACGTACACTCGACTATGGAGTACTTTCCTATATCCATGCATCCAGCTTTCTTTACCATACATTTTGTGCCCTCTTAATACCTTTTTCTACTCTACCCGTCTACTCATATCATGCTTTCCCCGGCTTCTACATCATATTTGACCCTGCACACACCCTCATGTTTACATTCGACATCTTCGCATCATCTGCATTCTTCATACTTTTCGATTTGTACTGCTTCAATCCTACTTGCACCGCACCCATCCACACGCATACTCACTTCACTATTCCACCTAGTATACGAATTACGACGACTCCCCTTTTCTTTGATTCTTGTCTACGATCATGTCATACCCCCCTCCTTTGCTATCCTTGCTATCGCAATTCCGCTCACCCGCGTTCCGCAGGCATGTACATACACATAAACATCTGTACCATTATTCGTCGTTGTCGTGGTTCTACGTATTACTTTTCCTTTCCCCTCCTCCCCTGTTTTTCTACTCTTCGCTTCGCCTCGCATGAGACGCTGGATTTGCAGTTCACAACTTCTATCATTTACATAGCTTATTTCCCTCCTTTACGTTGTGTAATTTTAGGTAGATGGTATATGGAATTCTTTGGAAATCGGAACCAGTAAGAGTTGAGGTAGCCAACACACGCTGAGCAGTTTGCATTGCCCATTGGTTGAACAGCGGCGATTGCGGACATCAAGAGGGGTACAAAGAAGGGGTCACTGGAACTTCTTTCTGCGGAGAACTCGGTGTTGAACGTCAGGAGAATACAAAGGTTGACACGTACTTTGTGTGCTGTTTGACATGGACCTCAGGAGGCTCCTAGCAACGTCGAGCCCCTTGTACCAGGGTCTTTGGTCGCCATTCGCGAAGCTCGAGAAGCTGGAGCATTCAAACAAAGGCCACGTAAATATAGGGCAGGTACCTTCATGCTCGAACGGGTCGTCCATTGTTACCCCGGCTCAGTGGGGTGCGTCAGGTGTGAGTTCAATGTATTCAGTACATAACACTCGTTGGAGAATGCGACACGGCTTCTATTTGCTATGGAGACACCCACGACGTAGAGGGTAGTAAGGAAAACCATGAAGCCAGGTCAGAGTAAGAAGTTAGCCCCTATTGTGGGATTCAGATCACGTCGTTCAAACTCTCCTGCCGCGTGAATCTCCGCACGTCATCTGCGCTCGCATGTCCGAATATTGCCATAGCACACGCTTCCCCAGGACTACACGCTCAGTGGATGGAATGAGGCTCGTAAGTTCCGCCAGATTGCCAAGCCATACCATTAGGGGCTCTCCAATTGGGCGACGCGTCCATCAATTGCTGTCAGTCCGCAGGCTTTCACGCAGCTCTTCATCGACAACCTCTTCTTCCCTCTTCCCTTCCACAACCGCAGTCGTTTCCTCCTCTTCGACAGCCACCAGATCAGTACTTGGACTTAACCCAGGGCGTATCTTCACCCCAACATTCGCACCACGGACGTCAGAGATTAGTAGACGCAGCAAACATACCAAAGCGTCTCCTACCAAGAGAACTAGGGAGATCAGTCGGAGGAAAGTCAGGCTTGGAGTAGCTGCTACAGCCACGGAGGCCATGTCGGACAGAATCAGTGAAAACGACGACCAGTGGGAGTCTGATCACGAGAGCGTCGATGAGAGGTACTGGGTCAAGTTGGAGGACGTGAAGACGCTGGAGGTGTTGTACAAGGAGGGTGCGTTGAGGGTGACGCCAGGCCCTGGTGCTGCGGGTACTGAGGGGTCGTCTACCGACGAAGGGGCAAAGGATAAAGCAGGGTACGAACCCAATGCAGAGTTCTTGAAGAAGGTCTCGCTTTTGTGTGTATTCATATTCAACTCCTCTGTTCACAGAGAATGGCCTGAACTGATTACTGGTCTCGATTTCAGCCAAGGCGATATCACGAAGCTCCAGGTTGACGCCATTGTAAATGCTGCGAATAAGAGTTTGCTCGGCGGGGGAGGGGTGGATGGAGCCATCCATGCTGCTGCGGGCCCCAAGCTATTGGCGGAATGTAAGCAGCTGAATGGTGCGAGGACGGGAGAGTCAAAGATTACGAGGGGATATGATCTGCCTGCGTATGTTCCTCTTTCTCTCCGTGGTGTATGCCTGGTTGATGCTGAATATTCGCTTGTAACAGTCGACACGTTATCCACACAGTTGGACCCGTCTACAATGCATCGCAGCCGGAGGAGAAGGCGGAGCTCTTGAAGTCCTGTTACAAGACTAGCTTGGAAGTTGCCGTTGAGAACGGGTTGAAGCATGTGGTACGTATACAGTTGCGTCTCTCCGCAGTCCAGGCTCACTCAAGGCCTCGTGCGGACAGGCCTTCCCGTCTGTTTCGACGGGCATCTATGGGTACCCCATTGTCGATGCTACCCACATCGCAATCAGGACTACAAGAGAATTCCTGGAAGGCCCTGACGGAGACAAGGTATGTCTCTCTCGTCAATTCTTATGTCCTACAGCTCTAACCCCGGAGCGCAGCTGGATAGAGTCATCTTTGTCGTGTGGAGCAACACTGATAGGGAGACCTACGAGTACGTTGTTGACTGAGTGAACTCTTCCCGCCTCGACTCTGATGTTTTTGTCCAGACAACTTCTACCAGAGTACTTCCCTCTTGCATCATAAAGCTCATAGTAATCCTCACCGAAATAAATACGAAAGAATCTGTATGTACGTAGCTCTTACGAGCGGGGCCCCTATCCCCTCCAGTTGCTTCCGCCCCGGATCAAATAAGTGTTCCCACGAGCGAGTTGGATTCGGCGCCAGCACGATCATTTGCGAGTAACTTGTCAGAGGGAGAGAAGACATATGCTCTCCCTCCGCAACCGCGTCCAACATGCCTCCTTGCCGCACATATTCCACAAAACTCCCCTTGCAATTCTCGCCGACAACCTCGAGCAGATTCTCAAGGCCCAATGCAAAGGTCCCCGGCCCACTCCCTCCGTAAAATACCCCCTCGACAACAACAAACTTCCAAGGTCGAAGAGATATCGCTATCCCAATGCAACACCACCAGTGCGGAGGAAGGATATGGTTCGGAAGGACGGGTATATGAGCATCAGTCGCCTGCTGCAACATCCTAGCCTGAGGCGCTATGGCTTTCGCGAGCTGTTCGATGCGACGCGGTTTGACCCTGAGAGACGGTTTCAAATCGTTTATGAACCTGATTCTATTGGGAGCCTGGATGCTGGCGCGTATGGAACCTATCACAGTGGGTCGAATGGCTTGGGAGTTACGGTCGACGGGGCAGGAGAAGGCGGGGTCTCGAGTTCTGCTAGTGGGAGTATTGGGATTTCAGAGGGAGTCGACACAGGGTCTACGGTTCCCGAGATGTGGTGGATTCGACTGAGGCGGGGCTACTATCAAGAATTCGATATGCGCCTGAAGAGGATAACGCATCCGCAAGAAGTCAATGTTGCTATCCATGTCACGACACCTGAAGCTTGGGAGGACATTAGTGCGTTTTTCTCATCGCAGTTGCCAAAAGATATATTCATTAAAACGCGTCTCATAGAAAGAGTCGGGTTAACGCGCCAATCATTCCCTTACATTCAATTCCACTGTGGCATCCCCGGTGCAGAAACCCTCAACCTCCCAGATACAACGGGATGGACGTCCTCGCCTTACTCATCCGCCCTTCACGAACCCATGTTGGCCAGCGGATTCTACACGAAAGAAGTCCTGGAAAAGATAAAATGGGTCCAACGGATAGAGAGGAAACAGAGAATGGATCAGAAATGGAGGAAGCAGGAATTGGAAGCGCCAGATCCGACGAAAGCGTTTTCATGGCCTTCATTCTGGTCGGCGTCCTCTACCGCAAAATCTAGCCCTCCCTCGTCATCCCCCTCGTCCTCGTCACCCAGCCCATGCCAGTCCACTTCCTCACCACCAATACCAACGCCAGCGCCATCGCCCTCACCTCAACCCCCACCGACACACAAAGTCCTAATCTTCCTCAATTTCAGAGACGCCCTCCGCAGTGGGATCAAATTCTACCAGTCCAAACAGGACAAACGCGTGCTTCTAACACCGGGAGACGAGAATGGGTGTATACCGCCCTGGTTGTTCAGGAGAGTGCACAAAGTCCAAATAGCGAGGCAGAGGGTGTTGGCTCGTCCGAGTGGAAGTTCGTCGGAAGGAGTTGGTGGCCGTGGGTCAGCTTCGACCTGGGGAGAAGCGAAATCCTTGGAAGTGCAAGGTGCAAGTGCTACAGTTACCGGTGTAAATGAAGCGGACTCGACGGCCCGGGCTGCTTCTGATTCTCCCGAACACAGCGACCAGACAAAACCTAACCGCGAACAGTTGAGACCGACCCCTGCCGCAGACACCCAGCCCCCTCATCGATCGGAGTTAGTCGACGTGGATGTGGAGGTTTCCCGTGAAGAGATAGAATTCGACCGCTCTGTCCCACCGGGCAAAGTGGAGGTCACGGAGACAGTGTATGAACATGAAGAGCTCGCACCGATAGTCGAAATTGAGGACGAGTTTGAGACGGAGAAGAAGGACGCAGAGGAGAGGGTGCCAAGAGACGAAGACGAAGGTTGGGATGAGCAAAACCCCAGGAGCGAGGTGGCGGGGCGCGGAAGTGAAGGGGACAAGGATGGGGCAGTTTGGAAGGAAGTTTCTGAAGGCCAGAATGTCAAGGAAGGAGATGGGGAGATGGGCGTTCACAGAGACGACGGAGCGGGCGAGGTGGCAAGCAGAAGATAGGCAAAGGCACTCCGCGCAAATCTCATTCTCTCACACGACTCTATCCTATGACCTCCTGCTTTGCCAACCAAAAGTCACAATATATCGTACACGCGTCGTAGCTTTACGGGACTAATGATAATACAGACTACTTAGAATACAAGAGCACTTCTTTGACACACACGTCAATCCGATATCTCGTACACCTCAGCAGGTTCAACAGCCATTCTCGTCCGCTGGCTCTGCGGTTTCGAACGTGAAGGTCTTTCATTCACACCTCTTTCATCATCGTTATTCCGTTCGCCTTCTCGTCGCTTCTGGGACTTGGTCAGTTTCCTACCGCTCATCGTATGTTCAGCTGTCCTTCCCTTCGTCCTAGTTCTCAATCCCGACACAACCATCGCGTCAAAGTCAATGTCGTCGCTATCCTCGTCATTCGAAGGAGTCGGTGAACGCGAAAAAGACATTCGCCGCGGTCGAACGCGTCGTCGAGGAACGGATTTATTTTCTTTAGTATCCTCTCCTCCATCTTCGCCTTCGATTTCGACCTCTTCTACCGCCCGACTCAGGGTTTGTGTCTGCCGGACATTCCTCGCAGTTACATTTCTGGTGCGTGGAATAGTTGGATGCAAGTCCACCGGCATATGTGGCCGAACGTCTTCGTCTCCAGACGAATCATGCGATGTCGTGTCCAGGAGGTCCACTATCTCCGGTGATTTAGGGCGAGGCCGGGAGGCAGGACGAGAGGAGCTCGTCTTTGCAGGGCTAGTGGTTGGCCTGGTGGTGGAAGGCACTCGTGATGGACCAGTTCGGGTATTAGCATTGCTGCTATTGCCGGCCTTGCTACCTACTCTGGCATGTCCCCGACCCTTGGGTTGGCTCTGAGATTGTCTCTCGAATTGTGAAAGAGGGAAAGGCATCTCAGGTGCTACATCCAAGACTTGAATCGACGCTGTCGATTTATCATCCTCGTCAGAGTCGGAGATGGCGATCACCTCAGACGACTGGGGCTGGCTTTGCCTCCAAGACGGTGGAGGGACTCTGCGCTGAGATGAAGGAGGAGGACGGGACCGTGGTTTAGTAGGTGAAGATGTGGCGGTTTCTCGCCGTGAGGCTCTGATTGGGGATGAGGAATTTGCGAGAGTGTGAGACGAAGCGGAGGTCGGTAGGGTTTTCGATTTGGATTTCGAAGGTGAAGCCTCTGGGTGCTTGGAAGGGCTACATGAACTCGCTGACTTGGACTTGGACCCGTCACGTTTATTCTTCTTAGCGCTTGCTGCTAAATCTGCGGCGATAATCGTTTTGGTCGTTCTTGTAGCGGCAGTCGCGGAGTTGTGTTGGTCGATAAAAGCTGCAGTCCTCCTTTCGACCTCCTCCAACTCGCGTAAATCTTCACTGTCGAGTATAGGGAAATCGTCGAATTCGTCGTCGAAAATGTCCGCTTCCATTCGAGTATCATTGAGATTCCCTTTGTCCGTCGGCAAGTCGGATACAAAAGTATCCTGAATGTCTGGAACGAGTTCCAGTGGCTCGCCGAAAACAGGTGGTCTTTCCAAGACACTGGTAACAGCGGAGGGCTTCGGTTGACGCGTTAAGAGTGTAGGTTCTTCGTTCTCGTCTTGACTCATCGGATAATCGTCGTCAATTTCGATAGTTTCTTGGTGGACCTGAGAAGTGGGTACTTTGGAAATGTTGGATGGAGCGCTGGGACGTACAGGAGGGTTGCTTGCAAGGGCTTCCTGCTCGATTTGGTCCAATGCTTCCCAGTCAAAGTCATCTTCAAACCCTCCACCAGGTGACGATCCTGGTGTGACAGGTTTAGGCAAGGTCGGTGCGGTTTGCCTTAGTGTGGGTGATAATGCCATGCCAATAGCCCGAGAGCTGCTGGATGGAGCACCGTTGTTGTTGAAGTACTGGGAGGTTACTGTAGCAGTAGCGGTGGTACGAGAGACGCTGGCGGAGGATAAGATCGTGCTTGAAGTGTTCGGAACGCGTCGACGCTTGTCCTCGAGGTTAGCATCTTCGTTGGACCATTGGACCGCGGGTGGAGGGGAAGGAGGGACTATTTCTTGAAGCGATGTGCGCCGTACAGCCTGCGGGGAGGGGATCGGAGCTGGGATATCTCCTGGAGCCTGATCTTCTGCCGGTTGAGGTTCCTCTTCAGGATCCAGACTAAGGAATTGCGATTAAGCAGAATTTGCCAAATAACGACATGACATACACGCACCCCAGTCGTCGTCGCAAGCCTTGTTTGAACTGGAAATCTTTGCGAGCATTCTCAACGCTATTTCCACCTTTCAGAAATGTGTTTATTGGTTCAAGGTGCGCTACGCCCTTGACTACCTTGACGTCCTTCAGTTGCATCTGGTCGCGTGTCAGCAGACGAACATTGGGATACCGCGCATGCAGTGACATACCTTGAACCCCAAAGGAGTGGTAAGCAAAGACAGCTGCGGCAATGGCTTGTATTCCATCGCCTTGAATGTCGTAAAACCATCACTCAGATGAAACATCAACGTTCCTCTAGGATATTTGGGCATTGGCCCTTCGTCGCCTTCAATCTCCAAGTCTCCGCCGTCGCCTTCCATATCTTCTTCCACCTGGACCGGCTGCCCTCCATTCCGTCTCATAAGCGTTTGTATCCGCTCTTCTCTCGCTTTTCGAACTTGTTCTAGTTGGAATGCACTGATTCCTACATCGGTGAGATCCTTTATCTCCACCAATACGGGAGGTCCTGAGATTCGGGTGGTGGTCTCCATATTGGATATAGCGGGAGGGACGCCCGTGTCCTGGATCGTGGAATCGTACAAATCAGATTTGAGCAGCTGGGATTCGATTTCTTCGAGGACATGTTGGGGTAGGGATCCTGGAGGTAGATTATCCATTACCCATTCGTGACAAGCTTCTAGCCATTTCTGATTTTCGTTGAAATTCCGTCAGAATTAACAGAAGCAGGCATGGTTGTCTGATTAGCATTCAGCAACTCGGAAATGTAACTGAACATACGCGATAAATCTTGGGCTTTGGGTATTTTTTGTCCAAGTAGTCCACTATATACTGAGGGACCTCGTTCATGGCGATGATAGTTGAAGAACAAAGAGCCACTAACTTTTACGACGCGACCGTGACGCGCCTCGTGTTATGATGCCGCGCTTGATGGAACTGATGGCCAACTCTGGCGTCTCTCATGTCACAAATCCAGAAGAAAATATGGCCATGCGGCTACTACAGTACTTTTATGATTGGGATGCATAATAGAAACAGACTATCTATCTGAATCTCTATTCCATCTCCACATCGCCGTCTTCGTCCTCACTACCTATATCCTCCCACTCTTCACCGCCCTCGTCTGCATCCTCGATAGGGGATGGTTTTATGCCCATGGAATCGAGTTTCGCAACAAGTTCTTCACAGTGGTCGATGATAGGTTTATCAGGGTGGTCTTGATTTCGGTGCAGCTGAAGGCTGGATTAGTCCCCATCGCAACACGGTATTCTAGATCACATACCACTCGACATGTCTCGAGACAATCCCGAGCATCCTTCGCCAGTTCCTGCCATGTCAATCCATCATAGCTTCCACCTTCTTCCTCAGCTTTTTCCGACATCAGGTAGAAGCACCACCCCTCCAGATACCATGCCTCGACGTCTTGGTCATCGGAAGACATAATGCCATGAAGTACGAGAAGGGCCGGGGCGTAGAGAGCAAGTTCAATGAAAAGTTTGACGAGAGAGAGGCGATTGGGAATGGGAGGTATTCGGGGATCATCTACGGGTGAATGTGAGCTTCCTAGCGTCCTGTGTCCTGTGTCCTCCAGTAGCCGATGAAAACCTACCGAGATCAAGGTCTTTCCACAGACCCCAAGCCTTCTCCAAAATCTGTTTCGCATCGTCCGGTCTCTGCTGAGACATTCTGACAGAAGCCAGAGTCTGCAGGGCCTCCGGGTTATCGGGATCAGTCTGGAGAGCGAGATTCAACAGATCTTCGCATGTTTTTTCAGCTTCAGGTTCGAAGCTTGCAGACGGCTATTAGAACGAGATAAAAAACATACAGGTAGCTCAGCTCACCATAAATCATATCTTGGATCCATCCAGAGTTCCACCTGGCCAACAAGTGCCCGCACAACATTGCTCTTCATCTCGATCTCATCTTCACTGGGAATCCCTGTAGAAGCTGGCTCTTTGCCTTTTAGCTGGGCAAGGAGGATATTCACAGCACTATTGAAGTGCTGCAAGGCAAGCCTGGGATCTTCTTCACTGAGCTGCGCGAGGTAGAGGTGCGCTGATGGAGGTGGGACTGCAGGGGCACCGGGGTTTGGTGGAATGAGCGATTCAAACACCTGCATGAGTAGCTCTAAAATTCGGTCTATGGTCATTGAAGCACTGAAAACCCACTTTTCTGGCTTCATCAATCTCTCCAGTCTCCAGTAGCGATACTCCCAACATTTCCTTCGCCTCTACATTGGTGGCATCCTGTTCGAGGATTCTCTTTGCGAATTTCAGCGCAAGTTCATAGTCGCATTGTACAATTAATTCTTGAGCTTTTTTCAAGAGAGCTTCTGTCGTCGGCGGGTTGTTGGAAGATATCGGTGTTTCCACTGTCGAAGCGGTCTCTGCTTTAGAGCGACCCTTCTTTTTTGGCTTCGTCCGACCCATGAAGAGAATGTGGTGGTAGAGATTAGGAGCCTGTTTACATAATACCCTCTTCTGCGAGACCGAGATCAAACCCCGCAGAGTCCGGAGGCAGATGTGTCGCGACTGCGAAACATGGTATTGTTATTGGGACCTAGCTAAGTACTGCACAAATCGGCTGAAGGAACTCCCGTCTTATTCACTCTCTCAATTGGCCCTGAGGAATATATTTCCACTTGGAGAAATACGCCTCTGCTTTGCCTGCACCTCCATTCGTGGTGCAGTATACCCCGAGCAGCACGCCTGAACCACATAAGCCAAGGAGGAGGAGATATGTAGACATCACACACCAGTAAAGCCCCAGCTGACAGGGTCATTTGAAGCAACGACGATTGTCTGCAATTCGCGAGATCCAGCAGGTCCAACAGCGAACGAATAATGGGAGACGTTGGACGCTTTAACTTCTAGTGTTAAAGTCTTCCCTTTCCACGCATCTGGGACAGGGAGGACGACTGGGTCTGGTACAGGGACATAGGACTCTCCGCGGAATCGGATATGCGGAACAACCTTTCCGTTCTCGTTGGCTAGGCCAACTATGCCCATGTGGAACTGGTGGTTCTGCGTAAGGAAAGTCGTAATGCCGGCCTCTTCTTCAAGAATCGTAGGCTTAAAGTCTAGATCGACTCTGTAGGTAAAGAAAGTATGCTGTTGTCGACGAGAGACGAAGGATTGGCCTTCGGGTCCAGCATAGTTTCCATTAAGAGCTGTGAGGTTGAGTCGCGATGATTTGATGCGAAGAGTGTTCGGATGACCGCGAGGAGAGACAGCGTACGAATCAGGGATAGGGAAACGCCAATGAGTGAAGTGAGCTGGCAATTGAGACCCTGGAACGAAGTCAATGTCATCACCCTCCCCCGTGAATGGCCTGGCAGAGTTGGAACAGTCAGTAGAAGAACCTTTGGAAAATCGATGTTGAAGAGACCAACCCTACGCCTTTGATGTTCCTGTTGGGGCGAGGAAGCTTCCATCCGCTTATTTGCCCACTGATTTGGGTGAAGTAAGGCCACTCTCCTTTCTTCCAAGTAACTGGAGCAAGCACGGTTTCCCGGCCCATAGGGTAGTACAAATAGTCTGGACCACTGCGTGTAGAGAGTGCAACGCCCCACCTAAGCGACACTTTAGTCTGTTTCTCAGATAGTGTACATGGCACCTACCAGTTACCGCCTCCATCTTGGAACAGGTCGGCATGACCCACGGTCTGGACTAAAAGATGAGGTGTATAATCGTCTGTTAGGTCACAAGGAGACAAGAAATCTTACACAAGCTACTGGTGTTAGCGTTTGTAAGGATGGGGTTGGCGGGGTTCGATTCAAAGGGGCCACTCAGACTCTTCGAGCGAGCGATCGTCTCCATATGTCCGAGTCCGGTACCACCTAGTGGGAGTGTTGACAAACCCACCGTTGGGATTAGGTACTAAGAACACACCTTCTGCGGCCATAAGGTAGTAGTACCCGTCCTTTCGATAGATGTGGGGGCCTTCAGGAGCCTATCGTTCTCGCGTCAAAACCAACGATTTCTCTGTTTACATATCCGCTGCTTACCATGCCTCCCGTGCCTTTCCAGATGAGCTTCCAGTCCGAAAGCACCTCGCCTGTTTCAAGATCGACTTTCGCTTGATAAATACCGGGGCTGGAAAAGGCAAGCTCGTCGGATATCGATCGTGAATTGTCGTAGTACTCTGCTCACCTAACCTGCCACGCAAATGCAGCATTGATGTATGACTGGCCGTCGGTATCCCAGAAGGGCGATGGGTCATAGCCTTGGAACTTGAAGTGTGTTGCAACGGACCAAGAGGAGGGTTTGTATGGGTCTTTCCCCCTGAAGATAATCTGAGGGGAAAGTCAAGTTTTGAGTCCTGGAATGGAATTCTGATGCCAGGTAAGTAAATCGACGGACATTGTCCCATCTGTCGGGATCGTTTTGAGGAAGATGGTCATCGACGAGGGTGGTGACGAGATAGAAAGTCTTTTTGTGATAGCGCAGAGCTGGCGCCCATATGCCACTAGGTTCAATCCGTATAAGGTTCTGTCAGCTTTAGCTGTGAGATAACCAGACCTGGTGGATCGATTCGTTTCTGCGAGCCTGGGAAGTTGCTCTCGTCGATTGAGTACATGTCCTAGACTGTCTTCAGGACGAGCTCAGATTAATCAATTCGAGAAAACTCACCAATTAGCTTCCAGTTCTGCAAATCTTTGCTTGCATGGATCGGGATGCCAGGAAATGCATTGAAGCTAGATGAAGCGCAGAAAAAGGTCTCATCCCACTCCTTTACAAAGATGCAGCTTGGGTCAGGATGGAACCCAGGAAGCATAGGGTTGTGAAACGTCGAGTTCCTGGAGAGTAGCTTCTGCCCCAGGGTCGGTGCTAGAAGGAAAAAGAGGCTCAAAAGGCCCACGACGAGACGATTCATCTTGCAAACTGCCCAGAGAGATAGAGGGGGGATTTCCCAAGGCAATAGCCAGGCATTTCGACACTGTGGAGCTTCTTAAGAGGTTTTGAAAAGTACATCATGGGCATGTGGTCGGAGAAACACTGGAATTCGTAGAACCAGTTCCAGCTTCGCTGTTGACAATGGTGGTGGAACGCAAGCTTCGTTTGGCTCGAATGAGGCTAACGGAGGCTGATGGCGGGAAAGCACGGACCGTCGAGGTCCGAAACGGGTAACACACCAGTCGACGAGGCCAGCAGGTCTTGCAGTAGCGACGACCTTTTCACCTTTGACCGTCAAGGCTATGGCTATTGAGACACGTTAATTGCGACCCTCCAATCAGCTCTAAGACTCTTCTCCTGCTGGATGGTCCATACCATGGGTCCATCAATCTTCGAGTACTCTCACAGGGATCCCAAGCCGGAGGATGGTCTGTTTCTTGAACGATTGGAGTCGTTCATGAACAAGTGTCTGGCAGATATCAAGGCGTTTTCCGAGAGAGAGCTGCGTCCATTTGAAGAGGTCTCTCTAGTTCCATTCGTGCCGCCGTTGGGCATCCTAATACCCTCTTCATTTTTCCCCTATGCTAGACACGACGCTCTGTGGCGGAATGGCATGCTAAATATCTCTTTCAGCCTTTGACTCCCGGCGACAATGCTTCCATTTCGCTATCTTCGGACAGAAGACAATACGGTGCGTCTTTACGATATAGATTTCTATCGCGTGTTCTTATAACCGCCCCATAGTCCGATCCATCCTGATGGACACCTCTCGTATTCTGGAAAATCTTGCCGAAACCTCTGGCGTCCAGTCATTCTTCTTGGCAATAGACCCTCAGGATAACCTAGACCCTGGATTTTTGGGTGGGTCGCTGCGTGGTCGAGAGTTTTGGCGGGGCCTAAGAGGAGGAGGCGAACCCGGAGCCAGAGCTTTCAAGCAATTTTGTTTGAAATTTGAGCAGGTGGCGGAGCACCCGAGCGCTCTAAGCGACCCTTATGGATCCCCTCAGACCCCGCAACCATCGACCAGTGTTAAACAGGATGCAAGAACCATTAAATCGGATCTCTATGACACAGTTCGAACCTTGCTCAGGTCTGTCATCGGATACCCCTTGATTCTTTGCATTGTGAGTCTCATATGATATCCTTACAGGTCAGTCAGTGGGATTCGGACTGCTGAGATGAAGTGGACCAATCCTGAAAGGTTGGATCTATACGGAGTGCGCCTTGTAGGATGGCCTCCGAATATACCATCGCAAAACCCCTCGACTTTGAAAGTGAATCAGAATAAGCAACTCCTTGACTCTTTCAAGAGTGGCGCCACAAAGTTCGAAAGACTGGCTATCACGGAACAGGAACCTCGGAGTACCTCCTTGCCAGTTGAAAATCCCTCCGAGGACTTCTCTTGGGCTTATGATCCCGATGCCGTCCTCCCCGGTACCGTAAGTGGACTATCCTGGTCCCGCGCTTGTCTCTGTCGTTGACGCCCTGGACCAGGATAATCTACCAACACATTCGACCCATCCTTCGACCTCGACCAGCCATGTCACGTCTGGCCTCTCCTCCCTCTCTAGGGACTCACCAAGTTGGCCCTCGCACACTCAGTCTCGTGAAGCCACACCTTTGGAGCTTTCAAATACGCTTGTTCTTGACCCATGGAATAATTTCGATCCTGCCTCGCTGTATGAAAGCGAACCTACCTTGACTCCGACTCCTTTGGAGTGGTATGACGAGGGTCTACGGTATCGCAAGCGTCCACGGAACGATAGTGGTGATGATGTCAAGTAATAACTTCTGCCCCCTTTCGCGTTTATAGATATAGAGCACGGACATTTGTCTTTTAACTTTGTACAATCATACGACTCACGGCGCCCGAAATTGTTAGAGATCATGCAATGAGGCGGATGTCGAAAAGGAGTTGGCACGACCAAATAAAAGACATGTGGTTCCAAGCTCAGGGTCCAGTTGGGGCTTGTTTAAAGCCGCCACACCTTCGCGTTTTTCACGTCTGCCAGTTACGACCAACCCCTCGTTCTTCTTGATTTTATTTCTTCATAATGTTTTCCTCTCTCTTCTCGTGAGTATCGCCCTTTTGTGCCCAAGATCTAACTTTTGACGACCCGACGCAGTGCTGCCCCTGTTGACCCCCACGCTCCTAATTTCTTTTCTGCAACTACCAATGTCCCTGAAAACGAGCTCTTTGGACCATTAGAACCTAAGGATACGGAATGGCTCTGTGCTGGAGGTTTCGTAACGGAGACGCAGACGTTTTACACGATCACTGACGATGGAGTCTCGATAATGTGTCAAGTCATTCACTCCGCGACTGGGCAAGTCTCATCGATCATCATCGATTTGTAGGAATCGTATTGACAGTCTACCCGTGCACCTAGAGTCTGGTATCCCACCGTCCAATTCACCTTCAAGGTCCACGATCCCAAGACTGGCAAGACGATCTGGAAATCTGTCAATGTCTCCAACTTCACCTCATCACCCCCTGGCCTCGACAAACGCTCGTGCAAAGCCGACGAATTCACCCTCACCTACAAGCCAACAAACAATCCTGAATACCCCGAGACCTACGTCGTCAATGCCAACCTTGCTGCTGACCTCCAATTTTCAATGGAGTTCCAGAGGATTGGAACTGTACCAGGATGGAAGCTCGGCAAGGGACCCAAGGCAGGGTATTCCTACTTTGGGCCCGACCTTGAGAAGCCTGAAGGCTATGTGATTCATCGCTTCTGGCCTCGTTTCAAGGCTTCAGGTCATATCATCTCCGAGGGCAAGGCTGACACCGTTCAGGGTGTCGGTATGTTCATCCACGCCATCCAGGGCATGCGCCCTAACCTCGTTGCTTCGGCATGGAACTTCCACCACTTCGAAAGCGAGGAGCTCGGCGGTGTCTCTGCTCTTCAAATGGAATTCACGACATGCGATACCCATGGCAAGAAGGGTTCAGGTTCTGGACGAGTCTCCGTGAACATTGGTTCATTGGTGATCGGCAACAAATTGGCTGTCATCACAGCAGAGACTGCATGGCCTGGAGAGGCACGACCAGCCGATCCCAGCGTTATCTCGCGCACGACCCACCTCGACACCCAGTTCGACCAAGAAACCGGATACAAGAAACCAAGCCGTCAGATTGTCGAATGGAAGGGACCTTCCATCCTCGCCGATGCTCCGGGAACCGTCACTGGCAAAGTAGAGGTCGATGTTGGCGATGTCGAAAACCCCAAGGGTTTGATTGAGAAGATCGACGTTCTGGCGGAAATTCCTTACGTCTTGAAGGTCGCCGTCAACTACGTTGCCGGTACCAAGCCCTACATTTACCAGGTGAGCAGCCACGTTGTTGTATTCTCGGTGAAACCTCGAGCTGACTGACTGGTTTCAGTGGATAAATCCCGCCAAGTTGCATATTTCTGGGCCTGATGCCATCGCCCCCGGACTCTCGAGCGGTATTGACGTCAACGGCACGCTCTACTCTGAATCTACTTTCATCTCCTAATGCTCTGCAATACTACCTTGCTCGTTTACAATGATACTCTTGATGTATGTACAACATAATAATTCAACGGTTCGGGTTCTATCGATGTGCAAGTCTGGACCTGCCTTTGTAGGATCCCCATCCTGGTGTGGTATCCAGGAGAAGCGCTCATTATATTCAGCACGTCTAGAACTACATACATATCACTAGGATCATCATAGGACGCCGCGTTGACGGCGCCTATCCATGACTTGGAGAAACTTGGACTGGGAACCAATTCGGCTCCCAACTCCTTCTGCATCGCGAGGATCGTATTCGTCCTTTTCATCGTAAATATAGTCCATCCCTCCTCTGTCCCTCTCTACTGACATCACCCTCGCATACTCTAAGAACAACCTGCCGAGCATCGTCAACAAAGAATCACGGAAACGGGTTGTGCTCTAGGCTTACCGGAACATGTATGCTGTCAGGTCAACTTTCCTCCAGTGTGTCAAGCTCCATTGTCTTCCGGCTTCAGCGATCTTCTTAGCTAGCGCGGGGTGCCCCCCAAACCCTGAAGGATCACCTTGGAAGAAGTAGAGTGTATCTAGTAGGTCGGAATAGTCTACCTGGATCGGCACGTAGTGTAACCATGGTTCTACTCGATCCGCAAACCTGAAAGACCATCAGCGAACCCTCCAAAGATCCGTAACGCGAGCTCTCTCACCATTCCTCGTATATCGTTGATTTAAATATGAGGCTGTTTGACGTTATGAGTCGCTTGAACCGGGATGACCAGGCGTTTCCGTCGACCTAGGATGACAAGTCAGGCCTCGCACCGCTAGAGAGGTAAAACAACATACGTCAATGATATATTTGTATTTTCCTTGCGTCTTGAAGTCATGTTTGAGGCGGAACTCGTACTCCCGAGTCAGTCTTCTGCATGTCTCTGGGGCGCAATCAAGGGGACGCCCCGCAAAAGCCACGTCTGTCATCCTAGGCTGGGCCCACTTTACCGTACTATCGTTGAGGGCCACCGCCTCGCCGACTCTCCATTGCTCATCTGGGGGACTCTGTAAAATGGAGTCCGCAATAAAAGGCAGTTTGGCCCACGGGTTCGCCCAGGCTACAAGTCTTGTGCGTTGGCTGAGCCACCAGGGCCCAGGAGGGCCAAAATAGAGACCCGTGGTTGACCCTCTCCACTCCAAACGCGAGTCTTTTTTCTCTTCGAATGGTGGGTCGTCCACACGAGGGAGGACGTCCCGCACCCAATTGTAAGGCATTGCGAGGGCGATGTCGTGGTGGAGAGCTGTCGGGCTGTAGCTGAACTGGGGAATGAGGAGGCGATCTGTGGTGCTCCCATCCATGTTTGAGTGGATGAACTGGCCATGGGTGAGCAGATGGGAGGGATGAAGACATGGGTTCATGGACAGTTTGTGATCGTGAATGAAGGTTTTGGGATAATTGCGTCTGTGTCCAGATGCGTAGGGGCTGTTGTGCTTGAGCTTCAACAGCTTAGTGAGTGAGGGGTCGCCGTCAGAGAGGTCGATTGATTGGGTGCGAGCTGGGGATTCTGGATGGCACGAAGCGAGCCAATTTCCCTCTTCATTTCCTGGAGGCACATCGTCGAGGTCTAGATCTGCTCGAAGCATCAGCTTGAGAACATTGTGAATGGACACAATCAGCGTACATCTTCCCTCTTTTCCGGCTTGTATAGCTGCTTGGAGTAAACCGTAGTCCGATAGCAAATTGGGATTGTCGTGAGGGTTGAAGACCGCCCTGAAAGCAGGGATGAATTCGTCGACCTCCTCCAGGAGTTTAGATACGGTTCTTGCACCCGAGGTGAAATGACCCTTCCTGCTCATGTCGTTCAGAGCGTAGTTCAGTAGCCTCATTCGCGACCTGTCCGTATCCTTGCCAAGGGTGAAGCTGTCCGCGTATCCTTCCCGGTCACGTTGGTTCTGTTGGAGTCGTCGAGGGTGAATGCCCCAAAACGGGGCCATATTACGGGATATCAAGTCATATTCGTCCGGGAGGGGAACATTGTAAACTTGGACATATGTCCACCAGACGTCGAATCCCCGCGGCGGTTTGCGGTTGTGTCGCCTTTCGTATTCCAGGCATGCCTCTTTCAAAGTCCGACTTGCCCTGTCGTTCTTCCTCTTCCAATTCTCTTCCGCCTTTTTGACGAGTTCGAAAATTGGGTGGGGTCCGTCAGGGTTGACTTCCAAAAGGCCGTCGTCTCGGTAGAAGTGTCGTGCTGAGCCGGGTTGGACGGTGGCTGCATGGTCTTGCGGGGGATCGCTGGTCTTGAGGGGGAATCCGAATGTGTCGTGGGTTATAGGCCCCCAGTGGGGTACGGATATCTTGGCGGTGATTGTTACGGAGAGTTCATTGAGCCAGGCGTAGAACTGGGTGTAAACGATGAAGACAGAGACGAGCAGCGCCAGACCGACCGCCCAGCGGATGTACGGGCGCTGCAGCCTGAACCTGAGTGCCATGGATTAGAGGTGAGAAAGGAGGTGAAGGAAGCGCTCGTTTAGCATTGGAGAGTTGAAACGGTGAGCGTTGCCTTTCAGACTGCGCATTTGCCGTCATATTATTGAGGCCCTAAAATCGCTGGCAATGGTCCTCAAGTTGTTTTCTCCGAATGGAATGGTCAACGAGATCATCATGGCAATGCACCGCCACGTGCCGATAAGTTCGCCGGGTGACTGACTGAATTGAGGTGTTGCTGCGCCAGCGCTACCGATAACGTTACCGAGCTTTTGGTCCTCCTTACGCGTTCACACCGACCTTTACAATGTTCTGCGCCCATGTTTTGCCTTCTCCGCTTTTCTCTGCGTAGCTTTTCTACCAAACCGCCCGCCCTAGGCCTGGCTCTGCCTCAGCTTCAGAATCAAATCGTCCACACAACACAAAATGTCCGATATCTGAGCGCTGGAAGCAGTATCATCGCTACGCGACACAACCTGTGCGGTTGGCCTCCACAGCAGTCAGCAAAAGAAGGAAATCGACATGCACATTTGAACAGACGAAGCCCAGCGTCACTCAAGTGGTCACCGGGCTATCACGCGCAACCACCATCACTACTACTAGTCAGGAATGACTCGACTACCCGACGACCCCAGTGCACCAGGCAGGTCTCAGTGCGACTGTCCGACTACAGGCTTTTCCATGCAACTCCGAGGAGACATGGGTGGCCGGTGATAGGAATATTGGCCCCAATTTTTAAGGTAAGTTTTGTTGGCCCGACCTCTGCATTGTGCTTACCCCTCCAACTGATGTCTAGGCGTCGGTTGCCTTTCAATTAACCCGCACAATCAGTCGAGTAGTCCTTACCTTCCTCCCCGCAGTTCTCATTGGGAGGAAAAAGTCGGCCATGATGATGAAGCACGCCCATATCCACGGTATTCAGATATCCGAAGAGAAGCGGGAAAAGTACATGAAAAGACTCAAGCTCTCGACGAGGCTACTGCAAGCAATGCTGCTCTTCCCGTTCCTTGTCTTTTGGGCTACGATAGTCGCTAGTTTGGAGCAGACGCCGTTAACTGGGCGGTGGGATACATTAGGTTCATCTAGTTGACTCTGATGCTGATTCCGCAAAATGTCAGGTGGCGAACGATCTTCCTGTCGCCGGAGGAAGAAGACGATATTGCCGCCCAGCTTATTGGACCAGGGTGGTACAATGCAGTTCACCAAGTCCTATCTGAAGAGGGCGAACCAAAGTTCATTCCACCGACTGACTGGAGATACCAATGGGTTAGGGAAACCTTGCAAAGACTGGTCGCTGTTCTTCCAATCCTAGAAGATGAACGTCACCAAGCACCCAATTGGGTCGAAGTGGGGCCAGACGACCGACCTCTTCCTCCTCCGGCGCGCTACCCTCTCAAACCACGTCCCCGTGCTGTCGACTACATACGCCTTGTATGCCATAAACTTGGTGTGACACAATCTCCCCGCCCGAGCGATTCGGATCACTTCGCCCTCCTGCTCGTTGACAGCCCCGTCGACTCCAACGCGTTTTCGTACGGCTTCTGGCCCAATGGTGGCTCGGGGATTGTGGTCTATTCAGGGTTCCTCGATGATATATTCGCGAAAACACCGCTTCAATATGTTACACCACCAGATGACCGCTCATGGCTATCGCAATTCTTGGGGGTCCCTCCACCACAGCCTTACCCTGTTGTCAACGAGGAGCAGACGACCGACCTGGCCGTTCTCCTCGCCCATGAACTTTCACATCTGATTCTATGTCATCACCTCGAATCTCTGTCGAGCTCATCCATCGTGGTTCCAGGGACGATATCCATCATCGCGGACATTGTTCGCGTTCTTGTCTTCCCCATCACCATGTTCTTCGGTCCTTTCGTCAACGATGCCGTAGCCAAGATGGGCGATGTTGGATCAGGGGAGCTACGAAGGATGGGCGAATGGTGTACGACTGCTAAGCAGGAAGTCGAGGCAGATGTTGTCTCTGCCAGGTAAGAGCTTCGTGGCACCTTTCGCCGTTTCTTATGCTAATGTATCGAGTAGGATCCTCGCATACGCAGGCTTTGATGCTCGAGACGCTGTCAAGTTCTGGGAGAACAGATCAGACTCGGATCCCGAATGCCATCGCGTCGAAAGGGACAGGGCTGCACATCTCAAAACCCATCGCATTAGAGGTGTTGGCCATCCGGAAAATGCAAGACGGATAGAAGTTCTGAAGCAGGAATTATCCAGCTGGGAAAAGGCGAGGCTGGCAGCTGCTGCGGCTAGGGCATAGAAGCATGGCACCGTGGACAACATTTTATTGAATGGCCTTTCTTAACTAACTCCCCTTATATATTTATTGTTTTCATATGTATACTCATCGAATAATTCTAGTGATAATGCAATAATCGCAATCTCGGACGGAGCACGATCACCATTCAAAAGGGGAGAGGGAGCAGGCACTACGCCAGGAATGACCTCACACTTTGGCGGTCGTCGACCTCCTAGTTCCTCTCCAAATTAGCCTTGCCTGCCGAACCAAGAATCGTGAAGAACTCCTCGCAAGCTTTCGAAAACGCCCCTTCCGACTTTTCTATCGCATCGGGCAAGGGCGCTGTTGTGATGGCATCTCCGAGGACTTTCGTGTACACTTCCCTGGTTTGCAAATTGAGGTTGACCTTTCAACGCAAGGTGAGAGCCTCGAACTTCCTCTAGGAGATAAATTGACTGACTTTGCTGACCCCGTTCGCAATGCATGCTCTGAACAGATCAGGTGGGAGGTCACCTGTACCGTGGAGACACAACGGGATGGTCCCTTTGAATTTGATTTGGAGATTCTTCAAGCTGGAAAGAAAACCACAAAACTGTCGGTGACGTTTGCACGCAAAGACATCTGTGGATGGCCTACATCTCGAGATGAAACTTGGGAGGGGACGTATATCTGCCATGAATGTTGCCGATGCTGGGAGCAAGTATATCGGCTCCAGTCCTGCGGAAGTCAAGAAAGTCAATGAACGGATAGCATGGTCAGTCACGATACGAAGACTGACGCGTCCATGAAGTGTTCCGCTTTCGAGGCGTTGATGAGCGCTCCAACAGGAACTTCTCCGATCCCCTGTTCTGAACCGGACACCCGGCCGAGTTCTACTTCGACGGGGATCCCTAGCCTGTGGGCGCGTTCGATGAATGGTTTGGCCCGTGAAATATTCTCTTCGTCTGTCTTCACCGTCGTCAGCACAGGCAGAACGCTTGGAGAACTGAAAGATGTCACCTGCGCCTCGGACGCATCGATCATGATGCTGTCGAACTTGACTCCATCCTCTGCGAGATCCAAAGCAAAGTTGATATCTTTGGCGTCTCGTGCATGGTCCAGATGGACAGCCGCTGGGACCATTGCCGAGTGTGCCGCCCTGAGGTCTAGGTTGGCTAGGGTAATAGCACGAGCTAGGGAAACTCACAAGGCGAGGCAGTACTGCAGGAAGAGTTTACCTCCCCACGCCAGGGTGCGGGGCAGCATCTGTAGAATGACTGGACTTCGCGCCCGTTCTGCAGCTGAGATCAGACCTCGAGCCTGTGGCATGTCATAGCTGCAGGGGTGGTGTAAGGAAACACCTAGTGAATCGAGAAAGCGATAGGTATTCACACTGCTTGTGCCAGAACGCCATAGCCTCCTTTCTCGGCTCGAGAGAGTATCCCGATGGTCCTGTTGCTTTCAAACCTTCCAATCATTGTGCCGATGATGGTTCCGTCGAGTAAGTAGCTGGTGCTTGTCGAACCGCCGTGAAGCAGGTTGCGGTGAGACAGGTGGAACACACACGGCACGTTGATTCAGGAACCTGGGCTACATCTAAATCTTTTGGGTCCTAATGAGCGTAGAGCCTGTGTACAGAGAATCCTTTCTTAATCGATGATAATCACGTCCTACCCGGCCAACATTGGAGCAACCCCCGGAGAAAGGGGTTATGTATGGAATTAAGCGCTGGAGCGCTTGTCCGCCAACCCATACTTTCCCTGTACCTCTCGATAGCTACTGACAAAGGAGTAACAAAGGCAAAACATCAGGTATGTGCTACGTGTCCTGCTACTGTAATACATCGTTGGGATAAATATTATTGACTCCTTATTCTCATTTCCATGTACTCGTAAAAGATCACCGGCTGAAAGCTTCATCGTCATCCGCCATTCCGTCCATACACTATGTACAGACATTGCCCAAGCTGCCTTCGTCACCCTTCTATATTTTTTTCTGAAGTAGTTCCTTAGCATCTGGCAGCCCCCCTCTAACACTGGTCGAATTGGGGAGCATGCAAAGTATGTAATGCCTTCTCGCGAGTTTCACAGTATGTCGCTTGAAGAGCGAGAGATGGGCGCCTATCATAAGTACATGTTTGAGACTGAAAGGGAGTCCGCGAAGCGCACTTTTCGAGACCGCGACTTCGAACAACTGCCCTGAATCGAGGCGGCAATCACAGGCTGTGACGTCATCGTGGATTTCGATTAATGGTCTTCCAAGTTCAGAATTGGTTCGTCTTCATCCTCTTCTTGATTGACTATGCATTGGACTCCGGACACTGCAGGGAAGTATCTTGGACACGACCGTTGTAGGGGCGCTTGCCCCTTAATAGGTGCGAACCATGCTGTCTTGTGAACGATGATATCGCTGATGCCAGAGAACTAGGCTTGGTTGCCCTCCAACGAGTTCACTTTGCTCCACAGACAACACTATAGTTCCTGCATGCGCGGTTTAATTGAATTTCACGACCAGTACCAACCCCAATGAGAGAATTCATCTGGCCGAGGGTGCGATTTCGACCTTCCAAGGCCTCGAGTTCGAGCTCCGCGAAGAGGTTTCTTTGTATTATTATCACTTGACTGCCCGTGCGCTCGGAATGAAGAATGTTCAGGCACTGACATGTAACTTACAATGGATTTCGGGGAGAACAGGGAGAGAAGCGAGAGATTAGGCACACAAATGCCGTAGAGGCTAGCACGCCTCTTCCCACTTCTGAATCTGGAAGGTGCGCGCGGTACCGCGCTGCGGTGGACGAGATCTTAGTTACTTCATAATCTATTGACTAGCAGGCGGTGTAGATAGTTAAACAACAAGACGATTTTGAACATCGCATTCTGGCTGTGTTGCAAGGATGAGATGGAGAGCTGAATTTAAGAGTGGTGTTGTTTGTCGGTGTTATTGTGGGGCAGATCGCCCCGGGGACTTGTGACGAAGAACTGCAAAGGTTATTAGGACCCATCACCACATGTCCACAAACTCCCGATAGTCTCCTCACTCTTCCCTCTCGATGCCCTCAGTATCGCCTAGGGTTATCTTCATCGCTGCCCTTGCCGCCAATCTCCTCATCTGGTCCAGGAGTCGGTATGCACCAGGCCTCGGAGGCCAGGCGCAGCCAATCTCTGGTGTGGCCCTTGCGAAACGGGCATATTATGAGCTGACAGGGATCGGAAACGTCGATGCATTCGACGAGGAGGGTCACGAGGTACGTCCCAAAACTCAAAAGATCTTGCAAACTAGCGCTCATTGCAGGCAGTGTCGACCACTTTCAATACCAGTCGCGTTGCAATGTCAACATGTCAAAGACCTTTGCCCGGACAGCGACACAGTCCTCGGAATCAACTACCTTCGACACTATTATTGCACAAAGCCACAAATTCGACCCCTGGCATTCACAGGCCTTCTGGTTTGGCTGCTATTTCTGTTCTCAACGCTCGGAATCAGCGCCTCCGACTTCTTCACCCCAAACCTGGCTACCATCGCCCAATTGCTCGGTCTGGATGAAAACGTAGCAGGAGTGACTTTCCTGGCTTTTGGAAATGGTAGTCCCGATGTTTTCTCAACCTTCTCTGCAATGAGGGCTGGTTCCGGAAGTCTCGCCGTCGGAGAGCTGTTGGGTGCAGCGACCTTCATTGTGTCCTGCGTTGTAGGCTCCATGTGCATAATCAAGCCTTTCCACGTCCATCCTGGCCCTTTCCTGCGAGATGTTGGCTTCTTCACAGTTGCCATCACCGTCATGTTGGTCATACTGTGGGACGGGACAATACATCCCTGGGAGAGCGGGATGCTCGTCATCCTTTACTTGTTCTACGTGATAGTCGTGGTGGTCAACTCTTGGTGGGACAGGCGTAGGGAGAGGATACGTGCACGCGAGGCTTTGATCAGAAGTGAATACCAGGAAGACGGGATATTCGAACGGTATACGGATAACCGTAAGTACATCCGGGTTCGTATCCTTTCTCATGTTGATGTCTTCTACAGCCGTCCCCAACAACAGCGATACCCTCAGAGTGCAGCCCACGACTTCTAATAGAGGGCGTGCAATATCAGCACCAGCCCCTCCGCGTTTACAAACCAACCTCACTCCTCGCCTTTACCGATCAAGGTCACCTTCTCCCATACCGTCACCGTCTCATCACCAGCTTCCTTCCTTCTCATTGATCGGTGCCCTTGAGTTCCGTGACGTGGTACAATCACTGCGCAGGGAAGCTTCAGCGTCCTCCCTCGGGATTTTTGAGTCTCCAATCACCCCGTACGCCGGTGGCCATTACCATTCTCCTTATTCAACAATTCGCAGGGGCCGACGCTCGTCGCAATCGAGCCAAGGTGAGGAAACGTTAGACGGCGTTCCTCTAGGTGAACGCACCCGCCCCACCTCACCGAGTATACAATCCATCACACCGCGTCCCTCTTCCTCAAGGCTTCATCCCACAGAAACAGGTGGAGATTACTTCGCCGGAGCTGTACCAACGCAGAATTCTGTGCCCTCCATCCTTCGAACTCCTGCTTCGCCCACCAACTCCGAATCGCACGAAGTGCTCTATGTTCCTCCAACGAAAAGACAACGCATTCTGGACGTGTCGTGGCACATCTTCCATACTTTATTCCCGACATTGGCTCACATCCGTGAACAGAGTCTGCTCGGGCGCATCGCCAGCGTCTTTGCTGCCCCGGCTGTCTTTCTTCTCACTGTAACCCTCCCTGTCGTCGTCTCGCGTCACGAACATGGTCGGGCAGGGATCGAAAAACCTGCAATCACGCTCGAGGAGGCGCCTCTAATCGATTTCGAGGAGGAAGCTGTAGAGCGGGTCCTACTTGCCGAGGATGAGGTGCAAGAAGAGCTGCATGAACTGACGTACAAGAAGTGGTTGATGGCTACCCAATGTGTCCTAGGCCCCTTGTTCTGTGTCATCGTACTTTCCTTCGGGAAACCGCATCTCGGGCTTTTGCTCGCTGCGGTTCTGGCAGGGTTTGCATTAGCCATCCTTGTGATCGCGATTGGCGGGGATGGGAGCCATGCTAGTGGAAAGATGCTGCGGTGCTCCATGGGCTTCTTGGTTTCCATTGTGTGGATTATGGCCATCGCTGATGAAGTCGTAAACGTCCTTCAGGTATGTGACTTTGGACTCTGCTTCGTGGCCTTGCTCACTCTCGTTTTTTTAGACATTTGGCATCGTGTTTGGTTTGTCGGATGCCATCATTGGTCTGACCATCTTTGCGATGGGCAATTCGCTCGCTGACCTTGTGGCAAACATGAGCGTAGCAGTACGTGCTCAGTCCTTGGTGGATCCCCCTCTTTTACTCATTCACCTCCATCCAGGTCTTTGCTCCCATCATGGGATTCTCTGCCTGCTTTGGTGGCCCCATGTTGAACATTCTCCTCGGTGTCGGTCTCGCAGGCACATACATCATGTCGCAAACCAAGGAACCATACGAACTTCACCTATCGACTACTCTTCTCGTCAGTTCCGCAGGCCTCCTCACTCTCCTCGCTGTCACCCTCGTCTACGTCCCCCTGAATGACTACTACCTCTCTCGTCGCTGGGGTATCCTCTTGATCATATCATACCTCGCTATCATGATCACCAACATCGTCGTGGAGATCAGGTCATGAGAGGTTATCGGTCATGGGAGACCGAGACTCGCGCACTTAATGTCTACCATATAGACTCGCAACTGGATCATATGGACTCTTACACATGTTAGTTTTGTGTCGGCCATTATCTACTACGCATTTGGGTAACTTATTTACTTAGCTTTCGAAGCATCTTTTCCATCTGTCTCTTAAAGTGACCGCATGGGCGATTGCGAATCTTGTATAAATGGACGATTATCGGAGTCTGGGGGGTCACAAGGGGACATGAGAAGGAATCTGAGTGTGTCCCGCGGGCATAGGAGGACAGATTGAAAGTAAAAGGATAGCCAACAAGCCGACAGGAAGGGGATATACATAGTTTCGGCAGAGGCTCGCGGTAGGAACACCGTTACTCTCAAATCTAGAGCAAATATGACAGATGATCAGCCCGAGTATAGTCGGCTTGCCTTGTCATGAAGGGCGAGTAAGAGCATTTGTTAAAGTACCGGTGGACGTCGGATGCATGTGCAGAAATGGGATCACCATATAGGCCTGCACGTAAAGATATGGATAGTAGAGAGCGCCAACGGGTGCAGGACCATTGGCAGAGTGGCAGTCGAGAGAATTCGCCAAGCGACGGCTCTGGGAATTGATATATCGATACTCGAGTTAGGAGGCCGAAAACGTTGGACAGTCCGCGCTTGCATGCATTCCTTTGTCAAACTTGCAAGCACCTGTCTGCCCGGAGAAACCAGAAGCAGGATCTGAAGTTCGAGCACGACTCTGAGGCTCCACGGAAGAGAGAACGGAGGGACGCCACGAGGGATTCGAAACATCGTGAGCCAAGTTTAGATGTAGTAAAATCTTCCCGAAGGACTATCTGAATCCGCGTGGGCCAGGTATGTCGGTATAGGACGTCAGCTCATGAAAGCTATGTATAAGGACAGTCATCCCACTGGCTGGAGATCAGAAAGATGGCTTACCTTTCAACGGAAATTAAAGCTGTCGATGGAGGAGAGCCTCGCGGTAACAATGATAGAGCACCCCATTACATAAAGCTAAGTATAGCAGAACAGAAACCGAGTTCGCGAAGCGGAAGGACGCTGACGGAGAGCGGCATTGACATGCCAAAGAACTCTGGCCGGCGAAGGGCAATAAACGCGCGAAGAACGAGGACTTGTACGTGAAGCGGTTGTTAAAGATAGGCTCGGAGTGATCTGCTTTGCGGCGCTGAGGAATGAGTATTTTAGTACTTACTAGTGTGTTCTAAAATCTCCAGCTTTCGTAAAGAGTAGTAGCACCTTCCTTCTGGGGTTAACTATAACGGCAAGGAAGCTTCGTTGGTCTGGAACTTATGTACATGTCGAGAAACGAGGGGTGGCGAGATGAGATTACACGAAAGGGTCGAATTGTCGGAACATCGCGCACGTGCGCACAACCACTGTCTCATCACTTTGAAAGATGGGCTCAAACGTAGGAACGTTCAACTTCTCAAAACGTGGATCAACATTTTTGGTCACCAGCAAAGAGTAAGATAGCATCTACAAAGTACAGCGATGATGAATGCGTAAGTAAGTTACAAGTACACAGTGCAGGAGAAACGTCAACGTGCAGATTGTCAGTAAATAAGAAAGCAGGCGTGATTGAGGATGAGTCGAGAGAGAGTGAAACAGAGCGAGAGAGAAAAAGTTGCAGACCAGTCAGTAATGTATGCGTAAGTTAAGTTATGATGATGATCACGATGTATGTTTTGTGGAACGAGACCACCGTTCCATGAGGATGAAGAATAGACCGAGAAACAAAGAAACGCCAGTCATTACTTTGAACTGCAAAAGCACCATTGAAACCCCCTGAATTAGAACCGTGTATACGTGGTTTGCTGTTTGTCGTGTGTCGTGTTGTCATTCGTGACGCGCACCCGGATCTAACCCTGGTACGCAAAAGAGACGGCGCCATAGAGACCCTCCTCCCGTCCCAACATTCCATATCCATGAAGGACCTGAACACGGGAACAATGTCGTCAGTAACCGAGATCTATAAATAGAACATATGGCGCAAACTCACCTCCATCTTACGCGCATGCCAACCTACACCACTGCTGACATTTCCGTTGGCGCTCGAAAGTCTTTCCATTTGGACGCGGAACGGGTGGTCCTCGGGCAAATCCCTTCGAAGCACACTACCCTGGCCAGACCCAGCCTCTGCAACCCAGCCCGAAGCAGTGTCGACATACCAGCCACGACCACCCTTGCTGCGGATGATGCGCCATGCGCCTCCACCAGCTCCCAATTGATTCAGCATAGCGTTGGAGAGCTCGATGACGCGGAGACGGGTGGGTGCGATGGCTGGAGCAGACGCGCCTGAGATACTGAACCTGAATGGTGGCGTGCAGAGGGGGCGGATGATCTTGTTATGGAGATGCATGGAGGCTTGTCTAGAACCGGTAATATCCATGTCGGGGGAGGTGTTGATCAACGTAAGGACCTCGACATTGGGAGCCTTGTCCAAGATAAACTTGGAGATGGCGGAGAGGTCGAGCTGAGTAATATGAGAGAGACCGAGGGACCGAAGCTTGGGGAATGGTTTGGCCTTCTCGAGCATACCAGGAGTAAGTGGAGCGCTGGACAAATCGAGATAGACCAGCTGGCCGTTGGTGAGAGCGGGAGCGCGTGTGATGATAGCCTCGAGGTCTTCCTGGTTGAGAGGAGAGACGTAGGTCATGTCACAGTACAAGTTGAGCTCTGTTAACTCGGAAGTAACAGGAGAATCGACAAGGAAGCGCCTGATGCTCTCACTAGAGAGCTTGATGCAACGAGCCAGAGCCAGAGACTTGAGGCGAAGGGTAGGAGAGGCACCAAGCATATCGAGAATCTCCGATGTGATGCGAGTACCTGAGACATCGAGATGGGTGAGGTTGGGGAAAGCCAAAAGGAAAGGACCCAAGTAGCCTGCTGGTGCAGACTTGACACCACGCATCCCCAGTCTTCGCAGACCAGGGAAGGTCAATGGCTCAGCCATAGCTGCGCGAGCGAGACGGTGACGACGGTTATCATCATCGTCTTCCTCGGTCTCTAACTCGGGGGGTGCGAGAAGATGAGTGCTCACGAATTCCTGGAAAGCATTGACAAAAACGGGGCTGATGCAGCCAGTAAAGTCAACTGCCTCCAAATCTTTACACTCTCTTCTTCTCTCCCTATCTTCCTCTTCGATCTCGCACACATCGGTGATAGCACGGCCTCGGCTAGGGCGTCCTCGACCACCGGAGGGTGCTCCACGTAAGAAGAGTTCATTGAGGACAGGCAGGGTGAGTGCGCCATCCATGTACTCTGTTGCGCCAAACTGGATCAAATTTGGAAGCTCCTAGAACGTTCGTGAGCAATTGCGAAATATCACGCCAAGCCGACATACTACGCACCTTGAGAACAGCCTCGATTCTTTCACCTGTGACGAAACGGCTATTGACACCTTCCTCTACTGATCGACGCATGCCAATAGTGCGGAAGTGATTGAAGTCGAGGTGACGCACGAAGCGACCTGGACGGGGATCGGTAGGGCTAGGGACTGGAAGGGCACAGACTAATCAGCAGACTAATCATGGATGGGAGAAGTTGAGTTACTCACTGTACATCCCGGGGTTGCGCTCTTCCATTGCATCCCGAATGGCATCGCTGATGGAACGGACAATCTTCCAGCGGGCGGGGGACTTGCTCTTGGGGCGGAGTCGACGGGGACTGGGGTTGCGAGAGGGTATAGGTGACAGCAAGTCGATTGAAATAGAATCGTCGGGAACCTGGTCGTCGTCGAGGTCGTCGCGCAAGCTCTCCTCGAGCTTGAGGACCTCCTCCCTGTCGTGGAAGGAAGCTATGGCTGCGTCGGTGGCGGCCTTAATGGTTTGGTCCAAGACTGTTTCGACTGTTTCTCGTTCGTAGTTCCAGGCGACTTGTTCGAGGAAGGCTAGCCATGTTCGTGGGAGCCGGACTTCGACCCTGGAGAGTGGGGTTAGCCGTGGAGACTTTTTTTTTGAGACAAGGAGAGAATACGGACCTGTGCCACAACCAAGGCTTTGCGGCCTCATGCCAGGCATGGTTCACCAAGCAAAGGCTAGCGAGAGTCTTGCGAGCCTCTGGCTCTGACCAATGTGCTGGAGGAACGGCTGAGGGATGCGCAGTGGGGATGCCATCTGCGACTAGGGGGGGGTCGAGGGTTGGTTCTGTTGGCTGGAGGCCCGAGGTATAGACCTGAGCACATATGGCATAGAGAATTTCTTGGGGGTATTGAATTCCGGGTTGAGATTGAGCAGAGAGTATGGACATTCAAATGGCGATTTTTGACTTGAGAAGGGGATGAGAGTTGAGGATCAACCAACGCAAACTGTTTTATATAAAACATCTCGCCCTTTTTAGTCTCACGCGCGCGATGTGGAGAATGATCCAACTGCCTTTTTCGGTCAGTTGGCCGAAACACTGGGGCCGGATCTTCTCCTCCACCCCCCCGGTCTTTTGTTGTTCCAATATATTTTTCAACATTACTATTATTTAAATCCCTCATAGCTCGCACCGTAAAGGGTTCACGTCACCTCTCCGATGGATTAAATTCCCTAGTCTCTCCTCGTCACACCTGTATCCCCTCATCTGTGTATGTTCTCCTTCCCCTCCGGCATATCTCCAAGGGGCTAGAGTCAGTCTAGAGTTCTGATCAGTCATCCACATGAACCCCTCTGAGAACCTTGGAGGAATCCAATTCCTATGTTAAACCCCCCACCCAGGGTTCTGCCGTCGTACATCTCTTTCCGAGACTCGTGTCTCCCCCTCTTCCCAAAATATCTCACAGCTGTTCTACCGCGATCTAAAAACAGCGCGAACACCCGTTGGTCGAAGAAACTCTATCGGGGTGGGCCACATGATCACCTCTCATCAGAACTCGACATCCACGACATGCCTTTCCGAATCCTAGCGCACGGGCCTGTCTCTCGAATGACACCACAGCATGCGACATACACAATCTGCATTCTGGAATCCGAGTCTGTACCCCTCCGTCATAGATTCAGATGTACACCGCCTTCAGTAGTACCCTTGCTCCGACGAATCTTCGTTGCCGATTCCGAAGTGTACGCAAGGTATCGAGACCCTGGTCTTGACATTGTTGACTCAACTGCGCATACGAACCTAGACCTACCTACCAATCGCGATCCGACCTCCCAAACAGCATCCTTCTTGGCCTCTCTAGCCAAGCCCTGCAAGGAGTAAACCGGCCTACTTCGGCACGGACAGACGCTCGTCCCATTGGCGCCTAATCACCGAGATTCCCTTCATGGGTTTCCCCAACCAGAGTCAGCCAATTCAACGGAGAATGCGCTGTAAACAAAACATAGCAATGACGGAGCAGTCGTGAATGTTCAAGGCAAAACGCTAGAGAGCTTCAATGTGATGGATGTGAAAGAGGTCTGTTGTGAATTCGGATGGATCTTCTTGGTATGTAGCCCTCATGTCATTTAGCATTCCCTTCTTTCGATCCACGCTTGCCTGATGGATCTTACTCGTCATGCAAGACATGATGCATGATGATTTGGTTAGACAACGTATCGCGGACTTACTCGTCCATTGCCGCTGTAACTAGGGGTGAAAGCGACTGTTTTTCATCTCGCCTGTGTAATGAGCTTCTCCCGAAAGATATGAATAAATGCGCGTCGTATCCCGCTTAGCATTAAACCCTGAGCGTACCCCAAAAAACGTACATGTAGATAGGATGTATCGTACAAACAAAATACATACTAGATCAGAACGGGGTCATCAACACGCGCGCTCGCCTGCATCGACCAAGCCAGCTGGCAAGCACTAATTCATGAGCGGACGTAAAAGTCGTACTGGAGGAACATCCAGGCCAAGCTGGTAGCTATACGAAAACCGTGAGCACACCTTGCACGCGGAAATGAAGGGAAGACTAACTTGAGACGATGACTGGGCTGATGACACCAGGATTGATTGAAGCAGTCCTGAAAATGAGCAGCTCGGACGAGAAGTGTCCAAAAGCGATCAGGTAGGTGAAGAAGGCCATGTCATATATCCTGAGGGAATGGAATAAGTGAAGAGAGCACATGGGAAGGGGTGCGCCCGTACACTTTGTTCGTAATGTTGTAAGCGGCATATGCTCGTACGACGGCCGAGGTGAGCGTCCAAACTGCAAAGGTACGGGCCTGGAGGGGAGTAACTGGAAGAAAAAACGCGCTTGAATACGTGAAGAACGCGTGGTAGCGACAGCGCCCATCGCACCTGGCTGCGGGTTCTTATTGTAAATTCGACGTGTCAACTTGAGGGTCACAAAGTTCTGGAGTGAATTGAAAACAGCAGTCGCTGCAACCACGAGCTGCCAATAGGCAAGCCATCCTTCAGACTGGGGCAATACTAAGGCTTCTGTTAGTTTCGTGGTTCGACAAAATATGGGAGTAAACGATAATTACGGGCAAGTATTCGGTCGGCCATTGGGATGAGCGCTGGTACAGAAGAGAAAGCAAACATGGGGAATGTAGTGAATGACAGGGATTAGTCATCGGGTATCAGTGACTATTCAGGTACAGCGCCAACAGAAGGTCTGTTGTGAAATTCGACTGCAGCCGGGCTCAACTGGGTAAATGCCTTGCGTTGGCGTCCTCTAGGTTCGCCGTCGTCGCCATCGTAGTCGCGCAACGATGTTCGACCCCGCGCTGAGGCCGCCCTCGATTCGTTCCGTAGCGAGCAACTCGAGCATCACCAGTGGCCTGTCCCGACGCTCCAGGACGCGTAGACGTTCCAAGACTGTCACTGGTGGCGCCCCACCGCGACCAGACGATATCGCTGCGACACCAGTGTCAGAATTGCCCTACCTTGACGCCCCAATCGTCAACGGACCCTTCGCTAGCGCCTCTTCATCCTCGTCGCTTCCTATTCGGCCCCCCAAGTCCCCACGCAGACCCGACTATGAGCTTTCAACGCTCACAACCGCAACGACACCCAGCTCACATGGCCTTGACCTCCCAAACACAGCAGAAGTAACCATGGTCGAACCCCTACCCTCGCCTCTTCTCGGAAAATCGGTATGTTGATAGATCCCTGCCAACCTATGCCGCCCTAGTTTTTTCTAATCTGCGTTTGACGAAAACAGCCAAAAGTTACAGAGCTAGATACGACGAAGCTGTCATCTGCTGTCGTACAATCAGGCTATAGACCACCTCCCTCGGCCTTCTCTCGCGACCCTGCCTTCACTCCTCATGTTCGCGACTCCATTTCGACCCACCAATCGGGCACTTCATCGTCCCTGTACCCACCGTCTACTCCCACAACCTCGACACGTCCGGACACGCCCCCAACTCCTCGCTCAATGTCCCGCCTCGACTACCTCGACCATCCTCTCAGTCCTGAAATTAGAGAAGTAAAAGGTTTCGATGGTGACGATGTGGCGTATCGACTACAATTGTTGGTGAAGAACAACTACTTTCTACCCCCGGCTCACTCGAAGCCCTCACCCGCCGACTTTGCCGCAGTGGATGCATCGTCAGGCAAGAAGCCCGTAAAATCTTCAACCCCCGCATTCCTCGACCTCTTCCGTGTCGTCAAACCCAAGTCTAAACCCAACACACCTCCGACCGCTTCCCCCAACCCAGATGCTCCCCCACCCATGCTCAGAACCACGGCGGACTCAATAACGACAGGGCATCTGCTCCGCCCTCAACAACACCAGCCCCGAACATCTTCCCAGATCCCCCGGACGTCACCCCAGCCGAGAGGAGGCCGCGTGGTCGTTGTAAGGGAGAAGATGGAAGATTTGGCCGTCGCAGCTAAACAAGCCGAACAAGACCTCAGGAATAAGGGTTTGGATTTGGTGCAGCCCCCGAGTTTGGGGGCACTGGACGACGTGATAGACCCAACGGACGCCGTCGATGTACCACTCCCATCGGCCTCTTACCCCTTTGCTGTTCAAGCATCTGCCTTACACGGCCTGGGCGTCCAGGACTCAGTTGGTGCCGCTCTTCTCGCCGACCGACTTCCCCCGCCCAAAGGGTCAAATATGTCCTCATCTTTTGATATTGATGACGATTGGCGCAAGGCACTCCTCCACGAAGCCGTACATCACTCACTTGACAACACCCCTGATGCATCCTTTTCCCATAACCTCGGCGCATCGACCCCTGTTCTCTCAGGTCGGTTTCGGTCGAGCTCGCATGCACCGACGCCTACATTCGACCGCGACACGCCTCCTCGAGATGTACAGACGCCTCCTCAGATGCTTACAGCGAAACCAAATTCGCGAGAAAAGCCACGCAAAAAGATACCCGATCTGGGGAGGAACGAGGAACACAGACCTGCACCGTTGGATCTCGACGACATGAGGAGGGAGAGTCACTCTTCCAGTGTGTTGCCTCCAAGGGTGATAACTCCTGTGGGACCCATGACGCCGCTCGCCCCTCCCCCGCGGAATCGATACATCACTCAACACTCGAGTAGTTCGCAAACGAACTTGCCTTCCTCCCTACAGGACTCGGAGCCCCCACGTTCAAACAGTGCGGCGTCTTATCACACTTTACGCAGAGCAAGGTCGTCTCCACTGTTATCGGATCACGATGCCCTTCGTAGAGGACTTGTCATGACGCCTCCACCAGTTCCCAACTCTCGACTGGTTTCGGCAACTACAATGACGTCTTATGATAACTCGCAAGAACGGCCTGATAGCATTACTTCTGGTTCTTTCTATACAGATGACGATTTCGACGACGAAGGTCTGCCGCGACATTCATTGGCACTTTCAGCCGTCCATGGGGCTCATGGTCGGCCTTCGTTATCAGAATATTCGCAATCGTCGCTGTCGCCGACCACGTCCGCTTTCCAGGATGCTTTGAACCGCAACCCGTACTATTCGAGTTCTATGTCTAGCCTTCACCATTCGCGTGTCAGCCTGGAGCAGCGCGACCGAGGTATTCATGGACCTGGCTTCCCACGCGACTCTACTCTTTCACCACCACCGCCTCGAATGTCGTCCTCACTTGCGCATGTCGCCCTTCCCCCACCACCACGTCCCCGCAATTACCCGTATCAACATCGATTCGTGCCCCGACCACCCTCTGATACGTCTTCACTCACAGAGGCAGGTTCACTCCATGGTCCTGATGATGTTAATGAGACGCTTAGGTTTGACGAACCTGCACCAACCTCTCCTGGACTTGATGGTCTGGAACAACCACGGGATATGCCTGACATACCACGGCTATCGCTGGACAGTGATGCTCACCATCCTATCGTTCCAAGTATCAACACTGGAAATGAACCCCCCTCGGACACGTCCTTCTTCGACACTATCCAGACGCAGCCAAATGCGATGGACGATTTGGACTCTTCCGATGAGGATGAGTTACCGCCCCCGCTTCCGCCTCCGAGTCCTCGGATACACGAACTTGACAGTCGAACTCGCGCAATTTCCGTCACCTCTTCCAATGGGTCTCGGTCCCCGCTGATGAGGCAGCAAAACCATTCGCTACCCTACGTCGCCCGTGCCAACGAAGCTTCCACTAGTTCCAGGTTCTTGCCGATCGGCGGAGGGGGTGGGGGGTCGAGCATACCAAAGCAGGGAGTTGGGAATGTTCCTCCAAAACCTCAGTACTTCGCGGATAGGAAGAGCGACAGTGGCCACCCAATGCCCTCGGTAGCTTATTCCATCATTCAACACTCTCAAGAGCGGCTACCTCTGTCTTCGACGAGCATAAACAGCGATCACAAAGAAGCGCTGGCGAAGCCCAGGCCTGCGACCGCGAGTCAAGCTGTCCCGTCATCCTGGAAAGCACAGGAATCCTTGCGCAAACTCGATGGGATGCTCCTCCAGCATATGGAAGCTGAGAAAGATACCATCAAAAGGATAGCCACCACCGTCAAGCAAAGCAACCCCGCTCCCCCTTCACCTTTTCCATAATTTGGACACATCCGCTCGCTACCTTGATTGCTTTCTGTCTTTTATCTTTATCAAAACTCTATACCATAACCTGGATACCACACATCGCGCAACTATTGGCTTTTTTTCTTTCTTGCTTTCGATCTTTCCGATCTCCGCATCGATTAATTTTCTTCCTTCATTGCTTTCGTTTTGACCTGGGTAGTTCCATACACACAAACCATCCAACTTCTATCGACCGTCGTACTTGGTAATATTCGCTCTTGTGACCTGAACAGTGGTCTCGTCTTTCTCTGTGCAAAGTGTACCATAGATATCGCTTCATACCGTTTCTTCTCCTAATGTTGGACTATAACCATTCTGTCGTACAAGCTGGAAAGGTGAAATATACATGGAAGCTGTTCTTCGGCCGCGACCCTGAGTCAGTGAGAGTAGTGCTGTATATAGGCGCCAACACGTGTACCGCGTTCTGATGATGAGACTTGCCAGAAGGAGTCAAGCTGAATAGGCCTACTTTGGCGACTCGTTTCCTTTCCTCTGTTCAATTCAAATCGCATCACACCAGGTGCCCACTTTTCTCTTTCCCAGCGCCTCGCTTTCTTCCCGCTTGACCTTGCACTGTGACAAACCACGTTGACCATGGACAAGTACAACGAGAGGCCGTATTACCCCTATTCGTGGCACCAGGTATGTGTCCGTCGAGCTGCTGCGTATGCTCACCGCACTAAATGTCCTCTATGTCTAGTCTCATGATCAGGTATAGTAGTCCGAAGCATGTATACGGGAAGGATAAAGGTTAATGAAAGAGATGTACTATGAATAGGCGACACTGCTGCTCATGGTCCCTCACGACACCCAGGACGAAGACCTCTCGGTATGCTCATTCCGGTCCCGGCATTCGCATGACCAGCAGTTGACTGGATGTTGAAAAACAGGTCTTGATAGACCGAGATTACCTGGTCGTTGGAGTCAAGGGCCACCCGCCTACGATCAAGGTACGCCGTACACCGTCGTTTCTGCGGCCTCCAGTAGACATCTCAATCGTTTACTCGGGAACAGGGAAAGCTCTACAGCGCTGTCGATACAGCTAGCTCGGTGTGGCAGCTCGAGCCTCACTCCTCCAGGCTGTCAGCAAGAGACAGGACCATCTCGACGACTTCAACAACTTCGACCCAGTCCTCGTATGCATTTGTCTCGGACCCTGATATCTCCAGTAGCTTTGCGGCTTCCTTGGAGGTCTCTGATGCTGAAGATGGCTACTTCTCGAGTGCGCCGTCACCCACGGTTCTCCAAGGTGAACTTGAGCGAACGACGGCCGGTGGTATTCCCCCCAGGCGAAGGTTACCCTCCAACATTGCCTCACGCTCGACTTCTCCTGGACGGGCCATATTCCAGAACATGCAGATAGCCTCGTCCTTCTCCTCGCTCGAATCCCTGCATTCCCCGCAATCTGGACGACTCTTGACGATCCACTTGGAGAAGGAGAAGTCCATCATCTGGCCGTCGTTGATTACTGGTCCAGTCCCCGAAACCATGTCCCCGACGTTGACGAATTCGGTGGTCTTCAACTCGAGCGAGGAATTGGAACACCAGTACAATATGGACCCGACCAGCCTGGCCCTGATCGGACTCGAGTACGCCGATATTAGGAAGAATAAAGAAGAGGCTTTCGAGTACTTCTTGTGAGTGGTTCTATCCTTCTACATCGACCGGGACTTGACTTCTTTGCGCAGACGAGCATGGCACCAGGCCCATGTGCCCTCAGCAACTATGCGCTTGGTCTCTCTGTATCTCCCACTCAACGCAACCGAGACCGTTGAAGAATTGGAACCCGAGGAACAGCCAAAGCGGGGCTCATTCCCCTACTACTTCCAATGCATCGGCGGGCTCAAAGGTGTCGCCCAACTTTACCTTGAAGCCGGCCTCCTGCACCTCGAAGGCGCCGCCTCTACCCTCCTCGCCGCCTCCTACTCCAGCCTCTCCTCCCTCCGAGTGCCCATCCAAACCCAAACCGGCACCGATGGCGGAACAGAGGCTTGGAAGCGCGACCGCGAAGCCGCTGCCAAGTACTTTGAGCGTGCGCGTGCTCTCCAACCTGACATGGACGTTCCGACTATCCCTGAAGACAACGTCAGCGCAATCAATAAACAAGAACTCGACGTTCAGATGCCCTCCATCGATCTCTCAGACTCTGTCACGCCCGAAAGCATTGGCACATCGGACCCTGCGAGTGATCACGAGTACCCGACGATACGTCGAAGACAAAAGAAAACGGAGATGGCTGTTGTGGAGAGGACGGAGAAGTTGGCCGACGATATCGATAGCACTTGGTATTTGTACATTCCGGGGTTGGTTGGCGCTGGTACTGCGCTGTTGGTTCTGGGTGTGGTGGGTGCATTGAGTCTCTCAAATTGGTCAAGGCGAAGTCAGAGTTCCTGAGCTGCTGACGGTCCCTGGATTCTGACGGCAGTGGCGACTGGAAGGACTGACCTGGTACTAACACTGGCTAGTACAACCATTTCTACGGAATTACGAATGTACAAGACGATACGAATTTGCATTGATCTATCATAAAATGAACTATATACCTGGTGGGATGATCGAGGCCCCTGGAGCGCTTGAGCAGTTTCCCTCTTTACAACAACCGTGATCATGACGTCCTGGAACGTAAAATTCCTTCAAGCCACCAATGATGTCGAGAGCCCACGCGCACTGATCATACTCAATCAGCCTTTCTCCTTCAATCTTCTTCGTCGCTTATGGGCGTCTTGTCAGTGGAGGGCCTGTGCAGATGGTGGTGCGAACCGCCTGTATGACATCCTCCCAGATGATAAAACCCGGCTCCAGTTAGTGCTCTATTCGAATCAAGGCGACCCCGCTGACATGAATCCAGATATCTACCCAACCTCATTAAGGGAGACTTGGATTCCATTAGGCCAGATGTTCGCGAATTCTACGAGAAACACGTACGAGGAACTTTCGCTGGAATGAACTTGATTGACAATCATCCAATAGAATGTGTCTGTGGTTGAGGACGGCAGTCAGTACGCTACGGACTTGATGAAGTGTGTCGACGCAATCTCGGAGGAAGAAGAGAAAGGACGGCAACCTCAGGTATGTATTCTTGTTGTCCAAGTCAGGAAGGCTACTTAGCAAGACTAGAACGAGGACATCGTCCTGCTCGGTGGTCTCTCTGGGCGCCTAGATCAGACAGTTCACACCCTATCCTATCTCCACAAACTTCGTAAAGTTCGTCGAGTATATGCAGCAACCGATGACAACGTCGGATGGGTATTGGATACAGTATGCATACCTACATGCTATCGTATTATCGTCTGACGAATTCTTAGGGAGAACATGACATTGAAGTCGACCATAACATTCTTGGTCAGACCTGCAGCCTTCTACCAGTCGGTATCGACAGCACCATACTCACGACGAAAGGGCTGCGATGGAATCTTGGTCGGTCTTTATCTCTATATATCACAAGTCCACAAGTAACGTCCTCCTCAGACAACGAGCCATCGTCATTCGACGGATTGGTCTCAACCTCAAATCATTTGGTCCCAGGAGAGAACGTTTGGATTAGAACCACCAAGCCCATCTGGTGGACGATGGAATTGAAGAACATCTAGTTAAGAGGTCCGAGATACATAAGCTTAACCACTCGTAAGCTGTACTACAGTCGGATCATATCTTCCCACTGTGCTTATCTATCCAAACTATCCCCAAACCGTCTTTGACCAATACCGCCATGACCTCCATCACCGTCCTATACTTTGCAGCCGCGTCGACAGAAACCGGGTTGACAGTCGAAAAGGTTCCTATACCCACGCAAGGGCTAGCGTTGTCGTCACTTCCGGGTCTCCTTGTTTCACGACATCCTGGCACTAATCTTGAACAAGTCTTCCAGACAAGCCAATGGAGCGTAGACGCGGAAATGGTCGAAGATCCAACGACAGTCACACTGAGGGGTGGCGAAGAAGTTGCCGTTATTTGTCCCGTCTCTGGAGGGTAGCTGGTGCGTAGCATAAACCTGTGCTGCGCTCAAGTTGACTGTTGACAAAAGCGGTGGCCCCCCAGCCAACCAGGGACTTGGCCCGCAACCGATCTTTCCCCATCGTCGAGTACAGGCCAAGGAGTTATGATAGATCCCTATGCGGCGGTCATGTTTGCTTCTTCTTGGACTTGAGGAATTCCTGTTCCAAATTCGAAAGGAATGCGTCGGCTTCATTAATAGGGTCGGCTCGTGCCTTTTCGCGGGCCTTTTCTGATTTGCGTTGAGTTGTTTGAGCTTCCAGGACAGCGAAAGGGTCCATGGACACAGATGGTTTCGGAATTGACACAGGTTCTGGCGTCCGTTTGGACACCGTAGTACCTTCACTTCCTTCGGTCGGAGGCTTAGCCACCTTCCTCCTCTTCGCTTCGATCAACTTCCTCCTTTCTTCCAACTCCCGCTTCCTCTTCTCCATCGCCCGACTCGTTGTCGATTTGGAAGATTCTCCATCCCGCATCCCTTCTATTTCTCCAGGCCGAATATCCACAGCTCCAGCCTCTTGCCGCGCTTTCTCCGTTTCCATTCGAGCCCTTTGGAGTTCAGCCATTTGCGCTTTCCTCGTTTCTTCATCTGCTGAGAATTGATAGAAGCCAGCACCCTTGGCGCGGACCTCTTTGGAGGCATCGTAGTGAGCTGCAAGAGGCTTGTTGGCTTCGGCTTCGGCTTTTTCAAGTTCGGCTAGCCTTTCAGATGTTGGCTCGTAGACGGGGAAGTGATTGACAGGATTGTCTGTAAGACGAGGTTAGTAGAACGAAGAAAACCAGGATATCGCAAGGCATACGGATAATAATGTCCCTGTAAGGATGAACGTTAGAATAGCTGACCGGAGGACTGCAAAAGCACATACGCGTCTGGATCCGCCTCCTTGGGCCACAGATGTCGAGGAACCTCTGATCGTCGTGCAGTCCTCTGACGACCAAATTCATCTTCGTACTCGATGATAGGGTCATCTTCATCGTCTTTCAGAAGGTGGCGAGGAACTTCTGAGCGTCGGGCGGTCCTCACTCGACCAAATTCGTCTTCATACTCAACTATCGGGTCGTCCTAAGGAAAGGATGAGAATCGGTGGTCCCCGTCTGAGTATACGGAAGAGCGTACATCGGTGGGGGCTGTTGGAACCGTCAATGATTCATCTATATCGTCGCTGTCCGATTCATAGTGATGAGAAGGTCCCTGCAAGTCGAACTTGACGACAGGAACAAATGTTAGTCACTCTTCCAAATGCCAGTTCAAGGACAACTCACGTCCACCAGAAGCGCGTTGTATTGAGCTTCATTCAAGCCTCCAGATTTCCCCTTTCTTAGCTTCTCGTATATCTTTGATTTCCTCTCCAAGATGGTCCGGGCGGATTCGAGTGTCGGGCGGTCTATGGCCTCTTGCTCAATATCCCGGCTTGCCCGTGCTGCCACGCCCTTATTCTGTCGTGCCCATACTGTCGGTTTCTAACACATATCGGGTCAGACTAAGACGCCAAAGGGACAATCTACTAGTCCCACACACCTTGTCCGGCCGTTTGATACCACCAACAATCGTAGAGGTCTGTCCAGCAGCCTTATTTTCCGCGAATTCAGCTTCTTGTTTTGCAAGTTCCGCCTTGAGGTCGAAGAACGAAGTCGCACTGATCCCTTTTGCCTTGGCCTTGCTGTTGTGGGACATGGCGCCTGATTGTGGCCAGCCCCGGATGGGACTCAGAAGAGGGATGGTGGAGGTTAAAAGTCAAGTCGCGAACGCAGTGAAGAGTGATGATTACAGAACAGCTATTCGTTCTCTCGGGTGCGATCGTACTAAGTTACAGTAAGCTGGATTGGGTATGTATTACTAGAGGACCAGCCAATATGCGATGCCAGTGGACCTTTACAAATTCCGGTCTTTTCGACCAAAAAATCAAGGATAGAGCCAATATTGCGGACCGCTTCAAGGCTCACGAGTGAAACTACGACCAAGTCGTGATCTACGCCTACCGCAACGTTGCAAGATCTCTGGTGCAGTGCCCTACGGCAAATCCGTCTCGTGGTCTCAAAGCCGAACATACCTGCGCGACTGGTTAGAAAAACGACATCGAAGACAGGGCTCCGGTACTCACGTCGCGTCAATTTGAGTCAATTGAGGCAAGGCCAGCATAACCTTTCTGCGGTAATGCACCCTGTCGTTCGTTTCGCAGGGGTTTGCTTCGAGATATAGAGTTCGCAATGTCTTGATGCCTCGAAGTTCCTTGTCAAGGCCCGAAAAGTCAGGGATCTTGTTGCCGCTTATCTAAAGGGTAGGTTGAATGAGCCATGCAGTTGCAGCAAAGAAGAGACCAGAACGAACCCATAGCTCTTCCAACTTGTTGAGGTGGGATACCCCCTCAATCGCCTCAAGGAAATTGTACCCAATGTCCAAAGTGGTCAGGTTGGTCTACCCAGGGAGGTTAGCTTTGGCAAGGAAAATTAGAACCAGAAAACATACATTCTTTTCGAGATTCTCTATTTTCTTGATGCCATTATGACTCAGATAAAGTTCCTCGAGACTCTCCAGTCCCTCTACTCCCTCCAACTTTGTGATCCTGTTCGACTGTATTGACAGGATCCTAAGCTTCTTTAGTGAGCTTAATCCCTGTTGATACATTTCAGTGGCTGTCGAGGCAGCAGTATAGGCCCGGAACAAACCTCCAATTTTGTAATCTTGTTCTTTCCCAGCCAAAGCTCTTCTAGATTGACAAGGGTGTCGAGGTTTTCGATTTTCTGGAAGTCTCGTCAGTTCTTGGGGTCGAGCAAGTATTAATTATGCGACCCACTCGAATTCTATTTCCTCCAAGCTCCAGGCTAGTCAAATTAGTCAATGATTCGAGTCCGGTAATCTTTGAGATCCGGTTCTGCACAAAGTAGATCAAGGTAAGCTTGGAGAGGTGTTCCAGGCGGTCGGGGATGTGTTTGAAAAGGTTGAATGAAAGATCGAGCATCCTGCATAGAGCCACGGGACAGCGTCAGTCTTTCCTTACACAAGCAGATCGAACCAAGAGCCACGCACGTCAGATCGGACAACTTGTCCAAAGCATCTCCGAGATTCTTAATCCTGTTATCATACAGGTCCAATTCTTGAAGCTTGGTGAGTTGATGGAAAGTTTCCGAGTCCAGGTGTTTAACCAAGTTCTGTCGCAGGCATAGTCTCCGTAGATGATTCGCGAATCTTCGAAGGCGTAGCTCATCTAGGGATCCAAGGCGACAGTGCACCAATTCAAGTTCCTGTTGCGAAACGACGCCACGAAATCCAAAGTCGTCAATGCTGGTGAAGGTAGCCAGAGTAGCACTGGACGCACATCGGTCTCGTCAGGGAAGTCAGCCAGAAAGTCGCCTTCCTCAGCCTCTTCCTCCTGTTCCTCAACGTCGCTGTCTTTCTCGTCGTCCGATTCTGCGTTGTTGGTTGACGAAGACTGCACAACCCGTGTCATGGCTTGGGACCTGAATGGAGCATTCCATGAGTTCGCCTCACATACAGATCAGGGCAAAAAGTGGACAAAATACTTCATCAACTGGCTTGCCTCGCTGGGTTCCTCTGAATCTGCCGCTGGTGCATCGACCATCACAGACCGCCGGCACTGGGTTTCCTTGGATATTGCCTGCTTGTGGGACGTCGGCTCGGTTGTTGGCTCATCCTGGACAACGGCCACGTCCGTCTGTTTCTCTGTCTCTGCCATGAAGTTGGACGTTTCGTGGTTGAGGCTTGATCAAAATGAAAGTCGCCGAAAAAGGCGAAGAAGGCGACCGCGACACCGTCGGGAGCTGTGCACTCTAATTAAGCATGACATCACGCAGTAAACAACGATAGCGATAGGGGCATCAAGCCACACAAGCCACTGATATTACATTGAAGAACCTGACGAAACTAATAACAATATTGACTATAAATTAACAAGACGCTACAGAAAATAATACGAACAATTATCTTATAATGACACTGCAGCCCATTACAGAATATACCCTAAGTCTTTTAATGCTTCAATCTGCGATACGTCAATGATTTTCGTGAACCTGATAAATCGTCCATCTCTACAATGTGTGTGATAAAAGAGGCAAAGAACGAATGGTCGTCGTGAGGAAAGAAAAGAAACGGTGTGTGCCATGTATGAAGAAGGTCGAAAAGATGCGAAGAAGACAATGATTGATGATGATGCAAATCGAAGATGAGGTAGTCCATGGTTTTTGAAAGAAATGAGGGCGGCACCTGGGTTTGACAGTGTGTAATCATTCCAAGAAGAAAAATCCGGAAATTATAATGAAGACCCATCCTTTATCGATGATCACCTACTGCTGTTGCGGAATGACCGCTTTAACGATCGTGGCTCGGCGGAAAGCGGGGTTGGGGGAAGGTCATGGTAGTCTCGGTCCCTTTCCCTGCTGCGTTCCGAAGAAGGCACTGGAATGATTCCTCCAGGGGAGGGCTGCTGCGAATTAAGAGGCGGGGATGGAATGAGCGGGGAAAGCCGACCAGTGTAATTGGAGATCTGGACCAAAGGAGGAAGTTGGTTGATGTTATGGTTGCTGGAAGCCGTAGAGGTCATCGTGGACGCATCAGTCTGTGCCGAATATGGGGGGTTGGACAAGGGGGAAGGCGTAGGATAATAATTGTTCGAATAGGATGACCTGTTGTCACTGGTCGGAGCGTAATGCACGAAGTTCATACCGGATGGAGGAGGCATGTTTGATGAAGGTGGCGACGGCGACGGCGTCAATTTCTCTAACACCTGACCGCCCGATGGAGAAAAGATCTCGTTCCCGGAAACAGGAGGGGCAGCCGGAAAAACACCATCTGCAAAGTTTCTTCGAATGGTCGCATAGGGCGAAGTCGCATTGACCGGAGACGACCCGGTCTCTCGTTTGAGAATAGTCGGTTTATCTTTACGACGCCTTTGTCCTTGTCCTTGACCCTCTTTCTTGGCCCGGGAGCGGGCATATCGCAATCCACAGCTGTCACAATATTCGTCAGACAGATGTTACGTCGAAGCAATGGATAACTTACGCGTTGCAGAGCTCCTTCTTGCCACTGGGTCCTTTCCGCCATTCTGGGCTTGAGGTGGCCTTGCAGCTCGAGCATTTGAGGATCCCCGCTGGCCGATTGCTTGCGGTGCGGGTAGGACCTGAGAACTCCTTTCCTGCGGTTGGACTAATGCGTCGCCGAGGAGGAGGTACGATGTCAGACGTCGGAGACGTATTGGCGCTGCTCGGTGTCGTCGGGGAATAGGTGTAGGAAGGTGATAGGGGTCGATTAAAAGAGGGTGCCTGCGAGGACACTGTGTCCAGATACGTCGGCTGAGGCGGGGGTGCCTGCTGCCAAGCGGCATTGGATTGGTCCTGGGTGGGGGAAATGTATGAGTTGGAGCGCATATTGTTCATCGGAGGCGGCATCGCTGAGCACGGGTCAAAGTTAAATTGAGTCTTGTGAAAGGCGCCGTTAATGAACTCACCCTGGGACCATCGCTGAGGGGGAGGATAAGGGGCTTGTGTTCCCTGGCCAGCTTGCGACATGTAGGCTTTGGCGTAGTTATCCTGGCTGGACAAAGGTGGAACAGGGTAGGGACTGGACTGGTCGTAATACGACGAGACTGGCTGGGGATTATATGCAGGGGCAGCGAAAGCTAGTTGATTCATGGCTGCGGTCGGATTCGTGGTGTTTCGAGAGCAAGGGTTGACTTTATGACAAGCAAAGATGATGCACCCTGTGAAAACAGAAGACGCATTTAGCAGGGCATGGGGCACAGAAAGGGGGACGTCTACCATGAGGTATGAATATACTTTCGACCTCCCCTCCAAATATGGGCGTGTTGTGCAATGCTTTATACCTGCGTGTACAACTCGTTTTAGCATCGCTTGCACCGGGAACACCCATGTCCATGCTGACGGTCTCCACGAGTTTGGCAAAGTCGAGACTCGTTGCTTCTGAAGACTGGGACGGTCCCGGGGGCCAGCTTAATAACAGATGCTTGTCGGGTTGGTTTGCAAGGATTTGGAAGACCCTATTCATGTTGCCCGTCTGAGGAATGCAAACAAGTAGCCGGCTCAAAAGCAAGTCGATCTGGTCATTGGCCATCATAGGCGTTTCGCACCAATTCGACCACTCCGTCTTGTGAACTTCATCATTATCGTTCGGAGATAGGTCCATCGACGCGTGAATGAAGCAAAGCACGAGGCCTTCAGCTGCCCAGTTGATGACTATATCCACCGCCATGTAGTCGTTGTCCAAGGCGATTCTGTCAGCCTCTGACCAGGACACTGGCGAGCCGGCGTATCCGAGTTTCCTTCGAACGCCAGAGAGGCGAAGAAAGCGTACACTAAACACGAATGCGTCACAACAGGAAAGCTGAGACATCAAGATGGCCAACGTACCGGGTGACGGAGCCATGCAGAGTCTTGCTCTCGAGAACGCTGCCAAGGTCCTGCTTCGCTGTCTGTTGTTCCTCTGGGTGGACAAACGCTAAAAGCGATTTTCCGACGAGAAGGTCCGCCTCCGTGTCAAGATGGTGTGCCAGCACGGGGTCGAGATAAATAAACTGAAGGTCGGAAGACAAGAGCGACCAGTCTGTGCGACGGGGCGCGGGGGGATTCACGACGGGCGGCCAACGACGAGGCGCATTCGCGAACATGGGGTAAGGGCGAGATCGTTTGGGTACAGCGATCGAGTGGACGATCAGAATTCGAACGAACGGAAATATCAAGCTCGCTACTCACAACAACGCGTTTGGCCCACTTTCGGTAACGTTACTCCAGAGTGATCGGCGGAGTAGGGCGTCGATTGTGATGAGGCCGGCGGTGTTGCCAACGGCGGCTGATGCTCATACTGAGCCTGCTGCTGAAAGCCGGAGTGGGGCGCCGCAATATGGGCGTTGTGGGGGTACTGATTGTTCTGGGCGTTGTGGATGTCGTGAAGGGAATAATGTTTAGGGGAATGAGTGAGATAATTCATGACGAGAAAATGGGCGTCGTCGTCGTCGCCGTCGACGATGAGGACGAAGAGAAAGAAAGGAGAGACGGAATTGAAATGGTAACTGACTGAGACACGGAGAGCAAGGCCAGTCTCCCCTCCTATGTATTTGTTTGTCAGCGGCCCTGACCCGCCTGAAACTATTCGGGATCGCCTTGTTCCCCTGTCCTCCGCATTCTCTCTCTCTCAATGCCATAATCCTTTTCCCAATACGGTCCTTCTTTAACTGCTTCTGTAGATCCGCTACCACTTCCGTACAATTTCGTCCATCTCAATCACCGTTCTGACACTTTGTCTTCGATTCTTAATTTCCCGCCAAATATTAACGCCTCTACACTGCGTCGTTTCCATTCTTATACCATGCCCTACAATCCTGCCAATGTCATAACAGGTCAGCGGAACGAGGGGGTCGGAGTCTGTCTCCAGTCTCTCGTTGTTTGCATCAGTTTGCGTCGAGAAAAGAAATCGGTCACCCGGCAGTTTTAGTGGTCTTGACATTAATATTTCGCTTTCGACCATGGCAATCAACCAGAAGAACATCTGGGTCGCGGCGGGCGACGGTGACCTGAGCAGAGTAAGAGTAAGTGTCAGCCACACAGAACCTCAGTTCTATTCCAATCATTCATTGTTCTTCATTCATTTCAGGAGCTCGTAGAGTTACATTGCAAGTGTGATCTTGTCTCCCGGTGATATTACTAGCTCACCCCGCAGTCAGCCGTTTCTCCCAACGGACCAGATGAAAACAGCTACACTCCGATGTACGGTTAATCGCACCAACTCGACTTGTTCTGACCAGTGCGCGTCAAGGCATGCTGCAGCGTCCTATGGACATATCGACATTCTCGACTACCTCATATCAAAAGGTTTCTTCCTTATCTTCCGGCGCCAACCATCTCTCATTTTCCCTCAGGTGGAGACGTGAATGTCACAGATGATGACGGAGATACGCCGCTTTACACAGTCGAGAACGTCGAGACTGCACGGTATCTCGTCGAACGTGGCGCGGTCGTAGACCGTCGCAATCTGGAGGGTGTCTCAGTGAGTGACGCATTTCTGTTCACGAGTCCTATCTCACACCTTTTCCAGCCCATCGAATACCTCAGCGATGACTTTGAAGAAGTAGCTGCCTACCTCCAGACCAAATCGTCCCTCCCACCACCATCATCCCAGCCATCCTCAACAAACCCTTCTCAACACGCACAAGATGCCGCATCTGAGCAACTTACCTCCGAGCTGATGGCCTCTGTGCATGAGATCATGCAACGAGGAGAGCAAGACGGCTGTGATGTCGATTCACAGCTGGCCCAAGCCGTTACCCGAGCCGTCTTGGGAGGGGTTGAGGCGGGATACCAACTTGCAGATGGCACTACTGACTCGGAACGACAACGAAACCAAGCACCTACCGCGGAGGACACCTCTTCAACAAAACGACCGCGGATAGACTAGCTTGGGTGTTTGGCCCCTAAATATCCTAATCTTATCGGATGCGCTCGCCTTCGACGCGATCGCGTTGATCACCGTCACGATCCCTCATCATGATCATCCTTGCTCGATCGGGCCATGAACCTTCTTTCAGAAACTTAAATCCTGATTGTGGCATGGAACTCATGCCTCAACACCAGCAACGCTCATTCTTTCCACATATATTGGCCGTGCACGCGACCGCGGCCTTCCTGATCGTGTCAATATGAACCTGGGTTCATGAACCATCGAATTCTACCGTTCTTCTGCGTTCTCACCTGGCAGCTCGGTGACACACTAGTTGCGACGAATGAATTTTACACAAACGGGTCAAGGAGCGCGTCAGGTATGACGACGGGACTTCATTGACAATTACTATTGCTTCCCAGTCTACTTGTGCCAGCATAGTTAGGGGGTAACTCCCTGGGGACTTGCCTAGGCTGCAGTGCGCGCAGTGAAATGATAAATCCCCGTTGCCTGTGAAACAGTGAGGTTCAATGTGCCCATGATGCCTTGACACCTGCTGTTCGTTTTCGAGTTCCGCTATGGTTGAGCGCTAGATCCATGGCTATCCAGTGGCAACGAAGGGGTCCTTCGAAGCGGGCACTTGTGACGCACTGTCGCTACCTTGGAACTGGATGACGCTTCGTGAAACATTAATTGGCACGAATCCCATGAATGCCAGATCCAAGATATCAGCGTTCCAGTGTGGCCCATTGTCGTTTGCTTTTCTGAGTCCATTCCGTTGGAAGTGCGAGCGTCCGACGCGTTTAGACGCCGGTACGGATTGTTCCCTTGAGGCCAAGGTAGGAATGAGCGCCCAAATTGAAACCATCGCGACCGGGAGGTGCACGTGATTAATGATGGGTTGTTGCTTCGACATCTCCTTGCCTCTTCCAACTTGCTCGAGATTTTTCTCTTCTTGATTGCGTATCGGCTTTCTAGGTGAATCTAGGGTCCTTTGCACCAGAAACCTCACTGAATCGGGCGGAATCTACAGTCTTCATCTCGGTAACTTGATCCTAAGGAGTGCAACCACACCGTACGCAACACCTGGATGTCACGCTGGGATCTGTCGGCGACGCTCGCAACTTGCTTGACGCTCGAGGACGTATCGGACGCGGAACGCAAACCGGACCTCAATTATGAAACACCTGTTCTCCAAGTCACCTCCAAAGCGCGTGAAAATAAATATGAAGTCGTTTGTTTACCGCTGACAACGGAAGCTTGGAAGCGAAGATGGTCCAGTATGTGCCTGCTGCCCGTCGACGCGACAGAAGAAGAAAAGGGAGAGGCATCTAAGGCTGCAGAGCTGTGGAGAGTCCGCCCGGGGTTCTTGAAAGATGAAGTCACCCTCTCGCGGCTAGGTGCGTCTCTGATCTATCAGGACATGGCTGTCTGACCAATGGATCCGTGCTCCAACAGACGAAGCTGAGGGTGTGATTGCTATGGTCTCGGAATGGCTCGAGTTGGATTCGCCAGACGACTGGATCCGCAACGATGCAGAAATAGTAAAGAGCCCCGACCGTGTTCTCATGTGTCGAGCCGAACTAACGGTCGCAACAGGCCCTGCAGCAGGAGCTTTCCTACGCTTCATATCTCAACATCGCGACTGCAATCCTGCCTCCGCCTCGTAACAGAGACCATGTCGCTTCATATGCCAGGGCAATCAACTCATGTCTACAGGCGACTTCCTACATTAGCCTCTCCGTGCGCCTCCCAATCTACAACCCCTCCGTCTTCCAACCCACTTCGCCCCTGTCTTCATATCCTTCTTCGTCATCCCACAACTCTCTCATGTCTCCGCAAACCCCGGCTTTGGTGGTATCGGACGCCAACCAAGATCGACCCCAAAACTCTGAAACGTCTTTGAATGCAACATGGGAGATGTGGGATCTCATTCGGTCCATGTGTGATTACAATCCTCGTCTGACCCTTAGTATGCCAGCCTCGTTTCCCTTCTTCCTGTTGGGAAACACCCTCTGACCCAAAGCTCCCAGCTCTGGACCTTTCACCGGCGCTTCCGACCTCTTTGGGTGTCCTCAGCAAATGGGCCGCTGAGGCTGTTCGACACATCTTCCTGCCAGCTTCCACGTTCATTGCCAATATGAAGGGGTACCCAGTACTTCCGAAGCCAACCCAGGCGTTCCTGCGCGACAGCATGATTGCACGTTTCTTTTTCGCGTGTTCTTTGTTCAAATGTTGACTCTTTCTCTCTTCTCCTCTGCCAATGCTTTGGTGCATATCTAGCATCGGCCCACAATCATTCTAGCGGACGTAAACTCGGGAAGGCATGCTCGTGGTGGTGAACGTGCCTACTCCCAGTACATACGTCATCTGGAGAAAACAAGTCCGACCGTGCAGGCTGCCCAAAAACCCGGGACGGTGGAAAACTTTGCGCAAGGTTATCAAGACTATCTGCAGGCGCCATTACAGGTAATCATCATTCTCCCTTTTAACACGAGTCTTTGGTGACGTGAACCTCTTTTTTTAATATCTTCAACAGCCGTTAATGGATAACCTGCCAAGTTTCACGTATCAGGTCTTTGAGAAGGATCCCGTCAAATATGCTCAATATGAAGAGGTGGAGCTGTTTGTTGCATTTGACTTCAGGAATGTCGACTGATACGTCTTTCCTCTAACCCAGGCTATGTATAGGGCATTCTTGGACCGCCCAGCAGACGGCAAAACGTAAATGAATTACGTCGGGGTCTATTTTAGCATGCTAACATCTCGGTCATCAGGTTAGTTTGTGTTGCAGGGGCTGGCCGTGGACCGCTTGTCGCGCGATGTCTGACGGCCTTGGAGCGTGCGCATCGCGATGCCAAGGTCTATGTGATAGAGAAAAACCCGAATGCATATGTAACGTATGTCCATATTTCATGTGATGCTCCTATCACCTCGCGTACTGACGCGCGGTCCCAGCTTGCAGCATCGGCAAGAAAGAGAATGGGGAGACAAGGTCCAGCTCGTCTTTGGTGACATGCGGGTCATCGATGTGCCCGAGCAGGTTGACATCCTAGTCAGTGAATTGTTGGGTTCATTTGGAGATAACGAGCTCAGTCCAGAGTGTCTGGACGGGGCCATGCGCTTTTTGAAACGTGAGTTCTTTCAACAGGGATGATACATCCTCTATCCAAGCTTAGTCCTTCCCCATAAGCGGACGGCATCTCGATACCGTCTTCTTACACAGCCCATCTCGCGCCTTTGTCCTCGTCCAAGCTCTACAACGAGGCTCGATCTGGGAATAGTGAGAAAAGTCTGGAAACCCCTTACGTGGTTATGTTCCAAGCGGTCAACATCCTCAGCGGTACGAAATCGTCAGCTGACGGTCGTTGCGGACCTCAAATCCAAGAATGCTGGGAGTTTGAGCATCCGCGAAGCGATGCCATTTTGGATACACGAGGCTAGTTTGCAGTCGTGTTTTTTTGGGGTTGTACATGTGTCGCTCACCATTTTTTTACTCTGTTTACAGGACTACCGTTGAGCAATAACCATAATGTGCGATCCGCCAAATTGAGATTCTACATACCTCATGCGGGGGTACTCCAGTATGTCCATTTGTACCTCGTCTGAGATCGAGCAGCTGACATGCGATCGATATAGCGGACTCGCTGGTTACTTCGAAGCAGTGCGTGACGCTTTGCGCGAGGCAACGGACATCCTATCTAATCGATATCGTAGGTTTTATATGGAAATGTTGGTCTGAGTATCCATCCACAGCGAAAAGATCAGATATCAAAGGACATGCTCAGCTGGTTCCCCCTGTTTTTCCCATTCAAGGTGGGTATTCTGCTTTTGGAAGGTGGTTATCTCTAACGGGAACATAGGAACCGCTCTACCTCCCGAGTGATTCTGAGCTACAAGTATCCATCTGGCGACTGACAAATAACCAAAAAGTCTGGTACGAGTGGCATGCAGAGTCTTTCTTGTCTATTCCAAAGAAACCTGCGGAAGGAGACGATGCGTTCCAACCCGCCAGAGCACCGACGCCTTCGATACCGACCTCGCCAAGCGGGTTCCCCAGCCCGCTCATTGATAGCGTCGATCCCTTTAGCAACCAATGGCGCCGTATGTCTGTAGCGACCAACTCGACTTCAAGTTCCGCAGACGTTGAATATGAATCTGTCAAGATTGGGCATACCAGTCTTCATAACCCAGGTGGGCGGAGCAGCTGGATTGGCTTGTGAAGGATAAACTACTTGCTCAGTACGCAAATTGTTTACGACGTGCTCTGGATATAACACGGATGGTTTTCAACTCAACATTTTTGATTTCAGAATCGAAAAGCGCAGCCTGAGGTTATATTTGGAACACGATCGACGATGCGGACATTGAAGTGGTTGACAGCCCGCGCCGCGAGAGGCTATTTATCACCCTCGACCTTTGGATTCTCTCTCTTTCTCTCAACCATTATACCGCTCACAGATTTCGAGTTTCATTTATCCCGCCTTCAGCGAACCCCCTTCCTTTTCACTCGCCTTTGTCTATACCCTCTTTCTTCGATTTTACGATGAAGATTCTCGCCGCCATCGCCGCCCTCATCTCAGCCATCCCCGCCATTTCTGGGCTGGTCATTAACACGCCGTGAGCCGCCCCCTGTTCCTCCCGGCGGGCTGGTTACTGACAACTGTATCAGCTCGGGCGTGGTTCAGTGTCGTACGTTTGAGCGCGTGAAGATGCGAACTTCACTGAGCGGGACGCGTTATACCCAGAACCCATTATGATAACTTTTGGCTCCGGCTCTGCCCCATACTACATCTCTGCTATCCCCGGTACGCTCTCCTCGCACTGTAGGAAGGCACTTCTTGACAAGCCCTCGTAGCTGGCCAAGTTTCAGCCAGCCCGGTGCGTTGCGGTCCCAATAAATTCGTGTAGTTTGAAGTTTAAAGTGAAATACGTCCAGCTCCGAACCTGGGATCCTACCAACGCTCAGAGCCTGACTTGGAATGTCGATATGGCTGGCGGAACGGCCATGTATGTTTTCACTCGATCCTATGCGCGACTCGGAGGTTGATCCCAAGTGCATCTCTTTGCAGTTCTTTCATCGTCAAGGATAGCACTGGCGCCCAAGCATACTCGGATCAAGTTACAATTCAGGGTTCAAATGATTCAAGGTAATCAAAAACAAGATCATGGTGCGGTAGCGCTAACCTGTTCTTTCTTCAGTTGTCTCAATGCTAGCTCGAGTGCGTCGAGGTCCCACAGCGCCTCATCCTCTTCAGCCTCACATTCTTCTTCAGCCGCTGCGCATGCGACCGCCAGTGCAGTTGCAACTGGCAGTGCAGCAAGGTAGAGACAGATCATCTTCCCTTTTCTTCGCTGGTTAACAGTGTATGCAACCAGCCACGCTTCTGGTGCGGTCGAAGCGACAACTGCATCAGCTGGGAGAGCTGCGGCCACTCAAACCACCTCTTCCAATGCGGCGAACGGCAACGCCGTTCACACTAGCGGCGGATTCCAAATGGACGTCGGAGCGCACTGGGTTGGCGTTGTTGGAGTCATCGGTGGATTGTTGTTGTAGATTTTGGACTAGTGTGGATACCCCTCGTGAATTCCTTTCTTCATCGTCTGTTCACAGTCTTTCACAGTCTATACGTATGACTACATTCGTTTGATACAAGAGATCGGAGTCTTTAAAATTGTGGTGCTTCGCGAGCATGTGATGGTGATTGACAACGCGTAGAAGTGTGCCTTAGCCATTTAAAGGGAGAAATAAGGCTCGTGGGACGATGGAACGGTTCTTGGCTTTTACCTGAACGAGCATCCTCTCTTTTCGTTAACGTCGTAGTATTCAGAGGCCTATCCTCTGTCATTCGCTCTTTATTTTCGGGGACTTTGGTGCATTCCAAAGTTCTTTAAATTATCGGCCGCGACTCAGCCTTGGCCACGAATCCACAAGGTCCATCACTGCACATGTCGGTTTCCTCCGGGGCAACTCCCGCCCATCCGGTTCAACTCAACAACCCTCTGCAACCGCCATCTGCCACCAACGACGGCGACAAAACTCACCCTCGAATGCAAGATTCTGACCCTTTGCAGGTGGACATGAACGCCACCTCGTCGAACACAGAGAGTGCTTTGCCACCTCAAGAGCCCCCTATTTCAGAGCTCACCGACTCATCTCTCGCAAAGGTACGTCTTGGTCGTTTGACTCAATTTTTCTGTTGCTCAGTCCCAACCAGGACATCGTAAAGGACGAGATCGCCCCCGTCGTCGACGAACTCATCGAACAAGTCTCCCAGGCCACAGTGAAAGCGGCCCTGGACAGTGACGTTGTTCCGAACGACGAAGACGTCCCGACCTCGGCCCCGTCGTTGGTCTCTGACGCGTCGATTTTAGACGTGTCAACTCGGGTATGAAAAGTCTGTAATGTTTCTGTGCATTCATTTGCTTAATCTACCATTAGATTAACGGCGACGAGCCCGCATCATCCACAGAGACCCAGATGGAGTCCACCGACACGATCGGCGCAGAGACGACATCGCCTGTCGTAAGTCCACTGTCCGCCCTTTTCCCATCGTCATCTCATCCTCGAGGAAGGTCGAATCCACCGCTGTTGCCAGCGATTATGCCGAAGTACCCACAGCGACTTCGACACTTCCCAGCGACGTAAGTAGCCACCTAGACACTTGAAGTGTCAGGAAAAGCTGATGAATGATTCCAGATCGTCACTCCTTCGACACAACCGTCTTCGGAAGAGAAGGATAATGAAGGCTCTACCGTACGTTCCTTACTGCGTTTTTCTCGCTTCCGTACCAATGCCAAATCACAGGGAGCCGAAGTCGCGTCTGAGCTGGATCCTACCGTAAAGGTGAGTACTATTCCTGTCAGACCGGAATGGGGAATGCTTATCTGTTCACATGGTAGCCGAACGAGGGTGCCAATGACCTCGCTATTCCCGATGAGACTTCATTCAAACCATCGGTGGAAGACATAATAACCGAGGAAAACACAACTCCTGTGGCTGACGCTACACCAGTGGAGAAGGCTGAGGCTGTTATTGTGCCGGACCCCGAGGAGGCAGCCGAACCCGCTCTTACCACCGAAGGATCCCAAACAGTCGTCGAAAGCACTCCTATGCCAGCCGCCGTTGTTGTCCAGGTCGATGACGCCGCCAACCCCGTCGTAGAGGAAGTAGTCGAAAGCAAAGCTGAAGATTTCAGCAGTGACCAAGCTGTTGTCGAACCGCTTGTCGAAGAAACCAAGCCCGAAGAGGTGAACGAGCCTGCCCCCGAGATCCTTCCAGCTGTAGTTGAGCCCGATACCCAACCCGTTCTCGCTGAAGAAAGCACGACTCAACCAGGTATGTCCCATTTGGATACATGGCTCAGCCTGATTACAAATTGAAATTGCAAAGCTGCAGAGAATACCGACCAAGCTCCTACCTCCAACCCAACCCCCGCCGGCGACGATGCTTCCCTTCAGCCATCCGAAGACTCTACAGTCAGCGCGCCACCAACTGCATCGACCCACGAGGACGCGGATGCTCCTGCTCCGCAAGGGGGTGACGCGACCGCGCCTTCTGAGGATGCAGTTGAAGCCGTGAAAGAGCCCGAGATCACGCAAGAAGACGCTCCCATCGCCCAAGCAAGTTCTGATGTCGTCGCCACCGCAGAGGACTCCCCAGCTGAGGAGGTCGTCGACGTCCCTGCTCCTGTCGAGACAGCCGTCAACGAACCTGCCGTTGAAGAGCCTGCCAGCACGGAAACAGCAGCAACAGTCGAAGAGGAACCTCAACCCACCGCCTCGGATGCTGCTCCTATCGTCGAAAGCGAGCTTCCTGTTGTTGATTCTGCCACTGAAGTCGAGGCTGTAGAAGTGGAACCAAGTAACGAAGTCGAAGTTGTGGAATCCCAAGAAGCTCCAGTCAAGACTGAAATAATCGTCACCGATAATTCAGGAGCTCCTATCGCCTCCGAACCTGAAGGTTCCCTTGTTGCATCGGCCGTTGAAGACTCGACCGAGGAACCATCTGCGCCAGTCGAGGATGTCAAGGTTGTTGAAGAACCCCCGCATCCTGAAATGCTAGAGGAATCTCAGGAGCCTACGCCCGAGGTCGAGAAGCCTACCGCCCTCGAGAACACTGTTGTGATCGAAGAGCCAGCAATCGAGGAACCGGTTACTGCTGAAGAACCCCATGTCGCGGCTGTGGAAGAGCTTCAAGCGTATGTTGCTGCTGACCCCAAAGAGGCCGCACCCGGATCTGAGGAAGCCCCCGCCGAAGTCACACCAACCGTAGAGGAGCCACAGCCGGAGGCAGCTACGGAAGCTCCCGTCGTTGTTTCTCAGCCCGTAGAAGAAGGGACTCAGCCTGCCACTGAGCCTTCACCAGCCATCGTCGACGAAACCATGGAACCTGCAGTCATTGAGGAGGATGCCTCCCCAGCAATCGCCGCTGAGGAGACTACATCAGAACCTGTCGAAGCCGAGTCTCCATCGCAAGCCCAGGTTGTGGAGGAGCCTGAGTCCTCTGTTGAAGCACCTGCTGCTGTTGGGGAAATGGCCGAGAGGCCCGTTGCCCTCGAAGGAACACAGGAAGGAATTTCTGCCTCGGCTGAAGAGACCGGGATCGAGCAGCCCGCAATCGTGGAGGAGGCTCCTGCGGACGAGGCGAAGACGGAGGAACCTGCAGTTGTTGAGGAGGTCGAGGTTGTGGACTCTGAATCTGCGATGGAGCCCAAGCCCGAAGTGCCAGCTGCGCTCGAGGAGGTCAAGGCTGAAGAGCCCGCTGTCGTCGAGGAGGTCAAGGCTGAACAACCCGCTGTCGTCGAGGAGGTCAAGGCTGAACAGCCCGACGCTGTTGAGAACAACGAGGTCGAGGAAGCTGACAATTCAGGCATTGAAGCCGCACCTGTCGAGGAGTCCATTGAACAGGCGATCGTTGAAGCCCCTCCGACCGTTGAGGTCACCGGAAAGCCCGTCACAGAAATACCAGCAGCCGTTGAAGAGGCACTGAGCGGGGAGCGTGCTGTTGCCAAGGATGTACAAGGCGAAGAAGCCGCCGTCGTGGAAGACGCCAAGGAGTCGGTCGTTGAAGAAACTGTGGTCGTCGAGGAGCTCAAAGCAGAGAACCCAGTTGTCGAAGATTCCCCTGCCGCCCAGGTAGTGGCCGAAGAGCCCGCTGCTGAGGCTGCTCCTACCACCGAGGAAGCCGGCGCAGCTGGGGATGGTTCCTTGGTCAAGGAACCAGCGGAACAGTCTGGTGTCATCGAAGAGAAGGCTGAACCCGCACTCGATAGTCCCGCTTCGGTTGAGGGCGTATCTGAGGAGCTCGCGACTGAGGCTGAGCCCATTGTGGAAGCACCCGCAGATGTCGAGGAGTCAGCTGTGGAGGTCTCGGCAATCGCAGAACGAGTTGCAGGGGCTGAGGCGATTGCTGTCGAAGACGCAGGGAACGCTGAAGCCGTCGAGGAAGATATTGTTCGACCTCACCACGTCGCTACCGACACAGAAAGCTCAGCCGAGTCTTTCGCAGAGCCGATCACCCCTGCTATCACTGTTGAGGAACTCGGTAACCAGACAGAAGTCACTGTAGAGGACAAATCGGTGCGCAATGTTTTAAAGGGCCAGCTGGCCGATGTGCTGACGGTCATTTTTGCTTTATCCAGGTTGAGAACGTTGCTCCCGCCGTCGAGCGCCCCAAGTCACCGTATCCACCCGCCTTCGAAGTCACTACGCTGGGCCGTGGTGTTTCAGTGCAAGAAGAAGAGGAGGAGGAGAAGGAGGAGAAGGAAGCGGCCCCTGTCGAGGAAACCCCTGCTGTTGCTCCAATTCCTGTCGTGATTGCCACGGAGTCGGATGGTGCCTCCACTGAGGTATATGTTACCGTAGCCTGGCCTCCTGATCTTTTGCTAACTTCACTGACAGGTCATTAACCAGGACGAACGTGAAGCACCCCCCAGCCGACCTTGGACACCTTCTTATTCTGTTCACTCCCAGGGAAGTCCCATGCTTCATCCTCAAGAAGAACCGGCGGTCGCCCCAGAACAAGCATCCGAACAGTCCCCAGAGGTCTCGGAGGTGGCCACCTCTGCTATCCCCGACATCCAGACCAACCTTGCACCTGCTGCACCCGAGGAGGCGCCAGCTGCCAAAGACATCGAGACCGAAGCCAAGGACGAAGACGCCGTGCAAGAAGCTACCCCTGCCGTCGCCCCTGAACAAGCGGAGTCAGAGCCCTCGGTCCCTGTAACAGAGGAGAAAGCTGCTGAAGAATCACAGGTGATGACAGTAGTGTCTGCCGTAGAGGAATCTCTCCCAGCAGCTGAGAGGTCTGCGCCCGTGGTCGAGCTTGTGGAAGAAACGTCTGAAGCTGAGGCTTCTGAAGAGCCTGTTTCGACTGCCACTGACCCCGTCGTTGCCGCCGACGAAAAGCTTGCGTTGTCGCCCAAACCTTCCCAGACCAACCTATGGGTTCCTTCATACTCCGTCAGCAGGCAAGGGAGCCCTGTCTCCACCCCCAAGGTTGAGCTTGAGGGTGATTCATTCCCCTTGGAAGAAGCCAAGCCCTTGGATGCTACTTCTGAGCCTAGGACCAAGGAGGCTGACGCCCCCAGTGCGCCAGAGTCTGAGACGGTCGAGGATGGTGAAGCCGCTGAAAAGGTTAGTACTTGTTCTGTTTCAACGGTACATCTCGGCTTACTGTTGTCTAGCCCTCGACCCCATGGACCCCAAGCTACTCTGTTACGACTCTCAATGGCCAAGAAGTTACCCAGTCTACCGACGCCTTCCAACGGTTCACTGATCTCAATGCATCTGAGGCTGAGGAGAAGGGCGAAGAGCCGTCTGCTCAAAGCGCACCACTGGAGGTGAAGGCTGAAGTGGGAACTTCTGTCGCAAGCAGCGAAGAAGCTGTTCCATCCTCAGCCACCCCGACTCAAGAAGCATTCAAAGTCGAGCCCATTTCCACGGAAGGCGTACAAGAGCGCTCCCTCCCGACCTCTACCGACAACGAAGAAGCCAAATCGTCTGTTTCCCCTCTTTCCGTCACTTCGATCACGAATGGTGCCTCACCGCTTATCTTACCTGACATCTCTGCAGGACGAAAGCGACTGGAATCTTCCGCTTCCTCCAAATTCTTCCCCGGTGGATGGTTCAGCGCCGCGTCAAAGATCCCTGATGAAAGTCGGGCATCGCTTGAGAACGCCACAGGCGAATTCATCCCCAACAAATCACCCACCTCTCCTACTGAAGCATCTGCCGTCCTTCCTCCCATCTCAACTGACGTCTCGATACCGACTACGGAGGCTGGGGAAGATTCTGCATCGTCTGCGACTGCACACAAGAAGAAGTGGTGTGTTATTATGTAAAAAATATCCTTCGTTTCATTGGAAAGTATCCTTCAAGCAATCTTTTTACTCTACACTCCTGGGCCTTACCTTTCAATTCATTGCTCACGACTATTCATGACGACCATTTATCTTTATCTTCTCGATTATGCATACCGCCTTACCCATTTTTCTACCGCTATTGGAACTTTAGTAACGTTTTGATTCTCTCTTGCACCTTGTTTTGCAATGGAATTTACCCAATCATAATCATGTCCACTCCTTTTTAGTAGCTCAACAAATTAAAACGCTCTCTCGGTTCGTGAGTGTGTATATGGTAGAACAGTAAAGGAGAGACTAAAGCTTCGCCTTGGTGTCGTCCACGAGCGTTACGGCTGATGCGGCCAGGGCAACGGAGTCGCGCTCCTTCACCTTGGCGCCTGCAAGAATATGTTCAGTGTCAGGTTAACGCGAGAGAGCACTGGAACAACTTACGGAAGATAACCTTGTTGCCCTCCTTCCACATCTCGGTAACGATAGTCTCCCCTGGGTACACCACGCCAGCAAACCTATGAACGCCAAGGACAAAATTGAGTCTTAGTTCGAGGACTCGAAGCAGATGCCTCTCACCGAACTTTGATGTCCTTGTAAGGGCCGAATGCCTTCAGGACATGTTTCCCAGCAATGCCCATGGAACAGAGACCATGAAGGATGGGTTTGTCAAAGCCACCGATGGCAGCAAAGTCTGGCAAGATCTGCGCAGAAGAAAGGACGTAAGGAGAGAGTCACCAAAGAGGGGGACCCACGACATACATGAAGGGGATTGTAGTCTCCACTCAATCGGTAGAGAGCGGCTTGAGAGGGATTGGTAGCCTCCTCTGTCACAACATCGGGCTGGCGTTTAGGTGGATTGTTAACCGCTGAAGCTGCTCCCCTGTCTACTTTAATTCTTCAGAGATGCAATTGGCAGACTCCACTGTGAGCAACACTGACCGCTCCCAGTTCGTTTTCCTCCGAAGCCTCCAGCACCGCGAATGAACACGGTTGATTGGTTCTCAAAGATAACCTCTCCGGAAGAAGCATCCTTGGTCTCAACGATGATGGTGACTGCAGCAGCCTTTCCCTTGTCAAGGACCTCCAAAAGCCTGGCTTCGCTCACGAGGGCACCGCCAGTCGGAATGGGCGCCTTGATGTTCAAGTATTGTTCGCCATGGAGGAGTTTAGCCTACAGATATTCAACAAGGTCAGTGTACGAGACAATAAGCACTGTGAAGTGAGATTCACGGGATTGTAATTGGGCAGCCAGTCGAGCGGAATACCAGTGCTGCAAGGGAATTGGGGAATAACACCAAACGTAGGCAAGGCGGAGAACGAGTCGTCGCCCTCGAAGGTCCACTGAAGTTCTTGCGCAGTCGCTCCAATACCGAGGTTGTACAGGATAACGTCGCGCTATGTCAGCTGTCAGTCTCATACCATGGCCTTGAACACAAGATGTCAGTTGCCCACCTCAGTGTAGTTGTAGGTAAAAGGTTCGTGAATCTGCTTCTTGGCTTCAGCGACAAGAGCAGAATCCTCGGGGTCTGCAAAAGCTTTTGGATCTCTGAAGGGGGACATGGCGAACAAGTGGTGCGGGACTAGTGGTTTTGCCTTGCAGTGTTGGAAAACACATTGCAATGACGGGCAGCTTTGTGGGAGAAATGGAATCACATGCAATCCCGGTCCGTTGTGCTCGTCCCCCTTCTCAGGCTACAACGTCTGACTCCGTCGGCAATTTGAGAAGTCGAAGTCAAGGGGACAGGCCCTCGTAAACGTTTATACAGTACTTCCAACGTACGACGAATCCCGCAGGATAACACGAAAGGCATTAAGGATATCCACTAAATAGTGCCCAGCAGCTACAGCTCTAAATATACATGCAAATGGAAGATGAGATGGAATACAAATGATAATTTATAGCTTGGCTTTGAGTGATGATTGGTTGTTGATGTTTTCGAGAATCTGTTGGATAGATTCTCCAGAGTTGGCAGGGTGTGTTGCACGCTCGTCTGGATAGAAGAGTTAGCCCAGCCCAGCAGGGAGCTCGAGTATGTGAACATACCATAGGTGGTAATCTCCTTCCACTTGGCCACAACATCCTCGGGCGTGTATGGCTTGTCATGAGGGAAGCCATAGCCGCCAGTTCGTTGCCAGCGTGTCTGGGCAGCCCATCCACCAGAAACCTCAAAGATGGCACCAGTAGTTTCGGTGTTGTCCTTGCTGCTAAGGTAGCCAACAACAGGTGCAACAAAGTCGGGCTTGAAGGCATCGACCATCTCCTGTGGCCTGTATCGCCGTTAATATGCGTCGAATGATTGGGTATGAAGGTTCACGTACCAGACAGTGCTGGTCATGGCAGTTCCAGCAGAGGGAGCAAGGACGTTGGCGATGATACCATACTTCTTGCCCTCAATGGCAAGGGACTTGGTAAGACCGATGATACCAGCCTTCGCGGTGGAGTAGTTGGCCTGACCAAAGTTGCCGTCTGCGATACACAATTAATCTCCGTAGTCGGGGGGAAGCGAGTGGAACGTACAAATGCCGACCTGCGAGCAGGTGGTCACGATACGGCCGTACTTCTGCTTCTGGAAGACGGGCCATACAGCCTTGGCACACTTGTAAGTGCCGCGGAGGTGGACAGCGAGGACAATGTCCCACTCTTGCTTGGTCATGGACTGGAAGGATTTGTCTCGCAGGATACCAGCGTTGGCGATGAGGACGTGGACACCACCGAACTTCTCGAGAGCAACAGCGACGATCTTGTCACCATCCTCAGCGGAGCAAATGGCAGCGGCAGCCTTTCCGCCAGCTATAGCAAACTGGATTAGATTGCGTGAACCGCATTGAGAGAAACCGGAGCTTACCCTTGGTAATTTCGTCGACAACGGCGTTGGCGGCTTTCTCGCTGACGTCATTGACGACAACGTTGGCACCGAGACGAGCGTACATCAAAGCATAGGCGCGACCCAAACCAGCCCCAGCACCTGTGATGATAACCGTCTGTCCGTCGAAGCGGACTTCGGGGGAAGCTTGAGCGTTGGAGGGGAGCGACCTGGCAGTCTCGAGCTTGCCCTGCAGAAGGTGGATTTACATGTATGTCCGAAAAGAACCAATCCAAAGACACTTACCACTGAGTCGACATCGGTAACGGCTTGAGGACTGAAGGAGACCCATTAGCAGGTGCACGCCATATTCTCTGAAAGGAGGTCCGCTCACTAGTATGGCTTGGAGAAATCTGTGACATCCGACCACCTCGCCTTGACCTATTCGAAAACATGAGTACAAGGGATTTCGTAAAACCCGAATAGCCAAACACTCACAGCGGAAGGAGAGAAGCTAGCATCGGTCTTGAAGATCGCGCCATCGCTTCGCTCCCATCGGAGCTCGGCAATGAATCCAGCGCCGACTTCGTACACCTTGCCAGTGGCATCCGGACCGTCAGGGTGGCAGATAGCGGCAACGAAGGGAGCAACGTATTCCGGGCTGAGGTTCTTGAGCATCTCAGCGGGCATGATGGTCTCGGTCATTGCGGAAGCAGCGATCTATGGCATCGAGAAGGGAATGAGAATGTCAGCTTCGCAGAAACGACAACGAGGAAAGAAAAAGAAGGGACGCACCGGAGCAATAGCGGTGGATTTGATGTTGTACTTGACTCCCTCACGAGCCAGGGTCTTGGTGAAACCAATGAGACCCATTTTTGCTGCACTATAGTTGGCCTGACCAAAGTTGCCTGCAGGTGACGCATTAGGTTGAAGTATGTAGAAAGACTGCTGAATGAAGACTCGCACCATAGATACCAGCAGCGCTAGCGGTGTTAATGACACGGCCGAACTTCTGCTTGCGGAAGATAGGCCATGCAGCCTTGGTACAAGCGAAGGCGCCGTGCAGATGGACTTCTGTGATCTGGTCCCACTCCTTGTCCGACATGTTCTTGAAGCTACGTCGAGTTGAGCATGGGCTAAACACAACAGGCAGAACATCGGAAGAAGATGCTCACCCTCTATCGCGAAGGATTCCAGCATTGTTGATGAGGATGGTGACGGTGCCAAAGTTGTCGACGGCGGTCTTGATAACTGCCTCGCCATCGGTCACAGAGGAGGAGTTCACGACGGCCTTGCCTCCGGCTAATCAAATGACTGGCAGTGAGTGCTGTTGTCTAAGACTATACGGAGAAGGAGACATACCCTTGGTAATCTCGTCGACAACCTTTTGGGCTGCAGCGGCGTTGAAGTCGTTGACAACGACGTTAGCACCCCGCGAGGCGAAAAGCAAAGAGTAACTGGAAGACGGGTCGGTAATCAGTTCGCTGCGGCGGTGGATTCAAAGGCGGGAAACATACGCCTTTCCAAGTCCTCCACCGGCACCGGTGACGACGACGGTGTGTCCTTTGAAGTCGAGGTGAGACATGATGTTGAACAAGGTGAATGGGAGAAGGTGAATTTGGGTTTGGTTAAGGTTGAAATAACCTGAAATACCGGCCGAGGTTGCATGTGAATTTCGCCCTATGCCTTTCCTCTTCCCCGGCTTTCCTAATCAGTCACTTTTGATCGCACCCCGCGTTCCGTCTTTTCGCGTGCAACAATTCTTCAAGTTCAACCCTATTATTATTTATAATTTTGCGTCAAAAACACCGCCTCATATATGAGGAAAACGAGTAATAAACTTTTAACTGCAGTCAGAAAGGACAAATCTCCAGAGATTTTACTTTATAACGAAAGAGCGTGGATAGCAAATAACGAGACGAGACGAACGACACAGCATAACGAACGATTGGAAAACAAAATCAAAACGACAATGATAAAGACAGAAATAAGTTACATAACTGAAAGGATGAGAAAGAGTGAGTGAGAGAGGAGGAATCATGCAAGCTGGATAAGAAAGCATATTGTTCGTGAGGGGCCATGACGAGACATTAGGGAAAGAGATGTTGTAAATGAACGACGGGTCTCGAGTGCATAGGGGCTGCACATGTGAGAGTTAGATGCAGTATAACAAGAGAAGATGCCATGAATATAACGGATGGTGCAGATGTGAACGCTGGGATGAATTGGGGTGGACAAAAAGGAGCGGATGGGTGACGACAAGATGCGTAACAGAGTAGTAGTCAACGAACGTATCACCGAAAGCTTCGTTGGCGGATCATTCGGTTCACTCCAAAGTCATCGTTTCGTGCTTTCGTTCGAGGTGCGCGTGCGCCCACTCAATGGCGAAGATGGATGCCTTGAGAAATTTCTTGTTGGCATACTTCTTGCAGACGTACAGCTTGGAGAAGTTCTCTTCCACGAGCTTCGAGATGATGAGGTCGAACCCGGGAATGAGTTGCTCTTCCGTGTAGCCAGAGTAAAAGACGAAGGCTTCGTTCTGCATAGCAGCGATTGTTTGTCAGTCACATGATGCATCAAAGCTTGTTATTAAGGCCGAAACTCACCCAGTCGCCTCCAAGCATCCTTCGAGAGCAGTACATGCCAATAGCAGCGATCATGCTGGGTTTCACTCGCAGGAAGCGGTAGTCCAGCAGAGTAATTTCCGTCAAGAATTTACTCAGGGTTCGCGTCTGAACGTCGTAGTCGTCGGCTTTACTGATTTTCCTCATCCAGCTGTAGGGGGAGCAGTAATGGGAGATGCGGAAGTCGAGGGTTTGGAGCATGATGCGCTCGCCCTTGAGAATCTCCTCCTTCGTGTATCCACTCTCCGTCATGAAGACGAATTCATCCACCGAAGGTGCAAGAATTTCTTCGTACTTGGCAGCAACGAACATGGCAGTCACACCAACAAGCTGGAGTTTGACCAACGAAACGACGCGCTTCGTTAGGAAGCGGTCGACAATGTTGATGGCAATCCAAAGAGTCTCGGGCAACATGTGGTAACGCAAATGCACCTGTAGCAACCAGTCGACCAGCGTCTGTCGCATCGACCAGGTGATTTCATTCTGACCATCCATGTAGTCTGGGTTGGGCATGATTTCATCCTATGACTATGTAAGCGCCGGTCGAGAACGAAAACGTGAAACCAACTCACCTCCATCTCTTCCATATACTTAAAGATCTCGTCGGCATACTCGGAGACCATTGTTGTGTCGTACATGTCAACTTCATCTTCAAAGCGTTCGCGGACGTGGTCGACTTCGCGTTGGAATCGCTTGGCCCGTTGTGTCGAGTACTCGGGCCATACTCTTTCAGGCTTGTCCTCTTCCGAGGCAAGTGCTGCACCGGGTGTTTCGGGAACGTCATCCACATCAACGCCAACCATCGCTTCGACCTCTTGCTCGTGGCCGACGTCGTCTTCTGCATGTTCAACTTCCATGCGGACATGGGTCTCGGCGGGAACGGGGTCTTGGTAGACCACTGTCTCTAGTGTGCTGGAGCGCGAAATGCGGTTGTTACTAATAGCGGCGGGTATCTTGGGTCGGACGGAAGGGACACGCATGTTGACGGTAGCCTGTGGCACATTGGCCATTGGGGGGTTTCGGGAGGGGCCCAGCGGGACGCGCTGGGCGAGGGTGGTTGAATCTGACCTTCCTCGCTTCATGCCAATTTCTTCCTTGAGCTCTTTCCCCACGCCCGCCTTGTGGACTGGGTCCTGCTAAGCGGGCGCATCAGAATCAACCACGCTCTTGAACGGGTGGCACGTCACTCACTTTGTTGCGGTTAACGGCGACGGCGGTGACCTCGCCCAAGGCTTGTCTTACAACGCCGCCTTTCGAGGCGTTCTCCTTTGCTGAAAACCTTGAAGCACCTATCGAGCCATGACGGGAGTGTCTACTCATTGCGTTTTCGTCAGCCTTGACACGCTGGCCAATTCCACGCCGTTGGGGCAACTTCTAGACTGTTAGCACCGTCGCACATGCTGTCAGAACGCTGCAAAACGTACGCGGGCAGCATTAGTGGCCATAGTAGTTCGTTGTTGAATGTTGAAGTTGGTGTTGTCGAAAGTAAAAAATTGAAGAACAAAGTTGGCGGTGGTGATACAAGGTTTGTCGATGTCGGCGTCGTCGAAGGTGGAAAAAGGAGAAAGGTTCTGATTCTGACTGGAAGTCAGCAGACTGAGAGGTCCAAGGAGAAGACTCAAGAGTCGCGAGAACCAAGACGTTTTGAACCAAACCTACCACGTGACCGTGACAAAACTCGGCTAACAACAAAACGCGTCGCGTCGTGACCGTGCCAGTGGCTCTGCTGCTTCTCTTGTTCGAGCGGCGCTGCCTCAGAAAACAACAACAGATGTTTGACATTTCAAAATGGAACGAGAACATTATCATCAATCTATGTACCATCCGGGCCTGTCTGAAATCTAGCAAATCGTCTCTGCTTCTCCGATTCCCACCAACTCTCGTCTGTGGGTGCTGGTCGCTTTGTTCCTAGCCCTGCTCGTTTATCGTGCTGAATCACCTTGACGGGTTCAACGATCCCTCCACCGACTTCCCCATCCGATGAATACCCAAGCCCCGTCCCGGGCTCCCATCCCATCTTGGAAAGTAGTCGATGGCCGATATTGCTCGTTGGCAGTGGCCCTGGTGGGTCGGATACCGGGTCCTTGGAAGAAGCTGCATTCAGAGGGCCAGCAGAGCCAACTGCGGTTTGCATCGATAGACCGGGAGGTTGGGAACTGATCCCGGGTGCACCGGCAGCGTATCCATGAATCTCTCGTCTTCGAGCAGCACGGTCTACGTATGACGCAGACGGTCCTGGACCAGTGGTCGGTGTCAAATGCTGTCGCAAAAGGCTTTGTTTCAGCACGGCCAGTGATTTCTTCGGATTCTGCGGGGTCTGGATCGAAGGACTGTGTAAGGAAACGGAAGCCCTGGTCTTCGGCTCATCCGTGGAGAAAAGTGATATCTCATTAGTATCAGATGAGGAACAATCGATGCATGCCAGGTGGCCCTCATGGATATGCACCGTGAATCTCGTACTCCCAATCGATATTTCGTCCATGTGGTGCAGAGTCCGAGGGAGACTGGCGATTCGCGGCGGAGATAGACGAACAGTGGGGCTTTCATTGTTTGGATTGTGAACACGGAGGAACGTCCCATGTTTTGAGCCCATGTCGACGATACCCCATTCTTTCTTTGCGCCATTCCAGAAAACAGTAGCGTGCACTTTGGACACTTCCATTTCCTTCAGGCGAATGCGAGGTGTGACTGAACTGGCTGCCGGCTTATCCCTTCCAAATTGGACCTCGGGGAATCCAGTGAGGATAGCCAGTCGCCGCTTCGTTGGTAGACAATTTGAGCCCTGGACAACAAGACGCAGGAAAGATGTCGATGTGGTATTCCCTGCGTCTCTGATATCGTCGTTGCCGTCGTCACCCGGCCACTCGTACGACGGGTCGTATTGACTCATAACGGCGATGAAAGAGGGTTTCGCGGGATTTATATATGCGAACCACTGTTTTACTCTGAGGAAAGGCTCGTTTTAGTCTACGAGGAACGAGAGCTTGACCACGCACCGTACATTACAACAGAAGGGCAGCCTGTCCCAGAGATCCTGCACTGCCATCCATGCAGACCGTGTTTTGGAGGTCCGACCGGCAGACGCCGAACTCCGAAAAGGGCGCCTGGTCGGCAAGTTAAGCGCCAAACCGCTCGTGTCCAGCAGTTACCTCCGCAATGCTTCGTGGCAATTAGTGGGGTGCGTTTACTTTATCTCTTTATTTTCCTTGAATGCTCTATCTATTACATATTCAGAGTGCCCCGATCCCCAAGTCGGACTGGCATTGCGAGTCTAGGGCGAAGTGTGAAGCGAGGTTTGCTCACAGTAAAAACCGAGTGATGAAATCAGGACCTCTCTATTCCTGGGCTGCTATATCTGGTCTAAATGTGTGATTCTCTCGGGACTCGGAGGACTGCCAGAATTATCTGATGGTCCTCACAGAAGAATCGATCATGGAGTACTTATGCGAGGATATGCTGGCATCAGAAGGCCTTGTCCGGGAGAGAAGGTTCACAACAGCAGGGCAAATAAGGCTCCACTATCTTCGCATCGTAAATGGGGCGTCATCGTTGGCCATGGAAGTGGAGCTTTTTCATCACTTCAGGTGACTCTGTTCTTTAGAGATCGGCCTTTTCGGCTTGGTCTACATGAGCGTACTCCGTTCTTCCCTTGACTCGCGAAGGTCTGAGCTTTGCAGAGGGAGGGATAATGGTTGACCATGTCTTGCTGCAATGTGTCAGAACTCATAGCATTCTGAAAGGCCTTATTTTGGAACCTCTCTATTGGAAGAAGAGCATTACTCTTGGATGTAGGTGGGCTTCTCGACTTCTCTATCCGTTGTTTCAATCTCAAAGAGAAGAGGCCTACCAATAACACCCCGTGTAAAAACGATTGTTTCGAGAGAGAATTCGGGCAGACTGGATACAATGTTAACCAGCTAGCAGTGTCACGGTGCTCCTATCCCCTCATAGGCGTATTTTTGAAAACATGTTCTCTTTGCGCGGTAGATTCTAGAGGATGTTGCGATGGTAGAGGTTTCAACTACCGAGAGGGGTTACCAGCCCTGACAAGCGACGCTTTCTCTGCACTCTTCAAAGCTAAACCCCTATCCGCGCGTGTTCGGCTGATCGATCGAAGAGGATCAAAGCGGTCCGTTCAGGGGAACTTGCCAAGTTTGGTATCGCGCACACGTTGAACGCGAACCACCAACTTGTCTCCACTCTGACCGCAATGGATCTCACTGAGGTTCTTATATTTCACTGTCTGCTAGGGGTTTTGTGACCCACGCTGCTCTTTAGGATCACCTGAAGTCGCTTTCAGCGAAAGAATGGCTAATTAAAACCGACCCTGGCTCTTCAACTCCCTATCTCTTTGTTTGTCCTTTTTCCTCCACTGAAAGGCGTTCCTTCTGGACTGAGTGTGTTTTGGAATTCTTTTCCAACGTTAGAAATTTTCCTTCTCAAGAATAGATCTATCCTGTGTCCTCCTGGCTACAGATACCAAGTCAGTGTGGGCCGAAGGTGTGTATACTCCAATGCATCAAGGTCCTGACATATCTAAACCCCCTGTAAGTCATGAATAGTCAGCAATTCGCGCGTCGCTGGAGAAAATACAATCCCAGCAGTCCAGGCCCATATCCAAGTGTGGAAGAAGAAGACGCCTGGCGGGAAGAAGGGCTGGAATGGCTCTCAAACCTCCATACCCTCGGGGGCATTGACCAGGCCGTCTTCGAGGTTGTTGACTCTCACTTTTCGGTGCGTGAATATTGCTTCACGCAAACAATGATAGACTGCCTGACGCTTCAAGTAGGATCTTTCTCTGGGGTTGGATCATGCGAGCTTTAAATGGAGATGGGAAGCCAACAGCGTTGGTTATCGCTCCTCAGCTGAAATCATTTCCAAGCACCTGGTCATTCCGTTAATAACCGCCAATTCTCTGGCACTGTCTTCTCCAGAGTCCATCGGTGAGATGGCAGACAGTGACGTAGAAAAGGTATGCACGTTCCATTAAATGTCAACGAGACAGCACGGCGAACTCACGCTGAGCGATAGGCGGTCGATAAATCGGCACGGGTAGCGAGAAGGCATGCCGACACCCACGTCAGAAACGCCCTTTCCAAGCCAAAGGCCGCCACAATTCTTCGACGAATAACCGCAATGTTCAATTTCGCCACAGAACTCCGTATGTGTCTGAGTTTTCGTTCCGTGAGACGATGATCCTTACCTTGCCTTCCCTCCCATCAACCTGTTTTCAGCACCAATCCTGTCTGTCGCACAAAAACCGGATCTTGAGCCCAGGTTGCAGGTAGAACCACAGGTGAAACAACCGCCACCATCACACCCCTCCCCACCCCCACTTGTTGCGAGAGAAGCACCATCCTCTAAAGCGACCGCTGATATTGCAATCCATGGTCGGCGTATGACATCGGAGTCTCCTCCCCCACAGGCAGCAGTAAGTCTCACCCGTTGATTCGTTTGCTCAGCTGTTGTGGAAGGTCATTGACATAACCGTTATCGCTTCTTTTTCACTTCCTTTCTGTCTCATCTTCCTTTCGAACCTTCTTTTTCCAGCGTCAGGCCGTTCCTTCCCCAGCTAGATCCGATATGAAAGGTAAAGACAGGGCGGCTGTGCCGGTGGGATCAGAAACAGAGGACTCTGACGATGAGCAAGGAGAAGGCTCGGCGCCTGTTTCCATTCCGAAGGGCCAGGGCACGCCTTCTCCACCTGCAGTAAACGCAGCAGTATTAACCAATCAGGACATTCGGATGCATAGTCCATCGCCCCCGCCACCGTCAATCAGGAAGCAGTCACTCAGCCCTCCACCTGCGAGTGCGGCAGCATCAAGTAAAGAGTCCCCAGCGCCGGAGAGAAAGTCTGCAAAGAAACCACGGGTGGAATCTTCTAGTAACGATAGTGATAGCGATGCAGGTTCGAAGGGACGGGCTGGTTCTCGCGTTCCTGCTCGGAGAGGGGCAAAGCAGCCTATGAAGCGGGGAGGAAAGCGGTTCTAATACGGGGGTTATTTGGTAGAGATGTATACTTGCTAATATACACGGTACAGAGATGTTATCCAACCAGTAAACAAGCAGGACAGCGGAAGCAGATATGTGCAAAGCGGGGTAGAACAGGTTCACAGCACAAATTCAGTAGTAGATAAGTGGGTGTACGACAGCGGATAACGATAAGTGGATAGAGACAACATGAGATGGAGCTCGATGATTCGGCGAGAATGCGTAATGAGTAGAGCAAATCGTGTGAAGATGATCATGACGCCAATGAAGATGGAGGCAGGATGGTATGCGGGACGTTCACGGTCATGAATGATGAAATGACACTCCTCTTGAGTCGAAGATCAACGACCGACACGACGAGCGAATTCGGCGCTACGACACTCCTCGCAGGGGGCGTGGAACAGGTTGACGATTCGACGTTCATCGCCCGTTTCCTGAACGTTAAAGAACGGTCAAAAGGCGGAATCGGAGCAAAGAACGGGAAATGACCGACTCGAGTGCAGGAACAATTTGGCGCCTTGTGGGTGTGAGCACTACTGTGCCAGCAATTTTCGGACTCGCAGTCGACCTTCTCTCCGGAGTAGTATGACTTGATAAAATGCTGGCGGAGACCGTGAATAGGGTGTCCGGATGGAACGAGCGGGACAGTACGTACACCGCAACCTCTGTGGTAATCACCGAACCTATGGGACGATGTCGTCAACCGTCCTGTCCGACGATATAAATACGGATAGGGGTAGACGTACACTTCCATGCGGCACATTGTTTGGATACTGGGGTATTAGAATATAGAAGAGTTGAGGGATGGAGAGGATTGAAGCCAGGGAAGCGGGAAGGGCAGTTGGAGGTCAGGACAAGAAACGAGGCATAATTTATAGGTCTTCGATGGAGTTAAGTGAAAAAGCTGGAACACAGTCCTGTTGTCACGCGATGCTGTTGACTATACTTGGATCTCCGCCAAGATGGGTTCGGAAAGACCTTGTATCAAACTCATCGGTATTTGATCCCGGACCACCACAGCAACTGCTGCGTCTTTGGTGGGCACGCCCTTCAACTTCCAATCAGGTCGTTAGCATCTCTGCGGTCTCTTGACCTGACAATGCCAATGCAAAACTCTTCCGATGGAACAGAAGCGGCCCCATCCGAGCTCATTGGCGCCCGACCAATCGTGAAGTGCAATACGACGTTCGCGGAGAATTGCGTTTATTCGAGAAGGAAGATATGCCACGAGTACCAGCAAGACCAATATGAGCCACCGGCAAATAGTCCATCTGTTCGTACTGTCGAAAGGAGATGGAATATCGATGATGGTCACCGGGGCAAAATTGCCTTACAAGAGGCATGGTGCAGACCCATTGGACAAGAGAAGAACCCACAAGCGGGATGAAATCACCCGAAAGTGCAGGAGAGACCCATTCATCGAGATTGAATGACGTCTGTGAAGTAAGATCTGGAACGATTATCACCATGGTCGATGAGAAAGTAAAAACGTTCAAATGGGTCGTTCTACTGGAAATAGGCGTACATCGACCATCATGGGTGATTCAATCGTTTACTGGAAAGAACACCGGCGGCATTTCATGTTGCTTCGTTGCTGTCATGAATCCCCCGAGAAAAAAGGTTCGGAGGTGATCAGATGGCCTGAAAGCATCGAAACCCGTACCGATTCCTATATCTACAAGGGTGAATTGGAATAATTAACGTTGCGAAATGACTGTGTGCAATGAGAAAAATGTTTCATACCTGGACACCAAGGTCGTTGCGCTAGGGCGAAGCCAATGGTTCTCCAGAATCGTTTTCAATGTGACGCCCTCGCAGTTTTCCGTAATGGTTTCGGTCCCGGTAAAGGCGCGTGTAGGCTGACTTCTTTGTCTAGATTGTTGTGGTCGCCATCGACATTCAACCAGGACATCGCAGCTGTTCTCGCTTCCCCCAACAACTTCTGATTAGCTCTCAGCGGTTGCTGAACATCTTTAGCCACGCCCAGAGCGCGTCGGGTGAAAGCGAAAACAAATTCGAGCAAAAGATAAATAAATTTGAGAACTAGCTCGTGCCGTGGACAGATCGCGCCACGATGAAGACATGCTTTGGACATCGCTCGCCACCACCGGTCACGCGTCGTCGACGCCATCAGTCTCACGCCGCGGCCAAATCCCGATACTTGTTCCACTCTTTGGCACCTTATCCCTCGTTACCTGCTCGCGTCCCGCCTCCCACTCTTCAAAAATGTCCACCGAAGACCTCATTGAGGTGGGAAAATCAATTATAATACCGGCATTGAACCTGGACTCACTGTATTTTACAGCAAGCATTAGCCAGCGGACAAGCTTTCGTGCTCCCTCCCTCACCTCGCGAGACCAGGGCACCAGAGCCCCCAATTGCTGCTGCCGTGGCCTCTGAAACTACAGCAGACAGTGCTGTCGATGAGTCTGAACCCACCGAGGCTCCTTCTGCCACCCCCGAGCCCGACGCCTGGAAGGCAGAGTATGACGCTCAGGTCGAGGCCTGGAGAGCACAGTCTGCTGAAGCTCGAGAAAAGGCCGAGAAGGAACGCGCAAGATGGGAGGCCATTCGCAAGGAAGAGGCTGAAAAACGCAAAGCTGCTGGAATCCCTGAAGTGAAGGAAGATATCCCCACTGGACTTCCCACCCACAGGCCCAAGTCGGATCCCCCCGCAGTGGTACGTCCTACTTATACCTCAAGTTTCGCAAATTGTCGTTTATCGAGTATATAGGCAACTACAAGCTCCACAGTCGACATCCGTCCCGATTCGAGACAGGACACCGATACCAACGAGGGCTCTCAGAAGTGGGAGGAGGTTCAAGCTGCCTCCACTGCGTCCTTCCCCTCCATGTCATTCCCAGAGCGGACGACGCCGCCTTCCTTGGCTCCTGCACCTCAAACCTCTCAAGCACCTCCTCCTACCGCTACGCTCGCCATTTTCGACTCATCCCTGTCGACTCGCACTCGTATTGTTGCCTTGTTTTCAGCCCTTGCTATCAATTTGGCCCTGCCTTTCGTCAACGGAGTCATGCTCGGCTTTGGCGAAATCTTTGCTAAAAACGTCGTGCTCAATTGGTTCGGATGGAGGTCGGTCAGTGTAGCGTCCAACGTCGGTATTGGCGCCAGACGCGAGCGTACATCCGTATTCAGATGATTTTCGACTGTGCTGTATCTCCAACCTAGTATCTGTACATTCGTCTATGGTCATCGAGCACGCTGCAATCCCAAGCTATTAATATTAGGGGAAAATAAAGATAGTAAAGAACTACACAAGATGAAAAGATTAGAGTCTGGCATCCTTGGGCATCTGTCGAATAGCCTGGCGAACGCCGAGATCGCCCAAAACGTCCTCCGCTAGTGTAAACGAAATCAGGATTAGCACCGAGAGACCAGGGCGGTGGCAGAAGCAACGAACCTCCACCGAGAATACTGCAAGAACCAATGTCAGTAACTTTGCTCCTTAAACGTTAGAAGCCACACTCACGCATCGAAGGGAACAGTGCGGTGGTACTTCATAGAGGATATCTGTATCAGTCACCGGACACAAGATCACTGCAAACAAACCTACATGTTCGATGAATTGACCCATTCCTGGAAAAACGACAGGTCAGCTGCAGCCCTGGTAAGACCATAGGTGAGTTAAACGTACCAGTTCGAGTAATTCCGCGGCCACCGAAGATCTGCAGTACGTGAGCATTTGAATGAAGCACGACAGTAGCAATAGATATCTTACTTGAACGGCGTCAGTAGCAGTTTCCTGGGCGAACTTGGTCGAAGTCATCTTGAGCAAACCGATGGGTCTAGTGGCTGTCAACAAAAACGCGCAAGGAAGCTTGAATAGGAACACGTACCCGGCAAGGTACTTGGCTTGTTCTTTGTAGGACTGATTCCGGGATGAGTTCGAGATCTGAAGTCAATTTGGAGGAAACTTACCATGTTGTTCATCTGATAGGTGATGTTTTCGAGCCAGCTTTGGACAGCTTCAGCTCGCGAAATCATGGCGGCAAGTTTGCTCCGAATAACAGCCTGGGAATGCAAGGGCTTTCCGAAAGCCTTCCGCTGGGTAGTCCACCTGATCAAGGTCAATTAATGAGGCGCCGTGAAGGAAATGAATTACACCTACTTCAAGCACTCTTCGACAATAAGTCGCTGGCTCCTGGCAGACGAGCAGATCATGACCCATCGTTCATGGTTGAAGTTGCTATATCAAAACATGTCAGTGACCGTTTAGGTCGGTGACTGAAGTTATTCGAACCTGAGCATAACGAAGATTCCTCCACCCTCCGGGCCAAGAGTGTTCTCGACCGGCACCTTGACATTGTCGAAGGTGATGAAGGCAGTGCCAGCAGTCGGGGACTAATAGAAGGAGGTCAACCAAGTCAACCTTCTGATTCTCGGAAGCACGCACGTAGCTAGTCTTGATGGACTTGGTCTCGACGCCCTCGCCACGTTCGACAAGGATGACAGTGAAACCGTCCTACAACCAGCGTTAACTAAACCTCAAGAGTCCAAAACTCAAATAAAATTACCTCGGTCTTGCAGCCGACGGTGAAACTAAGAGTAGACATTGTAAGGATTCGTCCAGCTCGGAAAACGATCCCCACTTACTAATGGGCAAATCTGGCACAGAGAATGCGTCAATAACCTCCTTTGACAGTTCCTAGGAATTCACTCACGTTCCGTTGGTAATCCACTTCTTGCTGTAGAACGCGATAAGATGAATTGAGAATGTGTTGCGGTGGAGTTATCGGAAAGAGATGGGCGTTATTGGGCACGGTGCACATACACATGATCAGTATGCAGCCTCAGTACCAGTAATCCGGGGAGAATAGAACTCACGTTCCGTTGATGATCCAGTGCTTGCCGTCTGGAGTCTTCACGGCAGTGGTCCTGAGACCAGCAACATCGCTACCAGCAAAGGCCTCAGAAATAGCCAAGCAAATAGGCTTCTTCCCGGACAAAACGTCCGGAACGACCTTCGCCTTAATCTCATCGCTACCAAAGTTGAGAACGGGAGGGAGGCCGATGACTGAGCCGGCCATGAGACCTGTGAATTTCCACGTTAGGTTTTGTGACGCTTCAATAAAGACAGAAATGGTCAAAGTCCATACCATCTCCATAGCCTCGGCACCCGGCTCGTGCAAACTCTTGGGTAATAATCATCTAAACGGGGTCTTAGAACCCAATAAGGGTATTTCAGCTTGTAGAACTACTCGCCTCGTGGAAGTAATCGAACTGTGAACATGTTGCAATGTGAATGAGGCAAAGCTGATCTAGAACGACGACGGGAAATACGCACTTGCTCGGGCTTAACGATGCCTCCCATGAGCTCAAGGCCTACACTAGTTGATTAGAAACCGTCGGCGTTGTGCTTGACAGTAACCAACCTTTGAGGTGCTTGCCGGGGCCCATTCGCATGGCATGGAGGTTGAGCTTGCTATTCGGAAGCTCAGAATCCGCAATGCGTGTCGAGACAATCAAAGACTCACGCCATGGCTTCTATGACACTTGCGCTAGGAGGCTTTCCATCTTCTTCTCTGGCCTATTCACAACCCAAATTCAATGATATTTCGGGAAATATATCAACGTTACTACTCACGCGGGCATCAGGTGTGACAACCTCGTCGATGAACTTCCGTACTGCCTTTTGGAATTGCCTATGGTTCTATTATTGGCGAATAAGAAAAAAAATGAGATTGGCTCCGGGTATTGTTGTATGAGGTGACCTACATCCGAGTAGTAAGGGCTGTGGTAGCCAGCAGAAAGCCAAGTTGGTTCGGCGTAGGGAACCTTAGAGAGTTCGCCGACGATTTGGCTGTGGATGACACTCTTCTCGCCCTCAATCACGCCAATCTGGAGGCGCTTGTATTGAGGCTTTTCGATGACCTCGTGTCGGTGAAGGCCGTAAAAGGCTTCGGTAGCATCCTTGCCAGCTAAAAATATGACGACCGAGGGGTTAAACGCTGCGTCTCATGTTCAAGTAAATTTTTCCAGCCCTACGCACCAACTTCGGCGTCCAACAAGACAGAGGCACCTCCAGGGTGTAGATTCTTGAAACGACTAATGTCATAGACCTTGCCGTCGATGATGATCCACTAGAAGCGGCGAGGTAAGTTGAAAAGTGGTGGATGCGGCCAAATGTATTCCTCACAAGATCACCGTCCTCGTCGTGCTGTAACCGTTATCAGATATGATTTAAAGAGGCTGAAGCCGAGATAAGGCCCTGCGCACCTTTGCGACTTCTTCGCGGGTGAAGACTTTGAGTTCTTTTGAGGCCATTGTGAGCGACGACGAGGCTGGTAATGATACAGCAACAACGGTGTGCGTTAGTCAAAATGCAGCGTCGATAGTTAAAGCGCTGTCCAGGCATGTGATAATCCCGATCACCTCCACAAACAGCAACCTCAGCTGCTCCACGCCTCTCCACGCGTCCACTTCGGATAGCGGATCCTCTCAATCAACCTCGGGGCCCCTGATGAAACAGAATTTGTTTGAAACACCATTTTTCGTCATATGCCAACGTCCTGATTGGGTCGGAAACAAATTGCAAGAGGCCGGAATAGATATGTACGCAGGAAAGCAAATAAAATAAGATAGAATACAGCAAACATTTACAGACGGGTGTCTTTTGGCATCTTCCGCAGAGCTTGTCGGACTCCCAAATCGCCAAGAACGTCTTCAGCACCACCAAGAACACTAACAGAAAGGCATTAGTCGGTCTGAAAGGCAATCGAAAGGTCCGGAGACTTACGCGTCGAACGGAACTGTGCGGTGATAGTGTTCGATGAATCGACCCATACCGGTTCTCGTAATACCCCGTCCACCAAAGATTTGGACAGCATCTCGGGCGGTCTCTTGGGCAGTAGAAGTAGCGTAGCGTTTGAGCAGAGCAATGGGACTAGACGAAAAGGTCAATGATCAGCTGGGGAAGCATAAAAATGTAAACGACTGAAACTCACCCGGCCAACTTGTCGGCTTGCTCTGCATAGTTCATATGGTTCATTTGGTAGGTGATGTTCTCGAGCCATGCTTGCGCACTTTCAACTCGAGAAATCATGGCGGCAAGCTTAGCTCGAATGACAGCTTGGGAATGGAGGGGCTTGCCGAACACTTTGCGTTGGTTGACCCACCTAGGAACCGTTAGCAAAGGGTCCAATGAAAATTCGTGGAGACCCGTACTTGAGACATTCTTCAACGACCAATCGTTGAGCAGCAATGCTACCAGTGCACATTCCCCATCGCTCGTGGTTGAAGTTGGAGAGGATGACCTGGAGACCCTTGTTCTCCTTGCCCAGCGTGTTTTCGTAAGGGACGAAGACGTTTTCGAAGGTGACATAGGCAGTACCGGCAGCAGTCGAGTATGATGTCTTGATGGGCTTAGTCTCGACGCCCTCCCCACGCTCGATGAGAAGGACAACCAATCCACCCTGTTCGGTACGACATCCAACGGTGAAGTAATCGGCAAAGGTGCCGTTGGTAATCCACTTCTTGGTTCCGGTGACGATCCAACCGTTCTCGACGCGCTTGGCCATGCAGCGCAGTCCAGCAACATCACTTCCGGCAAAGGCTTCAGTAATGGCCAATGCACAGAACTTCTTGCCAGCGAGAACCTCCTTGGCGATCCTTTCGCGGAGGGCAGGCTGACCAAAGTTTAGGATGGGAGGGAGACCTGAAGGTAAAGAGTTGAGATACAATCGGATATGCCCTGTCAGTCGACATACCGATGTAAGTTCCGCCACCCAGACCGTCGGTGTAGCCACGAGCATTGACGCGAACAGTTTCCTGGCCCAAAATCAACTCGTGGAAGTAATCAAACTGGTGAGTGTGGTGAGCCGGAGAAATTGAACACGATAGGAATGAAGGTTCACCTCTTCTGGTTTGACAACTCCACCCATGAGCTCCAAGCCCTTGAGATGAGGGCCGGGGCCAAATCTCATCGCGATGAGGTTCTGCTTGGCCATCTCGTCGAAGACACGTTGGCTCGGACGCTTGCCATCCTCTTCGCGGGCTTGGGCATCGCCGACGATGACTTCCTCCACGAACTTACGATAGGCAGCTTGCAAACGGCGATGCGACTAGTTGAGCGGTATTGTCAGTAAAGCGTCTGTCTTCACTAAGCCCAGCACATACCTCCTTGTAGTAGGGGCTATGGTAGCCCTTGGAAAGCCAGAAGGGCTCAGCGTAAGGAACGTCGCTAAGAGCACCGGCGGGGCGAGCGAAGATTGTTTGCTTAGCGCCGGCTAGGGTGCCGATCACTAAGCGCTTGAACTGAGGCTTCTCGAGGACTTCATGACGGTGCAAACTGAAGAAAGCCTCCGTCGCGTCCTTTCCGGCTGAAGTGGCGAACCGAAGAGTAATCGTTAGCGCGACTCGGACATTTGTCACTCAGGCTGCGTAACAACGCACCAACATCCTCATCCAGCAAGACGGACAAGCCGCCCGGATGCATCGCGGCGAACTTGGAGATATCATAGACCTTGGAATCGACGACAATCCACTGCAAACGCGAACATGTGAATGGTGGTCAGTGAGCATGTCTTCCTCGTGGAAATCACCCGCGCGGGGAAAGAGTTACAATACTTACGAGGTCACCCTCCTTCTTATGCTGTGCGACTTCGTCTGCGGTGAAGACCTTGCTCATCTTGCGTGGATGCGCCCTTGGGGTAGGTGTAAAGGAACAGGAAAGAAAACAAGATACGCCAGGCTATGCGCGTTTTGAATTCGTATTTAGAGCTTTCGGAAGTTAGGGGCCATATTGATCGGCCTCGGATGGTTACCACCTCCGGAAGAGTAGCTTTTGAAGCGGATATGGCGGAGTATCACATGCGTCGGATATGAGGACGGAAAATCATCCAATCATTGGTAGGCCATTTTTAAGTCCCTGAGAGGTCTGGGAAGGTCTGGGGTTGCTGGTCGCCAAAGTCGGCGAGGGCAGGGGGAATCCCGTACTACCTAGTGACATCTAGGGATAGTAGAATCGGCAGAAGCCTGCCTTGAATACTGGTTTCTTGAATTTACAAATCTTGTGGAATTTCTACGCGAATACCACTAGGAAACTCGTCACGATGCCATGTAAGAGTGCCGCGCGATGGGGCCCCCAATTCTAACCCCACAGTTACCCCAGACTCGGGCTCTTTTTCCAGCGACAGTACAGCCCTGCGGAGTGTTGGCCATTAAAAGTACTTACCTGCCATAGCGCCCCTGAGGCCAAGGTGAAGGTCCAGTCTGGCGAGAAGTCGAAACTGAATTGCCTTGTGCACACAGAAAGACTTCGAGACAGCCCCGTCACCACGATGCGTCGAGAACCGTCTTTTTAGCTTCCGAGAACCAAGGTCAGTTTTCCGTTGCGAGACAGGCTACGATTGACGACTATGCAGGTCATAAGTTTGTCGAAATACGGGACCGGGATAATTGAGTTTACTCCCCATGGCACTAATCAGGCAGAAAACGTAGATTGTCATAAGTAAAGTACGCTCTCGGGAAGGTGCGACTAGTAGGGGCGAGAAGAGGAGAAGATGACCTTCATTCCCACTGGAGCATAGCAAACATCTTTGAAGCGACACTGTGAACCCCGCATTGGTTGAAGATCAACCAAGTCTCGACTGAATTTCAGCTTTCAACCTAACGACGACTGAGTGTAGGTTGAAGTTCGGACAACCTACTTGGTAGGTTGATCATCAACCTAAGGAGGTAACCAACGGTGGGTTGGATATCATCCAACATTGCCGAGATCAGAGACCGTGTTGGGCAGGTGTCTGCCGGCGCGCGCGATCGTACTGTGCTCGAGGTTATTGGTTTTACATCTCATTCTAGCGCGTGGTATTCATTTTTCCTTTGTAAACGGATGCAGGTAGATCTTCTTTCAATGAATTCCACATTTTTTTAGCTTACATCGCGACGGACTCCAATATTTTGTGAATTCAAATACGCGGGTACTCTGAGTTTGCTACGACGGCGGGGCCCAGCAGGCGGCACCGCTTGCACTAGGGTATTCTGGAAGTGGTATCCCTTCTTTCCTGAGTGTGTCCTCTAGCCGTTTGATCCATTCGTTGAGAACCCTTATCTTTGTCTCCTTCCATTCGTGTTTCCTTCGAAGAGCATTGTGTTCGGCCTCGGCGTTTATTTGTCGGAACTCGATGAGTCGGGAGATGCTTTCCATGATTGCCTCGTTTAGGAGGTTCTCTTCTTTAAGGATTCTCGACGCCCTGGATTCGGCTGGTTTATACAAAATGTTAGCTATCACGGCGATGACAAGGTGATATAGCATGCGCACCAGCGTTGTGGCCAGTAGACCCCACATCGATACCAATCTGATCGTGCTTTCGCTTCCCCCCACTGGTACCGGCACCCTGTGCTTCGTCTGACGTATCCAGGTACCGGCGTTTCTCCGACTTGACCATAGTAGACATAAGTGGTGGTGAATTCTCGTCGCTGTCCGGGATGACTGCGTATTGGTGTTCGTAAAGGTAATCTTGTGTTTCCCAAGACTGTGTTTGGGAGAGGTCTTCCGTATCGAGTTGGGTGTCGATGTCGTCGTTCATGTGCGGGTTATGACAAAAGGAAATTGAAAACTTACGCTAGGGAGTCAACATCGGCAGGTGCCATAGATGCATCAAGTTGAAATAAACTCAGTCAACCTATAGACATAGGTTGACTTTCGCAAAATCACTGCATTTATCCGTAAAGAGGGAAAGAGGATATATTCAGTGTTAGACTATGCCGACAGTCCATCCTAATCACAACCTAATCACTATCATCCCCATCGTTACCATCATCGACTGCAATAGCTCTTGCCAAAGAGCCACTACGGTCGATGATAGCCATGCCATCGCTGCCCGCTGGTAACCTCCCTATCAATACTTGCACAGCCTTGACATCCACAATGTCGAGCGCGCCCATCTTCGAGTAATAGTGGATGTCGAGGTCTTTGGGGGGTGCAATCTCGTCTAGAACACATGGTCGTATAGCTGCCAAGATTACCGTGTCGTTTTCGAGCTTGAGCGTTCGGCGTGCTGCAGAATCGTCGAAGGTGATGGCGTAGAGGTGCTCGATCTGGCCGTAGAATGTTGTTAGCTTGTATTTGGGTGCCTTGTTCCTATGGTGGGCGTAGATATCGACGAAAATCTGGTACTGGTTCAAGGAGAGTGAGGAGGTTTGGAACCGGCGATTCCTAGAGCAAAATGATACACACCCGAACAAATGTAGCATCACGCCGGTCCTGGCCCCGCCTCCCTAATGTAGACGAGCACATCGTGTCACCCTCGTCTGAGTCAACCCGTTTAACTTTCCCCCACTCTGAAATCCGTGCACCCTTCAGTAACTGCTTGACTTTGCTGATAGGGAGCCTGCGATGGTTGCTCAAACCATTTTGCATGGCACGTGTGACAAGAGCGGATGCTATCACAGATAGCTGATTGTCGGGAGGTGCGCGTGCTCGGGATGGAGGTAGAAGAATGCAAGATTGATCTAAAAAAGCGGAGGTTAGTATCAGGCTACGAAGGGTGAAACTCGAGAGGGCAGACGTACAGGCAGCATGGGTAAATCCGGATTGAGGGTTAGTTTCAGGTTCAAGAGAGAGCTCTTCAGCTACCCCATGCACCATCTTGATCTGCGTGAGCTGTGCATCTTCAACAGCAAATCGATCGAGCGACGCATATGGGAATCGGCGGCTCCGGATTGCGGGTTGCAGCTTGCCACAATAACGTTCCATCGGAAATGCCCAATAACACCAGACTGGACCCATTACACGAATACTTTCTGCTATGTGCAGCAATGCATGAATGGTAACTGGGCATATAGGTAGTCGTGCGGGGTCGCCCTGGTAATACAGTCTGAACTGCAGGTGAGTACAGGGTCTTTGCTCAAAGCAAGGTCACATACCTCTCGTAGTCACTAACCCAATCATTAAATCCTTCCTCAATCGTGTCAATTTCCTTCTCCGTGATGTCGAATTGAAGGCATAGATGTAGGAGTCGGACAAGACGGACAAAGTGATCATAGTATCGTTGCTGACGGAATCGTCGACGAAGGACCACAGGTGCGATGTACAGTGTCCAAAAAGACCACATCTCGGCGGAGACGTAGGCGGAGGAATCGGTCGACAAGTTGGGAACACGTGGTCCATAGGCTGATGGAATCGTGTCTCCTGCCTTCACAGTAGCAGCCCCGATGGCCTCCCAGACAGTAGGTCCAAGCTCGTAACCCCCTTGGCCTTCATCGAGCCCCTTGAACTTTCCGGTCCAGAGTAGGACAAGGTTGGGAATCAAATTCTCCCACACGAGATGCATGAATAGTGATGGACACGGGTTTTCGATACCCGGCGGGTTACGGGTACGGGTAGGCGCGGGTGCGGGTACGGGTAAGGGTTGCCGTACCCGCGCCCTTCAAAACGAGCCCAAAAACGTCCAAAACGGCCATAAAATGGGCGGGTTACGCTTGATTTAAGTAAATTGAGTATATCTCGCTCATTTTTGGTCCGTTTTGGACGTTCTTGGGCTCGTTTTGTGCAGAATACCCGTCGGGTTGCGGGTACGGGTAAGCGCGGGTACGGGTACGGGTAGGGGTAAATTTACCCGCGGGTTACCCGTGTCCTTCACTATGCATGAAATCGTATGGGAAGCAAGCGGGGAAGGAGAGGGATGAGAGCTGAGAAAGGGCGGGTACACCCTTGATGCCATACTGCTTGGAAAGTCGATCGGCCGCTGCGACTGTTGGCGCTGACTGGACTTCACGGGCTTGTGCCATAAACTGGTCGTGCGTTCGAAGTGGGAGATCTGTGGGCCTGTAGGACGAGACTGCAGCAGCATTGTTGATAACGTTGGGGTGGCGTGAGCGATCGAGAGGGACGTAGTGGGTTGTTGCACGGGAATCCGGAATGCGGAGGCCTAGGATACCACACATCCTACATGGCGAAATCCCGTTGTGACCCTTCATGCGCATGAGCATTGAGATCGCAGGGATATCGCCAAAAACCGCAATGAGGTAGGCACGGAGGCTGAAAAATTTCTTGGAAAGGCCGTCGAAGGCGTTTACACCCCGCATAAGCTTCAAAAACTCAACAATTGCAGGCCACATGAACGAATCCATATCGAGTGGCTTCTTGGGCCCTGGAACAATGCCCAACGCCAGGATCCGATCGACATGGAATCGGATTTCGGGTCCCAGGTTGTAGTTGAAAAGAATGAGCGGCCATGCTGTGGTTTTGCGACGCTTGAACGGCGAAAATCCGTCGGTGGAAAGTCCAAGGGCGATATCCCGGTCGTCAGCGAAGAACTTGTGGGGTAGTGTCTCATCCCCGACAACAACGTGCTTGGTGCGAAGCGATTGATAGTGGAGGCCGTCGAAGATATCGGATACACCATCGGAAGAGGGAATGAATTCCTCAGACCGGTACTTCATTTCTTGAGCAGTTGTTGGGTCACCAGCAAGGGCGATGAGGCGGGGGATAAAAGGGAGATACGACCACAGTTTTCGTGGGTTTCCGGATGTGTCATAGCGAGGCTCCTTGCAATAGGGACATAGGGTGTCGTCTTCGAAGGGGCCAGTGAATGCACAGCATGAGTTGATGCAGCAATGGTACTGCTGGGCCCGGAAACCAGAGAGAAGGCGAATACGGCGGCGTACGGAATCAAGGCTGGGGAGGGGAGGATTCATTGGGAAGGCCTTCCGAAGCTTTGCGAAATTTCGGTCACTTGTGTGTGATTGCAACTTGTATGCGAAGGCCCTGCAGATAGCAAGGTCATATTCCATCAATCTCTCCACTAAAATTAAAAGTGTGCTGTTAGCGTTAGACAGGTTGCACGGCAGCTTGTATACGCACCAATTTCTGCATCCTCCCGACGAAAGTCCTCTTGCCACGTCTCAATGTCATCAAAGCGAGACCAATCCAACCATGCTACATCGTCTTCATCAACATCCGAGTCCGAATCGTCATCATCACCCATCTCTTCATGATCATCCTCGTCTTCGGAATGACATCCTGTGCGCAATGTGGACCACATTTGCTTGAGATGTTCCAACAGGGCATCGTCGGGGTCGTTGGGTGGTTCGAGGGGTGTAGCCAACTCGGCGGTGTGATCGAGGGCCGCGTCAAGTGGTGCAGGTGAGGAGCTGCTGCCACCGATATCAGAACACTCGTCAGAATCTGAGACATCGACAATGGGCTCGAGCAGTGCTGTGTACAAGGGTGGTGGCGATTCATTGGCTTTGGCCAAGGCAGTTGATCCCTGGTGTGCAAGGAGGCGGTGTTCTCGCTCGAGTTGTCGGGTTATGTACCTGTTGCAACACAGGCAGTGTACACGGTTCTGTTGGGACATGGGTGTGAGGTGGAGTGACAAAATGAATATACGAGCAACTACATACAAGATAGGTCAACAGACTAATTGTAATGACGAGTCGGCAACTCGTGATGCGCCACCAAAAAAATGTCGCAATCACGCGCAAGACCCTCCCGACAACCTCCTTGCCCCGATAGAGTCCACCCGCACAGCAGCCATCTTCAAGCATGGCCACGCACACACGTCGTTCAGCAACGAAGACAGCAGCTGCCAACACAGCGCCCCTGGGTGCAAGCAACAAGGAAAATGCGAAGGCTTCAAAGGCCTCATCCGGAAAGAAAAGTAAGAAAAAGGGGTCGGACGATAACAACAATGGCGACGAGGTCCTCCTGAATGTGATGAAGCGGATGGAGCAGTTTGAGGGTGGGTCCGAGATGATTGATACTGATACTGGTGATCGTTATCGGGGCTGACGTCCATGTACAGCACTCCTCACAGCCGCACAGAAGGAAAATGACACCCTTCGTGCGCGATTGGGTACTGACACAGAGCCGGCTCCCAGGGAAGGGTGCGCAAACCCAGACGAAAACGCGGCTGGTCCCAAAGATGGGGATATGGCGAGAGGCGGGGGTGGTGACGAGGCTAGCGTGACCGGCGGCGGTGATGGTGGTGACAATGAGGACGTCGACATTGCTGTGTTTAAGGACAAGATAGCTGAATTGGAAAGTGAGAATCAACCTTCAATAATGGCACAAGCAGTTTCAACTCACCTGTACACAGAACAACTGGCCGCCAAGAATGCTATCATCGAAACCACCACAGCGACCGCCAACGCGACAGGCCCACCGCCGAAGCCTACGGTCCCTGATGGATCCATCCTCCGCCCTCGAGGAAACTTCTCCATCCAAGTGGCCATGGGACTTGCTGGGTCGGAGAAGAAACATAGCATCTACCAAGCACTTGTGGTCAGTAGCTGTTTGTGTTTCAGAGACAAGCACTCACCATTATTCCTATGAAAAATAGCGAGCCATCAAGCATATATCAGGCCAGAGTCCTCTTCAATATCACCTGACGTGGGCTGAAAATTCAAACGAGGACAAAGTTAGGGTATTCCGAAAGGTGAATTACAGCCGTCTGCATCCATTGTATTCAAACACTTACCTACGATGACTTCCCGGCTTCACCCTTGTAGTGCAGAGAGGCACATCCATTTCTCAGGCGGTTCCACAACGACTGGGCAACAGAGGCTATCCGGAAGCAATGGTTCAAAAATCGTGGAGGCAACGCGTACGCAAACGGTTACCTGGAAGTACCACCCAAGTATGCATACGTGAAGGACAACGCGGCCAAGCGCAACCCCAACGGATCGCGAGTCAAGAAATCCAAGATCGTCCTCGCTAAGAAGAAGAACGAAAAACGAGCGAGGCTTGCTAAAAGCAAGCATCGAACGGCGGCGACATCGACAGCGAGGGCTGACGCCGAGGAAGAAGCTGAGGACGGAATGAGTGTTGACGAGAGCAGTGGGGACGAGGGCAGTGGGGAAGAATGAAAGGTGTGCGAAGGAGAAAGGCCGCTGGGTGTTGGGTGCTGTTTGGCACGGTGGGCGGTCTCAGGATCGTAATTTACGTACCTCTCGTTCTCACCAGTGTATCGGTATCGATGAAATAGATATACCGCAGCTGAATGCGCCAGGGTGCCTGCCCAAGCGACGAGCACCTTTGAATGTAGTTTTGGTTGTTTTTCAGTCAGAATACTAATGAATTTCAACCATACAGGTAATGACATCTGAACCAAGAAAAGAATGAATTTCAACCTATAGGAGCCTACAGTCCGCAAAACCTCGGAATATTTTGTTAGGTTGTAATCAAGGGGGTCCCGGGATTTTTTTCTAAGACCGAGGCCCGGATTTTTTGTTAACGCCCTCTGGGTCATGGGGTACCTAGTATGTAATCAGGGGTATTCCCATATATAGTAATGCTATATCCGTCAAACGCGCGCCCGCTTGCTCCCTCCTTCCCCAGACCTTCTCCAGTTCTCACAAATCCAGTTCCTTTCGAAAAGGTCAACGCGCTAACACACTTAGTGTGATACTAGGTATGTTTCAATACCCATTTTGAACGGAAGTCAGGTCGTAGTACTCACCAATTTTATCGAACAATAAATGATTGTATCAATCGAAACTTACCTGTTGAGTAACTCCATCCATGGTCAGTCGTAGAGTCGAAGGAAATGGGTCAATGCAAAGGACACCAGTTGGAAAATTGCTCTCGCCTTTCTTAAAACCGATCGTATTGACTATATTAAGCCACTAGGTTCGGAAAACGTCGTCATACCCGCCCGACACCCGCCCAAAATTGCCTAAATAGGGGTATGCACAAAATTTTTTTTGGCCGACCTGGCGGTGGGGTACCTCCTACCCTCCGGTACGGGATTCCCGGCCCGGGACCCCCTTGGTTGTAATTGACCGATTTTGGTTGAAGATCAACCTACGCGCCAACCAACGGCCTAGGATGGTCATCAACCAGCGGGTATCCTACGGAAGGGTGATAACCAACGAACCGTAGGTTGAAACCCCTGGTTGAAAAACAACCAGCGCGGCCGGCATAGAGCGAACTACCGCCACGAGTCAATTTTCCTTTCACCCTTACTACACGCGCAGAGTCCAGAGGAGGATCCCAGGATGACTACGAGAGATGCCCCGCTTTCACAAGTCCAAAGACTCAGAGGTTCAAGATAAGTTGGTCCCAGACATAGGGGTGAGTCCGGCCGCCGGGAACTGGTCTCATGACGGTCAGTGCTGAGCTCAAACAATGCCCAACACATCCCGCTCTCCGGGTCGCGGTATATCCTCCACGCTCGTCACACCGATGCCCCTTGAACTGGTTAGAACATGGCGCTCTCAGGTCTCAAGGTCATCGAAGTCAGTTTCCTATTCTTTTCACTTCGAAATAGCGGCTATTTTGGTGCTGATATTGGTGTACTTGGAATAGTTTGCCGGATTAGCCCCGGGACCGTTCGCTGGCCTCGTTCTAGCAGACAATGGCGCATCAGTGATTCGGGTGGATCGACCTTCTACATCTTCGAGCGACCTGCTCTGCCGCGGTAAACGGTCTATCGTGGTCAATTCAAAGGTCACTAGTGGACGAGAGTTGCTCAAGACCTTGATTGCCTCTGCGGATGTGATCATTGATCCGTTTCGCCCTGGGGTAATGGAAAGACTGGGTTTGGGACCAGAAGTCTTCTTGGGAGATGGCACCAAGGCTGGGCTAAACGAGAGACTGATCTATGCAAGGATTGTGGGGTAAGTGAATCGCTTTTTTGGGACTGGGCCACTTGCTGATCCAGGAACTTCTTAGTTTCCCTCGAGAAGGTATTCGATTTTGATGAACCGAACGCGCTTCCTTGACTAATATGTTGCTCCAGGCCCCTACAAGGACATGGCAGGTCAGCTCTAGTCTCCAAGACTACGCGAAGTAGTACTGAACTGTATCCACAGGCCACGACATCAATTATGCTGCCCTGAGCGGCGCCCTGGCTGTAGGAGCCTTTCCAGGTACTTTCGAATTGACCATGCTGACGTCTTCCACAGATGCTCCCTGGAACCTCTTCGAAACCCTCTTTCCCCCTCAATATTCTCTCAGACTTTGCTGGCGGTGGTATCATGTGTGCACTGGGAATCCTGGTGGCGCTGTTGGAACGAGGGAAGACAGGGAAGGGTCAAGTTGTGAATGCTGACATGGTGCGTGTAATACCTTCGTATATACTGAGCCCGGAACTTAAATCATGAAGGTTACTGGTACCCGCTACATCTCTTCATTCCCTCTTATCCATGCACTTGTTCCTTCGTCGCCCCTCATGGGAGGCCCACGAGGAACAAATCTTCTCGACGGAGGTGCACCCTTCTACAACATTTACAGCTGCAAAGACGGTGGATGGATGTCAGTTGGATGCCTAGAACCCGAGTTCTTCAAAGTCTTCCTGGAATTGTTTTTAGGAGCCCTTCCGAGAGATTTCACCCTCGCCGGCTGGAGGCCAACACTCGCGACCCAACGTGAACGCTCGGAATGGGACAAATTCGCAAAGTTCCTAGAGAAGGGTTTCTTGACTAAACCCAGAGACGAATGGGCCAAACTGTTCATGAGTATGTATCACGCCCCTGCCAACACTGTCGATGCTAATGTTCTCTTGCCTGATTAGACACGGAAGCCTGCACTGTCCCAGTACTAACACCCAAGGAAGCCGGAAAGCTTGCACGAGCCCCAGTTCCCGAGGTCCATCCGAAGGTCAAGACATGGAATTCAACAGCCTTACAGCAGAAAGTGTCGCCTTCAATCGGATTGCTGCAGCCAGGCAAGGACACCGAACAGATCCTGGACGAGCTTGGTATCAGCGATTCGGAGCGCCGCCGTTTAGTCCAGGAGGGAGCTGTCGACGGGAAGTTCGTTTCCGTTCGGACCCCTTCCAAGTTGTAATGATATACCAGATGTAAGACGTAGTCATGCTTGTTATATTGAATAAACTGGATGCTATTGGTCTCTGACGACAAGTCCCGTTTAAGCGCTCGGAGCGTGAGATCCGAAGCGTCATTGTTGTGATGTCGAGAGGAAAAGGTCGAATTCAGGCTTTCAGCTGCCTCCTATTATCACATGTAACAGTCTGCCTCTCTCCTTTTTATAGGTTTCTGCCATCTCCTGGTCGCCCATTTCCACTAGCAACCAACCTTAGACTTCGCACAGATGGCCTCCAAGCAGCTTCGAACCTTCACGAGAGAAGAAGTTGGCAAGGTATGACACTTTTCACCGCTGCTCTTCTGCGCCATTAAATGCTGAATTACCGGTTTCTTGGCGTATTTAGCACAACAAGGATGATGACCTCGTTCGTACCCGACGACTCCTAACCGGCCTTTGTCAACTTTGAGCTCACCGTTGTCACCGACAGTGGATCATCATCGACTCCAAAGTCTACGACATCACTCGATTCAAGGGCCTCCATCCCGGAGGCATTTCTGTCCTCCTCGATTCAGAAATTGGTACGTGCTCGCTGGCCCACGATAGCATCGTTTTCGCTGACAGACCGTCGTCGTTGGTATTATAGCTGGCCAGGATGCGACGGAAGCATTCTACAGCCTTCACAGGCATGAAGTTTTGGAGAAGCCCCAATACCAACGACTCGTGATTGGAACAATTGAAGGCGAGAAGAGCAAGATCCACGGTCGAATCCCTGGTGAACTCAGCAAGGTTCCATATGCTGAGCCTACATGGCTGTCTGCTGGCTACCACAGCCCTTACTACTCGGAGGTGAGTCACTCGGTCCACTGTTCTCGTCCTATTTAGTTTATGCCTTGTCCCATCCAGAATCACAGGCAGTTCCAAAAAGCTGTCCGCCGTTTCTTCGATGAAGTTGTGCATCCCGACGCCCTTGTGAGTATCTTTATCTTCACTCTGCACCTCGTGAACTCATCGGTCCCTTAGGCAAGGGAAGACGACGGCAAACGACCGTCTCAGGACGTCATTGACAAGATGGCACAGCTGAACCTTCACGCCATGCGAATGGGCCCCGGAAAACACCTCAAGGGACGTGTTCTCATGAACGGATTGGTCAAGCCTGAAGAGTTTGACTACTTCCACGAGGTACTGTCCGGTCATACTTCGCTCTCTTCAGCCTGCTGACCCCGTCTCTAGCTTATCATCACTCAAGAATTTGCGCGAGCCAGCATGCGTGGTTACGGTGATGGTAAGCACGATCGTCTGTACGGGGTCGCGTCCTTTATTCACAACCCACAGGCCTACTCGGTGGAAAGGTTATCGGCCTTCCTCCAGTCCTCAACTTTGGTAGCGAAGAGCTCAAAGCCCGTATCGTTCCCGACATCCTGGATGGCAAGAAGTTCATCTGTTTGGCCATCTCTGAGGCCCAGGCTGGAAGTGATGTTATGGGTCTGCAAACCACTGCTCGCAAGACCGAGGACGGCCAGCACTGGATCATCAACGGTATGCTTCTGTTTCAACACATCCATCCCCAACTCACTTATTCTGCGATAGGAACTAAAAAGTGGATCACCAACGGCACTTTCGCTGACTACTTCACCGTGGGATGCAGGACTGACGATGGTTTCACTGTCATCCTTGTCGAACGAGGGGAGGGTGTGGAGACGAAGCAGATCAAGACCAGTTATTCGTCTACTGCCGGAACTGCCTTCATCACCTTTGACAACGTCAAAGTCCCCGTTGGCAACACCCTTGGTGAGGAAGGTGGAGGAATCTTCGTAATCCTCAGGTACGCCGTCATCGTTGGCAATTGTCTTCATTTTCATGGCTTACTCTTCCTTGCAGCAATTTCAACCACGAACGATGGGTGATGTGCTGTGCATCAGCTCGTAGCCAGCGAACCATTGGTATGTCTCGATCTCTATGTTCCTCGAGACTCGGTACTGACGTCGATCTCAGTCGAGGAATGCCTCCAGTAAGCATTGATCACCAGGTTACCGCCGAATGATCTCTGATACCCCGCCTTTAGATGGACAAACCAGCGCAAGGTCTTCGGCAAGCCTCTTCACTCTCAGGCCGTCATCCGTTCGAAGTTGGCCGCCATGATCTCCCGCGCTGAAAGTGAGCATTTCCTTCGCTCCACCTGCATCCTTGGATGCTGACTAGTCGCTTCGCAGGTGCTCAATCGTGGCTCGAAAACATTACTTACCAGATGAACAACATGGTTGGTCTCATACGATCCACTGGCTGCGAAACTCATTGCTGACCCTATTCCTTCAGAGCTATAAACAACAAGCCAGCAAATTGGCTGGGTAAGTACACCTTTCGAGACTGACATACTTTGATGTTTACCGCTCTCCCAGTCCTATTGCACTCCTCAAGAGCTACTCGACTCGTGCGGGTCAAGAAACCGCTCGCGACGCCGTTCAAGTCTTCGGTGGTCGGGGCATTACTAAGACCGGTATGGGCAAGTTCATCGAACACGTAAGTTCGCCTGCACGCTTAGCTCCAGGGCCTGTTCGCTCACTCACACTTTGCTATACAGTACCACCGAACAGTACCATTCGATGCTCTTCTTGGTGGAGCAGAAGACGTCCTCGCCGACCTTGGTGTACGTCAAGCATTACGCGGAATGCCCAAGGATGCACGTCTATAATCTGCCTATGTGGTTCTCGGAGCCCACTTCGTTACTTTATCCATTCGCGTTCGTTATTTAATCTAGCGGTATCACTTAGTTAGTAGCACGGTTATACAAAACAACAAAAGATCATAATGTAACAAACAGAAAAGCTAGAGAGGAAGACCGGGAAACTGAAGACGACGCAGAGACAGAGCAAGATACAGAGAGCAAACGAGTCCATGGAACCATCCACGGAACGGGTAAAAAATACACTTCTGGAAGTGACACGATAGAGTAAAAGGCGGCAGTAGCAGTCCATCGAGGGGTGGGTTACATAGAAGTGTAACTTTTTGAAAGAACAGAGGCAAAACGAAAAGAGAAGTGAAACAAAATATAGCCGAGACAAAGCCCAAATGGAAACGTGAAGAATATCGAAAAAGGAAGGTCCATCGTCTCCTGCAACCGTCACTCTACTGGGACACTCCAGTGAGGTAGTTCGGAGGACTGGTGGTATCATAACCGTTGGTGACTGATCGCAAATCGATACCAAGGTTGCGTTCGAATTGGGTCATGAAATTAAAGCCTGCTGTTGGCGAAGGTCAGTCAAGTCAAGGGGCCGCATACGAAATGGCCGTACTTGGCATCGAGATATCTTGCCACCCTGACGGATCAGCAAGATCCTGGAAGCTTCGAATAATCTCCTCGTCAAAGGGCAACTCGGGTTGGAAGTAATCTGTCATGAGCATATCCCCTTGGGAATTGTCGTAGGCGTTCATGATTGGTGCGTCAGGCGCATACGGGTCAATACCGCCCATGGGTCTGAAGTTGTTGAAGTCGGTCAGAGACTCTGCCGGTGGTGGAGAAAGTGACCCAGTAGTGGCCGGAGAGGAATGGTTAAATGTCGCGCCGTAAGGGTCAGACGAGGCTGATGGTTGCGTGTCCATTTGTTCGCCCCCTGAAGCGGTTTTCGCGGGTCGGCGAACCCGTGGAGGCGGTGGTGGCGTCGCTTCAGCGGAACCGCTTCTTGGAGGAGAGGGGTCGATCCTTGCCAAAGGCTTCGCCAGGAGATTCTTCAGGAACCGGGCGTAGAGCTTGGGTCCATGTCGGTCATCGATGGCGATTTCAGGTGAAGACATCAAGTCAATGACTTGTTGCACAAGGTTCCGAATCTGCACTCGCTGGTCTCGAGTGAGGTAAGATTGGAACTTGGGTTGCAACAACTGGTGGGATGTTATAATTAGATTAGGTCCGCAGAAAAGAGTGTACCATGTTCGTACCTTGACGAGAAAAGCGGAAGCGAATGTAACAAAAACACTTTGAGCATCAGGACCATGTCGCCAATAGTGACCTACAAAATCAGTCAAAAGCTGATGACGCCGCGGAGGCTCGAGTACGAACGTTGCTCGGGACGGCAGATATCGTCAACAACTGCGTGGACCACGTCAGATGCGGCATTCAGACACTGAAATACAGAGATTGTCAGAGATAAGGATCTCACTATAGTTAGATAAATTACTTGCCCTCATCAAGAAAGGATTCTCATCCTGGCCATCAGTCTTTCCGAATGCGTGTTGGAACCCATAGGACAAGGCGATAAGGCGTGCATAGCTGTAGGCCAGTCGGAGGAGGCCAGTGCGGAAACAGTTTTCGGAGTTGGACATGTCCGTCGTTCTGAGAATAGAAAACCAGCGCTCCTGAAGCTTTTGCAATGCATCGTCAGTTTCAGTGGCGATGCCTTCGAAGTCCACCTCCTATGAATCTGAATTAATAGACTGTATTTGAAATGGAAATGGGATGGATGACAAACCTTGTTAAGCCCAGTAGGGTGATCAGGATCGCTATAGATCTTCGCCATAAACTTCGACATGAGCCTCAACTCCGCGTTGTAGGCGCAAATATGGATGTCGAAGTGGACCATGTTGTGAGGAGAAGATTGCCACCAGTTCTCTGAGTGGTTCGCGGTGTAGTCAGCGTTGTTGATGATAGGGGGCTTGCCATATTGTGATCCCGTGGAACGATCCAGGTTGAAGCAGTTCAACCATATGCGCGTTCGATTGAGCATCTCCCGTGCGTGGTTTTCGTTCTTCGGTTTGGCGGTCATAGGAAGGTGAAGGTTAAGATCCGTCGCAGTTCTAAAGAGGACATGAGTTAACACGTTATTGTTAGACGTAAGACTTACCTGATCGCCAACCCGAGGTACAACCAACTCCTCTGCTGCTCCCAGCGTTTGACCGGAATGGGGTACAAGCTCATCAGGATGTAGGCCGCACACATCTCGACGTTTTTGGTCCCGCTGGTGAGTGCATTTCCCGCAGCGGCCTGAGCATAATGCATGGCCTGTTGGTAAAGCTCAGGTCGCTCCGAGTAGAATCTGGAGGCAATGGCACATACTAACAGTATGAGTTTAGTGCCCAAATAATCACGAAGGGAGACATGTCACTTACTAACTGTGAACAAGAAGGGGCTACGCCAGAAGGTTCGCTTGGCATCATAGAGAATGGGATCCAGCAAGGACACGGAGAGGTTCATTTCAGCATAATATCTAAAGCGCCATGAGGTCAAGTCCAGGGGGAGAAACGAGGATCCACTCACAAATGGAACAATTTCTCTGCTTCGGCGGGAGTGATGAGTCCCTTGGCTAGAATGGCCGGCACTTGATGAGAAAGACTCTTGGGCTGATTGACAGGGACTGGAGTGGAAGCTAACGATGAATCGTTAACATAACAGGCGACGATGGAATATGATTCCGTACCAGGTCTGAAGAAGTTTTCATTGGCGATGCCCGAACTCCTGTCATCGTCCTCGTCGTGCTCGCTCGGTCCCCTGCTTAGGGGACGGGATTTGAGGCTCAAGTTCCCGAAGAGACCGAAGGGTGAGGCTTCGACAGGAATGTTTGCTGGTTTCGCGTCGCCAGTATTCTTCTTCCGACTACCAGCCGCACTCCTTGTGGTTCCCACACTGGAAGCCGAAGATCTGTGTCGAATCCTTCGGTGGACGCCACTCTCAGAAGGTTCTTCACCCTCCGCGTGCTCTATGGAGACAGCGATATGTTCATCTTCCTCACCCTCGAACCTGTCCGAAGCTTCAACGAATTCATCGTCATCACTGGAATACGGGTCTTCGGGATCTTCTTCCACAATGTAGCTTTCAGGTACACCCCCTCCCGCCACGCAAATGAATGACAGCTCCTGCATGTTCTCCCTCGTTTTAGCAATCCACTCCTCGATTGCCTTGTTTGTCGCTGAATTCGATTGTTCCTCGGTCCGGGGTTGAGAATCACCAAGGAAGGGTTTTGTTGTTGGGGATGAGGGAGAGAGGGGGGGAGAAGACAGACTCGAGGATGACTGGGGGGGATGAACGCCTTCTTCCTTCTTTACCGACGTGACAGCTTCAAGCTGCTGCATCAGACGCTCAATTTCTTGAGCCTGCGCTTGAATCTTGCTGATGAGATGCTCCCGTTTTCTAAAGCAAAGGTTAAGGTTGGCACCGAGGGGAAGATAATAACAGGACCTACGGTGGTACGCGGCGGACCTTACGGCCGGGGATAACGCAATCGTGGCCTCCATTGAGACACCTCTTGCAAGGATCGCCCTCGGTCTTGACTTCGCACTTAACCTTGAGGTTTTTGCATCTCGCACATGCCCGAATCCTATGGGAAGGTATTGAGTAAGGGAGAATGATTAGCCAAAGAGCGCGACGCACGGTTTGGCCTTCTGGTCCTTGACTTCTGATAAGCCTGGCTCAGGCTCTGGTTCATCGTAGGTAGGTTCCTCATGGGGATCTAAACGTTGGCGTTTCCCCGAGGAGGGACCTGACTGGGCTGGGGATTGGGAGAAGAAGGACCTATCTAGGCCGAACGAGGGCTGTAGACCGTCAGGAGATGTGGTGAGCATCCCCCCGCTACGGACGGGAGAATCCATCGAGACCATTGGTGTGGTGCCGCTCATGTTTGTTGAACCAAACGAGAACATTTGGGGATTGTTGCGATAGGCCGTCTGGCTGAAGCCCTGTCCGTTGGAAGCGCCGTAAGTGGGTTGAGAGCCATGTCCATATGGATTGGGAGGCTGTGATTGCTGCTGGGTGCCATAAGAGGATGATCGTGAATGAGATAGTGGCTGGTTGCTCTGCAAAGCGCCTTGCAATGAGGACGTCTGTGGCAGACTGGTTGTTGGGGGCGCCTGGGAGTATTGGAAGGCCCCAGGATACGTATGTACCCTTTGTTGCTGCTGATGGCTGGGGACTTGCTGCTGTTGCTGTTGCTGTTGTTGCTGCTGCTGCCTTGGCTCAGGATATTGACCATAGCCAAAGTCTTGCTGAGGGTAGTACATCTGAGACTGCTGGTCCCACTGTTGGTTCGAGTTGTATGGATTGGGCATGGCGCGCTGACCGACAGGACTAAGATGTGATGCGAGGACCGTGATGAGCGGGTTGCTTAGGGGCAGAGGCTGTCGGCGACGACGACGACGACGACGACGACGACGGCGGTCAGTGGAAGGAATGGACGGGGTCGGTTGACAGGGTCGGGAGATGGTGTGGGTGTGTGGGTTAATATATAAGTAGCGGTTGAGGCAAGGGTTCCTCGATCACAATTAAGGGAAGATGAGTCCCAGGACCCAGGAACGGAGGGACAGGGTGATGGGTCCTCACGTGGGGATCGTGCTGTTTATGTAGTATCATATAATTTTCTAGCGATTCAGATAGTCACACAGCTCCGTCTTCTTCTTGCCGGTCGAGGCCAAAATTTCCTGCTCCAGGGTGCTCGCTCCTCCTACACGTGTGCATCGCCACTCCATCCTCGTCCCTTTCCTGTGCACAGACGTCACTTTCTCTTGTTCTCTTCATTTAGAAACGGGAAGGTTGTGGGATTAAACCATCGTCGTTGGGATATGACATCGATAGCTGTTAAACTCGACGACCTGCAGCGCGGTCCTAACGTGCATCTGAAACTATAGGCGGACTTTGTAGTAGGACTTGACTTCCATACCGCCAATCGTGAAGTCACATCTCACACCTGTATTTGGCACGGGAGGGCTGCGACAATCCGTCTCTCGTCACATCACGCATCTGCTGCATCGGGTCGCACCACCAGCGCTCATGAAGGTCTCTCGCGTTCCGCGGCTTCGTCCTGGCTACAAAACCCCGGTCCAGGGTACCCTTCGTCGACAGAAACTCAAGAGGATGTATATCGTTTGGGGCGGATGTTACCATCAAGTCCTGGGTGCTCTGCCGCATGTCATCTGCCACGGTTGGGAAACGGAGTCACAAGGTTCGAGTTCGGAGAACCTCTGGCAGTTTCCCCCAGTTAGGCTTCCTTTTTCACTTTTCTTTAGGGTAGACGGTAAGACTCGGGGCCCTTTGTCCATCGGATCCGGAGACTACACCATCGCTCGGATGAAAATCACCACAAAGACGTATCTTCGAACAACCATAGTACCGGCTACTCGACATCCCGACAAGCCAGTCTTAAAATACGTTCCTTACAGGCGCTTGGGGGCAATGCGCTTCGTCCATAGTATGAACACTGATGTTTCAAGGAGTTTCCCCAATCTCGTCCCGACTTGCATGACTATCTGATTGTCCAGTATTCTGAATACGCTTTCATCCCGATTCCGCGGTCCGGTATAGGGTAGAGCAAGCTTCCTAGCGAAAAACGCTACTCTGTCAAGTCGGATATATTTTTGAACCACCTCAGCTCGGACCTGTACCCTTCGGCATTGCAGGCTTCTCCACTTTTGAGATCCAGTTGTCACAGACTTCGGGTCGCGGGTAGTTTGGCCCTGTGGTCAGTCAATGAAATGCTGCAGGCTCCAGCACACGCTCTTTTGCAAAAAAGTATGCCGTATATACAGTGAAGGGCTTGCAACTGCGCCGACCTGTTTCTCCGCTCCATCAACGACCATGAAATACCGACATGAATGAGTTTGGGCGCCTAATCCGAGCTCCTGATCGGAGTTCATACCATTTGAACGATGGGACGCATGCCTCGGAATGAATTATCTCTGTCAGTGGACTGCAGAAACACGAACTATTCTCGGTGTTATTTTTACACTCGGCCCGAATGTCAAGATCGCCATTAGAGAGACAAGTGTAAACCCTGAACCACGTCGTGAGAACGGTTGTTCGAGCGCGAGGTGCAACCCAGGAAGAAACATCGTCGGATATTCTACAGAAGCGATGGATGGGGAAGTTCCAAACCCTTGTGATGGCTACGTACATAGAGGAGAATATTTCTGCGACCATGCTGAAGCAGAATGAGCAAAGAAATCCCGTACCCAGTCGTGCATCAACGGAACCATAGATCCTCAGGAATCCTGAATCTATCCTACTTCTTCTCAGAACAACGCCGCCTCTTCACCATCGGCTGCATATTCGAGCGATGAGAAACGAAGTCAGACTTCGGCAGCTCCTACCGCGCATCCGGTTTGTGACAGGGTTCATACATATGTACGTTTCGTACACTGGAAGCAGAGCGCTCCGTGGACAGTTCCAACGTTTAAAAATTCTACAATCCCATGACTAGCGTGCTGAAATCCGCGACCAGTTTATCCGCTGCACCCCCGACGTTGTGCGAGGGCCGCAGAGCGCCTATTAACAGGTTGATGCCTGATGGCGCATCAACGCATCACCGTCGTCTTATGCAGTGGAGTTGATGATAAGATTGGGTATTGAACGACGTCAAGTCCAATATATGACGTCACATACGCGAAGACCTGTCCCTCCTCGTACATTGTCGTCATAATGTTGCAGGTTGCGAGAGGTATAAAGGAGGATTGGAGACGGTTTGATTGCAATTACATTTCCCATCCCCCAGCAACTCTTATATATCACCCACACCATGTTCCGCATTCAAGCAGTCAGAGCTTCCCAAACCCTCGCCCATGTCAGGCAAATCCCTGCTCCTGTCACTATACAGAATACTAATTTAGATCTCTCAGACTGCACGAAGGACGTATGCCACGGCCTACCCCCCTCCACCTTCCGGCCAACCCGCTCCTAATCCCAAAAAAGCAAATGAATCAGACAACACACTCCTTTACACCGGGTTGGGCTTGGCCGCAGCCGCAGGCGCCTATTTCTACTTTAAGAGTCCTGAAGAAGCCGACAGAATCCAGTCGATCCAGGACAAGGCAAAGAGAGACGAAGAAAGAGTACGAGTGACCTCCCGTGAGGCATACGATGCCGCGAAAGACCGTGCTCAAGACACAGTCGACAAAGGTCGTGCCAGGTTGGAGCAAGCAGAGGTGAGTTTCGCCTTTACTGAACCTCAAGGAGGCTGAATTTGACTGCGATCCATAGGACAAGGCCAAGGGAACCTACGATGCTGTCAAGGCTCGAGTAGATGACAAGACCTTCCAAGCAGACCAAAACCGCCGTGGTCTCTTCGACAGAGCGGAGGAGCACATCGAATCCGCCAAGCGCTCTACGCGCGGCTCTCTCGACAGCGCGCGAAGCTCTACCGAGAACCTCTATCGCGACGTTCGTAGCTCTACCGAGCGCAAAGCCCAAGAGCTCCGAGACGATGCTGATAGAAAGGGCTCTGAGTTCCGACGCGAAGCCGATAGGAAAGGAGAGGAGGTGAAGGAAGGTTGGTTCAGTTGGCTGGGGTACGGAAAAGAGAAGGTTGCTGAAGGAGAGAATGAGCTGAAGGAGGGCAGGGATAAGTTTGAGTCTGAGGCTGATAGGTTGAAGAGAGAGGGGGCAAGCAAGGTCGCAAGTGCTGCTGATAACGTCCGACAGAGAGCGGAGAAGCATACATGATCGTTGTAACTCGAATATTCAGGGACTTGTGTAACATATATTGCTTCAGATTTCCACGTGTTGTACCCGCAAAGTAATACTTCCCCTCATTTGTACTTCTGAATCCGACCTGAGTGTGAGTCGTCGTTTCTCAACCAATAAGACAAATGGTTCGGAAGTACTCATACAACCCCGTACATCCAGTCCCGTCAGTCAGTTTGCGCTATATATGTCCTCCCTTTACTTCTTGCTTCACACTGGCAAGTAGATCCTTTGTCGTTTTCTTCGGCTTCCACCCCAGACGTCGTGCTCTATCCGCTCTACACCTCGAATTCGAATCCAAGAACTTTGCGTTGTTATTGAAGAATCGATGTTTTTCATCATCCGTGAATGCGGTGGGCGTGGGCTCAGTTGCCTTGCCAAGATCGACCATGGCTCTGCCGATGGCATCAGACACGGAGAGCCAGTTGTGCTCGCCCCCTTCGGCAAAATAATACCCTTCGGACCCATGCTTGAAGTATGATGTGTCGGCGACAACTGGGGTGCGTGGGCGGGAAAGCGCACGGGTTGGAGTACCTGAGCGGGAACGGGTATTGCGTGGGGGGCTTGGGCCCTCCGTTTCTCGATGAACTTCAGGCAGTCCATCGTCCGGTAGCATGTAGTCAACAAGGAGGATGTACAAAGAGGCAACTGCGCAAGGGATGGCATCAATAGACGGATCAGACGGAAAGGACGAGCGCTTACGATCAGCGATGTGGACATTTGACCAGATGTTAGCGCCCTTCCCAAGGACCCCTGCGCGCCCTCGAGCCAGTGCAGCATCGACTAACTGCGGTATTTGTTGAGAGCGTGGATTCTGTAGCCCAGCGTCTACCAATGGACCCGTTGCCCTGCCGTATATAGTGCTGGGAAGGATGATATACGTCTTGACATAACCTGATTGCCAATTAAGCGCCGGGAAAGCGATAAACGGTGGATAACCCAACCTTCATTGTCCGCATCTATGACTGCCAGGTCCACTTCCCTGTGAGGTTGCGTGCGGGGGATAGATGCAAGGGTGGCGATATCCAGGTCGCTATAGATCGTGTCAGACGCATACATGCCCCTTGCGTCATCGATGAGTACACCTAGCGTCAAGACCGTTGTCAGCCTGACCATCGCGGAGAACCTCCCAGAAGTGACACACCTGTCCCTGACGTATGGATAAGAGAGGGAACTCCGCCCGTCTTGCCGTGCCGCGCTTTGAGGCCTCGAAGGATAGCTTTGGCGGCTTCAAGGTCGTCTGCATCAGCCTGTATCCCGGAGAACGCCATGGTTAACAATCGCCTCTACCGGGGAAGCGGGTCAAAGCAATACTTGCGCAGGCCACCACAATGTCAGACTCAGAGGCCAGCTTGGTTAAGAGGTCGTGGTCAGAGTGGGACCCCACCACGGCTTGGATGCCCATCTTTCTGAACTGTGTAGCCTTTTCTGGAGCCCTCACCTGGTCCTGGGTTAGCACGGCGCCTACCTAGTCGATATTCAACCTCACCAGAGCGGTTATCCTAAAAGTATCAGACAAAGGGTGGGAGATGAGTCTGGTTAATACACTCCCGCCAATGTACCCTACGTCGCGGCTGGTTTGTTAAGCGGGTTCATGTCGAGTTTAGGATGGGTCTGCACCTGTGGCCCCCGTGAGGAGTATATGCCTTTGAATCATAAGGTGGCCTGAATGCATTGAAGATGGAAGTACAGTGGAGAAGAGATTTGTGTCTCGCTCTGGGAATGTTGTTCATTAACTCCGCAACATTCTGGAAAGAACATGGTGGCCTGGTATTCTTGGATGCTGTCTTGCTAGGTCCATAGTAGTGACCTTGTATGTAGAAAATCATGGATGATGGACGTGCGGGTCCAAAGGGCGCCCGAGCATATGCCTGGGCTTGAAGGGCATGCACGCCGACGCTCGCATATAATCAGTGATGAAGCGTGGGAAAGGCGCCTAGGGCGTAGTAACGCCGATGTGGCCGTAACCGTCATCGTTCAGTGACTCCTCTTCCCCACCACAACCGTTTGGGCGTCGCAGAACGCAGTCCCAGCTCCCGTCATCCGTTCTCCTCAGTGTGGATGCCAACGGCGACGTCCTCGGCTTAGTTTTTCATGTGAGCATACACTATCTACAAATGTGCATTCTCCGGGGGCTATTTCTGATGAAACTGTTTGCACGTTTAGCAAAGCAGCGCCTTTAAATCAGCGGCACTGCACTATTACATTCTTTTTCACCCCGTCACTCTTTTTGGTCTTCACCCCCCACCATGGTCGTCGTTGACCTTCGCCGGCGCCAGGGCATCCAGGCGTCCACAGCTGCTGGCATTGAGAACTCAGCGATCGTGGTTGACGATTCGGCTCCGACAGGCGCATCCGGCCTCGCTGTCGATGGTTCCGCCCCCACCGGCGCCTTCACCGAAGCTATCGACTTGGTCTTCGATGGCTCCTCGACACCAGTCGCTCCTCCCACTCCGGCACCCACCCCTACCCCCACCCCCATCGAACCAGCGGCCAATGAAGAGGTCGAGCAAACAGGTGCAACCATTAAACCCATTCCCATTGGTACTGTAGTTGGCAGTTGTGTCGGCGCTTTCCTTGGCGCCGCACTCCTTGTGGTCATTGGCCTGTTCTTCTACAAGCGCTACAACCGCTCCCTCAAGCAGAAGACAAGCCGATCTTTCCCCCGCTCACCTTACAAAGAACATCACGATAGCCGCGCACATTCCAACAATTGGAACCGCCTTGATGACAAAGACGAAGACAGATGGGAGGGCAAGGATGGGCCAGCGCCAACCGCCGTTGAGCAGAAATCTCCTCAACAAAACGGGTTTCTTGCTCCTCTGGAGACCATGGATATGTTCGCCAAGTCTCCGAGCGAGAGTTCTCACCGTTCGGACGAACCCACGTTCGAGATGACGAGCCATCCATACAGCCAGACGACTCCCACCAAGGTACCAGAGCCTCGCGACCTTCTTGGTCGAGATCCTCAGTACACACTTGGTGAGGTCAACGCTGGCGCGCCAATGTCCTGGGCTTCCGATTCTAGCAAACCTTCTTTCCTTACCACAACAACTGCACTGGAAGGTGGGGCCATGTCACCAACGCTCTCCATGGCAATTCCTACTCCACCCGCCACGAAGACCCACTCGCATCATTTCCAATCAGCCGAAGTTGTCGAAGCCTTCGAAACCGCGCCCGCCGTTCCCGAAGTGAAAGTTCATACCAGTTCCAACAACCCCTTCTTTAGGGGAGGAAATGAGTACATTCAACCAAGTCGAGCAAGGTCGCAGTCTCAATCGAGTACCAAGTCCAACGCCACGGTCACCCAGTCGAACAGCAACACTGAAGGTTTCCCCGACAGTCTCGCGCCCCCAACCACCACTGGCAAGGCTAAAGAGCGCGTCGTTTCCATTGACCCCTTCACAGATCCTTTGCCGCCGCCATCGTTCATTCATCATCAAGCGACTGGGTCCGCTTCGTCCGCTGCATCCAACGAGCGCGCTATCAGGCAACTCATGGCAGCCACGGGAATGGACTTGGACGAGGCTGAAATTCAGCGAAGGTTGAAGGCTCTGTCGATGCAACCCTCTATCATCTCTAATTCCGGCGACTCGATGTATACCGATGCTGAACCCGACGAACCAACACCCACCTTGCCACCCAGCTCTTCCGGCCACACGACTACCCGCTAGTTTTTCTCATCTTGTCTTGCTTTTCTCCCTGCACCACCCGTGTACTAGCCTCTCCCTCTCCCGCTCGATTCCATAACTATTTTATCTTCTAAGCTTATGATTGAAATCTTGCTTTGGATTGATGTCTTCCAACGATGAAACGCCGCTGTAAACATCTATCCCCTTCTTGTACTACCTGAACACATCTTCTTCGGTTTGCCATGGATTGGTTTTTCGTTCACACTAAGTATATTGTGTCACGATTACATTGCTAATCCGCACCTTTCTTTCCAATTTACCTGCGCTAGATACTTTTCTTCTGCCTGCTGTGCGCGCACCCTTAATCCGTTATGTAGCGCAGTTGTAACCATTATCTCCTAATATACAACGATCCTCATGGCTAGAGTATGGCGATACAATCTCGGTTGTAGGCTCAGAGTGGGCGAGTGAGCGCTCAGAAGGATGATGGAAACGTAGACCTACACACGTCGGCGGACTTGTGCTATCCCATGTGGGGACTAGGTGGCGCTCCTTCCGTCCTTTCCGTGCATGTGGAAATGCCTTGCTTCGAAGCTTTGGATGCTGTTCTATTCGGTCAGCTAGGAAAGTATCTTCATTGAAGCTCCACTCTGTTGAATCATTGTCGCACGGTGTTCATTTAATACTGTAAAACACATCTGTGAAATGAGTAGGTGCTAGGGGATGCTATGAATATCACCCTATATGACCCCCTAACTGATTGGATCTACAGCGGTCAAGATGAGCCTGTAGGGGACCACCATCAAGCGCTGATACCGTCCCACCTATTCAGGTACATCGAGACCCGCGGGATCTGTGTCTGGCATATACGACGAGCTTCCGCGCCGCCAAACTTAGCGCCCGAGCACCAACACTTACATCTGCTGTCCTCCATGCTGTCTTCAATTGCAAGCTCTCTCGTATTTACGCTGAACAAAAACATTTGTATGACCTTGTTCAGATAGGCGCCTCCTCTGCATTGGAATTCAGGATGTCAACCTGGTTACCTGAGGGTCGAACGACATCGTCATCGGATGATATGGCTAAATTTAGCACCCGAGAAATGATGCGATCAATTTCATTTCCACTTGTCGTCAAGGGCAGCACCAACAGAAACGATATATCTAGAATCCTTGTTTATTTATTTCTTTTTCTTCTCCCAGCTCTTGTTCTCTCTACCTTGAGCTCAGAGCTTATCGGTTACTTCATCCCATCCCGGCCTTTGTCTGTCGCAAAGGCCAAAATTCACGTTCTTTACTGACTGATCACATTCGTTCACATCCGACTTTGAATTCGAACCACCCTTCCGACTTCGAGACGGCCACTTTTTTGCGACGACGAACAGACCATATCAAACTCATGCCTTCTATCATTAACAAATCGACACTGGAACGGCGAGCTGAGGGCGATTCTGGCCTCAACGGTGTCTACATCGCGGGTATCGTGGTCGTCGCCCTCCTGCTGTTCTGCGTTGGGACCTGGCTGCTTATCCGTTGGAATCGCCAACGCAATAAGAAAAAGAGGGAGGAAACTAGTGCGGCGACCTTCCTCTCTGTCCGAGGTCTTATGAGAGAGGCTCCCTCGACTATGCAGGAAAAGATGCCCTCCCCTCCAAGGTGCGTGTTCAACATTCCACATTTGTTTAATACAATCTAACCGAATGTGTATTATATTCAGCGCCCAGGCCCCGCCTTCATCTGGTTTCTCCCGTTCACAACGGCGACCCACAATCGTTATCCCAGATCGTGCTTTGACGCCTCGCGTCGGAGCTGGTTCGAGGGACGATATTATCAACTTCCACAGACAATCGGACAACTTCCCCAAACCTTTCTCCTTCGCACTCAACAGGAGCCCAGTCACCCCGCCAGGTCCCAATAGCGGTAATATCGGTCCTCTGAATCTTTCACCCCAGGAGAACAACCGCTCCTCGTGGATTCGACATTCCTTCTTCAGCAACCGCTCCAGCATGGCGATTGGAAACCGATACTCCGTGACGTCCTCGTCTTCGTCGTCCTTTGGAGCGGAACCCACCACTGGAGCCACGCGCAAAGTCAGACAGCTATTCACACCAGTCCTCCCAGACGAACTTTTGTTGACGAAGACCGGAGAACAACTTACGGTGATTCAATCGTTTGACGACGGCTGGTGTGTGGTTGGACGGGAGAATGCTTCGAGCATCCAGCACAAGAAATCACTATTCCCGGATTCTACTGGTGTAGCTGGGAACGACGTCGAGCTGGGCGTTGTCCCTGCCTGGTGTTTCTTGAAGCCCGTCAAAGGCTTGAGAGCGGAGCGACCCGTCAGGAGCACAAGTTTGGGCATCACTGTTCAAATGGATGCCCCCGGCAATCCTTCGCGGAACGACCTCATTTCATGGTCAAACTTCTAATTACTTCGAGCATACACTTACACTTCCCAGAACAGAACAACAACACTCCCACCTGCTTCGCTTTCGATTCTGCAAGTGTACTATAGATCGGCCCCATTCGCCCTTCTTCCCAACACCTAGACCAGTCTATTGCTACGCATCGGATCATTCTCTTTTTGCACCATTTGATTCTACTTACCCTATTATTCATTTTTGGCACTTACGCTGTCCCTGGCCGATAGATTGCGAGCTGGCTTGAAATCATTGGTCGATAAGGGCACGCACCAGCGGTGTACACAATGTATACTCCTAATGTAGTCTACACAGTAGCCATGTTGTTGAACACGATTGTCCAACTGATGTATATACCCATCCCTTACAGAGCTACTGTAAGCATAACAAATCTTCTTTCAGAATGGTTGGAAGGCGTACGTTTTTACAGCCAAGTCGGCAGAGTTCGCTTCAGTACCAACGGGTGAGGATTTGGTTGCCTCCCATATCGATACTAACGCGGGTTGAGAACTGAGCGGACAGACCGTTGCCTGACATGCGCTGTCTAACTCGCGAACACAAACTCTGTCAAGCGCGAGAGTGTTCGTGTCGAACAGACGTAAGTACCGTCGTGCCCAAGGGAGAACACGCGAGCATCCGAGTCGGGGATGGTGGCTGTGCGAAACACAAATGGGGTCGCAATCAATGGTTCTTCACTCTCCACTCTGGCCATGCCTGCCAGATACGCGCCGCTCCCCAATCCCAGCTCGAATGTCCATGATCCAGAGCGGGAGCTCGAGGATGCCTTTGAACTAAACGACGAAGACGACCATGACCACAGCGTCCAGCACCACGGCGCCGCCGTTGCCAACGCTAATCTCCCCCCGCAACCGCAAGGGCACCCCGCACATGCACGACATCCATCCCTGCCGCCTGCCTACGACTTCGAAAGGCAGGATTATGATTTTCCTCCGCCAGGATCGCCTCCTCGACCGACCGACCGAGCGCTCCCCAACAACTATGGAAATTCGAATGGATTGTTGCCTGAATCGCCTGTGATACCCCAGCCGCGACAGCCCTCGTTGTGGAGCCGAGCGGTCGGGGCCGTTTTCCCCTCAAGATACCAGAGAGTTGCGTCTTCGGAATCATCCCAGAGGAGGATTGGCGGTGGGACAGAGAACGATGGCGTCTTTGCCAATGTCATGGCGAAACCACAGGCTGCCAGGACAGAGCGAGCAGAGGACGGCAGTATTTTTGTCGTACCTGAGGAGTCGCAAAAGGAGACCCCACCTGTATGCACTAAATATATATCTATGAAATACGAACTAACCGTTTGTATCTTTTGGTTTCCAGTCGTACGCCGAAGCTCAAGCAGACGCGGTTCCACCCTACTGGGAAACAACGGTCCATGCACCGGCCTCAAACGACCCCAACGCAGATATGATCATCGACGACCTCCCGACTGGGTCGTTCTTAGTCTTTGCGATCAACCTTATTTTCTCATTCTTCTTCCAATTTGTCGGTTTCTTCCTCACCTACCTGCTCCACACTACACATGCGGCCAAGTTTGGATCTCGCGCTGGACTCGGGTTGACACTCATCCAGTACGGCTTCTATTCACGAATGGTGACTGAAGAAGAGGCGGGGACCAGTCACGACATTCCAACATACAAGAACGGCTGGGCGGCGTCTCACTGGCATAATATGACTACGCCGCAACAAGACCCTGATGCCCAGGCGGACATGGCCATGTCTGCCATGTCCCGGGATTGGCTGTCCTTCTTGTTCATGACTCTGGGTAAGCAATCAGCTCCGCTGCCCCTTGATATCACCATCTGACGGAATGGTCGTGATTGTCATGATTTCAGGATGGTTCTTACTTCTTTCATCATGCGTCGGCTTCTGGCGGGTGAAGCGCTGGGAAAGTTCTATTCGAGCACCAGTCCCCGAGCCTTCAACTGCAAGTGACCTTGAACGAGACCAAGCAATTCGGGTGAACATATCCCGTGTATTCGGTTTCGACCTCCATGATGATCGTAATCCTCCGTCGCAGCAAGCGCTCGAAGCAGAAGCGAGGTTACAGCGAGATTTGCAACGTGCAGGGTTGCTTTGATTTGTACCCTTATCCGGTTTGGCTGGTTGCTGGCCATGCTTCCTCATGCATATGATAGAAAACTGCGCGTGTTTTGGATGAAGGGAATTGATTCGTGTGTGTATTATCATTTATTTTCTACTTTTGGATGGATACTTCTTGATTATTGCTGCTATCTATTTGGATCGCTTTTGTACATGAGTGACTTAATGCAATCTCGTTTTCATGGATTGCTGAAGTCCATCAATGTCCAAACTGAAAGGCGATTGTCTTTGCCTCCAGCCACCAACCATCGAGCGCGATTTGCTTTGTCCGTTTCGTCGAAGTCTTCGTCGCCTTCGTCATTGACGCCATCGAAGAGCGGGATACTGCGCGCAAATACCAGCGCCTGACAGCCTGTCCGATGGTATTTCAATGTGCCTAGTGGCTTGAAGGACTTGGTGGAAAACAAGCGGATGCTGCATTGCCCTCGAGATGAGATCTAGCCATCTGATAGAGGGAAGGGGCGTACTTTCCGTCCCATCCACCAACGGCACACACTTTCCCGTCGTCTCGTACTGCTATGCAAGAGTTACCCGCGTTCTTGATTCGATGGACTGAACATTCCGGGTTTCCATTTTCCTACGACAGAGATCAGAAAGGAACCCCGTCTGCCTTTTTTCAAGTCAGGGCGTACCGATAATTCATAACGATTCACAAGATGGTCTGCCGAGGTTGTTAGTGCGAAAGCGTTGTTCTTCGATACAGCCATGGACATGACTGGGTTGCGATTGGTATACAGTCATTCAATGAAACGACGCGGACGCACTAGTTTCGACGTGCGACTTTGTAGTCCAGATTGTCTCCCAACCCTGGCCTTCGATCGATGTCGTTTGGCCTGTCCGGGTGTAACGTCTCAGCGTGACGCTGCCATTTTCGTACGCACATAGCAAGCGTAGGTCACTTGTAGGCGGGCTGGAGCTGATTTCCGATGACGCGGCCAGGTACAGGTGAATGGACATTATGATTCCTGTCGCCAATGAAGCCTGATGGTCATTGATTCAGGTATATGAACTTACCTGCTCTGCCTCGCCCTGTCGTCGGCTTGGCGGAAAAGACAGGCTTGTTGCCTTCCTGGCCAATAGCAGCATGGTATCTATTGCATTCAGGAAGGGACCATATGTCAGCCTTCAAAAATGAGTGGGTACGACGAGGTCACAAAGTAAAGCCAAATCACCGTTGAAGAGTCGATCAGGTTTGGTAAGGCGATCAGAGCATCTGGCGCGGATTCTGACGCTACGTCACGGGGAAGTGGTAGCAGAGCAAAGCGGCAATAGTTCAGCGCATTCACGTCCATCGAATAAGCCAAAGATGGTGCGAGCATGTTGGTCAAAGTGGCGGATCCCCCTACTCGACGGTCTGAAGGAAGGTCTTCCACTCGGTTCCATACATGCAGCTTATTGTCTCTTCCATGCCTAGAAGCGAGAGAGCACGGGCCATATTCATTCATTTCAGACCCTCTGAGGCATGAGCCAAGCAAGCCTACGTGATAACATGAGAATTAAACTCTTCTACTCCGAGAACGCTGTCGGAATGAGGATTCCAAGTTGTGATCGCGCGCAGGGTTCGTGTCGAGGTGACTGTCACTTTGCCAGAAGCATCGCCCGAGTAGAGTCGTTCATTATCGTCTGATATCCAAATAGTTGTGATTGGTGTTGAATGAGATCGCAAAAGGTGTGTAGGCGCTGGTGGCGCTGGTTTCGACATGAGGGGCAGGAGCAAGGGGCGCGCCAAGCCAAACGCGGTGACTGGAAAGGGAAGGGATGCCAAGCATCAGCAAACACCACAGCCGCCCAATTCGTTGTCGTGTTCACCGACGACGTGTTCATCACCCTCGCTCTCACACTGAGATCTCCGTCACTCGCTGGCTCTAGGCAACTCATCTTCTCAAGCGGACTACCTGGAGGCTAGGCGATAATACATCTCTCTGGGAATCAGGATGCACAGTATATGGGCAAGGATCAATAATACTTCGGCGCTGTTGTCGTCGTGTATGATGGCGCTGCTGGCTGCTATCGCGGTCTCGAGTTTGCTGTTCACTGCTCAGCCGACAGGAGGCAATGTTAACATTGCTTCGATACAAGTGTGAGTGTTGAATCTTTGTTTGAGCAAAACCTGTAGTTGAATGAATTCCAGATACCCCGGGCAGACAAGACGGTATGCAACGAAACGTCAAGACCTTGCATTTGTGGACTTTAATATCACTGCTGGTTTGAGCTATCCTTGTTGCAGAATTGTAACGTTTGCTAATGCACCCATTCAAGACTTGACTCCGCTGTTCAACTGGAATACAAAGCAAATATTCCTGTACCTCCAGGCCGAATATAATACTCGCAAAGGTGTAAGTGCGCGCGCTTGTTCGCTCTCTTTCTCGTTGACGCGGTTTCGATGCATAGGTCAAAAATGAAGTTGTGATTTGGGACCGTATCGTTCGAAGCAAAGACCAGGCGAAGGTTAACGTCGTTGGAAAGAACAAATACAACTTCCGCGAACTTTCGACCACTTTCAAGTATGTCTTTTTAGGGGTTACTGGGGTATACCTGAATCTGACTTTGCCATCCAGAAACATCGCGGCTGCCAACTATACACTCATGTACAATGTCATGCCCTATGTCGGTGTTTTGACCTACGGAGAGGCCGCACGGACAACAGAGCCGGTCGAGTTTCCACCCCGCAAAACGCGTGTATAGTATCGTTGAATGAGAAGCACCTCTTCCCGATGAGCTAATGCTAAACCAAGTCCTGTGAAGTAAATTGTATTCCCGAATTTCTGGCAACCAGGTTCCCGTTTGGCGATTCATATTTATTCCCATCGTCGGAGATTCTGACATACTCTGTGACCAGAGTTATCACGAAGATCAACCAACGTGGGCAGGGTTCGAGGCAGTGATTGTCGCGTAGGGTCGCCGGGACACCAGGGTTTCTCAGAAGGCTAAGTGGTGGGCAGTAGCTCCCGGCAAGGACCAGAGACGCCTGGAATCAGGATTGCTTGGCCTTTCCACGTCTTTCCGCATTGTGGGGCAGTGACTGGAATCACGTCTTAGCACCGCTCTCAAGTGTACCCTATTAGGCCAGTTGCTGGAGATAATAGCATTACCAAGACTGGATGGGAAGCATCAAGCCGAAACGGTATGGAATTACAGCGCTGAGTGTTTGTCAGGTGAAACTCCCGTCCGTATGGTTAGGAGAGTGGATGGATGCCACCGTCGCATCTGGGCAAACCTCTGAAGCGAGGCGCTGTTGTCATCAACGGGTCCGGGAAAAGTGAAAAAATGGGGGGAGGGAGTTGAATTTTTAATTGTGAAATATGGTAAAAGTGTGGAGAATGATTAGGTAGTGCACTGGAATGAGAAGAAATAATAAAAGGAGGGACAGCGGCTGAAAAAGAGAGACTTTGAGTGGCACTGGGAGGGGGAAAACAATTGCAAACAAAAGGTGGTATTCGAGGTTGACCCCTGGGATTTGTGGTACTAGTCATTTGCAGCTCACTCATCGCCGTCTCTCTCTCTTCTTCCCTCAATCATCCACGGTCCTTTGCTTCAGCCATGTCGGCGGCGGTCCACCCGCTCAACCCTCACCATATTTCTCATTATTCTCGTTCAAACTTGCCCGCAGTAACTCAAAGCATCGCTGGGCCCAGCGTCATGGCCAATGCGTCTCCAGTCACAACCAGGAAGCGCAAACGCGCCCACCAATACACCGTCAGCTACAGCGAAGTCAAGGAGCTCGACAGCGACGGCAAGGTCAGGGAGGTCATCGTCATCGAGGACACTCCCCCTCCACCAACTCTCTCACCCGCCACGACACACAACGGTGGTTACTCAGCCTCCTACCAGCCTCCAGCGTTAGCTCCTATCCGCACACGAGCAAGAGCAGCAGCAGAGGCTCAGGCAATGTCTTCGAGCTCTTCGTCCGTCCTGACAGCCCCCGCTCCAAAGAAGCGAAAGCGGGATCACCAGGATGAGGTCCGTGCGCCCCCTGCAAAGAAAGCCGCTGCTGGTGGCCAACAGTCCAATGCAACCAATGCCGCCAATGCATGGGACAACCGGACCGTTGCTGCTACCGACGACGTAGGTTTCATCTCCTTTTCGCCCGCCTTCGATAACTCTGGGCTAACCTCATCGATCACCGCCCCAAATAGTCATCTAAAGGCGCTCCTCCATGTGACGACAAGGAGGGCCACTACATCATTGTCCCAGACGACATGATTTTCAAGCGCTGTGTGTCCCCCGCCTTTCTTGGCTTCTTCTTATGCTGACGTCTTCGCCTAGATCGCACGGTGCGGCTGCTAGGACAGGGCACCTTCGGTAAGGTGGTGGAAGCCATTGACACACAAACGAACAACCGCGTTGCTATCAAGATTATCCGGGCCATCCCTAAATACCGCGACGCAAGTAAGATTGAAGTGAGGGTCCTCCAGAAACTCAAGGAGCGTGATCCTCTCAACCGAAAGTACGTTTTCTACCTCATCGTTTAAGCGGATGGAAGTTAACCCTTGGTCAGCAAATGTATTCACCTCCTACACTGGTTTGACCATCGCAACCATATATGTCTCGTCTCCGAGCTTCTGGGGATGTGCGTCTACGATTTCTTGAAGGAGAACGACTTTGCTCCCTTCCCCCGGCACCACATCCAAGATTTTGCCAGACAATTGTTCGGCAGTGTCGCATGTGAGATCCGGCCAATCCATCTCCCCATTTGTGCGCCTACTGACTATTTTTTTCTAGTCCTGCATGAACTCAGGTTGATCCACACCGACTTAAAACCCGAGAATATCCTTCTCGTCCACAATGACTACAGAACCATCAATGTACCTATCCCTGGCAAGGTATGACTTTCGCACCACCTGTTTCGTGCACCTCCCTCATGGTGGAACAGCGCAACGGTGCCACAAAACCCAAGAAAATCCTCAACTCGACAGAGATTCGCTTAATCGACTTTGGCTCAGCGACCTTCGAGTCAGAATACCACTCCACGGTGGTATGCACGCGTCATTACCGTGCACCCGAGATCATTCTTGGTGTGTTCATTTGCTTCTTACTATCCATTGTCCACTAAGCCTTTTCGTAGGTCTTGGTTGGTCGTTCCCCTGTGATGCTTATTCGCTAGGGTGCATCCTCGTCGAGTTCTACACAGGGTTGGCACTGTACCAAACCCACGACAACCTGGAGCACTTGGCGATGATGGAGATGGTCATGGGCAAAATGCCTGAACGGTTCGCTCGAGCTGGTGCTCGTTCCAAGCCCGAGTTCTTCAAAGAAGGCGCCAAACTCGATTGGCCGAAGGCAAAGTCAACACGACAAAGCAAGAAAGACGTCAAGTCAACTCGTCCTCTGGCGGTAAGTAATTGCTGCGCCGAATGGAGCATTAGCTGACGGCACGACAGGATGTCATCCCCCCATATGACCACATCAACCGACAATTCTTGAACCTGGTGCAGAAGCTACTGGCCTTTGATCCAGCACAGAGGATCACTGTCAGAGAAGCGCTCGCCCACCCCTACTTCTCTCTGACAATACCGGAAGAAAACTAAGCCCGGACTACTTCCTCTATTTTTTGCTTTGCTTTCTCCTCGTTTCCATCGCCTCATCATTGTTCATTGTGCCACTATCAACAGTCAAAGATTCGCAACACTGTAACACAAAGAAGTCACGACGCCCGGCTCCAGGACCACCGACGTCTTGGAAGCATGTCCACCATGGATGACACCTTTTTTTGCCCCAGCTGGCTTGTACTACATTATGCATTCATTTAGATCATCACCTATCAGATGAACAACCGGTCGCTCATTACAACAAACCCAGTAACCCTCGTTCGTCCCCCGCCTTTCATCTTCCTTCTTGCATCCACTGGCCACATATCTTGCTTAGGGCGGCGCCATTTTCTACAAACCCCCTCGTTCGCGTCTGGTAACAACGAAACGGACTCCTTTGTCCCTTAGCCTTGTATACTGTTCCCTCTCAACCCTCGTTTTGTTTTAATATTTCCTTATTCTTATACTTGGAACTCGACCATTCCCCGTTCGTTTCTTCTCTCTATTCACGTTTTTCTCTTCTCTTTCTGGTTGCCTGGATGCGTTTAATCTGATACGATCTCGACGTTTGTGTATAAATATAGTCAATAATAGAGCGGCCAAGTCCCGGAAACCGTCAAACCGATGTCGTCCAGGGTAAACACGCACGAATAGGGGGGGTTTGTATGTGGTTTTGGGACTTGGGGGATTCGGGGGCCTTGGGTTTTGCGTGAGTTGGGAAGGTGCCAGCCAAAGGTACTTTTCATTTGTGTAAATCAGGCCAGCTAACAACCATTGGCATTTCTTAGACGTGTCGGCTCAAATATTCAAGGGCGGAGGGTTCGTAGAAGTGCAGCACCAGCGCCCTGTCAACCGTAAAAAGCAATAACAACACGGCACTCTATCCGCCCAGCCATTCCAAGTGACCTCTATGATCCGAAGACTGGAATCCGCAAGTTCCCACTCCCAAGTGTAGTGCTCGACTCGGTGAGTCTCCTCCAGGTCCATTCTCCTCGACGTTTCGCTTTGAAGCCTCAGACGGCACGGAGCGGCTTTGGGTACATATGCGGCAAACGAATCGCCTGATTCGTTTTGTTGGGTTAGCCTTACTCGCAGTGGTTCGTGTTCGTGATGCTGATGAACTAGTACGCCTCGGGAGAGCGTTGGCTTTGCGATCTTGGGGTCTCATCGAATAGACAGCGACCGGTAGCTCAAGATGATGCATTCTATATACTGGTGACTTGACCTGGCTTGCTATTATTCAACTGCGATGACAGGGGCTTCGACTAGTGGCTTTGTTCTTGCTATTCAATGACTGTCCTTGTATTTGGGGCTTGGAAAGGGGGGGTCCTGAAAATCTAACATGCTGGTCGCTCGGATTCATGTTCACAGTATAGTCCACCAAAAATGCCTAGCTAGTTTAATCTGAGAATGTAACGACCGTCGAAACAAACCTATTTATACATGATCCCCATGAGCCCTGTCCATACGAAAAAGGTGAATGGGCACCACCATCCTATACAGCGGAGGTGGACGCGGTAGTAGAGGATGCTGGAGGTGGCTTCTCTTTGCGGATTACCGACAAGAACCTGCCCTTGCTGCCGTTCTTATGGGAAGCGGTCGCTTGTTCCTCAGCAGGCGGTACAACCGAAACCTCCTGGACCACTTCCCCGGGTTTCATCCCAGATCCAGGTTTAATCTGCTGCCGGTCACTCTCCGACAAGGGCGCCTTCCGAGCCCACCCAAACCACCCACTCCCTTTCTTCTGTTTCCCGTTCGCCTGCTCCATCAACAACTCTGGGTGCAACTTCAAGTACTCCTCTCCCCTGATCCTCAAGAACTCCTCCAACAATGCTGCGTTGCGACTGTTCGCTTTAAACACCGCGAGTAAGACATCACCCACAAACGGGATGAACCCTACAGCGAAGCTGACCGCGTTGTTGGCCATCATGCGGGAGAGCAGCCAGGGTGGGAGGTCCGCTTTGCGGGCTTTGCGGACCACGAGGGAGTAGTTGAGGAGGGCAGCGATGGCGTCGCCAACGACGGGGACCAGATTGATGATGAAGGTCCAACCGAAGCGTAAACCGCAGAGGTTGAAACCTTTGTCGAGGTAGTGGGCTCGACGTTTGACGGAGCGCAGAATGGCAGCGTCGCGTGCAGAGAGCCCAGGGGGTAGTTCCCGCTGTGTCGTGTCAGTTGGAGCCTGTCGAGTATCAAAGGAGCTTGCTTGCCTTTCTGCGTTTCTGACGCCCTCGTTCATCGGTGTACGTTTCGTACAAGGGGTCGGCCGGTGCGTACTGTTCTAGATGTTGTTCAAAGAGCTTCTTGCCTGCTTTACCGAGCAAGGCGGTCATCGTTAGTGACGACTAAGTTGGGAAAAGGGGAAAGGAGAGGAGAAGAAACACGACTTGGATGCCTCATGGCGCTTGGAGTTGACAGTGTCAGAAATAGATCAGGTAATGACAATTGCAGTGTTCCCTTAGGCTGTGCCCTGAGCGTGACGTCATTCTACCCAATTAAGCGCTCGTCGATCAACAGGTCAAACGAATACAAGGAGTGTTTGAGCATATCCTAAAGAAAACTACAGAGCAATGGAAGATAGAACAGCTAAAGGCTCTCTGGACCAACAGGGATTGAGGGAGGTGGTTCAAGACGTTCCTGTGCCTGTGCTCATCATCAGTTCCAAGTTCAAGTTCCGGTGGCGGAATACGCACCTGGGTAAGGAGGTCGAGGTCGATCACGGGAAGGATCTCAGGCAGTTCCCCCGGCCCCGGAAGAACATCCCAACGCGTGGGTTCATTCCCAATGCACAGACAAATGTCCTCGGGGAGATGCGCACCATATTCCGCATTGAAGTGCTTGCGCACTTCGTTCTCCTCTTTAAAAGACATTGAGGGGTCAGCGCCGCTCGTCGAATGAGTTGGATTACCACATACCTTCTACCATAGAGTTGAGTTGGTCCTGCATGGACTGGACGAATTGTTCCACAGATGTCTTGTAATGCCGCCGACGGGCAATTTCGAGGAGGAGTTTGTTGAAGGCTGTTTGGTAGAGAACGTAACGCTGGTGCAGATGGTCCAAGGTTTCGAGGTGGATGTTCAGGGATGCTAGGGATTCATCACATTCCACCTAATCACGTCCTGTTAACAAGGCATCCGAACGGAATGTCCCAGCTAACTGACCTCGACGGCGTCTTGATTCAGTAACATCTCCGCCATAATATCGCCCAGTTCATCGAGGTCGTTGAGAACGCGTGACAAATGTTCGAGGTCTTGTTGAAGAGACTTGCGGGATGCAGTTAGTGTTTCGCTACAGGAATCGTAAACCAGAGGCGAGCGTATAGACATATGTATTGCTTACTATGCTTCTCCAATCTGCTTGTCACTTTCATCCAGCTCGGCCATTATCACGGGTAGTTCCTCGGTATCCCTGTTCATAACTGCAATACGGCTAAGGTTCAACACCAGACTGGCACAGATGGTAGTTTTTGGACTCACTTTGAAGGTCCTCGTCCCCAAACACCTCCCCAGCCTCGCTATCCTTGAGCGCACCGGCCATCTGGTCGTAATGAACAGCCAAGCTCTCGAGCTTCTCAGCCATGGAAGTCACGATGGTATCTTGTGCCGTCAATGTCTCCTGCATCTTTGCGAGTATCGGCACCTCTGGAGGCAATGGAAGCGATTCCTGCAGCGAGTCTACTGTGCGTTTGAGGGACGAAGCATAATCATCGGTTTGGTTGAGAGTATCCTGCAGCGGAGCGTTACCTTGCCGCTAAGGTATTAAGGGGATAGAGGCAGCGTACCTCTAGCCTATTCCTGTCATTCTCGATGGTTTCTAAAATCTCCTCGATAGCGCGGTCGTCCACGAAATCCCGGAGTGTCTTCCACTTGGACCTATCCGCCTTGGCCTGTCTCTTCAACTCTTCTGCATCCGTCTTACTCTTTCTCTTCCCTTTCTCTGATTCCCTCACGCGTCGGATAGAGCCATGTCTCCGAATAGTAGCAGAAGGTGACACGGGTGAAAGGGACAATCCGCTTGCGTTGGAACCGTTTACAGATTTCTGGGTCACTGCACGTGGCGGGCTTTGTGGTTGAACAAGGGCTGTCTCGTCGTCAGATTCAGAGTCCGAATGCTGGCTTCCAAAGAGAGATGACCCTGCGGAAGTTTCATGGAAGTCGGGGGGAACCACTTGACGCCCCAGCGATTCGAGGATAGATTCAAGTGCGTCGGTGGACTTGGTTCGTGTAGTGTCCCATTCCTGAAAGGAGCGTAATTTAAATCGTTTGGTTAAGCACGAGTGTTAAACACTCGTACCTGAACTCGTCTAGCCAGACTGCCTCGCTTCTCTTCAATGCACTTGGCAACACCTGCTGCTAACTGCAATCACAGTGGAGTGGTCGATGTATAATAGGCTTAGCTCGTCCCAAGACACACATAAATACTCTCTCACCTTTAACTGCTCCAGAATAGCATCACTAATCCACCGTACTTTGGCGTCCAAGGCAAGTACGTCGATGGCCTGTTGCGCGGACGAGTTGTAGCGACCATGTGCTCTCGAACAGACTTGTTCGCCATGTTGAAGTGCTTTCTTGGATTGCAGGACAAGTGAGACAAGATGTGGTTGGTCATTTAGTGAGCTGGGCTTCGGGACAGACATTGTCGGATTTGCGAATGGTCGTCGAGGTCTGCGCCGTGCGGGGTGCGCTCAGTCTATTCGGCGGCTCACGTGATAATGATGATGTGATCCGCTGTCAGTGTCTCGAGTGCCTATACCTATCTCTTAAATCTACCACCAAACCTCCATGTCACGCCCATACGCCATTGATCAAAATACAACGCTGTGTCTAACGTGTTCATGCTCCTTGCCGCCTTTCCGAGCTCTTGCTGCTGCCCCTCCCAGCTCATCTGAGCCCCAATGGAAGAACACGGTAGACCCTCGAGAGGAGTTTACAGATTACCTCGAGAAACAGGGTCATCACATCACCCCGTGCTGCAAGAAACCCATTTGCCCTTCCTGCGTCAAATCCAACCCGAGGCTAGCGAGATATGATCCATGCTTGTCCTGCCTCGCCGGAGTCGATGCTGTAGGCTACCAGTCGCCGAGGAGTGTCGGTTCGCGGGGATTCTCTGACGTGAAGAATATAGACGGGGCTATGAAAGACGAAGATACATTTGTGGTCGGAGAAGATGACGAGGCGGTGGACGAATTTGACCTTCCGCCTCCAGATTACTACGCTTCCGAGGTGGGTGGTGGTACGCTGCCGTCGGGGGTTTCTCCGGGCGAAACTACAGAGCAGCAGAAAAGTAAGGAGTCTTTGGACCAAACTCTGGAGGTCGAAGGGGAAGAAGGGCTGCCTGAGAATTCGGAGAAACGGCCACTCGGGTCTCGGAAGTACTACCTGGAGAAGAAGGATACTCTTCAAGGTCTTGCCTTACGATTTGGAGTCGATGTAAGCACGCTCAAATTATACATTTACTGCCCTTGACTTAATGTACCTCCATGCAGGGAAGGGAACTGTGCTGGCTGAATAACCTGCCCATGAGCACTCTCACCACTACCCCAAATATCCTTCACGCGCGGTCCTTCATCGTGTTGCCACCTTCCTCTAAACCACACGACCAAGAAGGTCCTAGTGAAGAAGAGTTAAAGGCAAGAGAAGCCAAACGGGTGAGAGAAAGGGCTGAGAGAAAGTTGCAGACCTTGATGAAAGAGGCGGATTGGCGAGTTGCGAAAGCGTACGTTGCATTGGCGGATGATGAAGAGCAGCAGGATGAGGCTCGTCGCAAGATGAAGATGTCTGATTCGCTGGGATCGGGGTCTAGTGCAAACGCACTGGAGGCTGCAGCCATTGAACAGTATCTGGATGATGAGAAATGGGAGAGAGAGCAGAGAAAGCAAGGCCTCGGACCCCTTTCTCCGGCAACCTGTATTCCATTTAGCCGTGACAAGTAGTTCCACTCAATGGTATCGTCTGTTCTTGATGTGGCAATGCCCCTAAAAATTATGTGTCATCAAGCCGGCTTCTCTTCCGCCCTTGGAAGACCCGGCAGCCATGAGCTCACAAAAGCCCATAGTTTTCCGTAACTCGTATCTTTCTCTTCATCTCCCACCCACAAACAGAATTCATGTCGGGTTCCCGGTTGGACAAGTCTAGTTCCAAGGACACCTCGACGCTGGGCAAAGGTGCCAAGCTCGACGTTGGCCCCGACGGAACAGCGTTTGTCTTCAATCAACGCTCTTGGTACGTCATGCCTCTGTTCGCGGCTTCGTCTTCAACGTCGAGCTTACTCCCAATCTCAGGTGGACCAGGGTCCCTTTTACGTCTACGAAGCCACCGCCACCACCTCAATACTCAATACAAGACTCTCCTTTAATCCCAGAAGCGTCTGCCAACTGGTGGAGCCTTGTAACGTTTGGCTGGATTTCACCCCTGCTTGGACTAGGTTATGCAAGGCCACTCGTCGCAGCCGACCTTTGGAAACTCCAAGATGAACGAAGCGCCGCCGCTATCGCCGACAAGATAAACGAATCATTTGATAGACGCCTGAAAGAAGCAGCCGAGTATAATGTCAGGCTTGCCAATGGCGAGATCGGACCTGGCGTTGGGAAGCGGATATGGTGGTCGATTACTCCAGGGTCAGTGTCGGAAAAGGAGAAGAAGTGGAGAGAAGTAGATGGTAAGAAGAAGGCGAGCCTTGCTTGGGCTATGAACGATAGTGTCAAGTGGTGGTTCTGGTCGTCTGGCCTGCTCAAGGTCGTTGGCGATACTGCCCAAGTGACGAGTCCTTTGGTGGTCAAGGTATGTTGTTAACGGCTTATCTGCGGTGCATGAAGCACTCATTGTCCCTCCCGCGTAGGCTATCATTGAATTTGCGACAAAGTCATATAGTGGACGCCGTTTCGGTGTTGGCGAGGTCCCAGCTATTGGGGAAGGCATCGGCCTGACGTTTTGCTTGCTCGCCTTGCAAGTTATCGCTTCCCTTTGCGTTCACCACTTTTTCTATCGCAGTACATCGGCTGGAGTTCTCCTGAGAGGCGGCCTAATCACCGCTATCTACACTCGGTCGCTTCGGTTAACCTCTCGAGCGCGTTCGACCTTGACCAACGGAAAACTGGTGAACCATATCTCGACGGATGTATCTCGAATCGACTTTTGTGCTGGTTTCTTCCATATGGTGCGTTTGTCATACTTTTTTGTGTCGGAACTGGTCTGAAATTATTCCTTTACAAGGCTTGGACAGCCCCCATTCAGCTTATCATCTGCCTCGCTTTGCTTATTGCACAACTTGGACCCTCTGCACTAGCTGGTTTCGCTTTCTTCGTCGTGGCCACACCGATCCAAACTTGGGTCATGAAGCGGCTGTTCGCACTTCGACGCGACAGTATGATATGGACTGATAAACGCGCCAAACTCTTGCAAGAACTCTTGGGTGGTATGAAGGTCATCAAGTTCTTTGCTTGGGAAATTCCATTCTTGAAGAGGATCGAGGATTATCGAAGAAGGGAAATGGCGTAAGTACTCATCCCAATGTTTTTAATTGTTAAACGGATATGAACAAGGATTTGCAGATATATTCGTTCTATTCTGTTGATTCGGTCTGGTATGAACGCAGTCGCGATGAGCATGCCCACCCTCGCCTCTGTGCTGGCCTTTGTAACCTACTCTGCGACCGGCCACACACTCGAGCCCAGTATCATATTCACTTCTCTTACTCTCTTCAACTTGCTCCGTCTACCCCTGATGTTCCTCCGTACGTCGGCACTCCTTTGCGCATACACTCACAACTAACCCCCCTCATCGCTCCTTAGCTGTTTCCCTGAGCTCGATTGCAGACGCTGCCAATGCTACAAATCGTCTCTACGGAGTATTCGAAGCGGAGCTTTTAGAGGAAACCCATGTCGTTGACGAGAATCTAGACGCAGCGATTGAAGTGAAAGGCGCTTCGTTCACATGGGATGCACCACCACCTGATGAAGAGGAAGGGCAGGCCGACGGTAAAAGGAAGAGATACAAGAAGAGGCAGAAGGCCTCCGAGAAGCCCAAGTCGGGACCTAAACCTCGTGGGGAGGGCGAAGATGCAAAGGATGAGGAAGAGAAGCCATTTGCTGTGAATGATGTGCACTTGGTGATTCCGAGAGGCAAGTTGGTCGCAATCGTTGGACCCGTTGGGTCTGGCAAAACAAGCTTGTTGCAAGGCTTGATTGGGGAGATGAGGAGGACGAAAGGCAGTGTCACATTTGGAAGTAGTGTGGCGTATTGCCCTCAGAGTGCTTGGATTCAGGTGAGTTATAATCCATGTGAGACATGTGAGGTGTTACCCTCGGCTAACCGTATTGCTTGTTAGAACGCTACGATCAGAGAGAACATCTGCTTCGGCAGACCTTTCGAGGAGGACAGGTACTGGAAGGCTGTCCGGGATTCTTGTCTCGAGCCCGACCTTGAGATGCTGCCGTATGGAGACATGACAGAGGTCGGAGAAAAGGTAAGTGTTCCCGACGTTGTTTCTTGTATTCTATTCAGTTCCGGGCTTCAGGGCATCTCACTTTCCGGGGGTCAGAAGCAGCGCATGAACATTTGCCGTGCTATCTACTGCAACACGGATATTCAGATATTCGATGTACGTAACCTTCAGAGTGCTTCCATTCACTGGGTTCTTACATGTTATACTAGGACCCTCTATCGGCTCTGGACGCTCACGTTGGCAAGGCCGTCTTCCAAAACGTCCTTCAAAATTCGCTCTCTGGAAAAACCCGAATCCTTGTCACTCATGCTCTCCACTTCCTTCCACAAGTTGACTACATCTACGTGATCGCTGACGGGCGTATCGTCGAGCATGGAACCTACTCCGACCTCATGGCTCATGGCAAAGATTTCTCCAAGTTTATTACCGAATTTGGAACGAATGAAGAAGAGAAGGAAGAGGAGGAAAGGCTCATGGAAGAGGAAGCAGTTGAGCGCGCCGTCGAAGATAAAGAGGGAGACTCACAGAAGGAGCCAATTAAAGGGAGGAAAAGTCAACCCGGACCAGGATTGATGCAAGAGGAAGAGAGAAACACCGGTGCCATTGCATGGGGCGTGTACAAAGCGTATGCTCGGGCTGGAAGAGGGGCAATCGTGTTACCCCTGCTGATTCTGAGCTTGGCCTTGAATCAAGGCGCGACAGTGATGGGCTCGTACTGGTTGGTGTGGTGGCAGGACGAGTACGTATCTCCTTCTGGACGTTATGTGCCGCTTCTGATATTTCGGACAGAACATTTGGTCAGCCACAAAGCTTCTACGTATGTCACTGAATGACTCCCTGTAGGAAGACCCATGAACCTGACCTTCTTCGGTGTAGATGGGAATCTATGCGGCCCTAGGAGTAGGACAGGCCATCTTTGCGTTCCTCATGGGTGCAACCTTTGCTCTGCTGACTTACTTTGCATCTCAGCGACTACACAAGGCGGGTGTCGTGGACATTTGTTCGTCTTTTTTTCGTCGTGCTCACAGCTTTGGGGTTTCAGGGAGCGATCACCCGAGTCATGCATGCACCCATGTCATTTTTCGAGACAACTGTAAGTTCTTCATCCGTACCTCGTGGGAGAGGTTGGATATCTCTAACAACAATCTGTAAACTCAGCCCCTAGGTCGAATCATGAATCGCTTCTCGAAAGGTAAGGTTTCATCTTCTAAGTGTCTATAGTTCCGAATCGTAATCTTCCTCCCTTGATTACGCCCTTTTCCAGATATCGACACCATTGACAATCTGTTGGGAGATGCGTTGCGGATGTTTTCAAATACCTTTTGTGCCATTCTTGGTGCTATCGTCCTCATCTCCATCGTCCTCCCGTGGTTCTTGATTGGAGTTGTGGTGATCATGGTCTTGTACATCTGGGCTGCAGCATTCTACAGAGCAAGCGCCCGTGAATTGAAGGTACGTTAATGGTGTTTTGCGGCAGGCTTCCTTGATCTAACTCTAGTTAAATCTGTCTACTTTCTACATAGCGATTAGACTCGGTGTTGAGATCATCCCTGTATTCGCACTTCTCCGAATCGTTGTCGGGTCTGGCCACCATCCGTGCTTACGGAGAGTCTCAGCGCTTCATTGCGGAGAACCAGAGCCGAGTGGATGTGGAGAATCGGGCATACTGGCTAACTGTTACCAACCAGGTGTGCTGCACATCTCCGCTGTTAATGACGAGTTACTCAAAGCAACGTATTTTCAGCGCTGGCTAGGGATTCGTTTGGATTTTCTGGGATCTCTTTTGACATTTATCGTGGCAATGTTAACCGTGGGGACGCGATTTACTATTTCGCCTGCACAGACCGGCCTAGTCCTTTCATATATCCTCAGTGTTCAACAAGCGTGCGTAAAGCCCCTCCCGTAAGATCATGGAAATGTCTAATGTTCTCCCATGTCTTTAGGTTTGGATGGATGGTTCGACAAACCGCTGAAGTAGAAAACAACATGAACTCGGTTGAGCGGATAGATTACTATGCCAAAGACATCGAGCAAGAAGCCAGGCACCAGATCCCCGAAACCAAACCAGACGATTCATGGCCCAAGGAAGGGCGGGTCGAACTTCGCAACGTGTTCCTCAGCTATAGGCCAGGTCTTCCTGCTGTGTTGAAAGGACTTTCGATGGATATCAAGGCCGGAGAGAAAATTGGAATCGTTGGCAGGTCAGTCTCTTTACTTTTTGTTGCTTTTGTCATGCAGGGGAGATTGTACTGACCATCAATACAATGAATTAGGACCGGGGCAGGTAAAAGCTCCATAATGACAGGTAGCTAACGGCTTCTCTCGAGAACCTAACAACTTGATCAGCCAACTGAATTGGAACGCACAGCTCTTTATCGCCTGGTAGAGCTTTCGTCTGGCTCAATTATTATCGACGACGTCGACATATCGGAAATCGGTCTATTTGACTTGCGGAGTAGCCTTGCCATTATTCCCCAGGATCCTGTAAGTTTCCCGCTCATTCAAACAGTCCGTGTTCCGCCTCAGTCACTGACAAGCCCGCGCTTCTTTCTTCCCAAAGTTGCTATGTACGTCGCATTAACTGATCGTTTACTATTTCGCGTGGTCTCCGACTCATCTCGTCTCACCTGTGTTTTTAGTCTCTGGTACATTACGGAGCAATCTCGACCCTTTCAATCAACACGGTGATTCTGTCCTTTGGGACGCACTAAAGCGAGCATACCTGGTGGACACACCCCAGCGTGTCGCAGTTGCACCAGAAGACGACAGCCCGAACGCTAGCGGAACGCAAACACCTATGAACCGGTTCACTTTAGACACAGTAATAGAAGATGAAGGGGCAAACTTGTCGATCGGTCAGGTACGGTCAAACATTCAATTTAGTTTCCTCTCTTGATGCTGATATGTATCAACCTTCTCCCATTTCCATTTGGATAATTCCTTTTTTCGTCTACTCAATCCCCGCCGACACAGAGGTCCTTGGTGTCCCTCGCCCGCGCCCTCGTAAAGAACGCGAAGATAATTATCCTCGATGAGGCAACTGGTAGGGATCGTCATCATGTGTCATGGCCACTGGAGTGTTCGAAGCTGACATTAACCTTTTCCCCCTTGTCCCTGTTCCTGTCTTCCTTCAGCATCGGTTGATTATGAGACGGATCGTAACATCCAAGACACGATTGCGTACGAATTCAAGGATAGGACAATCTTGTGCATCGCCCGTGCGTTCCTTTTGTTCCCATGAAGGTGAGAGACTTGTATTCTGACCCTTCCAATTTAGATCGACTGCGCACCATCATTTCTTATGATCGCATTTGCGTCCTTGACGCAGGTCAGATTGCTGTGAGTGAGATATTGAACCCTCCACCACCGCGTGTGCTGAATCGAGAATGATAGGAATTCGACACCCCCGAGGACCTGTACAAGAATACCAATGGGATTTTCCGAGGAATGTGCGAGAGGTCTTCGATTACACTGGAGGACATCTTGGAGGCGGCTGCACACGACCATCTTCCAAAGGCACGAGCAGTATGATATAATGGATAGCGGGTTAATCGATCTATTGTCTATAGCAGTCAGGATGTAAGTTAGGAACATATATAATGGGTATATCTCGATAGCAAATGCAATCTTGTAAAATACAACACATGAGTCCGTTGGCGCGAGGTCGTCATAAACAAGTCAATAAGTAAAACATTAAAAAGTCACTAAAGAACCAAGGAGATCCAGGCGAACAATACCATAACATGTAAGTTACCGAGCTGCCTCTTCCTGTAACAGCCTGCGGACATAGTCTGACGCAGTTTTCTTAAGGGAGGGGTCGATGTCTGTTCGCGACACCAGGTCCTACGAATGACAGGTCAGCGAGTGCCTAGAGTAAGGAAGAGATAATAAACTTACGAAGACTTTCTCGGTTCGGAGCCTGCTCATCCCCGTTGTTTTGAGTTTTTCCAGTTCAAACCTCTCCCGTTCTAACCGTAGTTGCTCGGCTTCATACCTTGCTTTATGCTCCTTCTCTTCCCGCTCTTCCCTCCTCCGCAGGTATTCCATCTTAAGCCTGCTCGCTTGGGTCTGTACTTGGATGTACTGCATGAGCGTGTTGACCATGTTCGGGGTCAGCGGTATGGACATTGCCGATGTATCCCCCTGATTGCCATTTGTAGGTGGTTGTGGTTGGGGATGGTGTGGATGGGAAGGGTGTGCATGAGGCGGTGGTGGAGGCATGGTTGGCGTTTGGGCAGGGCCTGGGACCAAGGACGGGGAAGCGCCTACTGACATCAGAGGTTGTGGCGGCTGTGGTGGCGGCGGAGGATGGGCGAGGTGTTGCTGCTGCTGATGAACTTCTCTGTTGCTGGGGTTGCTCATAGCATGGGGGTTAAGGAAGTTGACTTGACCCGGATGCGAGTGGGTCTGTTGACGATCATGTGCTAGGCCATTGGGTAGCCCATTTGGCAACAATGTGGGGTGGGGTTCCGCTGAAAAATCGATAGTGGCCGTGGTTGACTGGGCAGGGGGCGGTGGCGGCGGATCCTCCTCCTCTGGATCGTCTGGTGGATTTTGCGTAGGGGCTACGGTGGAGCCACGTAATGATGCTGGCTTTGTTGTCGCTGGGTCGCCGTTCCAGCTGGAGAAGAATGTGACGTACGTCAATTAAGCATAATAGGGCAACGAGGTTGCACGCTGTAGAAGGGGAGACTCACCGACGAAAGAAAAGCTCGTACCATCCACGAGCAAACCAATGCTCAATGATACGAGCAGTCACGTTCCCGACATCGGTACTAGCCTTGCGTGCAAGTTGTAGCCGCCTTTCATATTCACGTGTGCGGTCTGACTCGTTGGGTGTTTGGTAGGGGCCAGGGTGTCCATGGAACGCCTCCACGGCGTAGATTTGTTTGAATACGTTGAAGTTGCGTTCATAGCAGCCTTTGAGTGCCTGATAAGTCTTCTTTCCTTCAAAAACCTCGAGAGCACACTGAGAAGGGAAGGTGAGGGTTTGCAGTGCGCCACAGGAGAACAATAGCACGCACCTCGCGTAAACACGAGTTCTTGGTAGCCCTCAAGGCATTCCAATGGTCGTCGTTGTTGGGCCCCATGAGCCAGCGAAAGAGGCGCGTCTTCTCCTCGTCCGTCCAGTGCTTTGCTCCCTGGCCTGCGCCATCTATGTCAAAGTTGTCGTCGTCGTCCCGCCTCCTCTTTGAGATCTGGACTGTGTTCATCTGGTTGTCCATCTGTTTTCGCTTCATTGCGGGGGATGTCTGTCCATTGGCAGGATTTGTGACGAAGGTCATGGAATGAACGGCGGAGGGAGGGCCTCCATGAGCCTGGGCAGAATTAGGCTGATTGTGGGTGGGCGGGGAGGTGGATGGATGCCTGTACGGGTCAGGATGTGGTCTTGGGTAGGACGGGGGCGCGAGATGAGCATGGCTGCCCAAGGCTTGACCAAGACTCTGGTGAGTCTGAAACGGTGTCTGTCGAGAAAACCGTAGGAATGAGCGGTTCGTTGTGGACAATCCGAGTCAGGGACATACCGAGCCGTTGCTGTCAATATTGGCGTCCCTACGGTCCTGCATCGTCATATGCCCGTACTGCATCGTTGAATCACTGAACATTCAGAAATACACAGTCATTATATCACTTTCAGAACCCAAAGGCTGTACAATTAAAATTCAAAAAAAGAAATACACACTTTTGAGAATCCATTGCACTGTCAAAACGAGCCGGACGATTTCAAAATCGATTCGAACAGCCCAGTTCGCCTAATGTTTGTCATTGCCATCGGATCCAAACACTAACTATTATTACACTAATCTACCGCCAAGCATAGCTTTGGTATTCCTCGTCGCCCTCCTCTTCGTACTCGCCATCGGCGTCTTCGTCCCCGTATTCCTCCTCAGCGAGCCCCACGTCGAGCGTGGACCGCAAGTCGGATTCCGCATGCAACGGCCGTGCTTCCAGTTTCTCAATCCCGTTGATGTAACCTCGTCCATCTTCGACTGCTGGCGGTGGTGAAGGGGGATTGTCTGATTTAACACCGTCTTCATCCATCCCAAAAGTCACAGGCCCATCAATTGCCTCGACTGAGTCCGGAGGGTTGTCCGCCTCTGCTGATGAGGGTTGAACCTTATCACAATCGTCTCCCTCCACGTCCCCTGATTGTGCTTCAGAAGGTGCTCCCTTGGAGGGTTCTTCATGTCGACCATTGATGCATGTCCCATTTATCGACGGGGCCTGATCATCAGCCATTTCCACCTTCGTCGCTGTTCCAGATGAAGATGGCGTCGTGTTTCCCAGTGCCTGAGTGACCTCCGCTTCCTCCTCGTCTGATGGAGATTCAACCCTTCTCCGCTTCCGCGAAGGAAGGGGGGTTACCTTCTCATCAAACCCACCAGCCATATTGTTCTTGCTCCGAGATGAACGTAGATTTCGTACGCTTGGAGAGTAGTCTTCCTTGTGTACCGGCAGGGAAACCTCAACATCTTTAGGCCGTCCAGTACCGCGTGGTCTCCCCCGCCGCAGTGCATCTGATATGTGGGGAGTCTTCACCGTGGCAGTTTCGGGGGAAGCACCATTCGTCCGGTTCCGTAACCGACGCGATGAAGTGGGGGAGATGACGAGTTCTGGTGCAGGGCTTCGATCGCGTTCCTTGGGCTTGGCTGGTGTTTTCTTCGAAGCCCGTCGTCTCGCCTTGACCTCCACCTTGGGCTTGGGTAACTCCTCCTCCTCCTCAGCTTCGTCTGGAGGCGGACTGCCGAAGAGGTTCAGCTGAGGCCTTTCTGGTTTCTCCTCTCCGTCCTCCTCCTCTTTGTTCGGAGAAGAGACTGTGATCTTCTTCCTCCTTGGAGTTGTAGGCGAGAGGCCGTTAAGCGAAGTTGCCATCGCGGGGGTTTCGGTGACCAAGCCCTGTGGTGGTTCCTTGTTCTTCCTGGAGAGTAGGTACGGCGTCCACTGAAGTTTCTCTGGCTTCAACTTGAGCTGACCCTTGGCTTCATAGGCCCTCATGAACGCCGCGACCCTCTCCCGGTCGAAATGAATCTCGTAGTGTTTGGGAGGAACAAATGGACCGCCGTTGTCCCCGTACCGGTCTTGGGTTTGCATACGCTGAAGCTGTCGTCGACCGACTCCGCTCTTCCGACCTTTAGGTAGTTTGATAGCCTGGCCAGGTGAAGGTCTGATGATCGGTGGGGTGGGCTCGCGGATGAAAATCATGTTCTGCTCTATCAGCGTCTGGCAGATATCTTCCAACGTCATGGACGTGGCCTTGGCGATATCTATATCCATTTGCTCAGCGCCTATCGCGTGAGTCACCGACAAGACCAACGCACCTTCGAGCCGGATCTGATCTGGAGCATGCTCAAGGTACCGCATCACAGCCAGCGTCCAATACCTTCGGTACCCAATCTGCCCAAGCGCAGAAAGCGGCTTCTCCGGGGAACCCAACCTTCCTTCCTTCTTGGACAGTAGATAACCTGTGTGCACGGTTAGTTACCGGCGGCATGTCTATCATAAGACAATCACATACTGAAGTCAATTAATAAGTTTCCCCATCCTTGCCGCTGTCGAACCGGTAACGTCATTATACAGCTAAGGTTGTAATCCTTCGGACTCCTCTTCTCCTTGCTGAAGTATCCGACGAAGCGGGCGCCAATATCGTCCACTTCTGTTACAACGTAGAATAGGAACGGCTCGACGTCGTAAAACAGCGATTTGTGGTCAAGAAACATCTTGGATAGCAAGCATAAGTTCTGACAGTAGATCTGGCACACGAATCAGTTTTTTGGCCCGAGAACATGGGCTATATCTTTCACAGACCTTGTTCCTTCGGCCATCAACTTCGAATATGGATATTGGCCCATCGCGGTAGATTTCGTCCCCTGGAGGATTCCGAGCCTTGCATTTCACCTGTCCATTGTCATTCAGGATCAGTAAAACCCTTTTGCGATTAGGAACAGGGGCGTACCCGGTGACGAACTGCACCAAATCGACTCTTCATGTACTTCAAGCAGAATTCGCATATCCAGAGACGACCATCCGGAATCGTAGCATACTCTTCCGGGAATGGTGCGTCGTACCAAGTCTTGATGTCCCATTCGCCAAACCGGATGGTTCTGATTCGTAGCATGTGGGGATTGGCGGAAAGCTGTGGTGGGAGAGGTCCTCCAGGAGTAGACGGGACGGGAGAAGTAGAGACGGCTGTAGGTGTTGATGCGGAAGGTAAAGCTGTCGTTAGGTGGTGTAGAGCTGCAGATCGTAGAGGTCGGGAGGGCCCTGCGCCAAAGAAGTCATGCTGTTCCGGTTCTGCTGAAGCAGGAGGTGCAGTTTGTGGATGAAGCTTCTCCTGAGAATGGTGGCATGAACAACTTTGTCCTAGAGAAAATAATAATAAAAAGGTATCACATACCTCTGCAATGCTCCGAGACCGTTCAAAGAGTATCTTATCATGCCTGGAGATCATTGTTTTCGAGGTATCCCGATCTTCAGGGGAGAGGATATCATCGAACATTCCATAAACGGAGTCTTCGTCGTCGTCTTCTTCTTCCCGCTCTTTCCCCTTACCTTTGCTCGGCGAGTGGTTCTGAGTGGGTAGCCGTAAACGAACCCGCGGTAAAGAAGGTGCAGGAGAGGGGTCCCTCGGTCTCTTCCTTCGATCTCGACGTACAGGCGATGATTGTGGTTCTGGTTCCTCCTCTGAAGATTCCACCGGGGGAGGTGGTGCGGCACCCCGACCACGTTTCCCTGTGGCCTTTCCAGCCCTTGTGGGTTTGGGGACTGCTATAGGTTCTTCTTCATCCACCTCCATTTCAGGTGCGGGCTCTTGTGCCTTGGGTGTTGCTGGTGGCTCTGGTAATGGATGCTTCCTCGGTCGACCCCTACGCCTACCGGTTGGTGGCCGGCCCCTTCTAGGTTTGGCGACTTCAACAGGAACTTCCGGGGCCTCTTGACGGGCTGATTGAGACGTGGAGGCCACAGATGCTTCGCGGGGTATTGGGATGGGTAGTGCGGGGATGTGAGGGGACGGGATATGATAAGGGCCTGGTAGAACACCATCTACGAACATCGGGATACCCTGTTCCGGGAACAAGGGTGAGCATTGCGGGCAGGACCATTTGCCGGGAGGCGTCTCATCCATGGGTGGATTCAAGCAATACATATGCCAGCCTAGGACAAGTTTAGAAGGGCCTCGATCTTCCCATTATGCACGCACCTCGATCACAACTGTCACAGAACATCATCTTCTCCTGAAAAAGAAGAGGGTTGTCAGTAGTTTGTCCAAGGAGGTCGAGCTGCACAAAACGTACGTCGTCGCCCTTCCTGCTGCAGACTTCGCAGATCTTGCATTCAATACAACGCCAGGGGTAGGACCGAATGACGTCTCCAATATGTGCTAGCTGCATACAGGTGGGATGTCCTGCAAAGGCGAGAAAGTGTGTAAGCGCCCGGTGATTGACGCGAACAGTTGGGAAGAAACCTACCACTCCGGCCACACTCGATACAGTGGGTCATCTGTTCTGGCTGCTCCGTCCGGACGTTGAACTGATCGTTTCCATTGCAAAATCCACACTCTTCTTCTCTTTTCACCTTGCGCTTTCGCTTGGTCTTTACGGGTGGTGGGGAAGCAGGTTCGGGTTCTATGTGGATGTAGGGGACAATCATCTGAGGTGCAAACGGATCTCCTTGCGGTGCTTGTGAGTATTGTCGCTCTTCGTCGTCTTGTGCCATTGGGGTGTGGACCTGGACTGGCGGTGGATAGAGTGGCTCTTGAGGGACGTTTTGTGGCTGAAACTTGGATATGGGGAGGGCAGTCATATCACGCATGACGCGACGCGCTGTATGAGACAGTGCGACGACGACTGCAGATAAAAATTTGACTTACCGAGGCCTCCCGCATACTCTGCTCCTCAGCCACCAGTACTGGGTCGATTGCCGTCGCTTCTCCTGTCAGCGCAGGGTCGATTGGTATGTCGTCGCCGGCACTCATGGGTGTACCATATTCATGGGAAGTTTCACGATTGGAGGCGGCGTCAACAGGAAAGGCAAGACCGCGCATTGGGCGTCCAGGACACCGTACTAGCGCCCTCTTAATGACCCTGACACAGAGATATAGGCAAACGGCTCTCGTCGCCGTTGCGAACAGTGACCAGTGGTATTTGCCCTTGTTTGCGGTCCTGATTAGTCTGCAACCCAAATTGGGAAGTGCCAAGAGGAGTCGTCGCCTCCCAACTGGCGAAACATGGGCGAATGATCACCGCAAAAAGACTCTGCGGGCGGTCACATATATGCCCATCGGACACTGGGATGGCGAATAATCCGGTATAGAAAGCATTGGATGAAAATCAAAGGGCGTCAAGGTTCGGATAAACAGGTCCCCACGCCGCGAGGCGAACCAAACCGGGCCTGATCGACCGAGATCCCCCTCTTAATTACTCGCGAGTCGCGACGCGAACCAGGACTTTACAGGGACGCATCGTTGCCACCGAGCCGAGTATTCTAAAGTCAAAAATCGTTGATTCAACATATCGCGTAAACATTGAGTACCTGCGTCATAGTTTGATGGTAGCACCAGCGGGTCACATCTCCATAATTTGGTATTTCTGTATCAAGCTAGGAGATGTATGTTTACAGCAAAAGTATGACTGTGACAAGACCGCACACCGAGAGATAAAGTAACCGTTAGAGATCGTGCGGAAGTATTGGCGCCATACAAATCCCCACGTTCCTCCCACTCCCAGACTTTTGATCAAATAAGTTTACCAGCTCGATGCTCCATGGAGAGCCATTCCCGTCGTTATCACACCTCGTATGACCCAGCGTTCTCCTGTCTCCAACACATAACTGTTCCTGCAGCCAGACCAACCTATCCAACAAGATAGAACTTTCGACCACAGGACCGAGCAAACAACGCAAAAAATGGAGCGTCTCTATTTTTTGCTCTAGCTCTGGAGAGCGGAGTGTGTCAAACAATGTTGACGTTGCCTCTCCATCCCCCAAGTTCCACTTTACACCTAGCTTCTTCCCGGCGACGTCGAGAAAGTGATGCCAACCTTGTCTGTACGCAGAGTCCGGCAACTTTCCAAGGCGCATGGCGGTTGCCGTCTGTCCGACACCTACGGTCTGTTGTTGCTGAATTTGTGGGTCCGCATGGACTACGGATGGAAGTCGTTTGAATGAACCATTCGCTTCTGATAACACTTGACGCGACGCGTGTGACGCATTAGGCATGGGCTCGTTGTACAACCACCATTTCACAGGAACCTCTGCGGATTTTTTGCATTTGGCTTGTACCCTTTCTGTCGCCGTCGCTGGCTCAGCCTCGTCGGTCGAAATCTTCGCAAAAGGAGTGCGGAGTGCGTAGCCTAGCAAAGCTCGCCAAACGATTTTTCTTGTGGCTAATTCCATGGATGGTTGCATCTTCCATCCTGAAATCGGGGCAGCGGGATTGGGGACCAGCCAGGCCTCTGGAATTTGGGCGGCTAAATGATAGGCTGAGGCTGGAAGGGGCTGATGAAGAGGTTGATGTGATCGAAGGACCTTCGAGAGAGGGTAATCTGTCGGACAAAGAAGATCGGTGAGTGATGGGTTGACTGCTTTGGTTGATAACTTGGCGAACCTCCTGGATACATGAGATTATAGCAACATCCAACTGCAACAGTGGAACATGGATACCAAATGTTGTCCGATCCAATCCTCGATGTAGCAGACACAAACGCCCGCAAGATATCGGGCGTCAAAGAGCCACAGGCATGTAGGGCCACGAAGAGGACGGGAGCGACAGCATCTCGTTTGGGGTGAGTGCCGGTAACCCAGTCGTCCACTGACTTTATCAGAGATTCGGGGGTGATAAGAACGGTTTTATGTGTTATTCGAGGGTTTGTATTGGCGGAAGGATGGCGCTTGTTTTCTTTGCCTAGCTTAAGCTCGGCTCCGATAGTCTGTCCCTCGTCCGCGTCCAGCGCCAATACTCGTGCATCCGGAAATAAACTGGCAAGGGTTCGAGTAAGATATCCTTGACCCGAGCCAACGTCGACGATATGCAACGGAACATCGGGATGATGAGGATTTCGAAATCCAGAGTTGAGCTCGACCAGCGCCTTGATGTAGCTAGCCATTTGTCGGACTTCATGAATTTTCTTCGGAGACATCCCTTTGGTGCTCTCTAGTGAGACGAGCCAATGCTCTGAGATGTTCAATGGACTTCGGGGGAGCTGAAGAGTGCGAATGGAGTCCAGTAGATTTTTTAGATCATCTGGAATCTTGTCCGAAGCTTTGGCGTCTAAAGCTCCAGTCATGTAATAGTCCAAGAGGGATCTCGGCGGTACTGTCCATGAGTCTGGAAGTGTAGACAGGTCAAGATCGTTGGGATGGGTACAGAGAATGGCATTTTGAGATTGAAGGAGATCAGCAAGCTGGAGAAGGTGGTGGTCGATTGGAAAGGACATCGTTACGGTTCGCCGAAGTTTGAAAGTGGTTTGGATTGCACGACGTCGCCAAACAATGCACTGCGCGGGCAGCTGCGATCACAGTCCGTGTCGTCGACGATTGCCTCACCCTGAGCAGCCAACCACAATGGCTTACCTCGCTCCAATTATCTCTGACAATGGGACTGGATATTCAAAGATTGGGTAGGAGACTATGCAGTCAACCAGGATTTGCAGCGGACTGACGTCCATTAGTTTCGCAGGGAACTCAGACCCCAGCTTGTACGTCGTCGATGCAATGACATATAGTAACGTTCGTGATTAAACATCCCTTAGTGTCTTTCCGACAGCCATAGCGACCCGCGGTTCAGCGACTACGTCCTCCAGAGCCCCTGCTGTTCCAGCCAAGCCAGGACACCTCGCATCGAAGCGTGGAGTTGAAGATCTTGACTTCTTCATAGGAGATGAAGCCCTCGCCAACGCGAAGACACCAGGCTATGGCGTCCACTATCCGATTAGGCACGGCATGATTGACAACTGGGATCATATGGAGCGCTATTGGGAACAGACGATCTTCAAGTACTTGCGAGCTGAGCCCGAAGATCACTACTTCCTCTTGGTACGTTGTCATGGATTGACGGTGCGGAACTGTAACAAGTCTCACACTGCATCTATTTCTTGTAGACTGAACCTCCGTTAAACCCACCGGAGAATCGAGAACAAACAGCTGAAATCTTCTTCGAATCATTCAATATCAAGGGTCTCTACATCGCTGTTCAGGCCGTGCTCGCCCTCGCCGCATCATGGTCTTCCAACCGCGTCACTGATCGCTCTCTCACTGGAACGGTTATCGATTCAGGTGATGGTGTAACCCACGTTATCCCTGTCGCTGAGGGATATGTTATTGGCAGTGCCATCAAACATATCCCTATCGCTGGTCGCGATATCTCGCAGTTCGTCCTCAACTTGATGCGCGAGCGCGGAGAGATGACGACCGTCCCACCTGAAGATCAACTCAGAGTGGCGAACAAAGTGAAGGAGAACTACACTTATGTCTGCCAGGACATCGTCAGGGAGTTTAGAAAGTATGACGAAGAGCCTTACAAGTACTTCGAGCGTTATGAGGGAGAGCACAGCGTTACCGGTCGGGTATGCCCTTCCCGTCTTCAGAAGTGATGCTCTAATACTGACACTCTGTGGCAGAAATACGGTGTAGATGTTGGCTACGAACGATTCCTTGCCCCGGAAATCTTCTTCAACCCAGAGATCTACTCGTCTGACTTCTTGACTCCTCTCCCTGAGATCGTTGACGATGTCATTCAACAATCACCTATTGACGTTAGGCGTGGTCTGTACAAGGTAAATCCACTTCCCTATCACCATTGCGAACTTGATTTCTCAAAACGACTTTCAATCTAGAACATTGTGCTGTCCGGTGGTTCCACCATGTTCCAACACTTTGGTCAACGGCTCAAACGCGATCTCAAGCAACTCGTTGATCGTCGCTTGGACCAGAGCGCCATCTTGAGTGGTAGCGCTATCAAGGTGAGCGCACTGTGTCGTTACCGTGCGCGCTGGTCTAACATGATCTCCCAAGTCCTCTGGTGTCGACGTTGATGTCATCACACATAAACGACAACGGTCAGTAGATCAGACGAACTTTGCAAGCCAGTATCGAGGTTCTGATATCACGCCGTTTTCAGTTATGCGGTCTGGTTTGGTGGTTCACTACTTGCATCGCTGGTGAGCTGTTTCAATGCATATACCCTGTGAATTTGGCTTATACCTTTGCTCAGCCCGAGTTCTACTCGTCCTGCCATACTAAAGCGCAGTACGACGAGATCGGACCCAGCATTTGTCGCCGCTACCAGATCTTTGGGAGCGCGACCTAAATACCTACTTACATTACCGCTATCTGGACGATGCAATATAATTTCAAACAAATGGCGCCGAATTACAGCGGGCATTCTAACTGGAACAGCTGCATTGGAATCCAAGCATTTTCTTCTCTCCTAAACCACAGAACCGCTTTTCTTCTTTCTCCTCCTTGTCGAGTGCCTCCAGCTCATCTGCGTCTTCCCCTCCCCAGGGTTCGAAGGGGTTGCAAGCCATCTAAAAACTCGCTCAGTGCCCGCTCCAATTTCTCCGGATTGAAAAATAAACTCACATGCAGAACTTTGGCGAGAACTCTCTTTCCACTGTCAACATCCCTCTCAACTCGCTTGATGACCTCTTCCAGCACCCATTGGCGAAGAACAAATCGAGGATTGACACCCCTCATTTCCTGCTGCCTTTGAATCTCTGTTCCTTCCAAGTCTTCCTGCCATCCCGACGCCTTCCAATCGCCATGCTCGTCCTTGATCCTCTGCGAGTACGTCTCGAGCCACTCGATCCACTGCTGCTTTGCGGCATTCACGTTCAGTTTCTCTGGCTCGGGTGTCACTGTCAACAGACGGTTGATGAAAGCTTCGACTTCAGGGGCTAGCGAATGTGCGTTTGGCGTCCCCTTATTCTTGGCATTGATCAATGTTGACGCCTTGAATGAGGAGAGTATGCGAAATGTGGAGTGGAAATCAAGACCGTAGCCCTCCATGATGTCCAACAGAGGTCGGAAGATCTTGGATTCATCGGTAGGATCAGGGCGATGCAATCCGAGTCTCTGGACGGGCAATGAGATGCTAGTATTGCGAAACTGAGGTAATGTATCGCACCTTTCGAAGGAGGTCACCGTACTCCGTTGAGCACGTCTGCTGTATGATTCGCTCCATTTCATCTTTGATCTCCAAACCTTTGGCAGTCCACTCCTTTATCTTCTCCGGTGATGCGTCCTCAGCCCAACCCGCAGAGACAGCCTTTCCTGTCTCAATTTCAGCCCCAATCAACGGTGCTAGAGCCTTGAGCAGTGCCCTCAGGGCGTAGATACTGTTCAAGTTTGGTTAATCCGGATGCCGCGGGGAAAATAGGTGAACCTACATCATATTGGGTTGGTACTAGGGCGAAGAAAGGCCATTAAAATTGAGCCGTTCGTGGATGGTACGGACTTACCTTGTATGCATAACGACCACCTTCGTCGGTGTGGTTGCAAATGTGGAGCGGGTCGAAAACATCCATGAATGCGTAGGGTCCGTAGTCGATGGTTAGTCCAAGGATTGAGACACTAGGGCCATCTGGTGAGCAGCGGGTGACATTGATCATTTTGAGACGTACTTGTCCGTGTTGATTACACCGTGCATGAACCCATACGCTTGCCAGCCAGCAACCATCTTCGCATTCCGTCTGGCCACATCATACACAAGCTCGGCGCCCCATGGTTTTCCTTTCTCGACAGAAAGATTGAGGACGTTTCCGACAACCCATTCGCCAAGCATACGTAGCCCTTCATAGTCTGGCTTTTGCTGGCCGCCGCCAAAAAAGAACATGTTTGTGGGTCCATTGAACGCTTCGAAGTTGCCAATGCGAATGAAAGAAGGCGCTAGACGAGTGACAATGGATGCACTTTCCACACGCTCGCGTTGCACCGGCAGGGCGGGTAGAGAGACAATCGAAAGAGCCCTGGTCGTCGGAATGCCAAGGGCGTACATTGCTGCAGGGATGCAGTCAGTTTATGGGAAAGGTAACGACGACTGCTGCTGTACCTTCAGAGCAAAGATATTCCCGAATCGATGAGCGGACAACGGCGAGGCCATCTGCACTCCTTGAGAAAGGAGTTCGACCGGACCCCTTGAGCTGGAGCTCATAAGACAGGTCTGGGTGTGATGGGTGCGGGGTAACCACTAGCGAGTTCTGTCAGCCTCGGCGGACGCGGAGACGAGGGAGAGGAATACGCACATATGGATATAGCCCGTCCATCTCCCAGTTGCCCTGCCCATGAGCCAAACTGGTGCCCACTGTAGCGCAGAGACCAAGGAGCGAATGCTCCTTCAATAACCTCTGGAGGCGTCATGAGGGTAGCATGACCACTGAGCACGTCAATTAGGTCCTGTCTAGCTTCGACCGCCTCTGCTATTTCGGAAGGTTTGCCATCTCCTTCGTCATTGAACTCGTCCGACAGAGACGGTACTCCAAGTGTGGCAAATGCATCTCCAACATCAAGGTGCGGAAGACAGTCGCGGAGTGCCGTTTCTGAGAGTCCTAGCAATTCAGTGGGCTGGTCTCTGTGTTTCCCGTAGTACTTCACCAACGTAGAGTTGGGGAACCGGGGAATGGGTGGTTGAGGGTTCACTGCTTCTCTACTTGCCAACCATCGTTCTATATACGCATTCTTATCTTGGTTTGCCGGGTCGTCACTAGGTGATGGAGGTTGAATGTCGTATGGGAATGACACCGGGAATGGCGTGACATGAGAGTAGTGGCAAGGCGGAGACAGCAGTCGTGCTCGTCGTTGTAAACTTGGGGTGGTCGTCAGTACATTTGTTCTGAACGCTGTGGGATTCGGTGTCCAAGTGTCTGGGGTGAGGTTGTGGATGAGCAACCTCGACGGTGGGGGAATTGGGAGGGCAGAAATAGGAAGTTTGGACATCCTATGTGGTAGTCGCGCCAGTTTGAAGAATCAGTGTGGTGCCATTAGCTCTTGAAGTTTAAAACAGCTCTACTTAACCTGGCTGAGGAGTTCAAGGCGATTGCTAATCGACTACTTCCCCACGTGGATGACGTCTCCCTGCTGGACTTGGACGGAGGCTTTTCGTTGGAACATGGACATCAGATATCTGTCATCAGCAATGCTTCCAGCTCGCACTCCGGGTTTGCACCTCACTCTGAAGAGGACCTATGACCTCGGCTTTCCTCCCTAGCTCACGACCTCCTCTTCCTCACCAACGGCAGACACAGTTTGAAGAGACATTATGGCAACTACTTCAACCAAACTCTACTCAGACAATGCTTCGAATGATCACTCTAATCGACTTGCTGAATGACCATGGTCCCAAAGACGTCCACTTAGAAGGCCGAATGATTGTTTTGACGCGAGTCAAGGATGCACCATTATCGTATCGCCAGGGGTGGGCGGAATCCAGTGCCGCGCTTCATATCACTAAAGCTTGGCTGGGAGCTGCGCTATCTCATGCAAAGTTTCGCTCGTGTCTGCTAGCAATGCTCCAGGTTCGATGCATCATCTCTCCCCTTGCCAGCGCTCGCTGATCTTCTTTCGGCGAAAGTTTCTCGAGTCTCTTCCATTTACAGCGCGAATGGCAAGAGACCGCGACTTCGTGGAACTTTTGGATCAAATACAATCTCTTCCTCTATCTGAAGGTCAGGCAATCAATTGTTGCCTCACTGAGTCAACAAGAGATTAAAGATGTCCTAGAGGAATCTACAATCTATAATCGATTGATGTCTCCATCTGCCAGGCATGACACCAGTCCTCCTCAGGGCCCTGTTCATGACTCTCGGGAACGGGTATACGACGTCAAGTCCGTAGCGCTAGGCAACAATTCGGTTTCAAAGGACTCGACGGTGCAAGCAGACGAGGAAATGATTTCATCCAATGAATCGGAAATAACTGCGGACGATATCTTTTCCCAGTTTCGAGTGGACGACATTGCCATTTATCTCGAAACCACAATGAGGATGCTCAGAGCACCTCAGTCGGGCTGGTCGGAGGCCGACTGCGCTTATATGATTCATTCAATCTTCCAAAAGGCGTTGGATACGCGAGAGTCGTATCAGTACATGCTCTCACTGACGGGGAATGACGCACAGTTGGTTCTCGACGCTCTCCATTTTGTGAGTACTTGGAAATCCCCTGTCGACATTCTCTCAGTTATATCATCTAGTTACTTGCATACACCCCGTCCCTTCCTCCACCAGACAGGCGCCAGATACTCAAAGCGCTGCAGCGACTGTCAAATAGGTCTCAACTGTACCCAGCATGCTTGGCCCTGACTAACGTCGAACGAGAGCCTCACCCCATCGCTTCGGGGCATTTTGGGGAAGTATACAAAGGCTATTTCGAAGGCAAGGTCGTTGCGTTGAAGTTGATAAAAATGTATGAGAGAACCAAGGCCTCCGTAATAACGAAGGTTGGTGATAGCATTTTCGAGAGTCTTCGTCTGGGTGCCTATCCACTAAAATCCGACGACTAGGCGGTCTTGCATGAAGTGGTCATCTGGTGCCAGCTGGTACATCGAAATGTCCTGCCTTTTCTTGGTATTCACGAGTCTGAGGAGGGGTGGATATCGCTTGTATCTCCTTGGATGCGACATGGGAGTCTTCCAAGGTACCTTTCTCAGAAACCAAATGCCAACAGGCTGCTCCTGGTCCGTCGATCTCACCCTTCTCACGACTCAAACCTGACTTATTGCTAGATATCTGATGTTGCGTCCGGTCTGGCTTATCTCCATGAACACGGTGTCGTCCACGGGGATCTCAAAGGAGTGAGCGAGTGGAACCTTCCCAACCGTTGCTAGTTCTGATGTGTCTCTATCAACCTAGGTCAATATATTGGTTTCGCCCTCGGGTCACGCCTGTCTAGCAGATTTCGGTTTGGCCAAAATCGCAGACAATGAAATCATTTCATGGACCTCGATCCGTACTTCCTCGACACAAGGGGGCGGCACGATCCGGTGGCAGGCGCCAGAGCTCCATGACCCTAATGACGATGTCACCCCGAAGGCCACTCCAGAATCTGACGTCTACTCGTTTGCTTGTGTCTGCTATGAGGTAGCGATGTACATACAGTTCGTCAAAATAGGCCCCCAGTTTCTGATTGAATATTTTGCAGGTCATGACATCTAGACTTCCATTCTACGAATTTCCCAGAGACTCAACCGTCATTATGAAGATCATGCAGGGACACCGACCTAGCAAACCTGCTGACAGTGATTTGCCGTGGTTCGAGGCTGATGTGATCCGTGAGTTGTGGAGACTTGTCGAGGAATGCTGGCAACAAAACCCTTCATTGCGACCGGGAGCCAGTGACATTGTCCAGCGAGATATTATACGCGTTGACGCCGACACCCGCACCGAGCATAGTTGGGAATGATCATAACGGTACAAACTACGACAACGCATTGGTTCCCACTTGAAGCCACCTGCCTGTTTAGTTAATCCAATTGCGGTTTTTAGCGATCTCGAAGTAGCTTCATCGCGCCACTTGTTAGTGGAGTTATCAGGGCTCCTCATGGCCCACAACTGTTGTTCTAGAGATACATAGGAGCTTCTAGTAGCCCAATAGTAGTACTGTGACGAATATAAAGTGTGGCAACCGTGTCCTTCTAGCGCCTGAGCGGGGCGACACGCAATTTCGGGCGTCACTCAAACCGATTGAGACATGTCATTGCATCATGACTGAAGTCAGACCTGGGACTCAGACTTGGGGTAAACTCCATGATGGAAAAGCTTATAATGGACTGAGACGAGATGTTTAACCTTCAGCAACCCATTCGCATCTACCACCCCAACTCAGCTCAAACCAAGTAGCAATGGCACCCCAATACAAGAAAGGTCAATCCGTCCGATACAAGCCTGTTGGAGGTCCGTGTTCTATTTCTATGCAATCTCTGCTTCCCTTATACTGTCTTTTCTAGGACCGGACTCGAACACTTCGGAGAGCGTCGGTGTCATTCGCGATGTTCTCACTGAACCAGGCCGTCAGGCTGATCGGAACGTCAACGCCAGCGAGGACGACCCCCGTTACGAGGTGCGTACATGGTCCCTTCCGCGTGTATGGCTTCTCTAAACTATGTGCACAGATTGAGAACTCGAACACGGGCAAGCTAACCACCATCTACGAGAAAAACATTCTCGGCAAGGAGTAATTGGCACTTGAACGTTTTTTTGTGCAGATTCTGTAATTGTAGAACACATAATTGAGAGCTAGTGACTTCGTCCTTCTTGAATAGTCCGTACTACGATAGTAATGTTCTTAAGGTGTTGGTAGCCTCGAAAGTTTGCGTTTAGCGAACCTTGTAAGAAAGGTGGATGGTACGCGTTTGACTACATCAGTACAACTTGGTCCCGTTCCGCCATGCTCAAGGTTTTCCACAATCTCTGTCATTCAACTCCCTTCACTGCCGGAATGAGCCAATCCAGAAATTATCTGATGATTACTCGTGTTCACCGCAGTCCCGTACTAATATGAGACGATTGTCGAGCTGGCAATGGTGTAATACATGTGACAAGTAAATATTGACGGGTGTTCACCGCGGTTGGAGCATGAAGGCATAAGGTAAGGCAGTAGGGGACCATAAACATTGTATCTAACTATCTGAATTCGCAAACGCATTGCTATATCTCGGGCTTCAAGCTTCGAACGCGTTTAAATTGATATACGATTGGACAAGCGCATCGTACTGAGCGTCAATTTGCGCGTCGGCTGGAGCAGGGACATCGGAAAAGTCGAAGTTGAAACCGAAGTCGAGGTAGAGAGGGATCTGAAGGGCAGAGAGCTGGTCCCGAAGTGGGTCCGCGTCGACCTGGTCCGCGCTGTCGTTGAAGTTGAAGGAACCCATGTGCATGTCAAGTTCGGTGTTTAGGGTCGAAGGCCTTTCGTTGTCGGTGAGGTGAACAACTTGCTTGGGACTTCCTGCCTCCCCATCTCCCGGGAAGCAGAAGGGAACAGACTCGGGACTGAGAGCTGGCGAACTCGAGGCAGGACTTGGGTATGCAAAGCTCGCTATGGAAGCTCCGCTGTCGCTCTCTGACCCATCGTGCACCCGTACTTCCCTCGACACCGTTTTCACTTTCCTATCCTTCCTCGGTTTCCTCCCCTCGGCCCTCCTCCTTGGCTCGTACGCGTAATCGGGGTACTTCAGCCTATGCAACCTCAACTCCTCTTCGTACTTGTCCTTCCATGGCTGCTGCTCCTCCTTGGACATGGCGTTCCAGACACGCCCGACCTCTCTGCTGAGCTCATTCTGGTTCAACCGCTTGCCAGTGGGGGATACCTTCGGAGGATTCGTTTCATTGAAGTGAGAGCGGAAGAGGATGAAGGCATTGCGTGGGCGAGGGATGTGACTGGATTTCTGGGCTTTGGTATGGGGTCGGCGGTTACGGATGGGCCCAACGAATGGCGGAGGTGAGGATGACGATGAGACAGATGGAGAAGGAGACGGCGATTGGGCGGGGGGAGTGGGAGCATAGTAAGAACTGGAGGTGTATGATGAAATGGAGGCCGGGGAAGAAGCGGAAATGGCGGGACTGCCATTCCTGGGATCAGGAACCCAATGCAGATGTTGGCAATCATTGTCGAAATATTGGATGTGATGTGATTGGGATTGAGGTGAAGAGGGAGAAGAGGTGTAATGAACTGGTCCGCCTGGAACCCCAATTGGAAGGAAAGCTGAGCCGGAAATAGGGTACGGTTCGCTCAATTGCTGGGTCCATTGGCTTTGACCTGCAAACCGAGTTACTGGTCCGTCTTTATCATCAAAGCGTGAAATCGAACTTACTGTTGTACAATGTAGGAGCAAACTCTTCAGAATAATACTGGTCATGTTGCGAAGCGACAGTGGTGAAAGCGGACATCGTTGCACAAGGTCGTTGAAGGACTATGTTCGATGGTTAGAGCTGTCGGAATGGGTTGGATCTGCTGTAGGGCTCGAGGTACTGGACTGAATTCCCTTGCTTGGTTGCATTCTTTCTCCCTGAAACTGAGCCTCTTTGAACCATTCCAGCTCTGACGATTCGCTTTCCATCTTTGGATCGTCGAAATTTCACCCTGCGTTTAAAGCACGTCGTGGCAGCCTTGCTGTTTGTGACGTCCCAGAGGGTAGGAACATTTCCGGAGGACGGGTCCTTTCCCGTATGGGGAAGAAGATGTTTGCGATGGAATACGGTGAAAGGGAGATGAATCCATTCATCAAGATGTGGCGGTTGGATGTTCCGGACACCTAACTTCAAGGGCACCAATTTCTGCGCTCCAGTATGTAGTTTGAGCCCAGGTGGAAAACCGTATTAACAACATCGAACATCGACGACAGCTGGACTTTGTTGCCTTTCGACCAGGAGCCCCCGGTTAAGCACCACTTGGAGAGATTAAGTCGTTCAGACGGTAGGAATTGGGTAGGAATCACCGATGTCATCCGGGTTTGATCCTGTGACATACTTGGCGCAACGAGGCAAGTCATGTCCATGTGTGTGAAGGAATTTCAAAGCAAACCCTGGCCATATCCCTTCGAATGCCATGTATGCGGACGCCAACCAGGAAGGCCAGGGATTACACGATAGCCGAGAAACAGTGGATTCTCAGACGAGATTTACAAAAACAATGATGCGCGTATCGTTAGTAGCTACCAAGTACACAAGAACACAAATGTAAGATGATGTAGCAAAAGATTATACAGGAGCGCTGAGATTTCTGGTGAGAAGCAAGATCGCAAGAGACGCGCAGTAAGTACAACATGAACAGATCGTGACTGGTATATGTCCAAGGTCCAACAACCTTTTACAAGGGTAGTACACGGGAAGCAGATTAAGAAGAAAAAGGATATCTTGAAAGGATGTCATAAATGAAAGCAGATTACAAACCGGAATAACCGGGCGGTGGGCCGCTAACGTCCACCTTGCCCTTGTAATTCATAGCCGCATCACGGCAGCTGATGTCCACTCCAGCCCTTCTCGTAGCTTCAACCTCCTCCACAGCAATTCCAAGTTCATCAGTGGGGATCCAGATCGTCCGCTGAGGTCGACTGGCAGCGGGGTGAGCGAATCCGTATTTGTTCAGCTCATTTTCCTCAGCTTTAGCCTGTTTCTTCGACACCTTTTGGTCAGCCTTGGACACCCCGCCTTCAGGCGAGCCATCCGCGCCGGCGGACATTGAGGGTGAGACCATATCAGGAGGCCGCAATCGAGGTTCCTCAGAGACGATCAATCCTTGCCGAACGAGTTCGCGCTCTTCAGCAGGAATGGCCGACTCAGCATCCGTGTTTGAAGTCGCTGGAAGTTTAACCGGCTGCGGACTGTCTGCTGCCTTCCCTGCAGCATCATCCTCTCCGGTGAGAGAAGTGTCGCCATCTTGGTCTTCGACATCGACACCCTGGCCCAAGCGATCCTTCAAACTCAAGGGCAATGCTACTAGCAACGGCCCGTAAGAGTTATTCAAGATCGCATGGAAGCCAGCGGTGATGACGATGAGCACGACCATCAGGGCTCCCTGGGGTATACTGCTTGCGTTGTTGTTCTCGTCTCTGGCAAGGAAGAAGAGGGCCGCGAGACAAATTTCTTCGAGGTAAAGGCCAACGAAGACGTGTTGAATGGCTTTGGGAAAGAAGAGACCTCCGGTGTCCGCTCGAAGGTCTTGTTGGAAGACCCATAGGAAGAGGTATTTGTAGAGTTGGTAGAAGAGGAAGAAAGTGAGGATGGCGAGACCGTTAATGATTGGCGCGATGGTGGAGTAAGCGAGTGCTACACATGTCAGTTAGTTAGCATGTAGCGGAAGGGGGGGGAGAGAACCTACTGATGACAGTCAACAGCGTGATGCCAGGGAAAAGAGTACCCCAAGCGACGTGTCCAGGGGTATACTTGATGTTGTAAACCGATCGGGGCGTGCTTCCAAGAATAAAGAGCTTCACATAATAGATGATGAGAGAGACGATCTGCAGGAAGCCACCCGCTGCACCAGAAAGACCTTGCAGGACAACGTAGCTGGACGAGATGTGAGCATTTGCCGTCCATCATGATAGGAGATAACAGCTACACACGTCAAGAAGAAGGTCGAGGCCTTGGGCAAGTTCTCGGCCAATACAGCTGGGATGCTGGTAGGATTGTTGGCCAACTCTTCCAATGATGCAATGATACCAGACGAGAGAGTGACGATGAGGAAGGAGTGCTATTGCGTAGGGGAGGTTAATATGGACATACATCTATCAAGATGTAACACGCACCAGCACTTGGAAGAGGAAGAATCGCGTCATCAAACTGAGCTCGAGCCCAGTGTACTTGGGAATGCCTTCGAAACGGGCAAGGAGGCGAAGGATGATAGGAAGAAGCATCATCAAAACGGCGAGCAAGACTGGAGGCAGAATACCCTGTTGACAATACCTGTAAGCGACCCAATACTAACCAGCTGAACTGACACTTACACTGATAATTCCAACCACAACCTCAGGAAGGTCACAAATCCAGGCCAGCCAACTGACCTCGGTGCAAAGCTTGTTGATGTTGGAGACCGCACCGACAAAGGCAACTGTTCGAAAGTAAGCCACCGGAAGGGAAGAAAGACTAGACTAGATACTGACCAGGGAAGGCCCAAAGTAAGATCAATCCCGCTGTTGCGGCGTAGCTGATAGCCATTCGAATCTTTTGCTCGTAGGGATTGAGGCCAAGGTTCGACCAAATCACGTCGGACGGGGCAACCTCGACATAGCGCGAACCTGTGGAAGGTTCGATTAGCTTTCGGAAGAAGATTCACAAAGGAAGCAAACCTACTCATCCGATATGGTTTGTGATGAGCGAGAGCCTGGACCGCCAAATGAGCCGAAATTTGCTTGTTGAAGGTGACGAACGCGCTGTTGAGCGGTACATATTCGTCGTCATGACCCTTGCCCATTACGCCCTCGACCATTTTGCCAGAAACGTCCTTCATCCCGGAGACAACCTTTCCAGACGCATCCTTGACACCACCGACAGCACCTTTCATCCCTCCAACAACCTTTCCAGAGACATCCTTGACCACGCCACCGACATTCAGGGTTCCATCGCCAGAGAAGGTCTTGACACGGCTGGGAGCCTCGATAGGGTTGCCATACTCGTCGACGGCCGCTCCAGCCAAGAGGTTTTCGTTACCCATGGCGATTGCTTCGCGTTCATCGCTTGCGCGAATCTTTGCCCGACCCTCCTCCAAAAGTTTGGTACATTCGGCGATCTCTTTGCGGCACCAATCAATAGTGTCCACCTTTTCACCCCAGAGTCCGAGGAATCCGAGCTTATGAGTTGGCCGTTGAGCCTGAGGAACCAATTCTTCTGCCCTAGTTAGCCTGTGCTCTTGGGTGGTCGATGGTGTAACAAGAGGGGAATCGACTGCAAGTGAAGACCCCGAGCCATTCATTCCTGTGGTCGTCTTGTTCTTCCCCTTGGTAGTGCCATCATCCACGTTTACAGCTGGTTCCGGCTCGGTAGCCTTGCCCTTCGCCTTTTGCTTGTCAGCTTTGAGCTTGAGTTTGGCAGCGGTCCTCATCAGAGCAGTTTCAGCGCTCTCGAGCTTGTTGCATGCTGCCAAACGGCGGTCGTAGATTTCAGGGAGGTCCCTCAAGTTGCTGCAAGGTGATTTAGGATCGAACGCAATTGAAGGCATCACGACACGCGTACCGGTTGATCCAGATCCTCTTGACTCCTCCAGGAAGGTCCTTAAATAACTCACGAAGTCGGTATTGGTTGAGATACGCATCAGGGATACCGGTAACCAAGATGGTGTTGGCTTGAACTGATCGCGAATGGGTCTTCTCGGTCAGGTGTTGCTGACGAGTAACAATGAAGAAGGACATCTCCTTCTTCAGGTTATAAAGGACCCAAACTATTCTCAACGTTAATCATGGCGAAGACAATGGGAACATGAGGGCTCACGGGTGAAGATCCAAGCGCACACCAAATGTGCCCAGTACCGTTGCTGCTGTGTCTTGCCCACATTTCCAAACGTGAACCGGGAGAGGCCGTCGACGCCGTTCACTTCTTCATTGGCTAGCTGGTCGGGATCTCTCTGGATTCCAACAGAGGTTGCGGGAAGCAAAATGACCCAGGAGATGATCCAGATAGGAAGGAGGAGTTTGACCATAAGCCTGAGGAAGCGAACGAAGAAGAAGGCGTCCAGGCCATTGGCTTTGATAATGGGTCGGTAGTCGGCGTAGAAGAGGGAGATTGGCCAGAACAGGCCTGAGATGAAACGCGAAGACTTTGAGATAGACTTGTCGGATCCACCAGGTACAGGGGTCAGTGGAGCAACGCGTTTCCTGTGACAAAATCAATCAATAACAAGCCAATTGGCATAGAAGACACGCACTCTGGTGGGGGAACATAAGTTCGAGGCTCATAGATGGCTTTGAAGAACGGTCGAAGGATTGTGAAGACTCCAAGCTGAATCCCAAACACGGCAGCGTTGAAGACGAGAGCCGTGACAAACGTCGCGGTCGACGCCGATTTGGCGTTCGTGATGTCCGTCGCGTCCGACCTGGTTTCCTGTAAGTCTGTGCTCTGTCAACAGTACAGCCAAGGCACTCACATTGCGAAGGTTGGGGACGCTCAGGCTCGTGTTCCTTTTCGGTTTGGCCCCGCCTTTTAAAGCTTTTCTGGAGAACCGAACAGGTAGGATCTAGAATGATGCTCCTGTCAACGGCGGGATGGCCAATCGTTCTTCGTCGAATATCGTGAGGTTCGTGCCACTGTCTTGGGCTCGTCGGGGTCGTTTCTGGTCGTAGTTGCAGACTGAAACGTGAACGTAAAAAACGGGGTCGGTGAGCTTAACGCTGTGTGGAACTCGAGCTTGAAGGCGCGGCTTGTCTTTTGTAGGCTTGACGTCACGCCACAATTCCTCCCTTCATGGAGGTGATTGATCGATGACGATATTCAGGGGCTATGCAAATCGCTTCCGCCGCTGAAATAAACCCAGTGTTTTCCACTCATCGCCATCGTCCAAAGAGGAGGTCACTGCAGTCGATGTCATAGTCGGTGGTTTGTGAAAGAAGAAAACGTATGCCAAGACCCAACAGGCATTCAGTCAACGCACCGACTCGGAACCCCACACCGACACTCTCCGGGGCGACAAGCTGATGCACTCACTATATGCTCCGCCTACGTGATGGACGTATGTATAACATGCAGTTTACCTTCAACTGGTACAGTATATTACAGAATACAGGGATGTATACTTCTTACGATCATCAGAGTCTCGCTTTAGCAGCAGCATCTTCAATGAAGGGGTTGGTGGTTAAGGTTTCCTTGCGGAAGTCTTCCAAAACATCACGATACAAGTCCTTCTGTGGAACCGCAAGAGATCATCTCAGCGTGCGGGTAAGAGGTGGAACGCAGAAGGTTACGGACCTTGATGAGTCCCCAAGCCCCAGCGGAAGCGTTCATACTTACACGCTCCGCGACCTCTTCAGCTTTGGCCAGGACGTCCGCGGTCTTGCCGTTGACGATATGATCCAATAGACCATCAGCCAAAGCCTCGGGAGGGGTGAAACGGTGCCCTTCTAGAGCAATCTTGCGCACAAGTCGATGGTCACCGAACTTGGCGCGCAAAAGAGAGGCGAAGGAGTAGGGCCAACGAGCGCCAAAGTGAACCTAGGCAGTGTTAGTTGAGAGATAGGTATGAAACCAAATGAGGGTGTACCTCGTTCATGCACAACCAGGCGTTCCGCTTGCTTCCATCCGTCATGACCCGATAGTCGCAGGCAAAAGATAGCATGAGTCCACCAGCAAAACAGTGGCCATTGATCGCAGCAATGGTGGGGACTGAGAACCAAAGCTTCAATAGCAATCCAAAGAGGCGAGATGGAGATTGAACTCACTTGGGAAGGTGAGGAGGCGGGCCAAGAGAGGATCAAAAGTGACTGTTCAATGTTAATGTCCGTGAGTATTGAGCAAGTGTAGACTGGGAAAGGTCGGAACATACCAGGGAAGAAGTTCAAGTCCTTGACAACATTGGCAAAGTCAAGTCCTGTCGCTGGTATTTAGAGACTGTATTCAACATAACCAACGACAGCCCAACTTACCATTGCTGAAGAACTTGTCCTGGTCTCTTCGACCAACGATAATGAGTGCCCCTTTGCCCTGAGGCTGGTCCTTGGCAGCTGCAGCCGCGCGCCATTTCTCGCGCCATTGCCTTTCGACTTCGTCCAAAGCAGGCTTCAAACCCTCGTTCACGAGAGTAGCAGTCAACCTATTGTCCTGGCCGTTGTGTAATTCGATGACCCAGAGATGGTCCTTGGCTACATACAGGTAGGAGGTCAGTGCGATGATGGTTCCTCTAGTCCAAAATGAGAAACGTACGTCGGGTGAGGGTAATGAGAGGCTCTTGGGCGTTAACCGGGTACTTGAAAACTTGAGCCATGGTGCGGATAGTTGTCGATACAGGGTAAGATATGGATTCCCCCTCTGCGTTGAATTGTCCAGAAACTTGGTGGAAGTTGAGACAGTTACGCTGGGCAAGTCAATTGCCGGGTTGACCGACATTCACAGGGGTGACTCCATGTGATTCTCCAGCCATTTTTTCATGTCTACGCAATACAAGTCCTCCTCGGGCGACGATCGTTCTTGAGTCAAGGGAGACTTGAGAGTGGAGACTTGTTGATAAGATAAATGAGATTTTGAGGAAGATAGCGAGCTCAGTTGGACGGTGGGAAGAGCCGGCGCTCGCCTGTAAGACACGATGCCAAGCCAGACTTGGTTGTCCGCGACGAAAACAAGGCATAACAACGTTCTCTCCCACTCTTGACGATGTCCAGCCACGAGGAAGGTATTGCAAAGGTCAAAGGTGAGCCCAACACTTATTCAATCTCGAGCTCGACCAACAGAAATCGTCTCAGCCGAACTTACCAAACGGGAGGAGTTCTTGCGTGAATCATGGGTGCGGGCAATGGAGGCCCGGTTGGTGCAGGAGGAACTCGGAAAATGCCATCAAGGCGAGGGCGTTAACCACTACGAAAACTGCAAGTGGCTGGCCGACAAGTACCTCACTATGCTGAGAGAGAACCGAGTGAGTACTAGGGCAGTTGGAACCCTTGTTTCGCCTCACTGACTTCTGCGCTAGGTCAAGGGTTACAAGCACATAGACGTGTAACTTATCCACAGTCCTCACACACATCTTTTCCTTTCCTGTGCCAAACACGTAGACACCCTCGTCAATAGACACCTTGCCCATGGACACGCTCATTCAAACCCCATCACGAGGACAAAATGTGTATTCAAGATGGAAGCATGGTATATATCTATCTCCCTATAAATTTCGCTAAATGAATTAGGTGGACGCCTGGGCTTTATAACGAGGACAATGTAGCCATTGCGAGAGCCCAGAAAAGGAACGGTGCAAGAACTCGGTGAGCAGAAGAGCTGGAAAGGATTGGTTCAGGTGGCAAGCATGGTTTGAATGAGATGACACGCACTCGTCGGAATCACCAGCTGTTGGAAGAACAGACGCCGTGGGCGACGTTTCGGTGGAGCCAGGGCCCCCGCCGGTCGTACTGCTGCTTTCAATGGGGACCGACTCAGGATTGCCTACCAAAGCATGCAAATTAGACGCCTTCGTTGTGTTCGACTGCAGCACCCATGATATCCCTCCAAGAACATGAGAAAGGAAGACAGGATCCTGGCAACACCATTGTCAACATTTGCCAGGAAGTAATGTGACTGCATTGCCCACCTCCCAAGTCTCGTTCAAATGTCCCAAGCTGGTGTAGAAGCTCCGACCGGCGATCCCTCCTTCCTCAACGCCAGCTCCCTGTACTTGGAACCAAGCTGCGACCGCGCTGTTAGACTTCGCCCGTCTCCAAATGGAAGAGAGGTCACGTACCAATTGGGTGTGGGGTCCCATGGTCGAACCGACGTGGGCCATTGTCTTTCATAGTGTTAAAACGGTTACTCGAAGCTGGACAACACTTACCAACATAGCTCGATTCATCAGCGGCTAGAATGACTGTTGCACCAATGGATCGGGGGTCTGAGTCAAAGTTGTACCTGCAATGTAAAAACAGTTCTTGACCATCCAGAGGCGAGAGGTCGGGTCCACGGAAAGCTCACATTTCATCCCGGATTCGCCAGGAGGACGGAAGTCCCTCTGTGCTTGGGTGAGGTGGTCCGATTACGTCGAGGTTCTAGGTCATTTCAAAAATCAGCTTCCTTTGGATGACAGTAAAGCTAATGCCAGAAGACTGACCGCTTCTTGAAGATCGGCATGGTAGTCAAACCGAGCACCTGCCCATCAGCCCCAAGGTTAATTGCAACGGACGCGACGCGACGCGAGAAACATGCACTCGTACCTAGCTCTCGAACAAAAAAGCTCGTATTTCGTAGACAGTCCGATGCTGAATGTATTCCGACGAAATTGCCTCCACTGTTGAGATACGTTTGGAGTGCAGCTCTACCTGATTCGTCGAGTACTGTCGAGAACGTTCAACATCGTTTTCGCAAGAATATGGAAGCTCATTATCCACACCGTCGCCAGTCGTGCTCAGGAATACAACAGCATCGAATTCCGACAGATATTCATCTGTAAACCTTCCCCTATCTTCCGTACTCTCGAAGATGCTGTTTATGGATTCCGCATTGGCCTCCAATGCTTCAATGGCCGTGGGTATCGAGTCATGTCGGAACCCAGTGGTAGCAGAATACACCAAGACTCTGGCAATGTGCTGTTGTTGGCCTGCGCCTAGTGTGGAGAAGAGGAGGAAGAGCGCGAATTTCAAGACAGCTGGTGGTCTCATGGTATAGAGCGAAGAAGAGTCGAACTGCAAGTCGAACCTTGCATTCAGCAGGCTTTAACAAACGGCTCCGTACAAGTCTTAGTAGCCTTGGCATCATGCCCGTGTCGGCCTGTAAGTGGGGGCTTGTACCGCTGTTGCCGCGAAGATGGATCCCCTACACTGTATAGCACTTGATAAATGAGGGCTCTCCAGCTGAAGCGCAAATAATTAACGGATGTCGCACCAACCAAGTCTGGCTAAAAACCATTATTATTGTAGTATGCGGTTAGTAAGTTGAGATGGACATTAGAGCACATGCATGGATATAAGCTACAAAGATAGATCTATAGGCGAAAGCAATGCGAAGACCAAAGGATATCCAAAATATTTTACTGTGGTTGACATTCGGGCTGGCCGTGTATATCGTCGTCGGAATCTTCGTCTTCCCAGTCATCCTCGAATTGCGCCTCCAATTCCTGGTCAAGGAAGGTGGAGTGCAGTTCACCGATATCCGATTCCTCGTAGTTTGCTTCGTCCACGATCTCAGGAAGGGGTTCGATGTCTTCCTTCTTGGGAGGCAGAAGTGTCGACAATGCCTATAGGAATTCAAGCTAAGCAAAGACGAGCGGAACTGATGATCGAACAACATACCTTGATGTCCACTGTATTAAGCCAATCAGCGTCGGGCATCTCAACGGTGAGGACGACGTGCAGGTCTCCCTTGTCGTCTGGTCGTTTGAAGATAGGCATTCCCTCCCCGCGAAGGATGATAGCATCGTTGGGATTAATGATCTTCCCTGGAGGGCTGCTGACACGAATGCCACGACCGTCGAGGTGAGTAACAAGGATCCTGGAGAATCCGAGAAGGGCTTCGCTCAGGGTGATCTTGACCTGGGTCAAGAGATCGTTGCCTATCCTTTGGAAGGATTCGTGCTTTTGGGCTTTGAGAACGAAGATAACATCTCCGGCGGGAATGTCAGGCTACAGTCAAGGTTAGAGAAGGCATTACAAGATTCAAGGTCAACCAAGTACCTGTTGGTCGCCCGCACCGGCGAGAACGATTCGTTGCTTGTCCGCCATGCCCTTCTCAATATGAATCTCCTGCCTTGTCTTCTCCTTGACCACACACTCTCCCTTACATTTCTTGCACCTGGATACCCTCAGATGAGAGCTGCACGAGATCGAAATAGCAATAACACGCACCGTTCCTTCTCCTTGAGTCTTTCACCAACGCCTTTGCAATCACGGCACTGCACTCGAGAGACTTGTCGAGGTCCTGGATTTATCGTTGTCCATCCCTTTCCATCACATGTGGAGCATGTCTTTGGTTTTGCGTTGCCCCGCGCGCCTGAACTGGCGACTCTCGTCTCAAAATAACAGCACAGGCCACGGAGAAAGAAACTTACCCCTTGCACCCAGAGCAAATAACGTCCTTCTCCATGTTCATTTTGATGGTTTTCCCGTTGTAGAGGTCCTCCAACGACACCTCATAAGGTATGACGGAATCTTCGCCTTTTGTTCGCTTCCTTCCGGGGCCAAAGCTGAACCCGAACATTGGGTTGCCCCCAAAGAATTGGGCGAACATGTCGTTGGGATCCATGAAGTCAGGGCCACCAGGGCCTTTACTTACGCCTTCCATCCCATGAGCATCGTAGACTTCGCGCATTTGAGGGTCATTGAGAATTTCGTAGCTGGTGAAGGACTAAGTGAAAGGCACTAAAGATAGATGGTGGACTGAACGAACGCAGAGGCCATGGTTTGAAACTTTTCGTGAGCATCGGGGTCGTTGATGTTCTTGTCCTAGAGAATCTTGGGGTCAATAGCCAGTGACGAATCACAAACACGAGGCGGGCGTACAGGATGGTGTTCTTTAGCCTGGTCATTGTCAATGCAAGAACAACGCGTCAGAGAAAGAAAGCACCTTTCGTTTGTAGGCCTTCTTTATTTCATCTGGATGTAATTGAGCGCGCGTATCTTGGTATTGGCCGTAAGGACATACCTTGCGTGGCGGTCACAGAGACACCCAGAAGATCGTAAAGTTCGGTTTCAACAGCCACTGCGAAGGGAGGTAAGCATCGCAATGGACATATATTCTGAAACTTACTTTTGACTTATTTTTCAGCTGAACACCAAGTCAAGTATCTCCTCCAGTTTCTCACTTTGTCGTGAGTGCACCTTCGAAGTTTTGCAGTTGCAGACCCCGCGGCATCAAATTCGACATCAAAAGCGCTGGACCTCCGATCACTCCATCATGTGTCATTTCCCACGATATGGAACCTGCAGGCAAGCTTTTTTTTCCTTGACGTGCTTTCTTCTGTCCCCATGTCCTCGACAGCGATTACATCTTGGACTTGAACGTCGACCCAGTGAGTCATGTCCCTATCGACAGCATTTAATGATGCTATTTTACATCTTATCTACATTGTCTGACGCCGTGTGCAACGAAGACAAATTTCGATACTGACCCTCATTCTCTCTCCTTCATTTAATCCAGTTCGTCACTGACCCTGTCTCTTTAGGAACACCATGTTACTTTCTCTTTGACAGAGGAATAACTCGTGGACTCAACTTTTAACTTCCCCATCGCCGTTCTTGTACCTAGTTGCTCAAATGAACTTTTATTTCGAGGCAGCACAAGTCCTGGATCGACTGGACGCCAAACAGGGTTCGATAAAGGGTCTTATCGCCAGCCTTGCAGAAAAGAATAGGAAGAGGTCCACCGCTTTAATCATTGAGACACTCAAATGTGAGGTTCTTCATCCACATACCGGGAAAGTGTTGGTGTTGAACCTGGTGTGGGTAGACAAACCCGTCCTTTCCGATGTCATAGCAGCGTCAAAGCTGACGAAAGAGGAGCGCAAGCTCAGCTCCCATAACCTTACCCTTGTCCTCGTGTACGACCTGCTCCTTGGAAAGGGTATTCAGGCAGGGGATGGACCCATCAAGCAGGCGGTTTTACGCCACAAGACCCGACTTCATGGAGAATTTCAGAAACTCAAGATCAAACGGGGTGTTACCTCGAATGCTCAGCTCGTTCAGAGAGCCGATGAAAGGGCTGGTAAGACCATTTCTCCACCGTCACAAAGAAGTTAAAACTCCATACTGAACTACAATTAATCAAGAGTCAATACCTCGCTACGTACGAATAAACACTTCCTTGTGGACAACCGACAAGGCGGTCCTGTATTACGTTTCTCGAGGGTTCACATTAAACGACACCTTAAACTCGAGGTAACTTCCCCCCTTCATTCATGATCGAAATGGCGCTGAGCATTGGATTTAATGCAATAGCGATCACAAGGCGTTTGTGAAGGATCCTCACATCCCGGACCTCCTGGCTTTTGCGCCCTTGACCTCCTTCGTCGAAGATCCTGCCTACCTAGATGGACGTGCTATCATCCAGGATAAGGCGTCATGCTTTCCTGCCTTCGTGCTGAACCCGCCGGCCACAGAAGACAGTGTTGTGATCGATGCTACGGCAGCTCCGGGAAACAAGACTTCACATCTGAGCGCACTGATGGGCAACAAGGGAAAGGTTCGCCCCTTCTACCCTTTCGTCATATCTCAATGACTGAATGCCCCTGTCTTAGCTCTACGCGTTTGAGCGGGATAAAAGACGATTTTTGACACTGCAGAAGATGCTAAACACAGCACAGTGCCGCAACGCCATTCCCATTAACGCAGATTTCCTTACCATTGACCCTGAAGACAATAAATTTAGGCCCGTCACACATATGTAGGTCATTCTCTCATGATCAGATCCAAACTTTTAACCTGTGACTCCTAGACTGTTGGATCCATCATGCAGTGGATCCGGAATTGTCAACCGCTTGGACCACTTGATACCTACCGGTACGAGGAAGTCAACCGATAAGCTTGAAACATCTCGTTTACTCCATACGGTTCTCATATTAACAGCGATCGAGGAAGAGGACATCCCAAATGAGCGTCTAGCGAAGCTGGCGACGTTCCAGCTCAAGATGATACAACATGCCATGAAGTGTTAGTCGAGTTTAAACCATGGTCTTTTCGAGCACACACCTGCTGAATCTGGGTTTATTTTAGTCCCCAATGTAGAAAGAATCGTGTATTCAACATGCAGTATCCATGCTACTGAGAACGAGCACGTTGTCCGTGCTGCACTCGATTCGGACGAAGCGAAAGCAGGTGCGGGTCCACTCCATTCTTAGACTCAAAGCCTTACCCTACATCCTTCACTACAGGTCCCTTTGTGTTAGCCCCCCGAAACGAAGTGATTCCGAGCTGGAGCAGACGCGGACTGCCGGAGGAGATGAAGTCAGCAGGTGTGTGCTCCAATACACTTCTGGGACCCTGTCCCTACTTATGTACATGGTTAATTTTGCTTGAACAACAGAGGAGGCGGAATCTGTGATACGGTGTTCTCCAGATGGCGATGGCACTAATGGCTTCTTCGTTTCCTGTTTCATTCGAGTTCAGAAAATGGCCTTGAAGCGAAAACTCGACAGCGAGGCGGATGGCACGGAAAGAAGCAAACCGAGAAAGAGGAAAAGAAAACGAAAATAGGACAAAACCCTTTGCTGATGACATATTTCACGACGAGGACCAATCATACGTGTTGACCGACATAAAGGCATGATGCGATTCACAATTACGGGGAAGACGATACATTAAGAGCAATCTAAGCGACTTTTGCGAACGTAGGCAGTTAGCCGAAAATTCAGGTAACAATCCCAGAGGGAAAAAAGAGTAGATGGATGAACGAGAGTACCTGAGACGATAACCTGAAATGCCACCGCTGGGCCGTCTTCTCTTCAATCAAGGCGAAGATGGAAAGGGATCCCTGCTAAGTCATCTTGGATAAGGTTTAGTGCTGCGAATCGGTCAGAAGAGCGGACAGTTGAGTATCGTCGAATTAGGACATTTGCTGCTGGGCGTATTGATTCTGGTAATAGGCGGCGTAGTTGGAATATTCTTGACCTTGACCATAACCGCCTGGAGCTGGCTGTGAATATCCAGACCATTGAGCACCGGGATTGCCATAGCCTCCTGCACCCGGGTATCCTCCATAACTTTGTTGTGGGCCACGGTACGATTGTTGAGCGGGCTGCTGCCAGACTTCCGGGCGGCGCCAGGGAGGAATATTGGTTCCACCAGCAGTAATGTCGTGGCCTCCAGTGGGTGCCGACCAAGATTTGAGCGGGTCGCTTGAAGCAGGAGTTTCGCCCAGCTCAGCCATCAAGCTAGCATACTCTGAGTCGAACCCGCCACGGGTTCCGTGACCCGGAGGAGCACCCGGGGGTGGTGGCGGAGCGTTGGGATCCCTGTTGACGGTGCAATCCCTTGCCATATGACCGGCGCTGCCACACACGCGACAGATGATGTTAGCTGTGAAGTTGCGTTGCTCGGGACAGTCATATTTGCGATGGCCTACGCCGCCGCAGTTCTGGCAAATCTGGTTCTCATCATCACGAAGGGTACCGTTGAGTGCGGCCAATTCTCGCAATTGGTTACGCTTGTGGTCGTTTTGGCCTTCCGGGGTGGAAGCGGCCTAAGAGCTCCAAGTTAATGGAGAACGAACGGCACAAAGAAGGGACACATACCGTTTCAATAACTTTGTTGATCATTTTGACACATGCTGCAACCTTGTCTTCACTGTCAGCAATGACGAGACAATGTAAGTCCTCCTCTGCGTCCTCAGCGAATTGGTCTGGTCGAGCCTTCCCCTCCTTCACACTGCCTTTGCCACGAATACTGATCTTTGCTCCACTCTCCCTTTCCATCTTCTTCAAACTGTTGCCCCGAGGACCTACAAGCAAGCCGAAGAAATTGATTTCTGGAAATTCTTTGACGGGGATGTAGACTTTCTCGGAGGGGCGCTGAGAACGCTTTTGCTGCTGGTATTCGACGGGTGGTCGGAAGTTGGGATCGTTTTTCATGGCTTTTTCAACGAGTCGGATTCGCTCATCCTCGAGTTTCTTACGGTATCGAACTTCACGAGTGTTGGTACGTCGGCCGTGCGCGTCGTAAGTGGGGGGAGGAGATGGCGATCTGTCAAAATATGAATATGTATGCAGGCGTGGATGGAAAAGAGGATCTGACCTTTCACGCTCAGGGGGGATGAAATCGTTCAACCTGAGTTTTCGGTTAATCTCTTCCAAACGCAAGTGAATGGCGTAGTTATCAAGCTGCGCCTGGGAAACGCCAGCGGCCGAAATCGCTGTGGGCAGTCCAGGGATCTCGGTTTTTGCCTCGCCCCAACGGCTACGTCTTTTGCGAGGAGCATTGGGATCAACTGAAGAAGGGCATAGCAAACGCAAAGATTAGTAGATGGTCAGGGTTAGTGGTTTGTGAGCTGAGAACGGTGACTGCTAGAATCCAACAAACATCAAGAAACTTGTATGGGTTCTTCGTGGACTTATGTCGACCAAAGCGAGCCATTTCTCGCCCTGCTGCTCGTACTGATGCATTACATACCTTTGGGATCTCCATTTGCCGGGGATTCGTCACGCCCTCGTTTGCCAGGGCTTTCACGATCCTGGCTTTGGTGTCGCGGATATACAGAAGGTGACGGTTGCGCTAGTTGTGGCGCCGAGTTGTCTTCTGTAGGCGGAGGACCAAATCGACGACGGGTTCCGAGAGGAACTGGTGAAATTTGGTCAGGTTGTGGGTGAATTCAAGGAAAAGGGATGCTCACCATCGTTTGTGCCAGTAATTTGGCGGGTTGCCGGCTTCCACATTGTCAAAAAGTAAGATATACAAGACGAGCGGACAAAAGAATGCAGGACAAGGATGTGGTTGGGTCCAAGTGCGACGGCGACCAGTCATCCACGTTTCCCCTGCAGCGGCAACTTTCAAACTCCGCCGCTTACCAACTTACCTTGTCGTGACCGTCGACTGAGTCAACGACATAGGACATTGATCTTCAACTGCCATCTGCATTGCGCCGTCGTAGCCATGTCCATTAAAAGAGGCCCCGAAGGTGCGTTGTACCCCACAGCTTTAACCGACTTATTGACTTATATATATGTAATTCAGACTACAGCAAACCTGCCAAACGCCCTCGACGCAACGACGACGATGAGTACCTAGATATTGCTGATGAAGACGACGTTATTCCACCATCTCCACCTGATACCTCCCTTGTACCCCGAGCTGCAACCATTAATTTCACTGCCTTGACACGACGCCTGGCCGAAGGTCGCAAAAGCAATGATGATCCAGCTGAAATGACGTCTCTTGAGGCACATCGCCGGAAACAGGACGCCCTCGTCTCCCACATCTTTATGGACCAGGATTTCTCCTGGCTACATCTGAAACCCGACCATGCTTCTCGACCTCTCTGGATCAGCCCCGAAGATGGTCACATCATCCTTGAAGCTTTCTCTCCAATTGCTGAACAAGCACAGGACTTCCTCACTGCTATCAGCGAGCCTGTCAGCAGGTGGGTTGCATGAGATGCCGTGGTTCAGTATCGTCAACAATTTAAATTTAGGCCGGCATTCATCCACGAATACAAACTCACCTCGTATTCGCTCTACGCCGCTGTTTCTGTCGGCCTCCAAACGGAGGATATTATTGAAGTTCGTCTACATGTGTAATTGCCAGACCCGTGGCTGACAGACTTGTCTTCAAAGGTTCTGAATCGTTTGTCAAAAGCACGTTCTGATGTTCCGTGCATCGTCGTGTACTAACAGTATCTTTAGGTACCCGTTCCTGAAACCATAGTCAACTTCATCCGCGAGCGAACGTTGAGTTACGGAAAAGTCAAGCTCGTCCTGAAGCACAACAAATACTTCGTGGAATCCAGCCATCCCGAAACGCTCCAATTCTTGCTGAAGGACAAAATAATCCGTGAAGCTCGTTCGCAGGCGCCCGTTGTCGACTCCAGTATAAAGGCCTCCACATTTACGACGGCGAAGGCCCCTGTGCGCGGTAACCTTGCAATACCTGGCACCAAGGAGCCGGAAAAGAAGGATGGTGCCACTAATATGCCAAATACTTCTGATGCGCAACTGTTCACTTCTGTAGTTGGCGTGGAATCAGGTTAGTGTTGTTGGCACAATGATCAGCCACGAACTGACCATTCTCCAGATGATATTGAGGAGGACGATGACAATGTCCATGCATTCGAAATCGATGATGCTAAGATAGACGTGAGTAACATGCTAGGTTCGTCTATGCGGGACGCCTAACATTCGATTCGCTGTTCCCTTATGCAGGACGTAAAGAAACGATGCAACGAATTGGAATACCCTATGCTGGAGGAGTACGACTTCCGAAACGACACCATCAATCCCAATCTTGACATCGACTTGAAACCGGCTACCACTATCCGGCCTTACCAAGAAACTAGTCTGAGTAAGATGTTCGGCAATGGGTACGTACTCACTTCGCCGTGATCTTTCCTGAATTAACGCTAGAACTGGGAATAGTCGAGCACGGTCTGGTATTATTGTCCTTCCTTGTGGTGCGGGCAAAACCCTCGTGGGTATCACGGCCGCTTGCACGATCAAGAAGTCGACGCTCGTTCTTTGTACATCATCGTGAGCGTGATGTTATTGTATCCCGGGTCCCATACTCATCTCTTCTCAGTGTGTCGGTCATGCAATGGCGCCAGCAGTTCATTCAATGGTCAAATATCACCGATCGGCAAATTGCTGTGTTTACTGCTGACCAGAAGGAAAAGGTATGTGGTTCCTGTCATGACTGGAATCGGTTTTTGATAGTCTTTTCCGCAGTTCGCTGGTGAAAGTGGCATCGTAGTGTCAACGTACTCCATGGTCGCAAATACCCATAACCGATCCCATGACTCGAAGAAAATGATGGAATTCTTAACTTCAAGAGAATGGGGCTTCATTCTTTTAGATGAAGTGCACGTCGTCCCAGCCGCTATGTTCAGACGCGTTGTCACTACGATCAAAGCGCATTCCAAGCTAGGCTTGACAGGTAAGAAACCTCCCCTTTCTGGCTGTACCGCGCCCTCACTCTTCTTGCACAGCTACCTTGGTCCGAGAAGACGACAAGATTGCCGATTTGAATTACATGATTGGGCCTAAACTTTACGAAGCCAATTGGATGTATGTACCAATCCACCGGGACTCGCTAGACGCTGACATTATCGACCTCCACAGGGACCTTGCTGCGAAAGGACATATCGCCAACGTTCAGGTAGGCCTAATTTCATCTTCAACGCATGGCCGAAACTGAGTATTATAGTGCGCGGAGGTGTGGTGCCCAATGACCCCTGAATTCTATCGGGAGTATCTTCGTGAACAATCTCGGAAGCGAATGCTCCTCTATTGCATGAACCCAAACAAGTTCCAAGCGTGCCAGTTCTTGATCAGATATCACGAGGGTCGGGGAGACAAGGTGATCGTCTTCTCCGACAACGTCTACGCTCTCGAGGTATGTTGGTCGCAACATGGAGTCGAGTGATTATTGAATTTCTACTGCAATAGGCTTACGCCAAACACCTCGGAAAACCCTACATCCATGGCGCAACTGGTCAAGTGGAACGAATGAGAATTCTTTCCCACTTCCAACACAGCCCGCTAGTGAACACGATTTTCCTCTCGAAAGTTGGCGACACCTCCATCGATCTCCCAGAGGCTACCTGTTTGATCCAAATCTCTTCTCATTTCGGCTCTCGAAGGCAGGAGGCACAGCGCTTGGGTAGGTTAACTATATATGCCAATGATCCCCGTGCTTATCAGCGCCCTTTCAAGGTCGCATTCTCCGAGCCAAACGGCGAAATGATGAGGGGTTCAATGCCTTCTTTTACTCATTGGTTTCGAAGGACACGCAGGAGATGTTTTACAGCACCAAGCGGCAGCAGTTCTTGATTGATCAAGGATACTCTTTCAAGGTCATCACTCATCTTGACGGCTTAGAGGATCTACCCGACCTAGCGTATCGGACCAAGGACGAGCAGATTGAGTTGCTTTCATCGGTGTTATTGGCGAACGAAAGCGAAGCTGACCTGGGCAGCGATGTTCGCGCGTCAGAGGGTGACCTTGCGGGCACGGTGACATCCCTTGATTTCGGCGGACCTGGTCGTTTCCCTGGAGTTCAGCGCACGACTGGATCACTTACCGCACTTAGCGGAGCACAGCACATGTCGTACGTCGAACAAAACAAGTCTGCCAACAAGAAGCTTGCCCGGGAAGCGCCTTCTCGTCATAAATTGTTTGCCAAACGGGAGAAGGACAAGGCCGCAGCCAAGAAAGAAGCCAGAGCGGCAGCCAACCTGGGCAGACTTTAAGGTTTCTACACACCTGCGTGATATGAGTCCTCGATACCTTGTTTGAGCGTACCGTACCTAGTATAATACAGATGTGATAGGTCATTTCCTCTGTAATGATAATTTATCGTTTACTCGACGTACTGTTTATCTCGGGTCCTTTCGGCCTCTCCCTCTCGTTTTTGATGGAAACCGAATCGCCTGGCTTGTCTCTTACCAGCTAAGTACTGATCTACCAGCACTCGGTCGATACGTACTATTTCTTCCTCTTAGAGTCTTCGATCCGGCGAGTCGCTGATTGGCTGGACTTTCTCAGATTGTCGCCAGATCTGGGGCGCTGGTCCCTGAATATGCACGTCAAGGACAGGCCCCAAAAGCCAAGCTGTTCTGGATTCAAATACCTAAAATTTTGCGCAGGTAGGTAGCTCGCTATGTAGTCCCCCCACTACTATGGGTATCCAATGTTTCTTTCTGGACACTGAAAGCACTATATCACCCCCACGCGGTCCCCGGTTTGCAAGCCATCTCGCGTAGTCGTGGACACGAGTTTTAGGGGCAGGATCTAGCGATGTGCTCATCGTTGCTGTGACTTCCAGGAAAGATTGGCCTCCTGGTGTCTGCAACCCTCGTAAAAGACAGCCGTATGCGGAATAATCTGGTGTTGGCCCTAATACGACTAAACCGCGACAGTAGGTACGGTGGCAAGGCGGCCTTATGAGATTCAGGGATTGCCTTGATGAGGCGCCGGTTTGGATCGATCAAAACATCTCGATTTGTGTGATGCCCCTTCGTCCCGAGACTGGCATCGGAGGCTCGGAACCCTTTTATATGCCTGTTCCTTTCAGCTCGAAAAGGGCAGCCATTCCCTCCTCCGCATTTCTTTCGAGCCCATGTCCTCCAAGCGGGGCCGGAAAAGAAACGACAACCTACCCCCTAACCGTGCCCGCGACGTTCAAAGGGCTTTCAGAGCACGGCGTGCGGCCCACCTCTTGGTACGATTTTTCTTTCAAGCCTCCCCCGGTTGGTTGATTAACGCCGAACGTTCATTTATCTACTAGGCGCTTGAACAACGAGTATCTGAGTTGGAAGAGGAGAATGATTATCTCCGACAAGCTTTGAACCTTCCTCCTTCGAACAGACCTCCCTTAGGTCGGGGACCAACGGGCAAGGACAAGCCGAAGCCTAATCCTAATCCCCCCACAAACCCTCTGTCTACCTTGTTCCAACAGCTACAGTCCTCGTCGACTCGCGAAACCTCCGTGTTCTTAGATTCGCCGCCGTCCCGCGACAGTACCGACTCTCCTGTCTCAATTCCCGTCTCCATGTCCCCTTCTCGTCCCATGACGGTACTTGACAGCAATGCATGGAGCGATAATCTTCTTGTCGACAACGTCTCTCGCACTCTCCCGCCCCCTCCGATTACATCCACCTCGACCTACCATATCTCCCCTATCACCGTCCCATCTACGGTAAAGATGGATTTGAATGTCTATGCTGCCAGTTCAGCGACGCCTTCACGAAATATCACGATCAACCGCACTTACGATAACCCCGGCAATGTCTTGACAGGAAATAGTGTCCGGGAATATGGACCTATGTCTTATACATCGCAAACTACGCAGCTCGCGGACGAACAACCACGAACCCATTACGACTACATGTCCACCCTCTTCCAGAATCAGCAGCCATCCGCCGTCTACACCCGTCTCGGACAAACCCCGTCCCCATCCGAGTATGTCCAGCAGCAGTCCGACCAGACTGTCAACCATCCCCAAAGCCATTGCTCGGCGGACGCTGCCATGAATAGTTGTACCACTTCGCACCCTACGCTTGTCCACCCCCGACCAATGTCACACCCGGCTCATTCCCAGTCACAGCCATATCGTCCCCATTCTCTCCCTATGCAGTCCCAGTCCCGTCAAGACATGCACCCTCCGCGGCAATCCAGTTTGAGTCGTCGTGAAACACCGGTTTCCTTTGTCGACACGACGACTCCCGCTCGAGACCATCATGGTTATGCCATTGGGCAGAATTGTCACCTTACCAACCACCCGCCAATACAAAACGACCCGCGGAGCCACGATTATGCGCTAAGGCTCCATGGGATTGAAGCTTCTGTTCCAAGGCAGCAAGTACCCTATGCTCATGCTCCTGATGGCCACCTCCATCGCGCATAGGGCGACGATCGGCTGGATTTTCTTTGGTATAATTATTTTTCCACGCGCGCTTTACTATTGGCTTATTCTTGACGACAATGGACCTTCGCAATGTTTTCAGGCGCTTTGACAGGCAATTTGTATCGCTATCTCGTTCTGTGCCATGATTCCATCACTAACAGCCTACCACATACTTTACCACTCCTAATTATTTTCAGAGTATATGTTCGAACTCTTGGTACCATATGCGCGACCAATAACTGTTACAACTAATGCAGCATAGTTTCAGTCCGGGCCTGTCGCTCTCCCCGAGAATACAAGTCATACCTAATCGGTGAGCGACCTGGGCTTGATTGAAATGGATGATCGCCTATCACCTCTCGGCTTCTGAATTTTACGCCGGCTGCTCGGTCCTCCGGCAGAACTCTGGACATTTGTGTTCCTGACGCTCCTGAAACCTCCTCACAGTTCCGATGCCTTGCTTGGATTGTTCTAAAGGTACCCGTGGCAAGCATTTCCTGCGCCCCAAATACTTCTCCTACTTACTTTCGAAGGATAGTGTGTGGAGCGCCCATCCAGCGGCCATCACCTTCGATAGATGAAGTGCTAGCCATTCTGGGGCTATCACTTTCTGAAAATGTCCAGCGGTTGTCCTCACTGCTCATCGACGGATGTAAGGACCGAACCGAAACATAATCTCGTTCACCAATCTATTTCTCCGCAACCCTGGTACTTACACATCATTGATAATCGCAAGTTCAACCAGGAGCCCGGCGATGGACGAGCAGTTCAAGCATCCTCAGCCAAGACATGGTTTAATCACAGAGCGATTCGGCACCGAGCGAATTCGGAGGTCAGATACGCTGCTCACATAGGGGCAACGGTGACCTTGTATGACGACATATGAGGTCTCAAGCATTAACGCGGTGAGTTCATGAATCATCTTCGATTCGAACTGGACATTAGCGGTGGCCTCCTTTCCAGGGGCTAGCCCGTCTCAGCCAAAATTTTTGAGAACTCGACCTCTCCGAGACCTACACAATGGGAATTGTCGATTTTCTGGGAATTCCCATAGATAAAATTTCACTGCACTCACATTCTTGTATATTACGAGCCAGCTGAGAAACGACAGTCAATGACGGCACTTTCCATGGCCCAGGGACATCCTTGTCAGGATTGCAGAGTTTCCATTGGAGATATGAAAGAAACGCAAATGCATGCTTTCATAAGAAATGGATTGCGAGCATACATTCACCATGATTATGCGTCCTTCAGTGGGCTCTTGCGTGTTCCACCCCAAAGACCTGTAGTCTGAACGAGTAATATAGACGCTCAAAACATTCCAATCGTCCTATGTTTGTTCGGCCATCACAGGATCAGGCAAGGCTGATGCGGCCTACTAAAAAAGTATTACGCAGAGGATTCACGTGCCAGCCCGCGTATTACAGCTCTTCGTCTTCACTGATACATCGTCCTATACATCGAATCCACTCTCCTCGTTGGTATCCAAACTGCCGCGTTCTCGCTCATCGCCCTCACCCCCGCCCAGGAATGGTGCTCGCGGGGACTCGCAGAGAAAGTCTGCTCAAGGGACAACCCACCGTGTTCGGCGGCGAGTTCCAACAACAACTGTGAACGAAGAACAGTCCAAAGATACCAAGCAGACCCTTCAAGGGTGGAGCACAAGCTATCAGGCAGGGTCATCTAGGTATGTTGAGCACATTCCGAAATGTTCTATGTCTGACCTATTGAACTCGTAAGCTCTGATTCCGAATGTTCGTCAGAAGAGGAAACCGAAGACGAGAGCTCACTTCTGAGAGGAAGGAGTGAGGCCGGAATCAATGGCAAGGGCCACAGGTTCGGAAACATGACCAGTGGCCCTTCCTTTATAAAATCTCGGAGCCCAGATAGAACATCGTCAGGCGAATCCTCTGCAACGGGTTTCCGTATGGGTCGCACAGCGTTTACTCGTTCCAGGTCGCCAGTCGTCCGACTGCAGCCATCTCTAGTTCCCCAGTCTATGCCAGCACGACACCTATCGCCAAATCTTACGCGCCAATCTCGAAAGAACCCCTTGCTCATTGCCCTATCATTATTCCCCACAAACCTCTCATTCAGGATCCCATTCCTATTCACTGCTCATGCATGGTCATTCAATATGGAAACACGGAAATTGGGAGAATTTGTGCTTCTGCTTGTATCCCTTATGTCTGCTTCGTCTCACTTACTTGGAGTTTCGACCAAAGAGATCGACGATGGACACCACTGGCACGCACTAGGTAAGTGCTCTTGAAATGCCCTTGGTTTCTCTCTTACATTTGACATTACTAGAGTTGAGAATTCTCGCTTTCCTCTCGGCCTGCTATATCATGTGGACGCACAGTGAATTATCCTTCACTCAGACGCCTACGGTGAACAAGGATCAGGAGGCGCCACAAAACCTAAACCCAACCCCGTCCACATCCGCCAACAGGTCTTCCTCCCCTCGAGCATTCGACAACAAGGACATGCGGAAGGGATCGATTTCATCAAACGTCAAAGCCGATT